>NC_044041.1:15792148-16412773 GCF_901765095.1 Microcaecilia unicolor | reverse complement strand
CCAGCCTTAGAATGTTGAGGTACAAATTATTATATAGATGGTACTCCATTGGCTCCCACTCAAGGAACGTGTTGAGTTCAAGATCTGCACAATAGTACACAAAATTATACACGCAGACGCCCCAATCTACATGCTAAACCTTGTGGACCTGCCTCCCAGAAACGCGGTAAGATCATCCCGCAAATATCTCAATCTGCACTTCCCCAGCTGCAAAGGACTGAAATACAAACTGACACATGCCACCACCTTTTCCTACTTGAGCACGCAGCTATGGAATGATCTACCTACAGACTTGAAAGCTATTGACGAAGTAACTAACTTCCGCAAATCTCTGAAAACTCATCTATTCCAAAAGGCCTACAAGGAAAATACATAGCCTACAAATTACTTCAACAAATCACACAATTACCACAGCTCACCTCTAACTTACCTAACACCCCCCTTTCTATCCTCCCTACCCAATCTTTAAACAGCAAGAATTGTACTTGTCATCATGAAACATAGTAACATAGTAGATGACGGCAGAAAAAGACCTGCATGGTCCATCTAGTCTGCCCAAGATAAACTCATATCTTGAATTTGTACCTGTCTTTTTCAGGGCACAGACCGTATAAGTCTGCCCAGCAGTATTTCCCGCCTCCCATCACCGGCTCTGGTACAGACCGTATAAGTCTGCCCTCCCATATCCTCGCCTCCCAACCACCAACCCCTCTTCCCCCCACCTGCTCCGCCACCCAATTTCAGCTATGCTTATCTTCTCTTACCAACATTCAAACTATAAGAAATGTTCCTGTTAACACGAAATGATTATGTCATAACCACACTCTGTAAGCCACTTTGAGCCTACAAATAGGTGGGAAAAGGTGGGATACAAATGCAATAAATAAATAAATACCTGACCTTGATTTGACCTTGCCATTTTCAGGGCATAGACCATGAAAATCTGCCTTGCACTGTACTTGTTCTAAAATTTCTGTTGTCGAAGCCCCTGAAAAGCTCCACTCCAGCCTACCAGTATCTATTCAGCCATGAACAGGGCACAGACTATAGAAGTCTGTCCAGCATTGGCTTTGTTTCCCAATTAGTGGTGTTTCTACCTAATCTCCGCTAAGCTTCTTTGGATCCATTCCTTCTAAACTGGACTCCTTTGTGTTTATCCCACGCATTTTTGAATTCCGTTACCGTTTTCATCTCCACCATCTCCCGCGGGAGGGCATTCCAGGCATCTACCACCCTCTCAGTGAAAAAAATACTTCCTGTTATTATTCCTGAGCCTGAAGGAAAAGTCTATTGATCGTTATTAAATTTTGAGGTTTTTGCCAGGTTCTTGGGGCCTGGATTGGCCGCTGTCGGAGACGGCGCGCTGGGCTTGATGGGCCTTTGGTCTTTTCCCAGCGTGGCAGTGCTTATGTGCCCCTTTCAACCTCAATTCACGTTCTCTAGTTCTACCGTCTTCCCATCTCTGGAAAAGGTTAGTTTGCGGATTAATTCCTTTCAAATGTTTGAACGTCTATATCGCTACAGTAGTAGGTGCTGTTTTACTTTGGTTACTAGAATAACAGACTTTTTCACTGTTTTGCTCATTATGGCAGCGTATAAGATCGCTTATTACACAGCAAGTCTGCTATTGATGTTATTATGGAACTTGGATCGAGTCGATTTCAGAGTATCTCTCCCAGGCTGATTATTTCTGAATTCTCAGCTTCAGAGTGTTATCAGTCCTGCAGTTATAATTCCTAGGGATGTGCAGGCAAAAAAAAAATATTATGTTTTGCTCGCTTTTCTGGTTCATTTGAGTCTTTTCCCATTGTCCTTTTGTTTTAAGTTTTCATTTTCTTTATGGTTGCCAGCTGCCCAAACATTAAAGAAATGCTCATGACAACCATCTCCCCCCACCCCCCCCCCAAAAAAAAAAAACCTGTCTTTCTGTGGGACAATCAAAGCGGTTTACACTTATTATATACAGGTACTTTATCTGTCCCTAATGGGCTCATAATCTAAGTTTTGTACTTGGGGCAATGGAGGGTTAGGTGATTTACCCAGAGTCTTACCTCCCCGTCTCATCTGCCCACAACCTCGGAGTCATCTTCAACTCCTCCCTCTCCTTCTCTGCGCATATCCAGCAGATAGCCAAGACCTGTCGCTTCTTTCTCTTTAACATCAGCAAAATTCGCCCTTTCCTCTCTGAGCACACCACCCGTACTCTCGTCCACGCTCTCATTACCTCTCGCCTTGACTACTGCAACCTACTCCTCACTGGCCTCCCACATAGCCATCTATCCCCCCTTCAATCCGTTCAGAACTCTGCTGCACGTCTTATATTCCGCCTGAACTGATATACTCATATCACCCCTCTTCTCAGGTCACTTCACTGGCTTCTGATCAGATACCGCATTCAGTTCAAGCTTCTCCTTCTTACCTACAAATGCACTCAGTCTGCAGCCCCTCATTACCTCTCTACCCTCATTTCCCCTTACGTTCCCGCCCATAACCTCCGCTCACAGGACAAATCCCTCCTCTCAGTACCCTTCTCCACCACCGCCAACTCCAGGCTCCGCTCCTTCTACCTCGCCTCACCCTATGCTTGGAATAGACTTCCTGAGCCCTTACGCCAAGCCCCCTCCCTACCCTTCTTCAAATCCTTGCTCAAAGCCCACCTCTTCAATGTTGCTTTCGGCACCTAACCTTATACCTTTCAGGAAATCTAGACTGCCCCTATTGACTGACTGTACATTTGTCCTTTAGATTGTAAGCTCTCTGAGCAGGGACTGTCCTTCTATGTTAAATTGTACAGCGCTGCGTAACCCTAGTAGCGCTTTAGAAATGTCAAGTAGTAGTAGTAGACTTACCCAGAGTCACAAGGAGCTGCAGTGCGATTTGAACCCGGTTCCCCAGGTTCTCAGCCCACTGCACTAACCACTAGGTTACTCCTCCCTTAATCATCACCTGACTTACCTTGTCCCTCTCCAGTCCTCCAGTGCCAGCATTAATCCCTCCTCTCACCCCAGGTGTCAGCATCAGCCCCTCCATGGAAGAAGTAGCTGATTCTGAACCCCAATCCCCCACCATCACCTCCACCTACTGATCCCAACCCTGGCTCTTACCAAGGCCTCTGATGCTGTAATAGGAGCAGGAATGAGCCTCCGTTTCTCCTCGTTGCTGTACTGGGTTCAAAATATGCCCTTGACCCCTAAAGATATCTTGCGGTACTGCTGGTAGGGCTCAGGTTGCCTAGTAGGGGTCAAGCTGCCAAATTAAACCAAACTGCGTTTAGTGGGCAATGACCTCTAGCAGTAATATTGCAAGATTACAACTAGGGAGTCCAGGACGCCATTTTGAACCTGGCACACAAGCAGCAGGAATAACTAGGAATTGCTTCCGGTCCCAATAGGGCACCATGGAATCTAGTAAGAGCTGGGGCTGGGATTAAGAGGAGGGAAAAGGACCACAGTGGGGGGTGATGCTGACACCTGGGGTGAGGGGAGGGGTTAATGCTGATGCTTGGAGAGGTTGAGTGGGTCGGGTGGTGATCTGCAGTTCAGGTTCCGATTTGCTGGCATCATAAAGTGTACCTTTAATGACATTGGATGAAACCCCAAATTTTGGGCTTTTTCCTGTTATGGGTTAAAGTTGGTATGAAACACGGGAGGTTTTAGTTTAACACTTGTCATGTCATTTCAAATGAACGAACATCCCTAATAATTACACTATAATGGACTTCGTAAAAGTTTGATATCTTTGAGGTACTATTCTTGCTGCCTTGAGTGAATTCCTTCAAAAAGGCGGTAAATAAATCCAAATAAATATACTGCTGTATGCAAAACTTTAGGCATCCCTGGTCATACGTTGTGTTTCAATGACTCCCTGACGTGACCTCTACATGGTACAGTGTTAAACATTAACATCTTTCCTCAAATGTTAATGCATAAGATTTCTTTATGTGCAGTTTCTACAGCTTCATATAGCAGCTAGGAGTTCTATCCATCTATTACATTTGTACCCCGTGCTTTCCCACTCGAGGCAGGTTCAGTGCCGCTTACATAGTAATAGGGGTTACAAGGTATTGCAGAGAGAGTACAAGCTGTGGTATAACAGAATAATGATGGAGATATACAGATAGGTGGGATGGGCAAGTAAGAAGGGGGTAGGAGAGGCAGGAGGAGTGGCCTAGTGGTTAGGGTGGTGGACTTTGGTCCTGAGGAACTGAGTTGGATTCCCACTTCAGGCACAGGCAGCTCCTTGTGACTCTGGGCAAGTCACTTAACCCTCCATTGCCCCATGTAAGCCGCATTGAGCCTGCCATGAGTGGGAAAGCGCGGGGTACAAATGTAACAAAAATAAAGTAGATACTATTGGAGATTCGACATGGAATGTTGCTACTATTGGAGATTCTACATGGAATGTTGCTATTCCACTAGCAACATTCCATGTAGAAGGCTGCGCAGGCTTCTGCTTCTGTGAGTCTGACGTCCTGCACGTACGTGCAGGACGTCAGACTCACAGAAGCAGAAGCCTGCGTGGCCTCATTGGTGATCTGCAAGGGCCGACTTCTACATGGAATGTTGCTAGTGGAATAGCAACATTCCATGTAGAATCTCAAATAGTAGCAACAGTGGTGGAGTGGCCTAGTGGTTACGGTGGTGGGACTTTGGTCCTGGGGACTGAGGAACTGAGTTCGATTCCCACTTCAGGCACAGGCAGCTCCTTATGACTCTGGGCAAGTCACTTAACCCTCCATTGCCCCATGTAAGCCGCATTGAGCCTGCCATGAGTGGGAAAGCGCGGGGTACAAATGTAACAAAAAAAACTGTTTTGAGGCAGAGCATAGGGGAGTTGATGGAAGATGTGGTCTAAGTCATAGTTGTCGAGTGATTAGGTGTTGGGTAAAGGGTTCATAAGATTATTTATCTATCTATCTATCCCCACATTATCCTGAACATACTTGAGTTCAGTGCGGCTAACAGTAAATAAACAACAGACAAGGTTACAAAGCCATAAACAAAATATCAAATATAGACCATTGATGGCCAGTTGCAGTCTAAGATGCTCCATCAACGGATAGCAACCTCTCAAAGAGAAGAGGTTTTTTTTCCAGTCTTTTATGAAATACCAAGTATTTTGCATTTGATGAGCTTTAAAGTGCTTACCTAATGCATGAGAAGCACCTTCTCTTATGTTAGTAGTGGAGGTTCTGACTAGGATTTGGAAGTAGTCCTGGGTCTTGCATCTACTACTAATCATTTCTATAGAGCTACTAGACTATGCAGTGCTGTAGACATGGTGGGATAAGTGACTTATCTAAAGTCATAAGGAGCCACAGTGGGAATCAAACCCAGTTCCCCAGGATCAAAATATGCTTCACTAACCACTAGGCTACTCCTCCACTAGCAACATTCCAGGTAGAATCTCAAATAGGGAAAGGGAAATGGGACTTAATATACCGACTTTCTGTGGTTTTTGCAACTACGTTCAAAGCAGTTTACATAGTATATACAGACACTTGTTTGTACCTGGGGCCATGGAGGGTTAAGTGACTTGCCCAGAATCACGAGGAGCTGCAGTAGGAATCAAGCCCACTTCCCCAGGATCAAAGTCCGCTGCACTAACCACTAGGCTACTCTTCCACTCCAACATCTGTCATAAGAGTGAGTGATTTAATTTAACACAATGACAAGCTTCCATCACAGTCTGGAAAAAAACCCCACATTTTGTTTTCAGAGAGTAGTTCAAATGTTTGAATGAAATGGAACATCTTTGAATCAAGAGCAGATTACATGGGTTCAGTTCCTGTCACCGCCTTCTGCTCATAGAGTGAGTCTCACCTGTTGTGTTCACCAGTGATGATACCTAGTTAGCTGAGGGATGTTCTTTTGCTAGACAGAATGAAGTGGTGACAATACACCTGTGTCAGGGGTGATATGCCAAATTTATAGTTCAGAATTAAGAGCCCTTCAAAATCACGAAGCTCTCTTTTAATCTCTACGCGCACTGCCAACGTGCTGGCTTCTTGCAGATGCTGCCAATATAAATTTGGTGATCAGTTGAGACCCCCTGGCACAGGCATATTCTGCCGAAACATGGTTCTGGTCTCTTTGCATCCCATTCACTGTTTTGTTATCTCTTTGAGACATATGATTACACAAGTAAAAAAGCCCCATTTCTGATGCAAATGAAACGGGGGCTAGCAAGGTTTTCTTCTGTGTGCATGTGGGAGTGTGTGTGTCCCTGCCCTCTGCCCTCTCTCCCTTCCCCTGTGCTGTCTGTCCCCTCCCCCCTCGGAGTCGAGTCCTTCAGTGTTAAGTTTCCTGCTGTGCTGTGTTTGTGTTACAGAGATAGTGAGGGCTTCTGCCCTCTCTCCCCTCCCCCCTCTGAGTCCTTCACTGTTACAGAGAGAGCGATTTGATTTCCTGCTTTGCTGTGTTTTCCTTCACTGTTTGTGTTACAGAGAGAGCGAGGGCGGGGCAGACACTCATGGGGAAACCGGATATCTCTCCCCCTTCACACTTCCGGCTGGAGGCTTCATTTAGAACGTTGGTGGTGCCTTTTATATATAGAGATTTTCAAATCTGGTGGATTCCCACTTTCTTTGACCCCACTCGTTTTCACTGCTTCTTCTTCCTGTGTTGTTTTTTGAGGGACCTTTTTTTTCTATTTTTCCTTTTTCTAGACCATACATAATTCAAAGGAACTAGGAATGCTATTATTGGGCTAGAGCAAACTTTGGAAGTGCAAAAGTGTCCCACTGGTTATCCTCCTTCCACCAGGTCTCGGAGATGCCTATTATATCTAATTTTTCATTTAGTGCAATATATTCTAACTCTCCCATCTATTTCTTAGATTCCTGGCATTCGCATATAGACATTTCAAGTATGTTTGTTGTTCCTATTTACATCATGCTTAGTACTTGACAGTATTCATTTGCAATCTTTTGTCTGATTTTTATTTTTATTTAAGGACACCTGATCTACTACGGTCTCTTTTGCAACCTCACTATCAGGATAACCTATCTTCCCTGTTTTGGTGATATCTTTGAAAGCTGTACACTTGAACATGAAGAGACAGTCCCTGCTCACAGAGCTTACAATCTAATTAGGACAGACAAACAGGACAAATAAGAGATGAGGGAATTACTAAGGTGGGGATGACAAAATAAGGGTACTGTCCCCTCAGAAGGGACACCACCTTGTAAGTGGTGGATGGGCTTCCGTGTTTCAATGACTCAGAGGGCTATGCTGAAGGGTTACCCATATCAGACAGGCCTCTGAGGAGAAACCAGACAAAGAGTGTCCCAAATTGGAGGATCCAAGATGGCGTCGAGGGAGGATGTACGTTAGTTGAGTTCCCGTTTTACACCAGAATACCTGAAGAAGTAGGCGCGCTCCCCAGAGAATGGGGAAGAAGAAAGGCAAATCCGTGGTGTTGTCCTCCTCGAACACGGCTGGGGTTCCCACCACTTCTCAGTCTACTTTGGAGAGATTCGGGGTCATAACGTCGGGGATATCGGTTCCTGCTTCGGGGAACAGCAAGGCTTTATTGCCGAATCTCAGTGGAGAGGGAGTGACTTTGAGTCCCCCTGTTGGCATGACCTCTCCAAGACCCGGAAAACAGTAACGCTTCGCTATGGAGGTCACCAGTGGAAACGCCTGAAGTGGGTTAGGATTTTTCCCTCGATCCGAGGAGGTCCTGGCGCAGCATTGACTCCGGATAATAAACCAACTGGGGGATTGGAGAGTGAGCTCTTCCCCCCGAAGATATCTGGAGCAGTTTCTGTGGAGAAATTGGACCTGGTGAAGCCAAACAATGTCACAATGGACGCACTATGGGAAATGCTGCAGAGTGTGAATAACTCTCTTCTTCAGATGTCAAAAATTTTTTAGGAATAAATATGTGATTATATCAATACTTATCTAACAAAGTGGAAGTCCAAGATAAAAAAATAAAGACTTTGATTTCGGAAATGGTTTCTCTACGAAAATCAGTTAATCTGGTAATGAAGGACAATTATGTTTCTTGTAAAAAATTGGAACTTCTGGAGAACCAATTAAGGAAAAATAACTTGAGAAAGATACATTTTCCTAAATACCCTGTATATAGATTTATATTATTAGTGACTTTTGCCTTTGATTTAGATAGGAACAATGTTTTGAAATTGTATTTCCGACATATGGCTGGTAGTTTTTTTGGGTTAAAAGATAAATATATTTCCTGACATATCAAGGGAATCGCAGACTAGGAGGTGTGAACTCTTGGCTTTTAAGCCAGGAATCATTGCCCTAGGTGGGACCTTCCTAGAGCGATTCCCTTGTAAGTGTTTTATTTCCTGATTACTTATTTGTTGAACCCAGGAAATTATAAGAGTTTGTGGAGTTAAAAGAACAGATGAAGAACCCTCTGCAGCAACTTCCTTTAAGTTACCACTGTACCGGCTGCAATTACTGATTAACCTTCCTCCTTCAGAAAATATGAATTGTAAGATTAACCATTCTGTGTTTTTCTTATTTTCTTTGAGATTGTTTTCCTGATCTTGGATCCCCCAATTGTGGACTAACAAAGATGATATTTTTCCTTAATGTTTGTTTTAATTGATATTTTCTCTTTTCTTTCCCATTTATGTGTTGGACATAAATGTAATATAAAATTAATAAATAAATAATTAAATAAGGGTACTGAACAAGTGAGTAATGGTTAGGAGTTAAAGCAGCATCAAACAGGTGGGCTTTTAGCTTAGATTTGAAGACGGCCAGAGATGGAGCTTGACGTACCAGCTCAGGAAGTCTATTCCAGGTATATGGTGCAGCAAGATAAAAGGAACGGAGTCTGGAGGAGTTAGCGGTGGAGGAGAAGGGTGCAGATAAGAGAGATTTACCCAGTGAACGGAGTTCCCGGGGAGGAGAGTAGGGAGAAATGAAAGTGGAGAGGTACTGAGGAGCTGCAGAGTGAATGCACTTATAGGTCAATAAGAGGAGTTTGAACTGTATGCGGAAACGGACAGGGAGCCAGTGAAGTGACTTGAGGAGAGGTCTCCTTGCATTCACTGCATTTGTAAGATTTCTGCACATATCTAATACAATAAAACTCACCCTCAACGTTCTGAGGACACTGACGTCACTTCCATAATGAAGGGTTCGTGGTGGTGAAGCCACCAAAAGCACCATGTCGCTGGGCCCCGCCCTCGCGTCAAACGTGATGATGTCAAGGGCGGAGCAATGGCGTCACGCATCGAGGGCGGGGCAATGGCGTCAGTGGCTTCACAACCCAAGAAGCTGATGAAGGTGCGTTCACGAGGTGCAGACCTATGGCGTCAGTGGCTCAGAACAACGAACCGGTGGGTAGGGAGGGAGGGGGTGTTGGGGAGGAAACCTGCTAGCGCCCGTTTCATTGATCCAGAAACGGGCCTTTTTTACTAGTTTTCAATAATATTCAAGTCTGAGGACTGTGAGGGCCATTCCAAAACTTTCCTGCAAGTACTTCGTATTTGAATCTTTGTCTTTCCTGAAATATCCAACCTTTTCTCAGTTTTATTTCTTCACTAACTGTTGGCAGAGGTATTTATTCTTTTCTTAAATGCATCATTTTTTTTCTCCAAATGTATCTTGTATGCTTGTGGGTGGACAGTTCAGATTTCATCTTATCAGTCCAAACCAGTCGATGAAATTACTTTTTTTTAAAATTTATTTTTATTGAATTTTACAAAAATACAACAAACATTTTCAAAACAGAAATACATGTACAATAGTACAATATGTAACTACCAAAGCTGACTTTTATAACAGCACTATATGACTAAGCAGTGGGAGAAAGAAAAAGATCTAATTTTCCATGGACACGGAAATACTTTTAAAACAAATAGGAGGAAATATTTTTTTACTCAAAGAATAGTTAAGCTGTGAAACTTGCTGCCAGATGGTATGGTAACGGTGGTTAGCTTATCTGGGTTTAAAAAAGGTTTGGACAAGTTCTGGAGGAAAAGTCCATAGTTTGTTATTGAGATGGACATGGGGGAAGCCACTGCTTGTCCCGGGATTGGTAGCATGGAATCTTGTTACATTTGGGGTTCCGGAATCTTGTTACTCTTTAGGATTCTGGAATCTTGCTATTCTACATAGAATGTTGCTACTGTTTGGGTTTCTGCCAGGTACTTGTGACCTGGATTGGCCACTGTTGGAAGCAGGATACCGGGCTAGATGGACCATTGGTCTGATCCAATATGGCTATTCTTATGTTTCAAAAAGTTTCGGGATTATCAAGATTTTCTTTTGTACACTTTTGAGGACAGACTTTGTGATGAGGTCATATAGAAGAGGTTTCCTTCTGATGGCGATCTGTGCAGTTCATTATTATGTAAGGAACATTGTACTATAGGCCTGTGGACAATTACTCCATTGTCAGCAGATCGTCTGCAGAGAGATCTGCGGGTTCTACTCTGCAGATCTAACCAGTTTTTGACTGGTTCTATCAGATTTTTCTTGGCCTTCTGTATATTGCTTGACTTAAGTTATTCATTTACAGTGTTTCTGATGGTTGAAATTGCTAGCTAGAAGCGTTTAAAGAATTTTTTTAATAGCCCTCCTCTGCTTTTTATAGAGTGAATTCAAATGTGCTAACAGCTGCATTAGAGAAGCCCATGAGAAGCCAGTGGTTGCTGAAGTAGACTGAACAAGAATCAGTATCTAAGAGATTAGAAGGGTCAGAGTGGAGGAGTGGCCTAGTGGTTAGGGTGGTGGACTTTGGTCCTGGGGAACTGAGGAACTGAGTTTGATTCCCACTTCAGGCACAGGCAGCTCCTTGTGACTCTGGGCAAGTCACTTAACCCTCCATTGCCCCATGTAAACCGCATTGAGCCTGCCATGAGTGGGAAGCGCAGGGTACAAATGTAACAAAAATAAAATAGATACTATTGGAGATTCGACATGGAATGTTGCTACTATTGGAGATTCTACATGGAATGTTGCTATTCCACTAGCAACATTCCATGTAGAAGCCTGCGCGGCCACATTGGTGATCTGCAAGGGCCGACTTCTACATGGAATGTTGCTAGTGGAATAGCAACATTCCATGTAGAATGTCAAATAGTAGCAACAGTGGAGGAGTGGCCTAGTGGTTAGGGTTCAGGCACAGGCAGCTCCTTGTGACTCTGGGCAAGTCACTTAACCCTCCATTGCCCCAGGTACAAATAAGTACCTGTATATAATATGTAAGCCACATTGAACCCACTATGAGTGGGAAAGCGCAGGGTACAAACATAACAAAAGAATCAACAGGAAGTGTATCCCAGACTTGTGCATCTGCCATATTGACTCTTTCATTATTTTCAATCTGTTAAAATCAACAAATAGTAATTATGCCTTAAAACTTGAAGAAAACTATTGAGGTTGGTATTCGAAGTGATTTCACCAGCCAGAAACGGCTCCTGGCCAGATAAACTGTTTGGGGCTGACGGGTCATTTTCAGCGTCTCTTAACCAGGTGGTGCCACTGATATGGTTCGCTCCTAAAGCAAAACTGGCTATTCTGGGTGCAGAATCAGCACTTAACCTGCTGAGGTCACCGCACAACTAGGACCGCATCGGTCGGTCCTCTCTTTCTGCAGTGCCTCGTAATATCGCACTTAACCAACTATGCTGTAGCCCAGTGGCGTAGACAAAGGTGGGCCCAGGCCCATCCACTTTGGGCTCAGGCCCACCCGGTAGCAGTACACCTATGATGTGGCTGGCAGGGATCCCCACCTGCCAAAAACTCCCAACAACTGTCCCTCCTGCATACCTTGTAAATAGCAGATCTTTGCCTGCATCGAGCAGCGACTGATTCATACTGCTCGCACCGGCCCCACAGCCTTCCCTCTGATGTCTTCCCACATATGCGGAAACAGGAAGTTGCATAAGAGGGAAGGCTGTGGGGCCAACGTGAGCCGTGTGTATTAGTTGCTGCTCGATGCCAGTGAAAATCTGCTATTAAAAGGTATGTGGGGGAGGGGGATGTTTAAGAGATCTATGACATGCAGGCGAGAGAGGGAGAGACCAATCACTTGTGGGACAAGGCAGAGTTCTTCTGCCCACCCATCTTGGGCCCAGGCCCACCCAAAATTGGGTGTCTGGCTAAGCCCATGTTGTAGCCGGCTCCGTAAACCCCTGGAATTGAATTTCTGGGCACAAGCTGGTTAGCGGGGCAGCAAGACGCTGAGTGCCGCTGGCTGAAAATCAGCTCCATGGTTTTTAACTTTATACCACGTAGAGGCTGCATCAATGTACAAGTTGACCAAGGATGCCTAAATCTTTGAACATAACTGTAGGAACACATCGATGGCATTCATTCCAGTACGGTGGCTGAGCTTGATGACATCAGAGGGACTGTACCTCCTCCATAAATACTGTATAAGTCCACTGGGTCAGATCACAGATAGAGTTTTAATGTAAGATTTATAGATGACTAGTAAAAAAGGCCCGTTTTTGTTTGAAAGGAAACGGGCGCTAGCAAGGTTTTCCTCTGAGTGTGTATGTTTGAGAGAGTGTATGTGAGAGTGACTGTGTGAGAGAGGCTTCTGTTCCTGCTGCTGTGCATTCCCCGTGTTGTGCTAATTCGCTGCTCCCTGTATCGTGGCTCCGCCCTCTCCCTTCTACGGCCAATCTGGTGTGGGTTGTGTGATGTCACTATTATCTACTACATGATCCAGACCACCTCCAAGAGATCCATGGTTCCAGGCAGCCCTCAGAATGTTGGAGGTGAGAATTATTATATAGGATATTTGAGGCTTAGGAAGGTAACATACATTAATGTAGGAGGCCTATGGAACAGTGGTGAAATTGCCTGGTGTTTTATGGAGTTTAGGTGAATTAGCGGGTTTATTTGCTCTTATTGGATCTGTGTTTTGGGGGGACATGAGAATGTAATGTATTAATGATCTACTACTATGTCTATTTTGGAGTTGTACCAAAAAGTCACATCTAACTTTATTCTGTCTTTGTCTAGATGGAGCCAGCTCACCAAGTCAACAAGATTCTAGGCTCTACTGCACCTGCACATGCTAAAGCTTCCATCAAACCACCAAGTCCAATTCCCATAATTGTTCCTGTGGATCCCTTCGATCTCAGCCTGAGGGATCAAGTGGATCACATGCAATCCATATAGGACGGCCAGTGTCATTAGGAACAATTGGTTTCAGGCCCATATCTCCTGTTGGCTCTTCCCCCTCAGCATCTGATAGGTTCCAACCTGAAGGATCTCAAAATGTTGGACTAGAGGACAGGATACTACCTGCACTTATCCAGCCTGTATCAGGAGAGACTGGCAGGTCCCAACCTGAAGGATCTGGTGGATCACAAACTTTGGCCAGCCTGGTTACTGTCTCCAGTACAATATAGATCTCTGCCATCCACTTTTGGCAACTCTTCAGCCCAACCAAATGGATCACCATTGTCTAGTCCAAGAGGATCTCCTTCTACACATTTCTGTGGATCTCCCCAGCCAACGTCAATTGGCTCTCTCTCTGCCTCAGTCAATAAACTTCTCTCCTTAGGATCTGAAGGGTCCCTTTCAAGGACGGAATCCACGGAATCTTTCCCATGTGGAAGAAGCAAACTATCTCCAAACCCCTTTGATGGACCAGAGTCTCGTGATACTGTCCCGGCGGAACCAGAAGACGAGGATTTCAGGTAAGAGTGAGAATATGGAAATGCAGTATCAACTCCATAAGTCTAACAGGAAGATTTTATACCAGAGGGGTAAGCAACTCTGGTCCTTGAGTGCCATTGTAGTTATTAGATTGTCTAAAGAGTGAGCAGTATATCTGGGGTTGGAATTTTGTATTTGGTTTCCTACCTGGTTAATCCTGCCAGTTGCATATGCTTGTCTCAAAGATTAAGCCATGCACGTGTAAGTACGCACGGCCGGTACAAGGAACCGGCACAGTACTGAGATGGAACAGGCGTAGAATTGAAAAAAGAATATGACAAGATAAGTGAATGGCTTTACTTTTTTCTAATAAGTGAACAATGTATTTTTAGTTTCACTTAGACATCACAGTCATTCAATTCAGAGGACATTTTTTAATATAAAAATTTTTTTTCAATAAAAAAGTATAGGAATAAAAAATAAATGTTTGAGGGTTTTTCAGTTGGTGATGACTTTTTCTACATGCTATAAAATTAACACCGATGTGTGAATATAGCTGTAGTAGTTGAGACTTTTCCCTCATTTACACAATAATTACTGCTATTGTAGTTATTAGATTATCCTGAAAACCAAACTGTGGTACTCACGAACTGTTGTTGGTCTCTGCATTTGGTATTAGTTACTAGGGCTGCTAGTGTTTTGGGCATGGCAGTAAGGTGCAGAAATTGGATAACTTGATGAGAATGTTTATAAAATTTGTTAATTAAAAAATGATATGCAGCCCGGGTATATCATTGTGATAGAATGCAGTAGGTAAAAATGTGCATTTTAAAAAGAATGTACAAATTGGAATTGAGACACCCAGGTTGGGACCTCTTATGTTCTCGTAGTATTTTAGGGTCTCTTTTTTACAAAGGCATGGTAGGCAAAACGAGACTACCGCCAGGCTAGCATGCACTGGCCATCGTATTTTGCCACTATTTCAATTCAAATCAATGATTATATACCACAAATATCCTCCTTCCAGGGTTCAGTGCGGTTTACATTCTAGGTGAGACAAAAGCAAATAGTGTTTGTGTGAGGTTTGAGAAAGATTAGAGACCATTGGATTAATGCATGAGACTAAAAACATTAACTACTACTACTACTACTACTACTATTTAGCATTTCTATAGCGCTACAAGGCATACGCAGCGCTGCACAAACATAGAAGAAAGACAGTCCCTGCTCAAAGAGCTTACAATCTAATAGACAAAAAATAAATAAAGTAAGCAAATCAAATCAATTAATGTGGACGGGAAGGAAGAGAGGAGGGTAGGTGGAGGCGAGTGGTTACAAGTGGTTACGAGTCAAAAGCAATGTTAAAGAGGTGGCTTCAGGTCTAGATTTAAAGGTGGCCAAGGATGGGGCAAGACGTAGGGGCTCAGGAAGTTTATTCCAGGCGTAGGGTTGCAGCGAGACAAAAGGCGCGAAGTCTGGAGTTGGCAGTGGTGGAGAAGGGAACAGATAAGAAGGATTTATCCATGGAGCGGAGTGCACGGGAAGGGGTGTACGGATGGACGAGTGTGGAGAGATACTGGGGAGCAGCAGAGTGAGTACATTTATAGGTTAGTAGAAGAAGTTTGAACAGATGCGGAAAACGGATAGGGAGCCAGTGAAGGGTCTTGAGGAGAGGGGTAGTATGAGTAAAGCGACCCTGGCGGAAGATGAGACGGGCAGCGGAGTTTTGAACCGACTGGAGAGGGGAGAGGTGACTAAGTGGGAGGCCAGCAAGAAGCAGATTGCAGTAGTCTAAAGGATCGTGAATACTAGGAGGCAGAAGTCGTGATGGATTGTTATGAAACAGTCTTTGGGAAGAGAAAGGTTTTTAGTCTCTTCCTGAAGCTAAGGTAGCTGTTTTATGTTCTGATGGCATATTTTGACTCCAAGAACAGGGAATAGAGAGCTGAAAATCTTCTGATTTCGAATTGTCTTTTGGAACGGTGATGCTAGCATCAGTTGTTGTTGTTTCGGTCTGTTAGACTGGACCAGACAAAGCGAAGCGGTTTTAGTCAGGATTTGAAAAACTAAACAAGCCGCTTTGAACCGGAGTCTTTTTGCTATAGGAATCCAGTGCAGTTTGTTTAGATGAGTTGAAACACTGGTATATCTATTCAATCTGTATATTAGTCTAGCAGCTGTATTCTGTATGATTGCAGTTTTTTTCTGATATTGACATTTAATACCAAGAAATAGAAAGTTACAGTAATCCAAGTGAGGTAGGACTAACATTTGGAATGGTAGTTGCAAAGGCTTTTTGGTCGAAGGAATGATCTGACTAGACGTAGCTGTCTCATCTCTCTATATAAAAGCAACACCAACGTTCTATGAAGCCTCCAGCCGGAAGTGTGAAGGGGGCGAGATATCCGGTTTCCCCTATGAGTGTCTGCCCCGCCCTCTCTGTAACACAGTCAGTGAAGGGAAAAACAGCAGAGCACGAAATCAAATCGCTGGCTCTGTAACAGTGAAGGACTCAGAGGGGGAGGGGAGAGAGCCAGAGGGCAGGGACACACACACTCCCACATGCACACAGAAGAAAACATTGCTAGCCCCCGTTTCATATGCCATCAGAAACGGGGCTTTTTTACTAGTTTTGAATAATGTTTTCTTCCATAGCTGGTTAATATGGGAAGCAAATGTGAGTGAAGAGTCAAGCAAGACCCCTAGTAGTCTGGTTTCAGTAGAGATTTGACCATTGGTCAAGGGTACTGATGTTGGGACCTCAACTCCTGATTTCAGAATAACAGGACCTTGGGTTTTTGCGCATTTAATTTCAGTTTATTGGTCAGGGCCCAGGTGCTGACAGCCATCATACCATTCGCTACAGACTGCGTTGGATCTATGTTTGATGCCGTCACTGATAAGAGAAGCAGGATGGCATCCACATAGGATAATAGTCGTTCATTAAGTCCCAGGTGTATTGAAGCAAGGGATGACAGAAAGAGATTGAACAGGATAGGTGAGAGGGGAGATCCCTGGGGGACCCCGCAGTTAGGAGACTAGAAGTTGGAAAGTTGGTTGTTTTGCTTGACAGAATAACTAACTTTTTGATTTGAAAGGAATTCGCTGAACCATTTGAATCCAGTCCGTTATTCCTATCTGGTCCAGGCATTCGAGTAGCAATGTGTGGTCAACCGCGTCGAATGCCGCCGATGTTTGACGAAACATGTGACAAAAGACGATGGCTTTTGTTTTGGCCTTCCAAATGTTACAAAATATAAGACATAGCCCTCGATAGAAAATGGTTGGATAAGCCTGCCTTAGAAGCTTTCTGCCTCTGATACACCTAGAGGGGCATGATCGAACGGGGACGCCCATCTCTAAGGACAGTGCTGCGAAGGGGCAGGGAAACCCGTATTATCGAAACAAGATGGGCGTCCATCTTTCGTTTCGATAATATGGTTGGGGACGCCCAAATCTCAACATTTAGGTCAACCTTAGAGATGGTCGACGTAAATGTTGAGATCACCGACCTTAGAGATGGGCGACTTCGGTTTTCACCGATTGGTGGAGACCGAGGAAGCCCATCTCAAAAACGACCAAATCCAAGGCATTTGGTTGTGGGAGTCGCCAGCATTCATAGTGCACTGGTCCCCCTCAAATGCCAGGACACCAACTGGGCACCCTAGGGGGCACTGCAGTGGACTTCCTAAATTGCTCCCAAGTCCATAGCTCCCAAGTCCATAGCTCCCTTCCCTTCTGTGCTGAGCCCCCCAAACCCACTCCCGACAACTGTACACCACTACCATAGCCCTTAATAGTGAAGGGGGGCACCTACATGTGGGTACAGTGGGTTTTGGGGGGGTTTGGAGGGCTCAACATTACCACCACAAGTGTAAGAGGTGGGGGGCGGGGAAATGGACCTGGGTCCGCTTGCCTGAAGTGCACTGCACCCACTAAAAACTGCTCCAGGGACCTGCATACTGCTGTGATGGAGCTGGGTATGACATTTGAGTCTGGCATAGAGGCTGGAAAAAAAAATTTTTAATTTTTTTTTTGGGGTGGGAGGGGGTTGGTGACCACTGGGGGAGTAAGGGGAGGTGATCCCCGATTCCCTCCGGTGGTCATCTGGTCAGTTCGGGCACCTTTTCGAGGCTTGGTCGTGAAAAAAAGGGACCAAGTAAAGTCTGCCAAATGCTCATCAGGGACGCCCTTCTTTTTTTCCATTATCGGCCGAGGATTCCCATCTCTTAATCACGCCCCAGTCCCGCCTTCGGTACAGTGCCGACATGCCCCCATGAACTTTGGTCATCCCCGCAATGGAAAACAGTTGAGGACACCCAACATCGGCTTTCGATTATGCCGTTTTGGTTGACCCTGAGAGAAGGACGCCCATCTCCTGATTTGTGTCGGAAGATGGGCGCCCTTTTCTTTTGAAAATTCACCTGCTGATGTACCATTATAGAATACCAACATAAGTACGCAGTTATGCTTCCACCATGTCAGTGGCTAGTGTAAATGCTATAGCTGCACATGTAACTGACATGATTCTAGAAGCTTGGTGCATGCATGTTTAGCACACTTACATAAGTACATAAGTAATGCCACACTGGGAAAGACCAAGGGTCCATCGAGCCCAGCATCCTGTCCACGACAGCGGCCAATCCAGGCCAAGGGCACCTGGCAAGCTTCTCAAACGTACAAACATTCTATACATATTATTCCTGGAATTGTGGATTTTTCCCAAGTCCATTTAGTAGTGGTTTATGGACTTGTCCTTTAGGAAACCGTCTAACCCCCTTTTAAACTCTGCCAAGCTAACCGCCTTCACCACGCTCTCCGGCAACGAATTCCAGAGTTTAATTACGCGTTGGGTGAAGAAAAATGTTCTCCGATTTGTTTTAAATTTACTACACTGTAGTTTCATCGCATGCCCCCTAGTCCTAGTATTTTTGGAAAGCGTGAACAGACGCTTCACATCCACCTGTTCCACTCCACTCATTATTTTATATACCTCTATCATGTCTCCCCTCAGCCGTCTCTTCTCCAAGCTGAAAAGCCCTAGCCTCCTTTCTCACCTTCCTGTGCCTCTCCTATACGCTTGTCCCCATTGCTGTTACACCTGATTAGATTTTGGGCTCCTTTTTACTAAGTTGCGGTAAAAGCCCAATGTGCTAAAAAGGTTTTCCTAATTTTTCTCTTGGGGGGCGGCATGTCTGGGAGTGGAGAGTGGGTGTGACAGCGCAAATCAGTTATCAAAGCTACATTACCTAGCATATGAGCCCCTAATTCCTACAAACTAGATATCAGTAAGAGGTTAGTGCTAATTTTTGCTAATGTCAACATTAGCACACCCCGAATTTACCTTTTATTTTCTTGTTTTTCAAAAGGCAAAGGCGCAGCGATTCTGCCCTGCCACCCATCCTGGCCCCTTCTCTCTCTCTACTGTGATCTGCCTCTGAGGAAACAGGAAGTAACATCAGAGAGGCGGGCACAGTAGAGAAGAAGGGGCTGGGACCAGCAGCAGGCCAGCCTATGGGATTCGCTGTGCCTCTGCCTTTTGAAAAACAAGAAAATAAAAGGTAAATTCAGGGAAGGGGGTTGAGGAAGGAAGGGCAGGGTGGGGGGCGATGCTGCCTTAGAAGAGTGCCGCCTGAGGCCCCCGCCTCAGTTGGCATAATGGTAGCTCGCTCGTCTCGTGCTACTGTGTCTTCTGTTGATGGTCAGCTCCAGTATTTTGGGAAGGGAAGAGAGAGGGAGATTCTTAAATCTTATCAGGGCCGTCAAGGGGGGGGCAGGGGGGTCAAAATTCCCTGGGCCCGGGCCTCCAAGGGGGCGCCGGGGTCAGGTCGCCGGCGCTGCAGTCCCCGGTCTCACCTGCCTGTCCTCGGCTCCCTCGACAGCCCCCCTCCATCCGCCACCGAGCCCCCTGCATTCAAATCGGCAGTGCCTCACCTCCGTATGAAAGTGGCAGATCGCCTCCCTTCGGGCCTTCCCTCACTGTGTCCCGCCCTCACAGAAACCAGAAGTTACATCAGACGAGGGCGGGACACAGTGAGGGAAGGCCCGAAGGGAGGCGATCTGCCACTTTCATACGGAGGTGAGGTGCTGCCGATTTGAATGCAAGGGGTCCGGTGGCAGACAGAGGGGGGCTGTTGACGGGGGTGGGCGGGTGGAGACTTGGGACTTGAGAGCGGGGGGGGGGGGCAGCAGAGGGGCGGGGATGGCCTTGCCCTGGGCCTGGCTTAGTCTCTCGGTGGCCCTGAATCTTATTGGTAAGAAATGAGAGATTAAAACAGTGCTTCTCTACCCAGTCCTCGGGAAACACCCAGCCAGTCAGGTTTACAGGGTATCCACAATGAATACTCTTGAGAGAGAGTTTCATGCAGCTGCTTCTCTTCTATGCAAATCTGTCTCATGTATTATATACTTTAAAAAGAAAACCTGATTGACTGAATGTGTCCTGAGGATGAATAATAACAAAGCTTATCCAATTTGAGCCTTACAGTTCAGAGCGGTTAAGAGAGACGAGAGACTGGCCATATCCAGGAATTACAATATAGCAATCAAAAATCAAGAGTTCAACAAAAAAAAAGTTACACAGAAAATAAAACAAATTTCTTAAAAGTTTTAATATTTCGACGGAATTCACCATATGTGGCAGGCTGGCTAATTATAGGTGAAATGTCTTTGCAAACCCAGAAGATACTCAAAATGTGTTATAGTTTCCACACCTTTAGGAGATGAAAAGACAAAGACATTTTCATTTCCCTTCCTAAAATTCTTCTTTCCTTCCATTGCCTTAAAATGAGCATAAAAATAGGCAGGTAGCAAAACCATATAAAGCTTTATATAAAAGACATGACACTGTAAAAAGAATTCTCGCCTGCACAGGTAACCAAAGCACCCTCATATAATACTGGGATAATCTGTTTTCAAAGAGAAGATCAAATGAAGAGCAGTATTCTGAATAGTCTGGATGCGATTATGAAGATACTTTGTGCATCCTAAATAAGCAACACTGCAATAGTCCAATTGATTCAAAATCAAGGACTGTACCAGTATTTACGAGTCTAAGCAATCAGACTGCAGTTGCTGTTTTCAGGGATGAATGTATGGTCTGTGAACATTTCTAAACACAGGCAAGAGAAAACCCTAATGTACTCTCTCTGCAGGTGGTCTGCAGGTGAGGTGGATATTTACCTTCTCAGTTTCCTTCCTGTTCACAAGACACTATACTGTTTTCACTAGTTGCTCATTTGAATGAACCATTTAATGGAGGAGTGGCCTAGTGGTTGGGGTGGTGGACTTTGGTCCTGGGGAACTGAGGAACTGAGTTCGATTCCCACTTCAGGCACAGGCAGCTCCTTGCAACTCTGGGCAAGTCACTTAACTCTCCATTGCCCCATGTAAGCCGCATTGAGCCTGCCATGAGTGGGAAAGAGCGGGGTACAAATGTAACAAAAATAAAATAGATACTATTGGAGATTCTACATGGAATGTTGCTACTATTGGAGATTCTACATGGAATGTTGCTATTCCACTAGCAACATTCCATATAGAAGGCTGCGCAGGCTTCTGTTTCTGTGAGTCTGACGTCCTGCACGTACGTGCAGGACGTCAGACTTACAGAAGCAGAAGCCTGCGTGGCCACATTGGTGATCTGCAAGGGCTGACTTCTACATGGAATGTTGCTAGTGGAATAGCAACATTCCATGTAGAATCTCAAACAGTAGCAACAGTGGAGGAGTGGCCTAGTGGTTAGAGTGCTGTACTTTGGTCCTGGGGAACTGAGGAACCGAGTTCAATTCCCACTTCAGGCACAGGCAGCTCCTTGTGACTCTGGGCAAGTCACTTAACCCTCCATTGCCCCATGTAAGCCGCATTGAGCCTGCCATGAGTGGGAAAGCGCAGGGTACAAATGTAACAAAAATAATGTGCAAATCTACGCCGTGTTTGATAACTCACGTTGCAGCAGTCATTGGATCAAAGCAAATGATGGTCTCATTTGTGTTAGTTTTCTTTTGACAAAGCAATTGTGAAACGTTGTTCACCATCCACATACGTTGTCAGTAGAGGTCCAGCATGGTATTTCCGAGCACATAATTGAAGCGTGTAATTTTCCCAGCGTAGGCTGCATTGTATGAACTGAGCCTGAATCTTTTCTCCCTCTGTCTGTCTCTTGACAGGATAACTATCATTACATGGAATGTCGGCACAGCCGTGCCTCCAAGCGACATCACTTCTCTTCTGTGCTTGAATGCCGGAGAAGAGAAAATGGACATGTTTGTGATTGGGTAAGAGGAGAGGTGACTCCTGCCCGGGGAATATCGCAGCCAGCCTCCTTCCTGCCAAAGTGCAGAAGCTCATGCCGTTCTGATGAATTATTAGTGTGTCAGCTGAGAGGTTTGTTATCTAGGCAGGAGATGCAGATAAGAGTGGAAGCAGCCCAGAAAAGAACTATTAAAATGATGCAGGATTTGCACATGAAGCCCTGTGAAATACGAAGAACGGATCCAAATTTGTATTCCTTAGAGGGGATATGGGTATAAATAACCCTCTCCTGTGCTCTCACTATGGCGGGAAGCACTAATATCTTGGGTAAATGCCACACCAGGAATGAATCATAAGCCAGGGTATATTGGATATGATCTCAGTCTCTCAAATGTTTTGCTAAGTGTCGTCCTCGATAGTTGAGCCAAAAAAAGAGTTTCTTTTTGAGCCTCTAAGGTATAACTGTACAAGTGACATCGCACTTGGAAGCTCTTTTTCAGGAATCTGGTGGCACCTAGGACACGTGACCCTCTTTCTGGACAAAGACCTCTGATTCCAACTTGTGGTATATATTGCTCAGAATTAGGAGCAGTTCTAGAACCTAGGTGCTAACACGCATGCAGTAGTCACATACATGTTTAGAACCCCAGTGAACATGCATGTATATGTCAGCATGCCATTTAAGAGCTACTCTGTAAATACCTGCTTAATTCCGTAGAGTGTATTTGCAAGGCTGTGTACGATGGGATGGACCCTGGGTGGGGCTCTCACCTCCCACTTACCCACGGAACGTATAGAATACTGTAAGTTACGTGTGAAGCTGCCGCAATTAGGTGCTCGCACTTGTACCAGCTTGACGACTGATTTAAGTGCGTGTGCCTAAACGTTAGGCACGTTAATAACCGAGTGCTTTAGTATTTCTATAACGTAAAGTAGGTGCCTACGTTCTTTCATATAGGCTCCTACTGTGCACCCTCTGGTGCCTACGTTCCTTTATTCATAGGCTCCTACCGTGTATCCTCCAGTGCCTACATTCCTTTATTCATAGGCTCCTATTGTGCACCGTCCGGCGCCTACGTTCCTTCATAGAATGGGCTCCTACCGTATCTACCATGAAGGGAACAGGGATACCTTGAATAGACAAATCTTGGGTGCCTACCTTCCTTTATTCAGAGGCTCCTACCGTGCACCCTCCGGCGCCTATGTTCTTTCATAGAATAGGCTCCTACCATGCACCCTTTGAATAACTAAGTACAGATGCTTCTTTTAGCTATGCCATTCCTGTGTTTTTCTCCTTTAGCCCCATATAAGCTTTTTAGCTTTGGGAGTGAGACTGTACCTTGTTATCCCAAATTCTTTGGTTTCTACAGTTGCCAAGTTTGGATGGTGGTGGGGGTGAGGGAAGTGTCCCAGCTCTGATTATGTTTTCTAGAGGTAGAATGTTCTTCTCTGGGTATGGTGGGAGGAGTCTCTTTTGCTAGGAAACATGAAAGCAAGATTTTGATATCAAGGTGAAGATGAGGATGCGATGAAGACAAGGCTCTTTTTTTCTTTGTCCAGGCTACAGGAGGTGAACTCCATGATAAACAAGCGTTTGAAGGATGCCCTCTTCACAGATCAGTGGAGTGAACTTTTCATGGATGTACTGAGTCCTTTCAGCTATGTTTTGGTAAGGATCTCTCCTAAATGTCATTGCTAGAAGAACCAAGGGCCAAGAGCCGAGATTACCTAAACCCAAGAAAAGAAAAACAGTGGTCTAGCTAGAACTCTGTTGCCTGGGTTGATTTTGGCCACTGTTATGGTGGTCTGGCTGTCATAGGTGTAAATACATCCCCCAGTTCCTGCATCAGCTTTGGAGTATGTTGTGTGACAAGAGTTAGAAAATTCTGCAGCAGGCTTTCTGAAATTCTGGGGCATTTTTGCATAATTTTTCACATTAAACAATGTTGATTTATTTTACACAATAAACATAAAGTAGTTTTCCAACTTTACATAAGTATTGCCATACTGGGAAAGACCAAAGGTCCATCGAGCCCAGCATCCTGTTTCCAACAGTGGCCAATCCAGGTCACAAATACCTGGCAGAAACTCAGATAGTAGCAACATTCTATGTAGAACCCGAAAGAGTAGCAAGATTCTACTCAGAATCCCAAGTACATAAGTATTGCCACACTGGGACAGACCAAAGGTCCATCAAGCCCAGCATCCTGTTTACAACAGTAGCCAATCCAGGTCACAAATACCCGGCAAGATCCCAAAAATGTACAAAACATTTTAAACTGCTTATCCCAGAAATAGTGGATTTTCCCCAAGTCCATTTAATAATGGTCTATGGACTTTTCCTTTAGGAAGACGTCCAAACCTATTTTAAACCCTGCTAAGCTAACTGCCTTTACCACATTCTCTGGCAATGAATTCGGAGTTTAATTGCACGTTGAGTGAAGAAATATTTTCTCTGATTCATTTTAAATTTACTGCATTGTAGCTTCATTGCATGCCCCCTAGTCCTAGTATTTTTGGAAAGTGTAATCAGGCGCTTCACATCTACCCGTTCAACTCCACTCATTATTTTTTAGACCTCTATCATATCTCCCCTCAGCCGCCTTTTCTCCAAGCTGAAGAGCCCCAGCCGCTTTAGCCTTTCCTCATAGGGAAGTCGTCCCATCCCCTTTATCATTTTCGTCGCCCTTCACTGCACCTTTTCTAATTCCACTATATCTTTTTTGAGATGCGGCGACCAGAATTGAACACAATATTTGAGGTGCGGTCGTACCATGGAGCGATACAAAGGCATTATAACATCCTCATTTTTTGTTTTCCATTCCTTTTCTAATAATACCTAACATTCTATTTGCTTTCTTAGCCACAGCAGCACACTGAGCAGAAGGTTTCAACGTATCAACGATGACACCTAGATCCCTTTCTTGGTCCGTGACTCCTAACGTAGAACCTTGCATGACGTAGCTATAATTCGGGTTCCTCTTTCTCACATGCATCACTTTGCACTTGCTCACATTAAACTTCATCAGCCATTTAGATGCCCAGTCTCCCAGTCTCGTAAGGTCCTCTTGTAATTTTTCACAATCCTCCCGTGATTTAACAACTTTGAATAACGTTGTGTCATCAGCAAATGTAATACCCTACCTAGTTACTCCCATCTCTAGTGCTTAGTAAAAGGGCCTCTGTGGGTAAAGTGTTGAAACTTTATCATCCCAGGAGGGCTTTGTGGTCTGAAGGTACATTTCATTTGTCTATTCCTGCATTAAGAAAAATTAAATTTGAAGAGACCCAGCAGTGATCCTTTTCAATTCACGGACAGTATAATGGAATAAACTTCCTTGTGTCAGATTAGGCTGTGAAAAGGCACTGCTAGTTAAAAAAAACCTATTTATTGAATCTTTCTAAAGAGAGGACAAATTATATCTAGGTTTAGGCTATTTGGGGAACAGAGTAAAATGTACTAGGTGATTATCAGATTTGTATGCGTTTATTTTTCTTATTATTTTTATTGATTTTAAGTGAGTATTGTAATGTATTGATTAGTGTTTTATGTGAATTTTATTATGGACTAGTAAAATAGGTCCGTTTCTGACACAAATGATCCGGGCGCTAGCAAGGTTTTCCTCAGAGTGTGTATGTTTGAGAGAGAGAGAAAGTGTGTGTGAGAGACGGAGTGTGTGTGTGAGTGAGAGAGAGAATGAGTGAGGGAGAGACAGACAGACAGAGTGTGTGTGTGTTTGAGACAGAGTGTATGTGAGTGTGAGAGAGAGAGAGTGTGTGTGAGAGCGTGTATGTGAGAGACAGAGAGTGAGTGTGTGTGTGTGGGGCTCCGAGTTCCATGACCCTCTCCTCCCCTCCAAGTTCCAGGCCCCCCTTCCGTCCGAGGTGCAGGCCCTCCTCCCTCCCTCCCCTCTCCCTCCCTCCCTCTCCTCTCCCTCTCCCTCCCTCTCTCTCCTCCCCTCCGAGTTCCATGCCCCCCTCCCTCCGAGTTCCATGCCCCCCTTTCCTCGGAGTGTGTGTGGGTGAGAGATGGAGTGTGTATTTGAGAGAATGAGTGAGAGACAGACAGAGTGTGTGTGTGTTTGTGTCAGAGAGAGAGAGAGAGAGAGTGTGTGAGGGACAGAGTGTGTGTGAGAGATGGAGTGTGTGTGTGTGTTTGAGACAGAGTGTATGTGAATGTGAGAGAGAGAGTGTGTGTGTGTGTGTGTGAGAGAGAGAGAGTGTATGTGAGAGAGTATGTGAGAGACAGAGAGTGAGTGTGTGTGTGGGGGGCTCCGAGTTCCATGACCCTCTCCTCCCCTCCAAGTTTCAGGCCCCCCTTCCATCCGAGGTGCAGGCCCCCCTCCCTCCGAGTTCCATGCCCCCTCCGTCTCCTCCCCAGGGTGTTCAATGCCCCCCTTTCCTCGGAGTGTGTATGTGAGAGAGAATGAGTGAGAGAGAGAGACAGAGTGTGTGTGTTTGTGTCAGAGAGAGAGAGAGTGTATGTGAGGGACAGAGTGTGTGTGTGAGTCTGTGTGTGAGAGAGAGAGTATGTGAGAAAGAGTGTATGTGAGAGACAGAGAGTGAGTGTGTGTGTGTGAGAAAGTGAAACCTTCAAGCCTTGAAGCATTCGTGCGCTCTGTAAGGCTCCATCTGCAACACGTCTTATATTCCGCCTGGACCGATATGCTCATATCACCCCTCTCCTCAAGTCACTTCACTGGCTTCCGATCAGGTACCGCATCCAGTTCAAGCTTCTCCTTCTAACCTACAAATGCACTCAGTCTGCAGCCCCTCATTACCTCTCTACCCTCATCTCCCCTTACGT
Source organism: Microcaecilia unicolor (assembly GCF_901765095.1). NCBI lineage: Eukaryota > Metazoa > Chordata > Amphibia > Gymnophiona > Siphonopidae > Microcaecilia > Microcaecilia unicolor. The sequence goes on along the minus strand of NC_044041.1, from coordinate 16,386,106 downwards.
TCCCATCCGAAACCTCCGCTCACAGGACAAATCCCTCCTCTCAGTACCCTTCTCCACCACCGCCAACTCCAGGCTCCGCCCTTTCTACCTCGCCTCAAGCTATGCTTGGAATAAACTTCCTGAGCCCTTGCGCCAAGTCCCCTCCCTGCCCATCTTCAAATCCTTGCTCAAAGCCCACCTCTTCAATGTCGCCTTCGGCACCTAACCACCATACCTCTACTCAGGAAATCTAGACTGCCCCAACTTGACATTTCGTCCTTTCGATTGTAAGCTCCTTGAGCAGGGACTGTCCTTCTATGTTAAACTGTACAGTGCTGCGTAAACCTAGTAGCGCTTTACAAATGTTAAATAGTAGTAGTAGTAGTCCATCTCCTCAATTGACGACACGTAGTTCTGGAACGTTGCAGGAATGCTTCAAGGTTTGAAGGCTCCACTTTCTCGGCTTCAGAATGTTGGAGGTGCGTTTTATTATATAGGATAAGGCTGTGAAAGATGGACAAACGTGAGAAAATTAAAAAACAGTGGTGGAAGCATAGAACACCATTGTGGGGTGGTGGGTGCTGTGGTCAAACTAAGGCGGCAAAGGATAAGCACAAAAGATGTAAAAGTAAAAAGTGCAGATTGAGCTTAAAATTCCTGTGTCGCAGAACACCAATTTTATGTTGTAAATGTGTAATTTTATATAGACCTGCTTTCAGCTGGATTATAAGGAGAAATGAGGTCTTACCTGCTAATTTGCTTTCCCTTAGTCCCTCTGGACCGGCCCAGAATGACTGATATGTGTGCATCAGGGAACAAGGAGTTAGCGCTGTCATCAGTGCACTATTTATATACCCGAACGTTCATTTACCTGATAAAGCAGCTGTGTTGGCAAGGATTCAGTCAGCTGCTAAAATAATTCAGGAGCCTTTTGGTTTCTTTGATTTTTGTCTTTCCCCGTGTTCTCCCTCAGTGTTTCTGACACTCGCTGTTCCCCACAAGTAGCCGGGAATACAGGTTGCAGTGCTCTTAAAGGGGGTTTATTTTCAGTCAATGCATCTGGAACTATTTGATATATATAAAGCTGTCTCTCACACTGTCAGCTTAGGGTGGAAGAGCCTTTTTGTGACTTTCTGGCTGGGGAGGTCCTGTTTGCACATGTTTCTCTCTGACGTGCTGGATGGGGGACCCACATGCATGAAACTTTCTGTGATGCCTGGATGGGGGCCTCCAGATACAGAACGCTCTTTAATGTGTGGGATGGGGGTCCTGCATGCACACGTGCCTCTCCGATGTTCTGGATGGGCAGGGCCTGCAGCTACTTCCCTCTCTTTGACATTCTGGAAGAGGGAGCCACATGCAGGTGTCTCTGTCTCTCCCTCTCTCTCTGTCTCTCTCTCTGACTCACCTGATGGGGTGCATGCATGTGCCTCTCTCTGTGACGTGTCTGTGTGCATAGCCACCCAGAGTGGGGGCAGGGGGGACAAAATTCCCCAGGCCCAGACCTCCGAAGGGGGCCCGGCGCCGCAGTCCCACCCGCCCTCCGTCGTCGACCGTCTGCCCCCTGCATTGAAATCGCAGTCTCACCTCCGTGAAAGCAGCGCTGCAGGCAGCAGAACGCCTCCCTTCGGCCCTCCTTCCCTCCCTGTGTCCCGCCCTCGTCTGACATAACTTCCGCGAGGGCGGGACACAATGAGGGAAGGAGGGCCGAAGGGAGGCGTTCTGCTGCCTGCAACGCTGCTTTCACGGAGGTGAGACTGCGATTTTTAATGCAGGGAGCCCGGCCCGGTGGCGGACGGAGGGGTTGAGTGGCGGCGGCGACCTCGGGGGGCAGGGCAGCAGGGGCAGGGCCACGGGGGTGGCCTTGCCTCGGGCCCGGCCCAGTCTCTCAGCAGCCCTGTCTGTGAGTTCAGATTCCTAGCATAATGGATGAGTTAGTTTATTTATTGGGATTTAATTTGCATCTTTGTCAGTAATAGCTCAAGGTGAATTACATTCAGGTACATGATCAATGCATTTCCCTGCTCAGGCTGCTTTCTCGTTCCAGGTAACATCTGTCCGCATGCAGGGGGTGCTGCTCTTAGTGTTCGCCAAATATTATCATCTTCCGTTCCTACGACATATTCAAACAGATTGTACCAGGACTGGGCTGGGAGGCTACTGGGTGAGTATGGGAGTGGGCTGGATGGAAAACGTCTGCACGGAATTAGCGTAAGAATATGCGGAGGGACATTTTGATATGACATCTAAATCCGACTGGACGTTTTACAGAAAATGTCCAAAAATCCAGTCACTAACGTAGCCATTTTTGAACCTGAAAAACATCTATCTTTTCCACCCCCCCCCCCCCAAATGGCCATTTGCTAGATGTTGTTGTGCTCAGTGCGTCTGTCTTTTTTGGCCCATTAAAAAAATAAATATATATATCCAAGTGAAAAATGCACACAATCAAGCCATTGGGATGTAGGAGGAGCCGGCATTCTTGGTAGACTGGTCACACAGACATCCCAGCAGAGCAGTGGGGCACCCTAGGGGGCACTGCAGTGGACTTCACATAAAAGGCCCCAGGTACACGTCTCACTGTTACCCCCTTATATTGTATGGTGAGCCCTCCAAAACCCACCACAAACCTACTGTTCCCAACTGTGAACCACTACAATAGCCCTTATGCAAGTGTCACCTCTATGAAAGTACAGGAGGTTTTTGGTGGGTTTTGGAAGGTTCACATAGTCCACCATAAGTGTAACAATTAGAGTGGGTTATGGGCCTCGGTCCCCTTCTCTACTGACTAGAGAATGACACAGGGACAAAGTTTGTCTCCGTTCCCGTCCCGTCCCCGTGGGATCTGTCTCCGTCCCCACCTCGTCCCCGCAGGTTCTGTCTCCGTCCCTGCCCCATCCCCGTGAGCTCTGTCCTCATCTGCAGAAGCCTCGAACACTTATGATCTTATATTTAAATCTTTTTATTAAAGTATAAAAAGGAACAGTATGCTGTGCAACTGTTGTGTATGAATTACAAATAGAAAACAATAATAACAATGAGCAGCTATAATAACCCTCCTTCCCACCACCACCCTTCCAACCCCAACAATAGCTGATTTCTACTACACCAAGGAATCCTAATTCACACTGTTAAAATGTTCAGGGGTATAAAATACAACCCGTTCTATGTGACCTAGAGGGGAAAAATATGCCCTATGAAGCACTGATGATTTTTTAGCAATCATCAACAATCTCAGGATTCATTCTAGCTCTCCCGTCTTCCACAGTCCTTCCTGGAACAGAAGTTGTCTTCTTAGAAGATGTGCTGATAGCAGGATGTACAGGATCCCCCATGGAAATTTTGCTAGTTGTGGCCAGTATGTTTGCTTGTTTTTCAAAAAAAAAAAATCAAATATCTTTGTAGGCATCACTTAAACATAAATAACAGTCCAGTTCATTAACAGGCTTCAAAGTAGAAAATGACACGGGGACAAAGTTTGTCCCCATCTCCGCGTTTACTGCGGTTCCCTGTCCCCATGTCATTCTCCATGACCTCTCGGCTGATCATAACATGACTGATCATAACATCTGAAGCTGTCATAGAGTCTGGTATGTACTTTTTACATCTTTGGGAAGTGAGAGGGGGGGTCAGTGACCAGTACCTTAATACCTCCAATGGTCAGTTGGTTATTTGGGGCAACTTTTTGTGACTTTGTCATTATTAAAACAGGTCTAGGCCAAAATATCTAGGTTTTAGCCCTGAACATTTTTGTTGTGTTCCAGAAAAGTGTCCCAAGTGTTAGGAACGCTGAAGTCGTACCCCTAACAGGCCCCCTTGTGATTTGGATACTCTTCAGATGAACTGCATAGACAAATGTCTTAAAGTGGGTTTTGAAAATAGTGATTTGGATGTTTTGAGGGGGAAAAAAAACATCCACTTTGTGCCACTTTTTGGATGTTATTCTGTTTCAAAATTGAGCCCCGTTGTGTGCTGAGCATATTAGGGTATAATTCTTATTGTATATTGATGTTTGTGTATTTGCTTATTTCAGATGTGTTAAGTGTATAGTATGTTGGTGGGTTGGTTGCTTGCGTCTACTTGCTGTATGTGTTTGGATGGGTAAACAAGGAATGTGTATGTTGGGTTAGTTGTGTGTGTATAAATATGTATTTGTTGCGTGTTGCATGAATGAATGAGGGTTGTATGTTGTGTATGTATATTGCATGTGATATAAGGGTTGGATTAATGGAGCTATGTAGATTGGTTGATTGTTTGTGTTCTGTAAAGCCATCTCTAATCGGGAAATTCAAATCTTCCAAGTTACCCAGTTTCAGGAGGAAGACTTCCTGGTTTTGAACTTGCTTTCCAAAGCAATGTAGAAATTGTAGTCTGTGGTTCTACCAGTTGATGAAACCAGTATTACAGACCCCATAATGGATCAGGATAGAATTGTCAGACGTCCCGGACTGGCCTGAAATCTCCCTCCTGGAATTGGATAACGTGACAGCTCTGGAGAAAGGGACGTGGGAAGGGGCTCTGCCTCCTTTGCATGACTTTTTGAGCGTAAGCAGATACATCCTATCTTGTTTTTAATTTGTATTTTTGCTCCAGGGTAATAAGGGTGGCGTTAGCGTCCGGCTAGCTATCTTTGGTCACATGGTTTGCTTTCTAAACTGTCACTTGCCAGCTCACATGGAAAACTCGGATCAGCGAATGGATACTTTTGAGAGCATTCTGCAGCTGCAGCAGTTTGAGGGGCCACTTGCAAATGGAGTCCTGGACCACGAGTACGTAACTCTCACTTCCCACCCCTCCTCCTTCTCCTGCACTTCTCAGTACGTTCTTTCTTCCTTTTCACGTTTGAACAAATTGTGATCCTCAAGTCAACAGAAAAATAAGCCTGGTTTGCGGATCACCTTGAAAAAATAAGAACACTGATCCCTGATATTGTTTGATTTTCTTAAACTATGGTATAGTGAGAGAGATGCCTGGGTGAAGAGTTAAGTACGTGCTGGCTGATTCAATTGTGTTTCTAATTGGTAAGTCAATTAGTTCAGACAAATATCATTGCAAAGGGACCACAATGTGCTTAAATCCAGCCCAGTGGGGCCACGGGGCCCTGGACCCCCCTGCCAATGACCCTCTCGACCTCCCCCCTCCCGCCACCGTCGCCTACCTTTGCTGGTGGGGGACTCCAACCCCCGCCAGCCGAGGTCCTCTTATTCCGGCGCAAGGCTTCGTTCTGTTTCTGTGAGTCTGACGTCCTACATGTACAACGTGCAGGACGTCAGACTCACAGAAACAGAACGAAGCCTTGCAGATCAGCTAGCGAGGTCCTCTTCTGTAATGTGATCAGGTATCATTACACCCCTGATGAGGTAGTAACGTTGTGCTGAAAGCAAGTGTCCGAAACCTCAACTAGCTGGTGGATGTGGTGCTTGAAGTAAGATTTTCTGCCTTCTCTCCAAATCAGATTTGGTCTACAGAGCAAGATTTTTATTTTTGTTTTTTTGCTTTGCCATATGCTCCATCCTGCTTCTTTCTCTCTCGCCCTCCCTCCTGCAGCTTGAGGATTTCAATCAGCAGACTGTACACAGCCCACCCTAAGTCTCACTCATCCCTCTCTGTCTAGCCCTCCGTGCCAGGCATTCCTCCTCCTCATCATCTCTGTTGGGAAAATGACAAACGCTCCAGTAATAAGTTGAGACAGTTGATGGGCCTGGGAATAGTCCCTGGCTCTGGAACCCAGGATGGCTGAACCTGCCACAAGTGAATCTGTCCAACAATTGCAGCTCAGCCCTGGTTTTATATCTAGCACAGACTGGACGCCATCACTATTGGGGAGAGGCTTCCTGGTCGCCCTGACCGCTGGGGCAGGGCTGAAGATGTCTCTCCGTGCTCCAGGGATGCAGAGCCAAGGGTTTGTACAGGTGCTTGTGATTCATGGGGCTGCAGGGTTGGGGTATGTGTGTGACAGTGGCGTCTCTAGACAGAAATATTTGGGGTGGCACCAGGGAGGCAAGCTAGGTATTGGCGGGGGCAAGTCAAAATGACCTTTTGTCACATCTTTCCCCCCCCCTCAACACACACTTTTAAATTAACGATATAATTGATAGCATCATTCAACAAATTCTTCTAAACGTCAGTGGTTTCTATCTGATCTCTACATAAACCCTGAAGGTCCATTTCTATAGCTCATATTTCCCCAACAATGAAGCTATCGCTGTTAGATGTCACCATGCAAAAAAAATTCAAATTGTTATTATCACCTCATAAACGGTACACACTCCTTCCACTGCTAGACACTTTGTTGAAAGCAGATGGGTTTTTGTTTGTATGGTAACTCTGAACATTTTTATTTTGGGTGACCTTGCTCCAGAACCTGTTTTTAGAAAGGCCAGACACTGTGAAGTAACACAATACCCTGCAAAATGACCCTCAAAACCTATATAGGAAAAACATACCGAACCATAACAGCCCTGACCCACCTATGAAAAGACAGTGTTATAAATTTTGCACTGGGCCCTAGAACCCCAATATACCCACTGCTGGGAAACTGGAACAAGTTGGACATTCCTACACCAGCAGAATCTTTCACCTCAGTTGCACTTGCAGAACATGGACAGACCCTCACCTGATACAAAACAGGGGGGCCACAAAAAGTATGCAGTCAAAAACTGGAGACCCTCAAGAAAGCCAGATTCTATAAGCAGAGAAAATACTGGTAAAAGGAACAGAAAGGCATTTCCCTCCCTCTGTGCGCTTAACTACTTCCAAGACTTCCTGTCTATGTGCTATTTCTTTTCTTTCCTCCTTTCTTCTTCACTTCCTGTCCTACATTCATTTTTAGCGCTGATCTTTCAAATTCACCTTTCTTCCATTTTTCTGCCTCCTTCTCAAATCTATATTTTGTATCTTCTCTTCTCTTCCATCTATATTCAGCATGCCCCCCCCCTTTTCTCCCCTTTCATCCATGTGCTACATTTCCTCTCATTTCCCTTCCCTCCATGTCCAGCATGTCCCCCTCTCCTCTCCCTTCCTCCTATCCATGTGCAACATGTCCCCTTCTCTTCCTTCCTTCCATATGGATCATGTCCCCCTCTCCCTCTTATCCATATGTAACATGTCCTCCTGTCCCCCTCTCCCTCCCACGAATTCGGCATTTCGCCTTACCTCCCTCTGCCCTCTCTCCCTCACCTCGGGCCCTACACTTGCAGCGTTCACTGGCTTTGAGTGATGGAATTACATCAGGCTCCCTCCAATCGCTGCACATATTTTCCTCTGCCTTGTCCTTCCCACCTGGCAACAGGAAGTTGCAACAGAGGGAAGAACCCCGGGGCTGGCTGGAGAGAGCCTGTTGTAATTGCCATCAAAACCAGCCGAACCGTGCAAGTTTATAGGGCCTGTGGTGAGGGAGTAAAGACAGAGGGAAGTAAGGAAGAGGTGACGGCTAGACTTGCTGGGAGAAGTGTGCAGATTTTGGGGTGGCAAGACTCTGGGCAAGTCACTTAACCCTCCATTGCCCCATGTAAGTCGCATTGAGCCTGTCATGAGTGGGAAAGCGCAGGGTACAAATGTAACAAAAATAAAATAGATACTATTGGAGATTCTACATGGAATGTTGCTACTATTGGAGATTCTACATGGAATGTTGCTAGTCCACTAGCAACATTCCATGTAGAAGGCTGCGCAGGCTTCTGTTTCTGTGAGTCTGACGTGCAGGACGTCAGACTCACAGAAGCAGAAGCCTGCACGGCCACATTGGTGATCTGCAAGGGCCGACTTCTACATGGAATGTTGCTAGTGGAATAGCAACATTCCATGTAGAATCTCCAACAGTAGCAACAGTGGAGGAGTGGCCTAGTGGTTAGGGTGGTGGACTTTGGTCCTGAGGAACTGAGTTCGATTCCCACTTCAGGCACAGGCAGCTCCTTGTGACTCTGGGCAAGTCCCTTAACCCTCCATTACCCCATGTAAGTTGCATTGAGCCTGCCATGAGTGGGAAAGAGCAGGGTAAAATAGATACTATTGGAGATTCTACATAGAATGTTGCTACTATTGGAGATTCTACATGGAACATTCCATGTAGAAGGCTGCACGGGCTTCTGTTTCTGTGAGTCTGACGTGCAGGACGTCAGACTCACAGAAGCAGAAGCCTGTGCGGCCACATTGGTGATCTGCAAGGGCCGACTTCTACATGGAATGTTGCTAGTGGATTAGCAACATTCCATGTAGAATCTCAAATAGTAGCAACTGGCCTAGTGGTTAGGGTGGTGGACTTTGGTCCTGAGGAACTGAGTTCGATTCTCACTTCAGGCACAGGCAGCTCCTTGTGACTCTGGGCAAGGCACTTAACCCTCCATTGCCCCATGTAAGCCGCATTGAGCCTACCATGAGTGGGAAAGCGTGGGGTACAAATGTAACAAAAAATATATATTTTTTGAGGTGGCACTTGCTATCCCACCTATGGTATGTGAAGGATCAATCTGTATGCAGGTGAGAGTGAAATGAGAGGGAGGAGGTGAAAGAGGAAACGTGAGTGTATGGAAAGTGTAGTACAGATATTCCACCCCACCACCCACCCCACTCCCCCGAGGGTAGGGGGGATGCAATGGGTAGGTTTATGTGCCATACACATAGAAACCCAGTCCTCTGCTCCCTCCTTCCCCAATGAAATCGCTGAAAAGGCCTCTTCCAATTTTTATCATTCCTCGTCTCCCCAGATTACTCTCCTAATCCTTCTTCAACTAAAGCGTCAAATAAATGTGATAGTCCAATCTCTATCTTTAACCTGGTAGAGTTAAAATAGCTTTCTGCAAGGTTATGGGCCTACATTTGAAAATGAGAGTTCACTGTAATCATTTAAGTCCATGGGTTGAAACCATCCCCTCTTCGAAAGCCTCTCAACACATTAATCATCTAAGCTGAGTCATAGTTTCCTTAATAGGATCCCCAGCTAATGGACACACGCTTCAGGAGGAAAAACATCCTCCCCAATAAATGGAATTGAGTTTCTGGAAATACCGGACCTGTCCCCTAACCTACATGACTGGCAAGAGAGTAGGGCAGTAGTGATAATGTTTGCTGGGAATAAACTCCCTGAGCCCATACGCCAGGCCCCCTCCCTGCCCATCTTCAAATCCTTGCTCAAAGCCCACCTGTTCAATGTCACCTTCGGCACCTAACCACTATACCTCTATTCAGGAAATCTTGACTGCCCCAACTTGACATTTCGTCCTTTAGATTATAAGCTCCTTCGAGCAGGTTCTTTGTTAAACTGTACAGCGCTGCGTAACCCTAGTAGCGCTCTAGAAATGTTAAGTAGTAGTGGGTTGTGCATTTTTCCCATGATGGCCTTGTTACTGAATTGCTACGATACTACTACTGTTTATTTATTTAGATTTTTGCTCACACCTTTTTCAGTAGTAGCTCAAGGTGAGTTACATTCAGGTACTTTGGATTTTTGGGCTCACAATCTAAGTTTGTACCTGAGGCAATGGAGGGTTAAATGACTTGCCCAAGATCACAAGGAGCAGCAGCGGGATTTGAACCAGCCACCTCTGGATTGCAAGACCTGTGTTCTAACCACTAAGCTACTCCTCCACTGATCATTTCTATAGGACTACTAGACATACGCAGCCCTGTACACATTATATGCATGTACTTTTATAAGCACATAAGTGTTGCCATATGGGACAGACCAAAGGTCCATCAAGCCCAGCATCCTGTTTCCAACAGTGGCCAATCCAGGTCACAAGTACCCAATAGTGGCAACATTCCATGTAGAACCCCAAAGAATAGCAAGATTCCAGAATTCTAAAGAACAACAAGATTCATGCAGAATTTCAAAGTGTAGCAACATTCCATGTGGAACCGCAAAGAGTAGAAAGATTCCATTCAGAGTCCCAAGCACATAAGTACACAAGTGTTGCCACACTGGGACAGACCAAAGGTCCATCAAGCCGCGCATCCTGTTTCCAACAGTGACCAATCCAGGTCACAAATACCTGGCAAGATTCCAAAACAGTACAATACATTTTATGCTGCTTATCCCAGAACTAAGCAGTGGATTTTCCCAAGTCCATTTTAATAATGGCTTATGAACTTTCCTTTTAGGAAGCTATCCAACCGTTTTTTAAAACCCCGCTAAGCTAACTGCCTTTACCACATTCTCTGGCATCAAATTCCAGAGTTTAATTACACAATGAGTGAAGAAATATTTTCTCTGATTCGTTTAAAATTTACTACTTTGTAGCTTCATTGCGTGCCTCCCAGTCCTAGTATTTTTGGAAACAGTAAACAAGCGATTCACGTCTACCTGTTCCACTCCACCCAGTATTTTATAAACCTGTATCATATCTCCCCTCAGCCATATTTTTTTCCAAGCTGAAGAGCCCAAGCCATTTCAGTCTTTCCTCATAGGGAAGTTGTCCCATCCCCTTTATCATTTTCTGTCCCTAGAGGGCTAAGTTTTTGTACCTGGGGCAATGGAGGGTTAAGTGATTTGTCCAAGGTCACAAGGAGCTGCAGAGGGAATTGAACCCAGGTTGCCAGGATCAAAGCCCGCTGCACTAATCATTAGGCTACTCCAGTTGCTGGTTAAGGGCCTGGGCCAGCTCTTTCCAAATTTCTGCATATGATTTTATCTACTCAGTTTTCCAGGCTCCAAGCACACTTTCCATTCATGCCTTATAAACTGGACTACGCCTTTGTGTTGACGCATTGTCTGAGGGAACTTTTCCTCAATCCTGTCCTTACCTGAGCAGGTTTCTAGAACTGTAGGTCTTCCCACAGTGGACTTTAGAAAATGCCAGATTTGACTTTCATTTCCTTGTTTTGCTTTGTAGACCGTAGCTCAGATCTTCTTGAACAGAATGTGTGGGCGTTGTCGTTGTCTGTTGCTCGTATTTTGAATGTAATGACAGATTTTACAGATATAAAAAGATCAGTTTCCACAAGTAGGGTTCAGGAGATGTGGCAAACACAGTCAGACTAATCAGCAGATATATTGTGGTGTTTTTCACGGTATGTCGCTCAGTTTGCCTGAGACCTAAGTCCTCGGTACCTGCTTATGTCATAGAGCGAGTATTGGTGAATAGAATTGAACCTTGGTCACACGGATTTACAGCAATCTGCTCTGTAACTCTTGGGTTAACCTTGGTGTCCAAAGACAGGCTCAAATGCTTTTCTGAGGGGTCCTTGCTGCTTTCTTTCCCATCCCCCCTCCCTTCCATTTTTCTGCAACTGGCCAGTTTGAGAAATGCTGCGATATTGGTGGGAGCAGAAATACATCTGTTCCCAGAGATTATTTATTTATTTATTGATTGATTGATTGATGGATGGATTGGGGGGGGGGGGACAGAGTGGAGAACCAGGCCATGCTCTTCCATGAACCATTTTCCTTTTTAAAATGGGAGGTTTAATTCTCATGATCTGGGTTGGGTGAGAGAACTTTAACCCTGCTATATTTTGTAGAGATTCTCAATATCTCATCAACAGGCCAAGAAGAGACCGTCCTCAGCTCAGATCTTATATTTGAACCTTCTCGGGAGGAGACCAAAAAAATGATTACATACATAGTAACTTGCTAAATGGTGGAAAATTAAGATTGAAGAGTCCCCTCTAGTTTGCCCAGTATTATTTTTATTTATTGCATTTGTATCCCACATTTTCCCACCTTTTTGCGGGTTCAGTGAGGCATATTTTCAAAGCACTTAGCCTTCCAAAGTTCCATAGAAACCTATGGAACTTTGGAAGGCTAAGTGCTTTGAAAATATGCCTCAGTGTGGCTTACAATATGAGTTGAATGTTGGAAATACAATTTATACAGATAGTTAGGGATTGTATTAAGCAGGGTTAGACGAAACAATTGAGGTGTCGTTGAGGGAAGTGATAATGGAACATAGGCATTGCAACTTTGGAAGGAAGCAATGGGAGCTAAGGGGCGATAAAAAGACATGAAGTCATATGGTAAACAACTTTCTGTGTGTAGAGGTGTGAGTGATGTGATAATACGGGAATGGGAGTTCCGAGATGAATGTACGATGCATTAGTGAACAGTAAGTATGGACTTTATGTGTTTTGTTTGGCAATTAGGGTTATAACTGCTGCTCTGTGTAGGTTACCTTCTCTCCCCCCCTCCCCCCCCCCCCCCGCCAATGTCTTTTTAGAAGCACAAAAATCATTTCACTGCTATTTTGAACTGACGTGCTCAGTGCTTCGCTTCCACCCCCTTGTTATTTAGGGATTCTCTGACTGTATCACACTCCTTATGAATTCCCTCACGACCACCAGAAGATCATTCTTGGCATCTACCACCCCTTCTGTCACTAATGCGTGACTGCCATACCTCCAAAATTGCTGAGTAACATAGGAGGCTGTTCTATAACTGGGCATCGCAGTTCTGTTATACAATACAAGCTTAATCTGGCATTAGCGTGCCCAACATGTGGGTGAACATAAGAACAGCCATACTGGGTCAGACCAATGGTCCATCTAGCCCAGTATCCTGCTCCCAACAGTGTCCAATCCAGGTCACAAGTACCTGGCAGAAACCCAAATAGTTCACAAAATAGAGTGGAGGAGTGGCCTAGTGGTTAGGGTGGTGGACTTTGGTCCTGAGGAACTGAGTTTGATTCCCGGCACAGGCAGCTAGCTCCTTGTGACTCTGGGCAAGTCACTTAACCCTCCATTGCCCCATGTAAGCCGCATTGAGCCTGCCATGAGTGGGAAAGCGCGGGGTACAAATGTAACAAAAATAAAATAGATACTATTGGAGATTCTACATGGAATGTTGCTATTCCACTAGCAACATTCCATGTAGAAGGCTGCGCAGGCTTCTGTTTCTGTGAGTCTGACGTCCTGCACATATGTGCAGGACGTCAGACTCACAGAAGTAGAAGCCTGCGCGGCCACATTGGTGATCTGCAAGGGCCAACTTCTACATGGAATGTTGCTAGTGGAATAGCAACATTCCATGTAGAATCTCAAATAGTAGCAACAGTGGAGGAGTGGCCTAGTGGTTAGGGTGGTGGACTTTGGTCCTGAGGAACTGAGTTTGATTCCCGGCACAGGCAGCTCCTTGTGACTCTGGGCAAGTCACTCAACCCTCCATTGCCCGCCGCATAGAACCTGCCATGAGTGGGAAAGTGCAGGGTACAAATGTAACAAAAATTTAAAAAAATATGTAAGGGAGCAACTGTCACTCCTCAATAGGAAATATAGGACAGCAAAGGGAGTCGACAGACCTGAACGCAAATGGTGAGCATCAACAGATTGGATGTCCAAATAAGCTGAATAAGAGTAAACCCAGAAGGGAGGCATCCTAGAGCCAATTGAATAGGCTACGTGATCTCCTATAGCGCTAAGCTATTCCAGATCTGCAGCATATCATGTGTATTAATCATTTGCCTCCCATACTGGGGTGAATTTTTTAAAATTTTTTTATTTAATTTAGTCAATTTTAAATTTCAGAATAATTTTTGTAAATAAATTGTGCAATAAAATCAAAGGTCAGCAACCCAATACTTAACAGAACCGCAATGGCACAGTGCTGAAGGCCGACACCCTCTATGAGAAGAGCATGGCGTTTCGGTTCACACGAACCTGCTTCCGGGGAATTTTATATTGGTCGTTGAGCAAATTGCGTTTGTGTCTTTTTGCCTGTTGCTGCCTAAGTAAAGCGGTCTGCAGTTTTAAATGTGCCCTCGTTACATGCTTACTGGCAATGTCTGTGCCATCATGTCGAATCCAGTCTGAATTACAGGCTATTTGTGTGCAGCTGTTGCCAAACGTGTGAAAATAATTTTTAAAACGAGCCCCTGTGTGTCCTGTAGTACCCACCGGCTGGTACTTGTTCACTGAGGCTCAAACGCTCTTTCAATCCAAGCAGGATATGTTGCTCATGGTGGTCCCCGACCCCTTCCTTCCTTGATACTCACTGGCAGGTTAATGCAGCGATTAAATCACTCTGCTAGGACCAGGATTTCTAATACCTAACAAACGCACATACTAGTATATCTTTCAAAATATTGCCCAAATGTTGGTCTACATATTTGTATATATTTTTAGAGTACCCTCGGATAATCCCACTATTTCAGGCACACAGAAACACTGTTGCCTAGTGCTGTAGCACTTCTTTCATCAGGTTACTCATATTTTATTTATTACATTTGTATCCCGCGCTTTCCCGCTCATCGCAGGCTCAATGCGGCTTAACAAGAGAATACAATCTGTAGTATCTGACTCAACAAAGGAGGTATGTGGTAGGACAAATGAAGAAGGGTAAATGGGATAAAAGAGGTATGAGAGAAAGGATAGGAATAGGTAAGGACGTAGAGCGATAAAGAAGAGGTAGGGGAAGAGCATGGAGGGGAAGAAGATTGGTGGGAGGTAATTTCTGAGCCATTGTTGTTAATGATTAGATGAACCGGTAAATGGATGGGTTGCTTATGATAGGTCAAGTCGTTCGGGTAAATCTGTTTGAATAGATGGGTTTTCAATAGTTTCCTAAAGGGAAGGTATTCACTAGTTGATCGAATGTATCTGGGTAGAGCATTCCAGAGTTGGGATCCCAGGTAGGGGAAGTTAGATGCATGATAAGTTTTATACTTTAGTCCTTTGCAATTGGGAAGGTGCAGGTTAAGGTATGTTCGTGAAGATGTTGACCTGTTTCTGGATGGAAGATTTAATAGATTGACCATGTAACTTGGTGATACTCCATGGATGATCTTGTGTATTAGTGTGATGGCCTTAAAGTTGACTCGTTCTCTAATAGGGAGCCAATGACGTTTCATGGCTTCTAAACCAATTCCTGTGTAAAAATCTAACTTTGATTGGTTTATGAAATTGTGTAAGCCAACATCAACATTCGTGCATGGCAATACTATCAAAAGCCCAAAGCAATCCATTGGCACTTATCTTGTTTTTTCTTTTCTTTGCCTTTTTCTCTTATGCTGTCTCTTCAATGCCTCGCCATATTCAAAGGCTAAATATACAAACGCTGAGCAATATTTTGAAAGACATACTAGTATGTGCGTTTGTTAGGTATTAGAAATCCTGGTTCTAGCAGAGTGATATTTCTATTATCTACCAAAGATTTAGGATATTCCTTAATACCTTCTGTTGGCGATTAAATCACAGCATCAGAGCTGTGTCCCTATATTTTGCTGCTTCTCTGTCACTTCCTTTGTGATCAGGACAAAACCACTTGGCCCCATGTTCTCAAAGCATAGGCTGGAAGCTCTTTGGGGCTGAGGCCCCCTAATCATGTGCTTCATGGTGGGATTAGAGGTTTGTTTATTTCTTCTTGCCATACTGTCTTCATTTTCTCTGGAAACAGTGCTTTGCAGACTGATGGCACCCTCTATTTTCTATCACAGCAGTTTCTTCTTTCTTCCTGTTCTTCATCAGTGTTGTCTTCTGGTTTGGTGACCTGAATTTTCGAATCGAGGATTTAGACACGCACTATGTGAAACATGCCGTTGACGAGAACAAGCTGTGTCTGCTCTGGGAGAAGGATCAGGTAAGAGAGAGGTGTCCTTAATAACCACCCAGCGTTACGACGCAATAAAAGAAGGACCAAAGGTAGGTCCCAATGAGGGAGTGTCTCTGTGTATTAATATCGGACAAGGCCCTATAATTCCACAGAGTGGGGGGGCAAAAAAAGAAAAAAGCACTGGACCGGGTGGATTCTCAGTGAGCTGTAGACAAAGAAGGGATGACTAGGCGATGGCCATTCATTGGATTCTCAGTGAGCTGTAGACAAAGAAGGGATGACTAGGCGATGGCCATTCATTGAACGTAAGGACCGAGCTGGAGCATATGGTATGGTTAAATTAGCAAGGTATTCAGGAATCCCTTCTCTTAAAACTTGGGAAAAGGACTTTAAACTGAACACTATAGGATACTGGAAGCCAATGTAGTTTCTTAAATAGAGGAGTAGTATGATCCCGACATTTTGCATGCCATAAAAATTGTGCTGCTCTATTTTGAAGAGATTCCGGACGCTTTAAAGCTAACATAGAAAGCCCTGCATAAATGATGTTGCAGTAGTCCGTTCTAGAAGTAACGAAGGCGTGATAAAGTGTGTGAAGGGCTTCCGACGTAAGAAATGGCTGTACAGTATGAAGCTGGTCTAACCACTGTAGAAATTTTGTTCCTGAAAAGTAAGACTGGAGTCGGTAATGACCCCCAGATATTTAAAAGAGCTCATGGAATACCAAAAAGGACAGGTATGAGAGGAGGTGATAGTAGAGAATTTGAAATCCAATATGTAGTAGTTTTATTTGTGTTGAGAGTTAAACGGTTGTCTTTTAACAGTTTTGCTACTGCAAAGAGACAGGATGGAAAGGGAAATGGAACTTGAAATACCGCTTTTTGCAACTACATTTAAAGCAGTTTACATAGTTTATACAGGTACTTATTTGTACCTGGGGCAATGGAGGGTTAAGTGACTTGCCCAGAGTCACAAGGAGCTGCAGTGGGAATCAAACTCAGTTCCCCAGGATCAAAGTCCACTGCACTAACCACTAGGCTACTCCTCCACTGACAGTGTTCCATGTAGAGGCCTGCCCTTGCAGATCAGCAACGCGGCCGCGCAGGACGTCAGACTCACAGAAACAGAAGCCTGTGCGGCTGCGTTGCTGATCTGCTAGTGGAATAGCAACATTCCATGTAGAATCTCAAATAGTAGCAACATTCCATGTAGAATCTCCAATAGTAGCAACAGAATCTCAATAGTGGCAACATTCCATGTAGAATCTCAAATAGTAGCAACATTTCATATAGAATCTCCAATAGTAGCAACAGAATCTCAATAGTGGCAACATTCCATGTAGAATCTCAAATAGTAGCAACATTTCATGTAGAATCTCCAATAGTAGCAACAGAATCTCAATAGTAGCAACATTCCATCTAGAATCCCCAATAGTAGCAACATTCCATGTAGAATCTTAAATAGTAGCAACAGAATCTCAAATAGGGAAAGGGAAACGGGACTTGATATACCACCTTTCTGTAGTATTTTGCAACTACATTCAAAGTGGTTTACCTATATTCAGGTACTTATTTTGTACCAGGGGCAATGGAGGGTTAAGTGACTTGCCCAGAGTCCCAAGGAGCTGCAGTGGGAATCGAACTCAGCTCCCAAGGATCAAAGTCCACTGCACTAACCACTAGGCTACTTTGCAAATCAGGCTGTGCACCATCTGTATGACACACCAAAATAATTTGTCTGCATATATATTAAATGAAATATTAAAGTTTGGATGAGGGCAGCTAGGGGGCTGAAAAAATATTTAAAAATAATGGTGATAATAGAGCCCCGAGGGACTCCACAAACCAACGAAAACGATGAGGCTACAGAATCCACAATTGATGCTATAAAGGTGCGATCTTGAAGAAAAGAAGTAAACCAAGTCAAGACCTTTCCCGCTAACCCCAAAGGAGCAAGTTGCTATGTTTTGCAGGAGCGGGGAATGATTCATCAAATCAAAAGCTGCTGCCCCTCTGTCCAAATTTCCATGGAGCTCGTTCACGGGCCGGATGATTGAAAGCCCCGCGTTGTTCCAAACAGCGCTCTAAAAATAGCGCTGGAATAGCGCGGGGCTTGACCGCCCCTATTTCAGTCGTTGAGCAATTTGTGGCGACATTCTACAGGCCCCCGAAGCAGGTCTTTGAACCGAAATGCTGTTTATGACATTGGTATCAGCGTCGGGCAGTAGAAAGTTCTTTGATCAGCGCAGACTCTGCACATGCAGATAAGTAGTCGCTATCTATCTTTTTCTCACTTTGATGGGGTTGCTCAAGATTTTGGTAGCATTTCAACTTTAAATATTGCTGAAATTTTGTATTTTTGTAAGCTGTTTTTAAACACATGTTTACACATGTTATTCAAATAAAGTATTATATCTTGTATTGTTGTAGAGATCCTGGATCCGGCTTGGCAAGTGATTGATATTATGCAGTAGACTCAAGGGTCTGGAATAGCTGAGCATCATAGGAGACCTAATAGCCTGGCCACTGTTTCATATCTGATGCCTCCGGTCCCCTCCCCTATTTTTCTCACATCAGTTTCTTGTATCTGTATTTGTGAAAAAGACATGGCTTTCGGTTGGCATTGACTGTGCAGGATCGACGATCTGTACTAATCTGTCTATTTTCGTTTTACAATAGGTGAATTGATGTTCTAGTGCTCACTGTAGTGTTTAAGATGCTTTCCTTTTCCTTGTGTGACTTGTACAAATGACTGCTTATGGTATGGTAGAATTGCTCTATAGGTCCTGAGTGTTTTGTATTCTCCGTATGCCTAGTACTGGATTTCGGGGGGGGGGGGGGGTGTTAAAAAATGACCGGCCCCGGGTGTCAACTACCCTAGCTACGCCACTGTCTAGATGTCCTTAAATTTGTGACCGACTGTTGCCATGGGAGGACATTCCTAGAGAACTCATTATCTGTAGCCCCAGGGGATTAGCTGTGGGTTGCTATAGAAATAAGCTGGTAGGTGTCCTTCCTTTCAGCAAACTTGGTCAACATCTGAATCCAGCACTGGGCAAAGGTGGTTCCAACTCACTTTGACTGGACTAAGCTGGCGCTGGGTCAACTGGCATCACCCTATGCTCTGGTCAGAGAAGTGAGAAGAAAAGTTGGGAATTTTTATTTATTTTATTTTTGTTACATTTGTACCCCGCGCTTTCCCACTCATGGCAGGCTCAATGCAGCTTACATGGGGCAATGGAGGGTTAAGTGACTTGCCCAGAGTCACAAGGAGCTGCCTGTGCCTGAAGTGGGAATGGAACTCAGTTCCTCAGGACCAAAGTCCACCACCCTAACCACTAGGCCACTCCTCCACTCAGGAAATAGTGGAGGATAGAGAAATAGTTCCTCCTCCTTAAAACTGTAAAGCCATTAGGGTTGCAACTTTTGATGCTGTTTCACTGGATGCTTTTATTTTACCAATTTTTATTCATCAATTAAGACTGCGTATACCTGACTTGTGAAGCAGGGCACATGCTGCGCCAGATCGCAGGTCTGCGTTGGGCCATTCTTGGCAGTTAACCAGGAAGAACTGCTGATGATAAAGATTTGGAGTTTAGTCCCGATTTTAGGGAGCAGCATTGGACTGCAGCACTGATTTTCAACCACTACGGGGGACCCCCCACGGGACAGAGAGACATTTGAGCACGAGTAATACCCCCCCCCCCCCCAGAACAAAGCTTAAGTAGTTACAGTTTGTCTACGATTATTACGATTACAACGATCCTATCTGCTGTTGAAATAGGGTAGGGAGGTGGCATGCAGTGATGTATAAAAAAAAGGGGTTATGCTAACACGCATTGCATTTGAGTCCCGTGGACGATACCCCAATTCACTGAGCACCAACTGCATATTTAAAATTAAAAAAAGGTAGAGTGTAGGAGTAGATTGCACAGTGCACTAGTATAAGATAGAGGTTTCTTTATGTCCATTCAGTAGTGAACCAATAGAAACGGCATTACATTTTTTGCCCTGGAAGAGTGTTATAATTAATTTTATTAAACAGTTGCTTGGGGAATGACACTGGTCTAACCCCTTCCTTTTTTTGTGTGTTTTATATTGTGGTTGTAAAGGGGCTTATTACCGCTTTTTTCTTCTTTCTCCAGAAACCCAAAGATTAGCAACATTCCATGCTACCAATCCCAGGGCAAGCAGTGGCTTCACCATGACTTTCTCAATAGCAGACTGTAGACTTTTCCTCCAGAAACTTGTTCAAACTTTTTTTTTTAAACCCAGATATACTAACTGCTGTTACCACATCATCCGATAACAAGTTCCAGAGCTTAACTATTCGTTGATGGTAACGTTGAAACCCTCTGCTCGGTGTACAGTGGCAGCTAAGAAAGCAAATAGAACGTTAGGAATTATTAGGAAAGGAATGGAAAACAAAAATGAGGATGTTATAATGCCTTTGGATCACTCCATGATGCGACCATACCTCGACTACTGTGTGCAATTCTGGTCACCGCAGCTCAAAAAAGATATAGCGGAATTAGAAAAGGTATAGAGAAGGGCAATAAAAATGATAAAGGGGAGTGGGACGACTTCCCTATGAGTTAAGGCTAAAGAGGCTAGGGTTCTTCAGTTTGGTGAACAAATGGCTGAGGGGAGGATATGGTCTATAAAATCTGAGTGGTGTAGAACGGGTAGAAGTGAATCGATTTTTCACTCTTTCAAAAGTATAAAGAACAGGGGGCAATGTAGAACGAGTAGAAGTGAATTGATTTTGTTTTTTGTACTGTTTTAAAAAATGCAAAGACTAGGGGACACTCAAAGTTAAATGGAAATACTTTTAAAACAAATAGGAAATATTTTTTCACTCAATAAATAGTTAAGCTCTGGAACTCTTTGCCGGAGGAAGTAGTTACAGCAGTTATCGTATCTGGGTTTAGAAAAGGTTTGGACAAGTTCCTGGAGGAAAAGTCCATTGTCTGCTATTGAGATGCACATGGGGAAAGCTACTGATTGCCCCAGGATTGGTAGCATTATTTGGGTTTCTGCCAGGCACTTTGACCTGGACTGGCCACAGTTGGAAGCAAGATACTAGGCTAGATGGACCATTGTTCTTATGTCTATAAAATACTGAGTGGAATGGATTGAAGTAGACATGAATTGCTTGTTTAATCTTTCCTAAAATACTAGGACTAGAGGGCAAGCAATGAAGCTGCTAAGTAGTAAATGTAAAACAAACCAGAGAAAATATCTCTCTTCACTCAGTGTGTAATTAAACTCTGGAATTCATTGCCAGAGAATGTGGTAAAAGCAGTTCACTGAGCAGGGTTTTAAAAAGGTTTGAATAATTTCCTAAGAGAAAAGTCCATAAGCCATTATTAAGATGGACTTGTTGAAAATCCACTGCTTATTTCTAGGATAAGCAGCATAAAATCTGTTTTGGAATCTTGCCAGGTACGTGTGACCTGGATTGGCCATTGTTGGGCTTGATGGACCCTTCGGTCTGTCCCAGTATGGCAACGCTTATGTTCTTACTAGTAAAAAAAGGCCCGTTTCGGGAACAAATGAAACGGGCGCTAGCAAGGTGATGAGTTTCAGCCATTAATGTTTCAAATGGAAGTATTATCAGAAATGTTTTAAATGTTTATATCCAGCTACAGTAGGTGAGCCCCCTCCCCCCCCCCCGGTCTATTGTCGCACATACCCACAGGACGAATCTTCTTCTCTCGTCCCAGCGATGGTCCTGTGTTCCGTGCTGCACATTAAATGACCCCTCCTGCTGCTGAATGCTCCTCCCTTCTTGCCATATGGTTTTGTCTGATAGGTCCATCATGCGTCTTACGTCGCGTACTGTGGCAATGGTACGCGACGTAAGACGCATGACGGACCTATCATACGAAACCATCGATCTCGTCACTGTGAGTGTTCCGCCCTTCACGTCATCACGTTGTGACGCGAGGGCGTGACGCGAGGGCGGGGCAGAGAGACATGGTGAGTCGGATGGCTTCACCATAACGAACCCTTAACTGAAGCCACGGAGTCAGCTTCAGAACGTTGAGGGTGCATTTTATTATAGTAGATAGTAGATTTTGGTTACATTTGTACCCCGCGCTTTCCCACTCATGGCAGGCTCAGTGCAGCTTACATGGGGCAATGGAGGGTTAAGTGACTTGCCCAGAGTCACAGGGAGCTAGCTACCTGTGCCTGAAGTGGGAATCAAACTCAGTTGCTCAGGACCAAAGTCCACCACCCTAACCACTAGGCCACTCCTCCACTGTTGCTACTATTTGAGATTCTACGTGGAATGTTGCTATTCCACTAGCAGCATTCCATGTACAAGTCGGCCCTTGCAGATCACCGCGCAGGCTTCTGCTTCTGTGAGTCTGACGTCCTGCACGTACGTGCAGGACGTCAGACTCACAGAAACAGAAGCCTGCGCAGCCTTCTACATGGAATGTTGCTAGTGGAATAGCAACATTCCATGTAGAATCTCCAATAGTAGCAACATTCCATGTAGAAACTCCAATAGTATCTATTTTATTTTTGTTACATTTCTACCCCGCACTTTCCCACTCATGGCAGGCTCAATGCAGCTTACATGGGGCAATGGAGGGTTAAGTGACTTGCCCAGAGTGCCTGTGCCTGAAGTGGGAATCGAAGTCAGTTCCTCAGTTCCCCCGGACCAAAGTCCACCACCCTAACCACTAGGCCACTCCTCCACTCCGTGCTTCACATCATGTGAACAGGCTTCAACCCTGCTTACGCTCTATTTTTTTTGTGTGGTAAATATCCAGTTTTGAGGGTTCAAGATATGTTTACTGTTCTACTATGATTCTGTATTGAGTGGCGAAACCTAGTGTGAATTTTTTTGCGAGTCAGCCATACCTGTTCCGTGCAGCTTTTTCATCTGGAAGGGTCTTCATTATTGTTTTAGGAGCTGGAGGAAGGAGATCAGATTCTGTGCATCACTTATTCTCCCCCTCCCCCTCTCCCTCCCACAGCTGAATATGGCAAAGAATGTTGAACCTGTGCTCAGTGGGTTTCTGGAGGGGCCCCTGAAGTTCCCCCCGACTTACAAGTTTGATGTAGGGACCAACACGTACGACACAAGGTAAGGACCTCGAGACAATGTGGATGGGTGTGTATACATGTTTTATTACAATTTAAATACTTCCTTCTTGGACCAGAATGGATCCATGTGAGGGAATCTATAGGAAGCTACGATTCCCCCTTAATGACACTCCCTCATAATGGCAGAACCACCTTAAACCTTCCATTCCCACCCAGGGGGGAAGTGACATGGAAGGTGTGGAGCCAGGAGGGCCTGATCCAGGGAATATTAAAGGGCACAGCTAGATTGACGTGTCCAGAGGGAAGCAGTGCCGTCTCAGTGCATATTCCTCCACGGTGTACGTGTGAAATGCAACAGTGGTGGTCAAGTAGGCCAAGTTCAACTTGGACCTTGCAGAACTTTCTTTGACCCGGCTAGACGCCGGCCAGCATATGTTATTTACTAGAGATTGTACTGGTAATTCTGGGGACCCAGACCAGAGCCAAGTAGAGTTTCTCCCTTGCTGAGAGACAGTAGGAACAGGCCACGAGAGGACATTCTTACATGTAAGCAGGGGCAGACTGACAGTGGTTGGGACCTCACCCCACCGCTGCAGTTGCCGCCGCCCTCCCCGGTCCTACTTTTGACGGACCCTGGTGGTCTAGTGGCTTCTTCGGGGGCAGGAAAGAGCCCCACTCTTTTCTGCCCTCTATTGCTACTGTGGCCGGTGGCGCCCGGTTTTCAAAATGGCTGCCGAGACTTACAGTGGTAGTCTTGTGGGTCTCGGCAGTCCTGCAAGACTGCCACAGGACGTCTCGGCAGCCGTTGAGGCAGAGTAGCAGCAGCAGGCAGGAAAGAGTGACCACTAGACCACCAGGAGCCTTCAAGGTAGGACTGGGGAGAGCTGCAATGTGTGTGGCAGTTGGCAACCAGGCAGGGCCTCTGGGCCCTCGGGCACTGCCCGGTTGCCTGAATGGTCAGCCCGCCCCTGCATGTTATTTTATTCCCTACTTGTGAACTGAATAGAACCCCCTTTATCTGGCACCTTTTAAGTAGAGGAGTGTGGTAGCTGTGTTAGTCCACTCTTAAGATTATCAATAGAAATCAAACAATATAAAACACGGAAAAGAAAATAAGATGATACCTTTTTCATTGGACATAACTTAATACATTTCTTGAATAGCTTTCGAAGGTTGCCCTTCTTCGTCAGATCGGAAATAAGCAAATGTGCTAGCTGACAGTGTATATAAGTTCCTAGCCCATTATAAACCATAAAGTTGTATTTCTCTGTTGATCACCCCACCCCTCACCTATCCACACCCATCCTGTTAGAATATCAATGATATGCTTTGATGTCCCCATGCATACCTCTGACCCACCCCCATCCTCCCACCCTGTCAGACTGTCATAGTAATGCTTGAATGTTTTCACTTATATACACTGTCAGCTAACACATTTGCTTATTTCCAATCTGAGGAAGAAGGGCAACCTTCGAAAGCTAATCAAGAAATGTATTAAGTTATGTCCAATAAAAAAAGGTATCATCTTATTTTCTTTTCCGTGTTTTATTTTGTTTGATTTCTATTGATAATCTGGCACCTTTTTAAATACAATATTATTTTCTCTTCACCTTAACTTGCTTTGTGGCTGTGGCCTCGCCCTCGTTCACATTACCACAGTGTACAAAAAACAATAAGTGCTCGTGTGATTTTACTTTTGTCTCTCGGTAAGGATATGTGTTTGCATATCTCTGTGTTTGAACCTCTGTATGGTACATGTGTGTCTGTGTGTGTACCAGGGGTGTAGCTATGTGGGGGCATGGTCCCCCCCCAGATTTGGCCCTGCCTCCCCCGCCGCCGACCCTTTTGACCCCCCTTCTCACCGCCGCCGTCAGGTACCTGTGCTGGGTGAGTCCCCAACCCCCGCCAGCCAAAGCCCTCTACAGCGCCGGTCTCCGGGCCAGCGCGTTGCTGCAGCTGATCTGGAAGGATTCTGTTCTGAGTGAGCCGTCCTGACGTCCTGCACGTTCCTATGCAGGACGACTCACTCAGAACAGAATCCTTCCAGATCAGCTGCAGCAACGTGCCAGCCCAGAGACCGGCACTGAAGAGGAGTTCAGCTGGTGGGGGTTGGGGACCCCCGCCAGCACAGGTACCTGACGGCGGCGGTGAGAAGGGGGGTCGAAAGGGGAGGGTTGGTGGCGCCGGGGGGGGGGGGGGGGGGTCAAAAGTGGTGGTGTCGGCGGCGGGGGGGGGGGGTCGGCGGTGTCAGGGGGGGCTAAAATGTGCCCCCTCACCTCGGGCTCTGGACCCCCCCTCCCGCCGAAGTCTGGCTATGCCCCTGTTGTGTACGTGGTGGTAACGGATACTGGGGGAAGGGGGGACTGCATGTAGAAAACAACCAGATATGATTTGACTGTAATCTTGTGGCTGTCTCTCCACTCCTTCGCTAGTTCTAAGAAACGGAAGCCGGCCTGGACGGACCGCATCCTTTGGAAGATGAAATCCTTGGGTTCCCCGCTCCCCTTGCAGAGCGCTTCCGGGAGGCGTCGCTCCAGTGTGAACACGGCAGGGGGGACGACTGTCACGCAGCTCTGTTACCGCAGTCATATGCAGTATATAGAGAGTGACCACAAGCCAGTCTCCGCCAGCTTCTCTGTGAAGGTCAGTAGAAGATCTGGAAAGGTGGACGCTTTCCTGGAAAATCTGCATTCCTTCAGTGCTCTGGTTTCTCATTACCTTTTAACAGCCTAATGGCTTGAAGGAGTAACTGGGTGGGGATAGAGAAATACAACACCGAATTATAAAAGTTTCTGTTATTTATAAATGTAACTGCTCTATCTCTGCAAACATGTATATATTTCAAGTAAATGCATAATCCAGGGCAAAAATTAATTGTGTAATTTAATATTAACTGATTAAGGGAGGAAGCTATCAATGTGTGCTACCATTAAGATAGTAACATAGTAGATGACGGCAGAAAAAGACCTGCGCGGTCCATCCAGTCTGCCCAACAAGATAAACTCTTATGTACCACTTTCTGTGTATACCTTACCTTGATTTGTATCTGTCATTTTCAGGGCACAGACCGTAGAAGTCTGCCCAGCACTATCCCCTCCTCCCAACCACCAGCCCCGCCTCCCACCACTGGTTCTGGCACAGACCGTATAAGTCTGCCCAGCACTATTCCCCGCCTCCCAACCACCAGCCCCGCCTCCCGCCACCGGCTCTGCCACCCAATCTCGGCTAAGCTCCTTAGGATCCATTCCTTCTGAATAGGATTCCTCTATGTTTATCCCACGCATGTTTGAATTCTGCTGCCGTTTTCATCTCCACCACCTCCCGCGGGAGGGCATTCCAAGCATCCACCACTCTCTCCGTGAAAAAAATACTTCCTGACATTTTTCTTGAGTCTGCCCTATATGGCAGACTCATTTCATGCCCTATATGGGTTATATATCACCACAAGTTATGGCAAAATAACTCGTCTTTACGGTAGCCCACACTGCTAACGTCCCTCTTAATGATAATTTTTGTTTTACACAAATAATATTGAAAACAAAAATTGCATTCTGACCAATCTTATTTAAATAATATATATAATATATATATACACGTACATGAAAAATGAAAACAATAAGAAATAGTAAATGATGGCAAATAAAGACCTGAACGATCCATCCAGTCTGCCCAACAAGATAAACTCATTTTACATGCTATGTGGTACTTTATACTCAAGATTGATTTGTCCTTGGCATTCTCAGGGCACAGACCATAGAAGTCTGCCCAGCACTCTTCTTGTGCTAAACGTTTTGAAGATTCTGGAATCCTAAAGAGTTACAAGATTCCGGAATCCCAATTAGTAGCAACATTCCATGTAGGACCCCAGAGAGTAACATAGTAAATGACGGCAGATAAAGACCCAATCCCTGCACCCAACTTTGCCTGCGAGGGCTTACACCAGCTGAATCCTGGCATGCAAGTTGGGTGCATATCCCCCAAATTCAGTTAACACTATCTGTAACTTTTTTGACCCCGCCCATGCCCCCATGGCCACGCCCCCTTTTGAATTGCCTACGAGAAGATTTAGGTGCGGTTCCTTAGAATCAAGCATAGGCATTTGCACGCACAACTCCAAATTAGTGTCAATTAACAGCAATAATTGTTAGCAGCCAGTTATTTAGTGTTACTGGCTCATTAACTAATTTAGTTTCAGGTGCAACTCAGGATCGCACCCAAATTTGAGCGACCTTTGTAGAATCTGGGGGAATGTGTGTAAATAGCAGTTTCTGGCTATGTGCTAATCTGAAAGTACGCTAAGGTTGTCAGCTGGATGCAGATTTGCCCGACAGGGTTGATACAGTTCATAGGTGGTCGGTGATATTGATGTTTGGGGAAGCTAAAGTGAGCCGGGACTAGGGCAGAGTGGGGTGTAGCAGGCCACGTTTATGTTTCATAATTTTTATTAATTTATATTAAACTTAAACAGAAATATTACTGTTAAGTGAAAAACAGCCAGACAAGAAAACATTTCTTACATAGTTTTTTAACATTACACTTTAAATGGCTTTCTTAGACCTCAAAAAGTTGGGGGGTTTAGAATAGGTGAAGCTACCTTTGTATTAACAATTTCTCAATAAGAAAATGGTGACACCGCATTTCTCAGTCTACTATTTGTTATCTCTATCGTTGTTTTGAATCTAGGAGCAACTTAAGCTGATCAGGAACATAAAAAAACATATTTAGTGTTATTAAACCTCACAATACATTTGCATGGATATGCTAACAGAAAGGAACCTCCCAATTCTATTGTTTTTAATCTCATTGAAAGAAACTGTTTTCGATTTTGTTGAGTCACTTTTGTTACATCTGGCTACAACCACATTTTTTCTCCACCAAAATTATGATTTGTTGATTTAAAGTAAAGTCTCATTACAGCATTCAAATCCTGTTGAAAAAGAAAAGTCACCAACAAAGTCGCCCTTTCAGTGGCAGTTTCTATTGACTGTTCCAAAATCGCTGTTAGATTTCCCACATCTATTTCATTTCCAGATTGAACATTTGCTGCCTCATCTATTTTTTTAATCGTGTTTGGTATAAAGTAAATTTTCTCTAATGGAGGAATCGCTTCTTGAGGATATTTTAAATTTTCTTTGAGAAATCTAGTGAATAAATCTTGGGGAGAAACCCCATACAATTTAGGAAAGTTAAGCAGTCGCAAGTTCAATCTCCTGTTATGATTTTCAATATGTTCAAGTTTTCTCCTGATATCCACATTATCTTTTATCACAGCAACTTTAAATTCATTTGTTTGTTCCACCTCATTTTGTAAACTCTCAATTTTCTGTGAAAAATCTTGTTTAGTCATATCAACAGAGTCTTTCAGTTCTTGGATCTTAACACCTAGGGATTTTACCTCTCCAGATGAGTATTGAAGGGTTTTTTCCATTTCTAGTAATTTCAGCCATATTGTCCCTAGGTTAACCTCCATTTCCTTCCCAGCAGATTTAGATGTTATCGGTGAGTCGGTCACCCCACTGGGACCGCCAACTTCCACTCTTCCGGTGTCCGTCGGTTTCTTCTGCCGACTCACCCCAACTGCTGGGCTTGGAGGAATCTTAGAGAGCGGCGGGGGGGAGAGAGAGATTTCACATTCCAGTGAGAGTTCCGCTCCACCTGATACTCCCGCCAAGGAATCCACCCCGCTTACTGCGTGAGAAAGAGCGAGGAAGAAACGCTCCAAGCCGGTTCTCGCTGGCGTGGACGTCCCGGTAGGTGGGGGAACTACCCGGACTGCTCCCTTTCTTTTAGAGTGAGGCATAATTCCAAACAAAACAGAAATTAGCAGAGCTGGCTGGAGCGATCTCACTAAACGTCCGCTCTCGGCGCCATCTTGACACGCCCCCCCCAAGGGATCAGCAGGCCACGTTTAAATCCTTGGGGTTTATTTATTTTTATTTTATTGCATTCGTATCCCACATTTTCCCACCTATTTGCGGGCTCAGTGTGGCTTACAATACATTGTGAGTGATGGAAGTACAATCTGTTACAACATAATTATGGTTCCATTATGAGGCGTTAAGTTAAAACAAAGTCCAGGTATCGTTAAGGAGAACAACAAAACAATAGAAGAACACCGGATACTGATCGGGCAGCAAAGCAATAGCGAGAGATCGTTCGGGTATAATATTTTCTGTTTTTTACCTGTAGATTAGGTTTAAACGTGTTAAAAATTGCGGGGGATAAAAGTACAGAAGAGAATGTATTGATGCATTGCTAACAGTGTGTGTGGACTTCATGTGTTTTGATCCTTTCGATAAATTTTTTCGAAAAGATGGGTCTTTAGTAGTTTGCGGAAGTCGGTTAGTTCGTAGATCGTTTTCAGGTTTCGTGGTAGTTTGTTCCAGAATTGTGTGCTCACATAAGAAAAGGTTGACGCGTGCAGCACTTTGTATTTTATGCCTTTGCAGTTAGGGAAGTGGAGGTTGAGGAAAGTTCGGGATGATCTTTTAGCGTTTCTGGGTGGTAGATCTATTAAGTCAGACATGTAGGCTGGGGCTTCACCGTGGATGATTTTGTGGACTAGTGTGCATACTTTAAAAGTGATGCGTTCCTTGAGTGGGAGCCAGTGTAGCTTCTCTCGTAAGGGTTTCGCACTTTCGTATTTTGGTTTCCCGAAGATGAGTCTGGCTGCTGTGTTCTGGGCTGTTTGGAGCTTCCTCAGTAATTGTTCTTTACAACCTGCGTATAGTGAGTTGCAGTAGTCCAGATGGCTGAGCACAATTGATTGCACTAGGCTTCGGAAGACGGATCTTGGGAAGAATGGTCTTATTCTTTTCAGTTTCCACATGCAGTAGAACATCTTTTTGGTTGTGTTGTTTGCATGGGTTTCGAGTGTTAGGTGGCGATCGATAGTGACTCCAAGGATTTTTAAAGTTTCTGAGATTGGAAGATTTAGTTTTGGTGTGTTTATAGCGGTGAATTTATTCGTGTTGTATTGGGAGGTAAGTATCAGGCTGACGGGGGTTGGGGTCCCCCGCCAGCTGAAGAAATATTTTTAAAGGCAGCGGCACTGGCAGGTGGCAGCGGACCTCGGCTGGCGGGGGTTGGGGTCCCCCACCAGCAAAGGTAAGCAACGGCAGCGGGGGAGGGTTGGCAGCGGGGTGTGGGGGGGTGGAGAGAGTCGTTGGTGGCGGGAGGGGTCTGGCAATAGCGGGGGGGGGGGGGGCGGTGGCGGGGGGGGGGGCTAAAATGTGCCCCCTCCCTCTGGCTCTGGCCCCCCCTACCACCGGAGTCCAGATATGCCCCTGCTCATAATAGCAAGATTGTGAGAAAAATTCATCAAACACTTGATTGCTTTTCCAATAAAATGCTGTCATAGTATATTAAAGAGAACGAAATCTCATAAAGAAATAGCCATGACTCCTGCTTTGCTCCTTCTAACGAGCAATTCTGGCAAAGCCCTAATGTGAAGGGGAACTTAAAATGTGATTGACAGTTACATTGCATGTGAAGTGATATCCTGTTCAAAAGGAGCTTAGCCGAGATTGGATGGCAGAGCCGGTGGTGGGAGGCGGGACTGGTGGTTGGGAGGCGGGGCTAGTGCTGGGCAGACTTATACGGTCTGTGCCAGAGCCGGTGGTGGGAGGCGGGGCCGGTGGTGGGAGGCAGGGCTGGTGGTTGGGAGGCGGGGATAGTGCTGGGCAGACTTATACGGTCTGTGCCCTGAAGAGGACAGGTACAAATCAAGGTAGGGTATACACAAAAAGTAGCACATATGAGTTTATCTTGTTGGGCAGACTGGATGGACCGTGCAGGTCTTTTTCTGCCGTCATCTACTATGTTACTATGTAAAGTACGCGCCAAGATTTCAGTGGCACATACTTAGCAGGTGGGTGTTCACAGGGCAGGGCACACTGTTAGACATACTTTCATAATGTAGAGACAATGATTTAAACCAGCTATAAGTTCTCACTCCTAAAATATAGGTGCATTTGACCTGCTACACTAATCAAACATATAAACGGCGAGTGACCGACTCACTCGCAAATGCGCAGTAGAGACTTCCCTCTCTGTCCCTTCCCCGCGTCAATACGTGATGACGAGGGCGGGACAGAGAGGGAAACTGCGCCGCCGAGGTTGATACCGCTCCCCCCCACCCGCCTACCCGAGGTCGCCGCTACCGTTACCCCACACACACACACACACACCCACACCCGGCCCGGGCCCTCTCTCCGCTACTAAACTTACACATCCATTCACCGGAACGCAGCACGCACATCAGCTGAGCTGCCGTCGGCCTTCCTTCCCTGCCTGTGTCCCGCCCTCGCTGACGTTACGTCACAGGAGGGCAGGACACAGGCAGAGAAGGAAGGGCCGACGGCAGCTCAGCTGATGTGCGTGCTGCGTTCCGGCGAATGGATGTGTAAGTTTAGTAGCAGAGAGAGAGAGAGGGCCCGGGCTGGGTGGAGGGATGGCGGCGGCGGCGACTCCGGGGGGAGGGGGGAACGGTAGCGGTGGCGACCTCATGGGGGGGGAGGGGGAAGGAAGGAAAACCCCAATACCAGCCCGTTTTTACGGGCTCAACGGCTAGTATTCTATAAAGAAAAGTGTGCGCATAATTTTCTTTATATAAAAGACTCCAAATTGGTGCATTCTTGGAACCTAGATGTAGGCATTCATCTATAGATTTATCCTCCACATGACCTTGGGGTCACAAACAGAAGAGGTCCAGAGGAAAAAGAGCAATTCTCAGGCTCAGACTGTGAGTAAAAGTGGGGGGCCTGGGGGCCTCTTGTTGGGGTGCTGCCTATGCTCTGATTTCTGTCGTGTTTCCTTCCTCCAGTTCACCTACAAAGCAGATGTACCACTGGTGCAAATCTTTGTGGCGGATGAGTGGTGCAAAGCTTCCGATGCCGTTGTCAGATTTAACGTGGCACCCACCTTCCCCAAGAGCTCATGGGACTGGATCGGACTTTACAAGGTAAGAACTTCCGAGGGACGCAAGGCCAGAGAGTGTGTTAACGATACCATGGGAAGAGGAGATGAGATACAGATGGTACAAATTGCCAGAAATGCAGAGGAAGGGGGGAAGACAGTGTAATACTGGCAGCAGCGTACCACGGAGGTGCAACGGATTGACTAGCGATAGCCAGGGGTAGGGTTAGGGGGTGGCAAATGGGGGTCCCATGCCATAGGGGGCCCCAAGCCTGCCTCAAGCTGAAAGAGGTGGGCTTTGGGGTCCCCTCCTCAGGTGCTCCTCAGTATCTCTCCACTCTCATCTCTCCCTACTCTCCTCCCCGGGAACTCCGTTCACTGGGTAAATCTCTCTTATCTGCACCCTTCTCCTCCACTGCTAACTGCAGACTCCGTTCCTTTTATCTTGCTGCACCATATGCCTGGAATAGACTTCCTGAGCCGGTACGTCAAGCTCCATCTCTGGCCGTCTTCAAATCTAGGCTTAAAGCCCAACTTTTTGATGCTGCTTTTAACTCCTAACCCTTACTCACTTGTGCGGCACCAAAGTTTTATCATCCCCACCTTAGTAATTCCCTTATCTCTTATTTGTCCTGTTTGTCTGTCCTAATTAGATTGTAAGCTCTGTTGAGCAGGGACTGTCTCTTCATGTTGAAGTGTACAGCGCTGCGTACGTCTAGTAGCGCTATAGAAATGATAAGCAGTAGTAGTCATTGGGATTCCGGAATGTTGCTACTCTTTGGGATTCCGGAATCTTGCTGCTCTTTGGGATTCCACACAGAATCTTGCTACTCTTTGTCCTTATCTCTTATTTCTCCTGTTTGTCTGTCCTAATTAGATTGTAAGCTCTGTCGAGCAGGGCAGTGGCGTAGGAAGGGGGGGGGTGGTGGGGCGGTCCGCCCCGGGTGCAAGCGCTGGGGGGGGTGTCGGCTCACTGGTTCTCTGTACTTTTCTGCCCCGGAACAGGTTACTTCCTGTTCCAGGGCAGAGAAAGCAGGGAAGCAGCAGAGCCGACGCAGCTCCCAGTGACGTGCACTGGGGCGGATCGGCCCTCCCGCCTGCCCCCCCCCCCGCTGCAAGGTAGGGTGCGTTTCGGGGGGGGGTTGCGCTCCGGAGGGGGGGCGCCGTGCCCTGCACCCGGGGGGGGGGGGGGTGCGCAGCGGCGACCCGCCACGGGTGTCAGGCACCCTCGCTAAGGCACTGGAGCAGGGACTGTCTCTTCATGTCCAGTGTACAGCGCTGCCTACGTCTAGTAGCGCTATAGAAATGATTGGAAGTAGTAGTGCCCTGTGCCCCTGAATGTAACACACCAGCCCTGATTATAGTACAGTCCTGCATTATACCAGTCATCTGTAGTACAATGCAGTGTTTTGCAGTGGAATTATTATGCTGCAATGCAATACAGTGTTCTGATTTGTTATAATACAGTGTGCATTCTGCAGTATACCACAGTGGGGACGCAGTATTGATTGACCGAAATGTAGTGCTGTACTGTGCAGTGTACCAGCGGAGACCGGGGACTGTGAGGTAGCAGGATGCCGGCTGACTGTGGGGCACTTTTCTGTATCATGCTTGAATATCCTGGTCACAGAAACGCTCTGTTCTTCATAGCTCAAGAACTTTCCAATAACGGCACGGCTTGGCCTTTGACAATGGCTCCAAACTCTTGGCACTGCACCGTCTCATCTGCCCGCAACCTCGGAGTCATCTTCGACTCCTCCCTCTCCTTCTCGGCACGCATCCAGCAGATAGCCAAGACCTGTCGCTTCTTCCGCTTTAACATCAGCAAAATTCGCCCTTTCCTCTCTGAGCACACCACCCGAACTCTCATCCACTCTCTCATTACCTCTCACCTTGACTACTGCAACTTACTCCTCACCGGCCTCCCACTTAGCCATCTATCCCCCCTTCAATCTGTTCAGAACTCTGCTGCACGTCTTATATTCTGCCAGAACCGATATACTCATATCACCCCTCTCCTCAGGTCACTTCACTGGCTTCCAATCAGATACCGCATTCAATTCAAGCTTCTCCTTCTTACCTACAAATGCACTCAGTCTGCTGCCCCTCACTATCTTTCTACCCTCATCTCCCCTTACGTTCCCGCCCGTAACCTCCGTTCACAGGACAAAGCCCTCCTCTCTGTACCCGTCTCCACCACCGCCAACTCCAGGCTCCGCTCATTCTGCCTCGCCTCACCCTATGCCTGGAACAACCTTCCTGAGCCCTTACGCCAAGCCCCCTCCCTGCCCATCTTTAAGTCTTTGCTTAAAGCCCACCTCTTCACTGCTGCTTTCGGCACCTAACTCTTACCTTCAGGATATCCAGACTGCCCCAATTTGACTGCCCCTATCGAACTGACTATTCACTTGTCCTTTAGATTGTAAGCTCTTTGAGCAGGGAATGTCCTTTTAAGTTAAATTGTACAGCGCTGTGTAACCCTAGTAGCGCTTTAGAAATGTTAAGTAGTAGTAGTAGGTCCTTGCTGGGAAAGGTGTTACCCTTGTGATTGACCTCCTTCCTCCTGGACTGTGTGTCCTTCCTACACAGCATCCCCAGTTCACCTGAGACCCGAGTCCAGTGCCAGCCATTGTTTTAATAAACCTTTGTATAATACATCCCAGGATACTGAAGGAGCTCAGAGCGGTCCTGGCGGGACCTCTTAAAGATTTATTTAATAGATCTTTAGAGACTGGAGAGGTTCCGCCAGATTGGAGACGAGCGGATGTGGTCCCTCTTCACAAAAGTGGAGACAGGGAAGAAGTGGGAAACTACAGACCGGTAAGTCTCACGTCGGTGGTAGGAAAAATAATGGAGTCGCTGCTGAAAGAAAGGGTAGTTAACTTTCTAGTAGTCAATGGGTTACAGGATCCGAGGCAACATGGCTTTACCAAAGGAAAATCCTGCCAAATTAATCTTATTGACTTCTTTGACTGGGTGACCAAAGAACTGGATGAGGGACGTGCGCTAGATGTAATCTACTTGGACTTCAGCAAAGCCTTTGATACGGTCCCCCACAGAAGACTCGTGAATAAGCTGAAAGGGTTGAACTTAGGACAAAAAGTGGTGAACTGGATAAGAAACTGGTTGACCGACAGGTGGCAGAGGGTGGTGGTAAATGGAATCCGCTCGGAGTAAAGGAAGGTGAGCAGTGGAGTGCCTCAGGGGTCGGTGCTTGGGCCTATTCTGTTTAATATATTTGTGGGAGATATTGCTGAAGGGTTGGAAGGAAAGGTGTGCCTTTTTGCGGATGACACGAAAATAGCCAATAGAGTGGATATCTTGGAGGGAGTAGAAACGATGAGAATAGTTGAGGGTCTGGCAGTTAAAATGAGCACTGTTCACAATTAATGCTTATTATGTATTATTTATAGCTATATTATGGTGTAAGAGTGTATTGCACTGCAATAGAAAAAGATATTTTAAAAAAAAAAAACAACGGTTTCAAAGGAAATAAGTTAAAATTTAATGTCAAGAAGTGTAGAGTGATGCACTTGGGGTGCAGAAACCCAAAAGAGAGATACTGGATAGGAGGGGAGAGTTTAGTAAGCTCGACTCAGGAGAGAGACCTTGGGGTGTTGGTGTCGGAGGATCTGAAGGTGAAGAAACAATGCGACAAGGCGACGACCGTTGCCAGAAGGATGCTAGGCTGCGTAGAGAGGGGCATAACCAGCAGAAGAAAGGAGGTGTTGATGCCCCTCTACAAGTCGTTGGTGAGGCCCCACTCGGAGTATTGTGTTCAGTTTTGGAGGCCGTATCTTGCTAAAGATGGAAAAAGACTGGAAGCGGTGCAAAGAAAAGCTACGAAAATGGTATGGGATTTGCGTTGCAAACCGTACGAGGAGAGACTTGCTGACCTGAACATGTATACCTTGGAGGAAAGGAGAAACAGGGGTGATATAATACAGACGTTCAAATATTTGAAAGGTATTAATCCGCAAATGAACCTTTTCAGAGACGGGAAGGTGGTAGAACTAGAGGACATGAATTGAGGTTGAAGGGAGGCAGACTCAGGAGTAATGTCAGGAAGTATTTTTTCACGGAGAGGGTGGTGGATACTTGGAATGCCCTCCCGCGGGAGGTGGTGGAGATGAAAACGGTAATGGAATTCAAACATGCGTGGGATAAACACAAAGGAATACTGTTTAGAAGGAATGGTTCCGTGGAATCTTAGCGGAGATTGAGTGGCGACGCCGGTAATTGGAAAAAAAAACGGGAGCTGGGCAGACTTCTACGGTCTACGCCCTGATCCTGACTGAATAGATAGGGATGGGCTGGAGTGTAAATTTTAAGGGGCTTCGATGTTAGCTTCAGAACTTAGTACAAGAACAGTGCTGGGCAGACTTCTACGGTCTGTGCCCTGAGAAAGGCAAGGACAAATCAAACTCGGGTATACATATAAAGTATCTTGTTGGGCAGACGGGATGGACCGTACAGGTCTTTATCTGCCGTCATTTACTATGTTACTATGTTACTCTTTGGGGTTCTACGTGGAATGTTGCTACTAATTGGGATTCCGGAATCTTGTAACTCTTTAGGATTCCAGAATCTTCAGAACTTTTAGTACAGGAACAGTGCTGGGCAGACTTCTACGGTCTGTGCCCTGAGAAGGCAAGGACAAATCAAAGTCAGGTATACATATAAAGTATCTTGTTGGGCAGACGGGATGGACCGTACAGGTCTTTATCTGCCGTCATTTACTATGTTTACTATGTTTAATCCTGTGCACAGTGCTCCCATGGAGTGCATCAGGAGGGTTAATATAGCTGCATTTCTCTCAGGCTCCTCAGAGTGCATTATCTTCTCTTGTTACCCATTAGAGCGACTGCTCAGGTGTGCTAGCCGTTTTATGTTGCACTGTTGTTTTTCAGCTCGATTACTTTTACTTCCTGTACCAGTACCTTTGGACTCCTGTTTCAGTGAGCTAACCTGTGGCAGGTGTCGGATTTTATGGGGTTACTAGGACACAAATGGTGGTATCGTTTTCAGAAGAAATGATAACAGGGCAAAAAGGGAGATAAGGGATTTGAGAGTAAAGTTTATCTCATGATACAGAAAGCATTTTGAAGTTATCACAAGACACCTTTGAAAGACGGGATTCGGAGGGAGATGTGGCAACCTTTCCGATTAAAATGCAAACAAACAAGCATCATGCTAATACAGAAAGGCAAAATGTATTAACCCATGTGGTCTTCCTGTTCGTATAGGAGAGAATTTTATATGATTTAATCAGCTTTTTGGATCCAGCTTCTCCTGCTTCTTTGGGCTTCCAGCATAATCAGAACCAGGGTTGACTGGGATCCTGAGCCTTTGGTCTATGAGGTTGAATGATGTCGGATAAAGACCATCAGGCTTGTTTTCGAAAGAGAAGGGCGCCCATCTTTCGACACAAATCGGAAAATGGGCGTCCTCACAGGGTCGCCCAAACCGGCATAATCGAAAGCCGATTTTGGGCGTCCTCAACTGCTTTCCGTCACGAGGACAACCAAAGTTCACGGTGGCGTGTCGGAAGCATAGCAAAGGCGGGACTGGGGCATGCTTAACACATGGGCGTCCTCGGCCGATATTGGAAAAAAGAAGGGCATCCCTGACGAACACTTGGCTGACTTTACTTGGTCCTTTTTTTTTTTACGACCAAGCCACAAAAATGTACCCTAAATGACCAGATGACCTCCCCTTACTCCCCCAGTGGTCACTAACCCCCTCCCACCCTCAAAAATGTTTAAAAAAAATATTTTTTCCAGCCTCTATGCCAGCCTCAAATATCATACCCAGCTCCATCACAGCAGTATGCGGGTCCCTAGCAGGGTTGCCAGGTGGAAAATTTTTTTCCAGCCCACTGGAGCCCAAAAAACAGCCCAAAAACCGCCCAAACACAAACCCCGCCCCTGACACCCCCACCCCCGCGTCATCAACCCCGCCCCCGCCGTCACCGGCCCCGCCTCCCACGTCACCGGCCCCGCCTCCCGTCATCGGCCCCGCCTCTCACGTCATCGGCCCCGCCTCCCCGTCATCGGCCCCGCCTCCCCGTCATCGGCCCCGCCTCCCACGTCATCGGCCCCGCCTCCCACGTCACTAACCCCGCCCAAAACGTCATTAACCCCACCCAAAAACGTCACTAACCCCGCCCCCCCGCGGCCGAAAAAACCGCCCGAAGCACAAAAACCAGCCCAAAAAACCGCAACCCGCCGCGGGCAAAAATTTCCCGCGGCGGGTCGCGGAAAACCGCCCAATTGGGCGGTAAAACCGCCCACCTGGCAACACTGGTCCCTAGAGCAGTTTTAGTGGATACTGCAGTGCACTTCAGGCAGGTGGACCTAGGCCCATCCCCCCCCCCCCCACCTGTTAAACTTGTGGTGGTAAATGTGAGCCCTCCAAAACCCACCAGAAACCCACTGTACCCACATGTAGGTGCCCCCCTTCACCACTTAGGGCTATGGTAGTGGTGTACAGCTGTGGGGAGTGGGTATTTTTTTTTTTTTTTTTTTTGGGGGGGGGGGGGGGGGTTGGGAGGCTTAGCATACAAGGTAAGGGAGCTATGCACCTGGGAGCTTTTTCTAAAGTCCACTGCAGTGCCCCTTAGGGTGCCCTGGCATGTGAGCATTTTGCAGTGCAGTGTGGCTGATGCAGGTTCCTCTTTGCTCCTGATCCTGCCGTACCGTTGCCGGGTTTTGCACAAGGCCTGTTCCTTCTGCTATTGTAGGTAGCTCTATTCTGGGGAAGCTGCTTTTGGTGTCTGTAAAGTACTTTGTGTTGACAGTTGGTCTATAAATACTTCCTCTCTCTAGCATTTTCTCTGGTAATTCAGGTTGAGCAGAGGACACTATAAATATCTGGACAGTTTGGGCCAAGCCATGGATTTCCCTCTGCCTCTGTAAACATTCTGGGCCCCCCTGTGGTCTAGCTGGTGTGATAATTACAGTGGGGCTAGATTTCCAGAAAGTCAGCCATGGAATGTGGTGGTGGTGGTGGCAGGGCCGCCGAGAGGGGGGGAACAGGGGGGACAAAATTCCCGGGGCCCGGGCCTCCAAGGGGGGCCCGGTGCCGCAGTCCCACCCGCCACCGGGCCCCTTCCACCCAAACCCCGCCAGCAGAAGTGCTGTCTTTTGACTCCGGCGTGCGCGGCCCACACAGACGCACTCCTCTCAGCTGACGTCAGATGCACCGAAGCCCTGCAGAGTACAGCGAAGATCAGCTGAGAGGAGTGCATCTGTGTGGGCCGTGCACGCCTGAGTCTCAGAAGACAGCACTTCTGCTGGCGGGGGTTTGGGTGGAAGGGGCCCGGTGGCGGAGGCGGGTGGGACTATGGCGCCGGACCCCCTCGGGGGGGGCGGTGACAACCTGAGGGGGTGGCAGTGGGGGCGGGGCCCGGGGGCGGGGGCTCGGGGGTGGGGGCTCGGGGGTGGCCTTGTCCCGGGCCCGGCCCAGTCTCTTGGCGGCCCTGGGTGGTGGTGGTGGGGGGACCCAGAACAGTAGGGGGAAGGGATTTTGAATTTACAGTAGCTCACACCTTTTTCAGTAGTAGCTCAAGGCAAGTTGACATAGTCATAGGAGCCAACTTTTCAAAATTATTGGGGGTGCTAAGTCCAGTGGAAATAACCCCTCCCTGGACACATACAAGGAGTTTTCTCAATATTGAGGGTGCTCAAGCACCCACAGCACTGGCTCCTATTGACATAGTAGCATAGTAAATGACGGCAGATAAAGACCCAAACGGTCCATCCAGTCTGCCCAGCACTGTTCCTGTACTAAAAGTTCTGAAGCAAATGTCGAAGCCTCTTAAAATTTACACTCAAGCCCATCTATATCTATTCAGCCACATATTTTCCTGTCCCCAGAGGGCTTAAAATCTAATTTAGTATCTGAAGCAACAGAGGGTTAAGAGGCCAGTTTTATAACTTGGTGCCAAGATGTGGGAAGCTTAGTGCTAATTTTATAAATGATTCTTGGGTGCGCTAAGAACACTAGCGCAAAGCTGCATCAAAAGCAAGGCGCATCAACTCGTCATGTCAGTGGCTGGTTTAAATCGGGGCACCTTCAGTGCTTAATGCAACAACGCATGCAACTGACAGCGTGACCGAAATTATGCTTAGTGAAATGCCCATGCTGTGGTCCCTCTACGCACCCCCTTGCAGTTGCATTGCTAAAAGGGAATTTCTTTACGGTGCCATTTACGAACTGCAAGTTACAAAATACGCATACTTAAGCGTGTAAATAAGTACAGAAGTATCGCCAGACTAGGAGAGACCGAAGATCCATCAAGCCCAGCATCGTGTTTCCAACAGTGGATAATCCAGGTCACAAGTACCTGCAAGATCCCAGAAAAGTATAATACATTTTATGCTGCCTATCCTAGAAATAAGCAGTGGATTTTCCCCAAGTCCATTTTAATAATGGTCTATGGACTTTTCCTTTAGGAAGCCATCCAAACCTTTTTTTAAACCCCGCTAAGCTAACTGCTTTGACTACATTCTCTGCCAGCGAATTCCAGAGTTTAATTACACGTTGAGTGAAGAAAAATGTTCTTCAATTCATTTTAAATTTACTACTTTGTAGCTTCATGTTTTGAGTGGGAAAGTGTGGGGGGGGGAGGGGGTGGTGTTTTGAGTGGGGAAGTGTGGAGGGGAGGGGTGATGTTTTGAGTGGGAAAGTGTGGGGGGAGGGGTGGTGTTTTGAGTGGGGAGGGGTGGTGTTCTGAGCGGGAAAGTGTGGGGGGAGGGGTGGTGTTTTGAGTGGGAAAGTGTGGGGGGAGGGGTGGTGTTTTGAGTGGGGAAGTGTGGGGGGAGGGGGTGGTGTGTTGAGTGGGAAAGTGTGGAGGGGAGGGGTGATGTTTTGAGTGGGGAAGTGTAGGGGAGGGGGTAGTGTTTCGAGTGGGAAAGTGTGGGGGGAGGGGTGGTGTTTTGAGTGGGAAAGTGTGGGGGGAAGGGTGGTGTTTTGAGTGGGGAAGTGTGGGGGGAGGGGGTAGTGTTTTGTGGGAAAGTGTGGGGGAGGGGTGATGTTTTGAGTGGGAAAGTGTGGGGGGGAAGAGGTGGTATTTTGAGTGGGAAAGTGTGGGGGGAGGGGTGGTGTTTTGAGTGGGGAGGGGTGGTGTTTTGAGTGGGAAAGTGTGGGGGGAGGGGGTGGTGTGTTGAGTGGGAAAGTGTGGGGGGAGGGGTGGTGTTTTGAGTGGGAAAGTGTGGGGGGAGGGGGTGGTGTGTTGAGTGGGAAAGTGTGGAGGGGAGGGGTGATGTTTTGAGTGGGGAAGTGTGGGGGAGGGGGTAGTGTTTCGAGTGGGAAAGTGTAGGGGGGAGGGGGTGGTGTTTTGAGTGGGAACGTGTTGGAGGAGGGGGTAGTGTTTCGAGTGGGAAAGTGTGTGGGGGAGGGGTGGTGTTTCTAGGAGGAAAGTATCATGGGTGTCTCACTGGAGAATCTTAGAACTGCCAGGACTCCAGTACAGCGGAGTCTCAGAATGATTTCACTGCTGTCTCTTCTCTCCTCTTCAGGTAGGCTTCCGACACCATAAAGATTATGCGTCTTATGTGTGGGCAAAGCACGAGGGGGAGGTGGATGGAGACGGAGTGCGGCAGCAGTACCAGGTACACAGCTCTGCGTTAAACCTCATTGTTACAAAAGCGGGAACATGGGCGTCTGAGTGTCTCTGGCTTTTTAATGAGTCTGATCTGCCTTTATTGTCTTCTGCATGACTCAATCTATCTCTCTGTTCATCTGTTAATGTGCATTATTATAGCAGCACAGAATGTGTTTCTACATGGATTTGTAAGTACTGTTGTGTCTTGTCTGCATCTTTGGTTTGAGTTCTTATGGGAGGTCTCTGCTGATGCACA
The DNA here is from genome assembly GCF_901765095.1 of Microcaecilia unicolor. Taxonomy (NCBI): domain Eukaryota; kingdom Metazoa; phylum Chordata; class Amphibia; order Gymnophiona; family Siphonopidae; genus Microcaecilia; species Microcaecilia unicolor. Next base: position 16,344,809 of record NC_044041.1, on the reverse strand, counting down.
AATTTGTACTTCTGCTCCAGTCTGGCATTTCAGTTGTTCTCAGAACAGGCAGAAGCTGGGAGCATTGTTCCTCCATAAGGGGGAGGGAAATGGGACTTGATATACAGCTGCCTTTCTGAGGTTTTTGCAACTACATTCAAAGCGGTTTACATATATTCAGGTTCTTATTTTGTACCAGGGGAAATGGAGGGTTAAGTGACTTGCCCAGAGTCACAGGGAGCTGCAGTGGGAATTGAACCCAGTTCCCCAGGATCAAAGTCCACTGCACTAACCACTAGGCTACTCCTCCACTAGCAACATTTCATGTAGAAGCCTGCCTGCCCCTGCAGATCAGCAATGTGGCCACATAGGCTTCTGTTTCTGTGAGTCTGACAGGACATCACACTCACAGAAACAGAAGCCTGCACGGCCGCGTTGCTGATCTGCAGGGGCAGGCAGGCTTCTACATGAAATGTTGCTAGTGGAATAGCAACATTCCATGTAGAATCTCCAATGGGGAAATGGGACTTGATATACCGCCTTTCTGAGGTTTTTGCAACTACATTCAAAGCAGTTTACATATATTCAGGTACTTATTTTGTACCAGGGGCAATGGAGGGTTAAGTGACTTGCCCAGAGTCACAAGGAGCTGCAGTGGGAATTGAACTCAGTTCCCCAGGATCAAAGTCCACTGCACTAACCACTAGGCTACTCCTCCACTAGCAACATTCCATGTAGAATCTCCAATAGTAGCAACAGAATCTCAACATTCCAAGTAGAATCTTCAAACAGTAGCAACATTCCAGAATCTCAAATAGTTGCAACAGCAACATTCCATGTAGAATCTCAAATAGGGAAAGGGAAATGGGACTGGGACTTGATATACCGCCTTTCTGAGGTTTTTGCAACTACATTCAAAGCAGTTTACATATATTCAGGTACTTATTTTGTACTTGGGGCAATGGAGGGTTAAGTGACTTGCCCAGAGTCACAAGGAGCTGCCTGTGCCTGTAGTGGGAATCGAACTCTGTTCCTTAGTTCCCCAGGACCAACGTCCACCACCCTAACCACTAGGCCACTCCTCCATTATGATGGGACATACCCCCTAAATTATGGATAGGCCCTTTTTTTTTTAAACATAAGTGGACTTGTTTCCTTCTGTCATTACAGGGCGGTCTGTCCCACTTTTCTTCCCGTGACACTAACTCCACAGCCAGTTCTCCCATCGTTGCCATCCACCTGTCCAACAGAAAAGACTCCCCAGTGTCCAGCCCCAGCTAAACGCCATCCACCATCCCTGCCCATTATGCCAGAGAGGGAATGGGAAAAGACAGGGGCAGCTGAGGCTTGTGTAATGTATTTATTTATGGTCATTTCTCCTGTACTGAGGTAAAAGGAATTACTGGCCATCAGTATGTTTACTTACTGTGTTGCTGGTTTGAAGACACCTCAGCCCTTTGCTTACTGCTTTTGCTGATTTGAATGGCTTCATATTTCCTCATTTTGAATCTCTCCCCTCCAAATAACACCAAAGGTTCATTTTTTCCCATTTACTTTTTTTCCAGGTTTCAGTTCTCTTTTCCCCTCCCCCCAGCCTTTGCCAGGTTTTCTGGTGAGAAGGAGTAGCCTTCTGGTAAGAGCAATGGGCTGAGTACCAGGAGAGCTGGGTTCAAATCCCTCTATGGCTTTATGGGCTCATGGGCATCACATAACCCTCAATTGCCTCAGGTACAAACTTAGACTATGAGCCTTCCAGAGACAGAGAAATATGTACAGTACCTGAACATACCTACATAGTAACATAGTAGATGACAGCAGAAAAAGACCTGCACGGTCCATCCAGTCTGCCCAACAAGACAACTCATGTGTGCTACTTTTGTGTATACCCTACTTTGATTTGTACCTGTGCTCTTCAGGGCACAGACCGTATAAGTCTGCCCAGCACTATCCCCACCTCCCAACCACCGGCTCTGGCACAGGCCGTATAAGTCTGCCCAGCACTATCCCCGCCTCCCAACCACCAGCTCTGGCACAGACCGTATAAGTCTGCCCAGCACTATCCCTGCCTCCCAACCACCGGCTCTGGCACAGACCGTATAAGTCTGCCCAGCACTATCCCCGTCTCCCAACCACCAGCCCCGCCTCCCAACCACCGGCTCTGGCACAGACTGTATAAGTCTGCCCAGCACTATCCCCGCCTCCCACCACCGGCTCTGGCACAGACCGTATAAGTCTGCCCAGCATTATCCCCGCCTCCCACCACCGACTCTGGCACAGACTGAATAAGTCTGCCCAGCACTATCCTCTCCTCCCAACCACCAGCCCCAACCACCAGCCCCACCTCCCTATCTCGACTAAGCTTCTGAGGATCCATTCCTTCTGCACAGGATTCCTTTATGCTTATCCCGCACATGTTTGAATTCCATTACCGTTTTCATTTCCACCACCTCCCGCGGGAGGGCATTCCAAGCATCCACTACTCTCTCTGTGAAAAAATACTTCCTGACATTTTTCTTGAGTCTGCCCCCCTTCAATCTCATTTCATGTCCTCTCGTTCTACCACCTTCGCATCTCCTGAAAAGGTTCGTTAGCGGATTAATACCTTTCAAATATTTGAACGTCTGTATCATATCACCCCTGTTTCTCCTTTTCTCCAGAGTATACATGTTTAGTTCAGCAAGTCTCTCCTCATACGTCTTGCAACGCAAATCCCATACCATTCTCGTAGCTTTTCTTTGCACCACTTCAATTCTTTTTACATCCTTAGCAAGATACGGCCTCCAAAACTGAACACAATACTCCAGGTGGGGCCTCACCAACGACTTATACAGGGGCATCAACACCCCCTTTCTTCTGCTGGTCACACCTCTCTCTATACAGCCTAACAACCTTCTAGCTACGGTCACCGCCTTGTCACACTGTTTCGTCGCCTTCAGATCCTCAGATACTATCACCCCAAGATCCCTCTCCCCGTCCGTACCTATCAGACTCTCACCACCTAACACATACGTCTCCCGTGGATTTCTACTCCCTAAGTGCATCACTTTGCATTTCTTCTTAGATAGGGGAGAAGGAGCAGGGTAAGAAGGGAAAGGTAAGAGAGACCAAGATGGACAGTGGTAATCCAGATGCTGAGATGGACCAGAGTGGTACGAACAGTTCTCGGCAAGGCGATCCACAATTGGGAACTGTAGCAATACCCAGTAAGCGCAGACGAAGCGCAGAAGAAACAGCAGTATGCTGCCTGGAGAGTGGTAGTGGTCACCAGAGGCAGTTCATATGCCAGTTGAGAGAGGCCTTCTGACGGTTGGTGAAACCACAGATCTCACACTGTAGAGGTTTCTCGCCTGTATGAATCATTCTATGCACAGCAAGGTTATGGGAGCTCTTGAAGGCGTGGGCACAGTATTCACAGATGTAAACCCTTTGGTCTGTATGGTGCTTGGCATGTCGAAGCAGCTGCCTGTGAAGTCGAAAAAGTCGTCTGCAAGAAGGATGTGGACAAACATACTTTTTCTTTAGAAAAAGTTTTTGCGCTGAGGTTTACTCCCATGTAAAGCTCAATGCCAGAAACCTACTGCCAGGTTTGAGGTTGGCGTGCAGTCCCCGCAGTCAGCAACTCTCTCCCCTTGGCTGCACAAAAATTTTAAAATAAATCCTCCTCTGGCATTCTCCCAACCCCTGACACGATAGGCAACGCCCCCACCCCCCTCACACACATGTGACTGACCTCCTCATTCCCTAAAAATATTGCTCTATGGCAACCACCCAGTCCAAACCAACCTGATCTGAATTTTAAAAAAATTAGTCCCTGCTGGGCACTGCCCCCCCCCCCCCCCCCCCCTGCACGATATAAAAAAAATGCTTCCTGGTGTCTAGTGGGCTCATCCCCTGAGAGAAATAGAAAACAAAAAAATCCCTACTCCCTGGGTCTAGAGGCACTCACTATAACCCCCTAACCCCTTCTGTGAGCTTCCTCCCCTCCCAGACCCCTCCCCCCCCATACCTGAAGAGGCAGGAGCGATACCCATTCGCTTCTGCCTCTGGTGCTATCATCTACAAAATGGTGGCATCCTGCCCCCATGTGGTGCATCTTAGGATGCACTGGGCGGGGCCAGTCGACCATATTGGGAAAATTTTTCTTATATGGTAGATTGGCCCCCCCCCCCATCTAGTGCGTCCCATGATGTACCACAAGGGGGCAGAGTGACTCCATATTAAAGAGGAGAGTGCCTGAGGCAAGAGCAAGTAGGAATTACTCATGCCTGGGCAAGGGGTCGTGGGGTGGAGGGTGGGTGCCTCTAGATACCAAGGATGTATTTTTGTAATCAGGGAAAGGGGATTTGGGGTGGGCCACTAGACCACCAGGGAAAATGTTTGGGTCAGGGGGTTGGCTAAGGGAGGGAGGGAGGGAAGGGGGGGTTGGGTGGAAGGGGAGGGAGACTGGGCCGATGACTGCTGGCAATTTTTCAAAAAAATGTCTTATGCTGTGGTTGTTGTGGAGTGATTAGTTCTATCACAAGTCTTTCTGCATCAATCCCTCTCCTTATTGCTAGAGGGCAGGTTGTAACTATATGTGAATCATTGAACTTACTGTGAGAAAAGGGGTCAGCAACTGTGAATATTTGTACATTTAAAATGTTTACAGTGGCTAAAGGGAAGAGACAGGGCCGTGCCGATGCGGTAAGCGAGGTAAGCATGGCAGGAGGGCGCCATCCTCTGGGGGGCGCCCCGCCGCACCATGCTTACCTCGCCCTCTTCTCCCCAGATCCTTTTTTTTTTTTGTTTAAATTTACCTCTCCGGCGTGCGGCAGCGTAAGTGAGAAGGAGGCGGCGCTCCCCCGGCCGCCCCGACGTGTCTTCCCTTCACTCGGTTCCGCCTTCTTCTGACATCATTTCTGACGTCAGAAGAAGGCGGGACACAGCGAAGGCAAGACACGTCGGGGCGGGGGAGCGCCGCCTCCTTCTCACTAACACTGCCTATGCTGCAAGCGCCGGAGAGGTAAATTTAAACAAAAAAAAGGATCTGGGGAGAAGAGCGCGGGTAGTGTAGCGCTCGTTTTCAGGGGGGGGCGCCGGAGAGGCCAACTGAGGGGGGGGGGGGCGCCGGAGAGGCCAACTGCAGGGGGGCGCCGGAGACCCTAGGCACGGCCCTGGGAAGAGATCAGAGTGTGTTAAAGAAAGACGCATATTCTGCAAGGAAATAAAGGCCTCACCCTGATACTTAGAGAGGGCAAGTGAAGTGGCCCCAGGGGAGCTGGGTAGTTTTCAACATTCGGAGGATGGTGCTTATGAATAGGGAAAAGAGACTGGATTATTATTAGAGCAGGATCTGTTTAAAAGAAAAACCAGGAGTGAGGATAAAAAGCTGTTCTTCTGTTCTTTTCTCTCTCTGTCTGAGAGGGGAGGGAGGGGGGGCATTTCTTCAGTGCTGTCCCAGGCTGCGGTTTAGCCTACAGAGGGCTGGGGTCCTTGATGAGCTAAAATATCTGTGTGTGTCTCTCTCTTGATCTGTCTATACTTAAGAGGAGGGGGAAGGAGTTTCCTCGGTGCTGGAGTGAATTATGCAAGCGATTTTTTTTTTTCTGCTCTGGAAATCTGTGAAATCTGTGTGAGGTATGTAAGTCACAGATAACAGAGGAGTGGAAAATCCTGAGTTAAATGTATGAAGAGGTGTTGGAATTTTCCTGGGGAGAAGGGAGAGAATCTCACCTGCTAAAACCTTTCTACCTCAGGTGGAGGCACCAGGCGTTGCTGGCCTGAGGGGAGCTCCTGTCAGGTTGGACCCTGAACCCAGCCAGGAACACTGGCTCATTTTAGGTCAAGCCCTCGTTGTCTGTGCCCTCACTTCTAGCATTAGGAATCAACCCTTCAGGAATTTTCATGCTTTTGACTTGCACGGTTGCTCACTCTCTCCCCTTCTGAAGTAGGGTGCCATGGGAAACCCGAATAACGGCGTGTAAGCCCATGTAGCTGGGATGGTAGAGAGTGCTTGAACAGCAGCAGAGTTGAGATGTGAATTATAATTACTAGAGTACAGCTGATTTCCCCCAAGAGCAAATGTGCCTTTTTGTTTGTCAAGAGAAAAGTTTCTGTTCCGCACGTCTGATTGCTGTGGCTGCCTCTGGGTGACCCAGTTCCTGTGGGAACTTTATACAGTTGGTATCATTTCCTCTGTGCAGGTTGTATTACACCTGAGCAGCTCAAGCTTTGTCACTCAGCCTCCTCACCTGCCAGTTAGATATCAAAAGAGGTTAAGTAGTAATCCCATTTTATGTTTTCATGTGGAAGAGGGAAGGGGAGGGGTTATTTATTTGTAGCATTTGTATCCCACATTTTCCCACCAATTTGCAGGCTCAATGTGGCTTACATTTGCCGTAGTGGCGATTGCCATTTCTGGTTAACAAAATTACAAATGGTATTGCATTAAGGTGCATGCATACATGGTAAAGAAGAATACATTATGATATTGCATATAGGTTTGTGTGTGATAGCTCTGACTATTTGACATAGTAAACATAGTAGATGACGGCAGAAAAAGACCTGCACGGTCCATCCAGTCTGCCCAAGAAGATAAATTCATATGTACTACTTTTTTATTTGTACTGTCCTCTTCAGTGCACAGACCCTATAAGTCTGCCCAGCACTAGTCCCGCCTCCCAACTACCAGTCCCGCCTCCCACCACCAGCTCTGGCACAGACCGTATAAGTCTGCCCAGCACTAGTCCCGCCTCCCAACCACCAGCCCCAGCACAGACCGTATAAGTCTGCCCAGCACTAGTCCCGCCTCCCAACCACCAGCCCCGGCACAGACCGTATAAGTCTGCCCAGCACTAGTCCCGCCTCCCAACCACCAGCCCTGGCACAGACCGTATAAGTCTGCCCAGCACTAGTCCCGCCTCCCAACCACCAGCCCCGGCACAGACCGTATAAGTCTGCCCAGCACTAGTCCCGCCTCCCAACCACCAGCCCCGGCACAGACTGTATAAGTCTGCCCAGCACTAGTCCCGCCTCCCAACCACCAGCCCCGGCACAGACTGTATAAGTCTGCCCAGCACTAGTCCCGCCTCCCAACCACCAGTCCCAGCACAGACCGTATAAGTCTGCCCAGCACTAGTCCCGCCTCCCAACCACCAGTCCCAGCACAGACCGTATAAGTCTGCCCAGCACTAGCCCCGCCTCCCAACCACCAGCTCTGCCACCCATTCTAGGCTAAGCTCCTGAGGATCCCTTCCTTCTGCACAGGATTCCTTTATGTTTATCCCACGCATGTTTGAATTCCGTTACCATTTTCATCTCCACCACCTCCCGCGGGAGGGCATTCCAAGCATCCACCACCCTCTCCGTGAAAAAATAATGATTAAAGGTAGGTTATGGTAGTAGGTTGGTTTGTAACATATGTTAGGTCATCAATTACAAAGAAATCATCTTTGACATGAGATTAAAGTGATGGTACTTGTTCATTAATAGCAATGTGGTTAATCGGTCAAGTGATAAGAGTTCGGTACTGTCTAGATCATGATCAGTCTTATTACTTAGTAATCAGGATGGGGTTTATATCATTTATTTATTAAAACGCTTACAACCTGCTCTAGCTCACACCTTTTTCAGCGGTAGCTCAAAGTGAGTAACGTTCAAGTACTGTAGATTACTTTCCTGTCTCTGGAGGGCTTACAGACGAAGGGGTTGAGTAATTTACCTAAGGTCACAAAGAGCCACACTGAGACCCTCTGAACAGGACCCCAGTTCAATATGGCTCCATCATTGCTCTATTCTTTATTTTCAGGTGATGTTTACTGAGGAGTCATTGCCGAAAGGGACCAGCGAATACATTCTTGGTTACTATAGCAACAACCTTGGTACCCTGATAGGAGTCACCGAGCCATTTCAGGTTAGCTGTTTCTCTTCCTCTCTTGCACCATCCTACATTTCGATGCTAGAGTGGCATTACAGGAAAGTGAGGGTACAGGCTTCTGACAGAACTGCAGATTTCTCATAGCTGTGGGGGGGGGGCACTTTCTGGCGAGAAGGTCAGGGATGTAATGAATAGGATGCCAGGGGTGTAGCCAGACCTCACGGTGGGAGGGGCCAGAGCCCAAGGTAGGGGGGGCAATTTTGGTCTGCTGCCGCCCCACCTTGCCGAACCCCAGCTGCCCTGCCGCTCCCCACCCACAGCTGCACAAAATACCTTGGCTGGAGGGGGGTCCCCATCCCCCGCCAGCTGAAGCCTTCTCCAGCGCCAGTCTCCAGCACCGCCATGTTGCCTGCCCTGCTGTCTCTTCCCCCCTCACGTCCTGTACGCTCATTTTAGTGAAACTGCTCAATTTCACTAAAAGCGTACAGGACATGAGGGGGAAGAAAGGGCAGGCGATGGGACAAGGCTTCAGCTTGCGGGGGTTGGGGACCCCTCCAGCCAAGGTATTTTGTGCAGCAGTGGGTGGGGAGCAGCAGGGCAGCTGGGGGGGGGCGGCAGTCAGCGCTGGAGGAAGAAGACGTCTTCTGCTGGCGGGGCCTTGGGATCCCCGACAGCCAAGGTACTTCAATTCTGTTCCAGTAGCAGCTGCAATCGGGGGGGGGGGGGGGGGGGGTGCCGCAGCTGTCCTGCCCTGGACCCGGTTCAGCACTCTGTGTCATGCTTCACAAACTATCATTGTGGTGCCTTTTTGGGACTTCTGAAAATGTCCTTCTCCCACTGAAGGCCCAGGCGTGGAGAGTGGGGTGTGCCTGGTTTCAATTGCACACTTTTTATCGTTGATGCAGGGTGCTAACATACACATGCTGTGGCCAGACCTCACATTTTTAAAAGGAGAGAGACTCCAGAAAAAACTGAAAGCATCATGGGATAGGAGGCAACATTCTGTTGTGGATTAGGAATTGGTTATTGGACAGAAAACAGAGGGGTTGGGTTAAATGGCCATTTTTCTCAGCGGAGGAGGGTGAATAGTGGAGTGCCACGAGGATCTGTACTGGAACTGGTGCTTTTTAATATATTTATAAATGATCTAGAAAACAGAACAACGAATGAGGTGATTAAATGTGCAGAAGACACAAAACTATTCAAGGTTGTCAAAACACATGTGGATCGTGAAGAACTGCAGGAAGAGCTTAGGAACCTAGAAGACTGGGCATCCTACTACTACTACTACTACTACTTATCATTTCTATAGCGCTACAAGGCATACGCAGCGCTGTACACCATACACAAAAGATAGTCCCTGCTCAAAGAGCTCACAATCTAAATATGGAATGTTGCTAGTGAAATAGCAACATTCCATGTAGAATCTCAAATAGTAGCAACATTCCATGTAGAATCTCAAGTAATAGCAACATTCCAGAATCTCAAATAGTAACAACATTCCATGTTCCACTGCACTAACCACTAGCCTACTCCTCCACTACCAACATTCCATGTAGAAGCCTGCCCTTGCAGATCAGCAATGCGACCGCGCAGGCTTCTGTTTTTGAGTCTGACGTCCTGCACATACGTGCAGGACATCAGACTCACAGAAACAGAAGCCTGCGCAGCCGTGTTGCTGATGTGCAAGGGCAGGCTTCTACATGGAATGTTGCTAGTGGAATAGCAACATTCCGTGTAGAATCTCAAATAGGGAAAGGGAAATGGGACTTTATATACCGCCTTTCTGAGGTTTTTGCAACTACATTCAAAGCGGTTTACATATATTCAGGACCTTATTTTGTACCTGGGGCAATGGAAGGTTAAGTGACTTGCCCACAGTCACAACGAAAACTGAATGCAGATGAGCAATTCTTCTACAAATCCCATTGAAATGACATGCACTAACCTTTTCCGATTCGTTTAACACAGGAAACACCGTGAAATCTAACGAGAGTCTGTACCTCTCGTTAGGGCTGTCTGTCTGCTAGAAGTTTACAAAATCCATTAAAAAAAATAACTGGGGGGGGGGCGAAAATGCGTCAGGGGCGTCCTTTATTGATTCCCCGGGTCGCCGCTGCTCCCCTCTCCCTCAGCACCAAAAAAGAAACAAAAAAAAAAGGATCGGGAGGGGGCAAAGGCGCTCGTCATGAGCGTCCTGTATGGACGCCTTGCCCCCCCCCCCCCCACGAAAAATCTCCAATTTTAGCAGCCCCGGGCCGGCCCTCCGCTCTTCCTGTGTATTCTCCCACACTAGCTCCGCCTCCTGCCATGCTCCGGTCCCGTGCCCCGCCCCCGCCGCCCCCTTTGGTCGTGGCTGCCGCTCCCCCCCTCCAACGACCCCCCCCCCCTTTGCCTTACCGGCCCGTGCAGCGCCTGTCACCTCTGCTGCACGGGCAAGAACAGCTGATCGGCGATTCAGAAGGCCTCCTCAGACGTCCCTTCTTTCTTCCTGGGCCCGCCCTCCTCTGACACCTGTAAAGTACATACCATCAAATCTTGGCAGATAAGATATAGCCAGAAAATCATCATCTTACACATGTAGGTGTCAAGATATGCACACACGTGACTAAAATACTGGCATTTACATGCGTTCTTGCCACCCTGATCGAAGAGGCTCCTTCTAGAATTACCCCTGTAGAGAACACATGCGCCTTTGTGCTAGACAATTTCCATGCTACTGGATCTGATAAAGGCCCATCGGCACTGATTCCGCCTTTTTGGAATATTCCCTTAGGTGGTTTGTTATCAAATTAGTCCCTATGAGGGCAATTTTCAAATAGCTTTTACCTGAGTAACGGGCCTTTTAAAAAGAATTGCTCACCTTGTTTGCAGGTCACAGTACGTACTGATGATTCTTTATGTGGCAGGCTGTCTGAACCTCTTGCTTTCAGTTGCTGTTTTCCATTCCCCCAACACTGCTGTCGTAGTGACTGCCCAGTGTGTATGATGGTGAAGCTGGTCCTCACAAGTAGAAGCACTATGGCAACGCACATGCTTTTACTCACTGGCTAACATAGGCAGGGCTTCATCTATTTGTTGGGGAAAGGATGTGTTTTGTGTAATAGTGTGTGTGTACTTTCAGCCCAAGTAGAAAGTAGGAGGAGATGAGGGCAGTAGATGCATGCTGACACGAAACGCCTAGCCACTTGCCTAGGGCTAACCCTGCGGCCACTTAGAGGGTCTATGCTCAGCACACCTGGGGTTCACCTGCACCAGGGCATGTGCTCTATACTTGCACTCTCCTCCCACCAACTGGGTCCCAACCGCCTCTGGACAAGTCTCCCGCTCTCAAGTTATCCCTGGTGATTTCTAGGTTATTGGGGCCACACTCCCAGTGGTCCCACAGTTCCTAGAAAGCACTCAAAGACCACCAGGATTCTTTGTCAGCAAAGACAAGCAGAGTCAATAAACTAAAAAAATGTATTGTCATAAACAAATATTGAACAGTGAACGCTAAAAACAGATGGAAAATAACAAGTACCTGAATAAGGATCAATAATAAAACTATCTAAATATTTTATCACTATCTGGATAGTGCCTCGGAAGTACAGGAAATATAGCTGATCACAGGTTACAGAATATAACTGCTCACAGGGTCTCAGTAAAGAGATCTTTCTCTCCCTATTTCCAAACTGAGACTGGAGGAAAATCCAATATTTCCAGACTGAATTTGAGCTCCTAGGCCAATCAGAGCCCAGAACAACATTTTTTAAGTCGCTGGCCACATCACTGCAGGTTTTTTCTTCTTCTGTGTTAAACTCAGGGCTTTTTTTGAGGGGGTACTTGGAGGTACTGAGTACCGGCACCTTTTCCATTGTTTGCTAAAATTGACCCGTGGCCCCCAAGTTTTAATGAAAGAGCTTAGGCCCTACACACCAATTCTGCCTTGTCATAGATTCTGTGACTGGTTGCAGGGGGCCTGGCTATTGTGGTGGTGGTGGTGGGGGAGGTCTGGCTATTGTGGGGTGGGGTCCCTCAGTGATCACCCCACCCTTGAAGGGTGGCCTGGCATCTGAGTACCCACAACTTTTTTGCTAGAAAAAACACACTGGTTAAACTAAAGAAGGAACAGTCATTTCTCTGTGACAGCGTTAAACATAAAACGTGCACCATCTGCTGGCCAAACTAGAGAAATACACTTCACCACACACGCATAAAGATGTCATTTTCTTCTGCAACATTTTTTGCTAAGCCTTTATGCTAATATCTCATATTTTCTCTTTGTAATCTATGACTATATCCTATTACTTTTCCAGATTTCTATGCCTGGTTCTGACCCAGAGAGCAGCAGTTCATCGGACAGCTCGGACTCCAGCTCCGAGGAGGATGATAGCACACTGGTCCTGCTTCGGCCTAAATCCCGTAGTCCAAGCCCAGGGAAGATGAAACAACGTCGAAGCCGCAGCCCAGCACTGGCAAAATTCCATGAACTAATCCTCATGCCATCCTCCCGTGAAAAGAGCAAAAGCCGCAGCCCCTCCCCTCATGGGTCCAAGAGCCCCAAGCAGGAGCCTCCCAAGATCCACCTGGGGTCTGATCCAAATCGAATGCAACAAGCCAGCTCTAAAGACCTTGCAAGCCCTATGATGGCCAAAGGCAACGGCAACAGGGCCTCAGAATCATTAATTACCTGGAACGATCACCCTGATAGTCTAGAACCTTGCCAGCCCATCCTTGTACCAGCGGTGAGGCAGGCCGGTGGTCAGAGGGAAATCCAGGGCTTACAGACAATTCTAAAGAGCCCTGACATCCCTGGGAAGACAGACGGGGAATTGCAAACTGCTCCAAGCCTAGGGGCCGTATCCCCCAGCTATAGTAGGAAAGAGAATAAGCCAAGGGATTTGCCCCTGAGTCCAACGATAAATAAGACTTCACTCTAACTGAGGGAGTGGGAGCCCCAGTTTGAGGGGCTGAGATCCCTGTCTTTGTAGAATTCCCTGCCACCCTCTGCTCCCAGACTGGTCTGTGCCTTGCCCACAGCTGGTTTGTCTTGTTTAAAAAGAAACGTTGGCCATTTTTTTCACCTCCTTTGGAAATGCCTTCCTAGTCCATCTTGGTTTCCTGTTCCAAGGAAAGCCCTGGTAGGAGGTATCATTCTTGGCCCCCCCCCCCCCCCCCCCCCCGCCGTGTCTGTCTGACAATCGAAAATACGTTTGCATACAAATCTGTAAGGATCATTGTGAGCACGTTTCTGGGACCGGACTGCATCTCCGGGACCTGTACCACATAGTATGAGACACCTGCTATGATTAGTGTCTACTGCACGGCTTTCCAAACCTGTCTTGGGACCCCCACAGCCAGTGATAGGGGTTCAGGATATCCTTGGTGAATATGCATGAGAGAAACTTACGTACATTGCAAGCCCAGCATATGCAAATTTACCTTTTATATATTCATTTCGGATATCCCAAAAACCTGCTTGACTGTGGGTCTCTAGAACAGATTTGATAAACCTTGGTGTTAATGCAGTGACGTGTTGATCCTAGCAAAAGTGTCCTAATATATGAGCATAGCACAAATGCAAAGGCCGGTGAGTCTTGCACCAGCAGCTTGGGGTGTGAATACCTGTTCCTGACCATAGGTATTGTGATTAGTGAATCCTGGTGCACCTACAAGGACACCAAACCTTCAGCATCTCCCCTGAATCTCCCATATTGGGAGCGATTCTACTCACCTACAGCTGGTCAAGAAACTCCCGTCAGAGCAGAAAAGCAAGACCTGGCAAGGTGTCTGAGAAGGAAGATGAAAAATACACAAGCAGAGGTTAGAAGATGCAGGATGGCAGGAGCTACGTAAGCAGTGGCGTAGCCAAGGGTGGGCTCAGGCCCACCCAGTAGCAGCACACCTATGGTGTGGCTGGCAGGGATTCCCAAGCCCCACCAGCTGAAAACTCCCAACAACTGTCCCTCCTGCATACCTTGTAAATAGCAGATGGCATGCAGGTGAGACAAGGAGAGACCAAATCAGCTGTGGGACAGGGAGGGGGTTCTTCTGCCCACCCATCTTGGGTCCAGGCCCACTCAAAGTTGGGTGTCTGGCTACGCCCCTGTACGTTAAGTGAGAAAGGACAAGAAGCGGAAAGATTTCAGAAGAGAGGGGCAAAAGCCTGGGTGGAAGGAGGGAGGGATTGAGAAGAGCCAGCTCTATGGATGCTCGAGCATCCCCAGTATTGAACAACTCATTGGCTTTGTCCAAGGAGTTGTAATTTTCATTGGGTTTAGCACCCCCAATCATTTTTAAAAGTTTGTTCCTATGGAAAGGAGGCCCAAGAAAATGCAAGTGGAGAGAAGGAAGGGAGCATGAAGAAAGCAAAAAAACAAAAAAAAAAAAGTTCCCTCTTCCACTCTCTATCCAGCACATCACTCGAATCTTTCCAAGCACATTTTCAGCAAAAACATCTCTTCTGCTCCCAATTCAGAGTAGTTTGGGGACCTAACACTAATGAATAGAGGCGTGAACCCCCAGTTCAGGAGGGAGACTGGTTTTGAACTTACACCCAAAAGCAGTGTGGGACTGAGTCTACCCATTGAAATCCAGGCTGCAGGTCCCATAATGCACCATGATAGGGTTGGTAGAAAGCCAGGATTGGCCTAAAATCTCCTTCTTGGTAACTTGGCAGCTCTGTGAACCCCAGTGATAACTGCAAACAGGTGACTTCTCTGGGCACATGCAGTTCTCTGCCATGGATGTGACTTCTGTGGACCCGGATCCGGATCCGGATGTGCGCATTTGGGCCAGTGAGAGCGGAGTTTGAATAGTTCCAGGAATTGGTCATTCTTTCTGTACATATATTTTATTGTTGTGTGTGTTTCTTTTTTCTTCTTTCCTGCTATTCTGTGGTTCTCTGAAATACTCAGAGGTAGACGCCTCTTCCCCAGAAAGGGAATGCGACCTGAATTCTATCAATCCCCTTTCATAGGACTCCCTCAGACAGCAGTGGACAGAAAAATATAAAGGGAAAAAAAAATCTGTTTTAATTCAGCCTTCTCAACCCGTCTTGTGTTCAAGCAGTGCCCCATGAGGAAAGAGTAGAGGGGTGGGATATACAAAGGCTGAATACATTGGGGTGTGGTCTGGTGGGTCGGCTTTTCTCTTACCTCTGGGAATGTTGTGAGGCAGTGGCGTAGCCAAGGGTGGGCCTGGGTGGGCCCATGCCTACCCACTTTGGGCTCAGGCCCACCCAGCAGCAGCACACCTATGATGTGGCTGGCGGGGATTCCCAAGCCCCACCCACTGAAAACTCCCAACAATTGTTCCTCCTGCATATCTTGTGAATAGCAGATCTTCGCCCACAGCAAGCAGCGACTGATACATACTGTTTGGACCAGCCCCACAGCCTTCTCTCTGACGTATTTCCACCTATGCGGAAACAGGAAGTTGCATCAGTGGGAAGGCTGTGGGGCCAACATGAGCAATGCGTATTAGTTGCTGCTCGCTGACAGTGAAAATCTGCTGTTTGAAAGGTATGCGGGGAGGGGGGATGTTTGAGAGACTATATGGCATGCAAGTGAGAGAGGAAGAGACCAAATCACTTGTGGGACAGGGTGGAGTTCCTCTGCCCACCCATCTTGAGCCCAGGCCCACCCACAATTGGGTGTCTGGCTACGCCCCTGTTGTGAGGGCAGCATGCCAGCTGTTCAACACTACCACCTAGTGGCTAAACTTAGAGCCCACAATGGCAGGGTGCTGAAGGTTCTGATACTGCTGCACAGACAGAACCTCAGCCATCTCAATACCAGGGAAGGATTTCTAGGAGTTAAAGAATCAGGGCTTCGTGCCCGACACTTCCTGTGGTTTCTGTACACAGAAACTCTTTATGGACTTCTTTTAATTACCAACCAGCAGCCAAACCCCAGAACCATAATTTATACTTGATTCAGATTTACTATACTGCTTCACCCAACAAGAGAAACGAAGCAATTTACAGGCCAAGTCCAGAAAGATTAGGAAAGGAACTACAGTTCAACTGACAGGACAGTAAAACATTCATACCCAGTTAAGTTAGAAAGTAGGAGGAGGGAGAAGAAAGTAGACGGGGTGGAGGGAAAGAGAAGAAGTCACATGGGGGAAGCCACTGCTTGTTCCAGGATTGGTAGCATGGAATCTTGCTACTCTTTGGGGTTCCAGAATTGGGGTTCCGGAATCTTGCTACTCCTTTGAGATTCTTCCAGGTACTTGTGAGCTGGATTGGCCACTGTTGGAAGCAGGATACTGAGCTAGATGGACCGTTGGTCTGCCCTGGATGGCTATTCTTATGTTCTTAAGGGTAAGGGAGATAGAACAGTAAGGTAGACAATCACAGAACCTCTTCTGGTGGTAACCCAGGAAAGCCATTTGAAAGAGCTAGGTTTCGATGACTGATTTAGAGTGGGGGAGGGATAGTTCCCTACGAATCCTTAAAGGAAGTGTGTTCCAGAGGGCAGGAACAGCAAAATAGAAAGCAGAGCTCCTGACATTCATGCTGGGCTTGTCATGGTCCTAGGAGAACTGACCAATGGTCATTGAGGGACCTAAGAGAGCAAGAGGGGGGGGTGTAGGGGGAAGTCCAAATCAAAGAGCCTTAAAAGTGAGTAGTATGAGCTTATATTGAATTCGGTAGAAGACTGGGAGCCAGTGATGGATATTGAGGAGGGGGGGAAAACATGGTCAGATAAGATGGATTGCCGAGTTTTGATAGGTTTGAAGCTTCTTGATAAGCATTTGAGGCAGGGGCGTAGCCAGACAGCAGATTTTGGGTGGGCCTAGGGAAGAAATGGGTGGGCACCAAGTGTTCCCCCCCCCCCCCCCAACACACACACACCCAAAAAATATCTCAGCTGGTGGGAAAACGCTTCTTTCCACCTTGTCAGTCTGCCGTAGGCATGCGCTGAAAACTGAGCATGCGCAGGTGCCAGTATCATGGATAGCAGCGTTTTTGTTACCATCAGCTAGCAGATCTTGGGATCCCCAACAGCTACCGCTAAACGTGTGCTACTGATGACTGGGCCTGAGCCCTAAATGGGTGGGCACCGACCCACCAGGCCCACCTGTGGCTACGCCACTGATTTGAGGGATACTTAAATAAGCTATATACTCATATATATGGGTAGAAATGGGGAAGGTTTGAATAAGGGTGGCAAGAGGGCTAAGAAACAGATGTTAACCAGTCTGTTTCTCTTGGGGTTTTTTTTCCCTACCTACTCTCCTATTTCCCTCCCACTCACTTCCTCTGTGTTTCATCTGTGCCCCCTCCCTCTGCCTACTCCCTACCCCTGTGTTCCTGGCATCAGCTCTGGCTTGAATTCTTTTTATTGTGTGAACCGCTTAGTCACCTGTATGGGATCAAGTGTGTTGAATAAAGTACTTAATGAATGAATTAATTAAAGAGCATACTTAGAAGACGGAGAGCATCTAGGCCGCTCTAATTACAGCGATCGTAATAGGTCTCCCATTGAATTTATCTCTGGGAATTGTACCAGGATTGTTACATAAATCTCAAGCGAAGTTTCGGCAGCGTTATCAGTCCTGTGAGAAGAATAAATATTAGAACTGGAAGAGCTTTGACGGCAGCACTGCCAGGATTCTGTTTATGGCCTTGACCGATGGCCCCCGACCCTGTCAGGAATACTTCGGTTTCCATTGCTGGGAGTTATCCAGGGACCACTAGTGGTGAATCCAGGTACTGCCTGGAATAGCAAAATAGATATACATGTAAACAAAAAACTATGAATCCACTAGTTATTAAAATGATATAAAAACACTGTGGGTTACCAAACCTCCAATATGTGACTGCTTAAATTTAAAATGAATATAGTATGAATTGGGAGCACTCTTAAATAATGCAGGTATATGAACCTGACTTATGTGGAGCAATTTCCAATTATGGCTCCCAATACATATGTGATTCTAAATGTGAAAAGACAACAAGATGCTTATTTTAGTAGCGCTATTCATAGTTTAGATGTGCATTAACTGGTATGTAGATATGTATAAAATGCATAAACGTCCAAAGCCTGATTTTAGAAAGCCAAGATGCACACTTTTAAAACTGAGAAAGGTGTACCTTCTAAGGGGTTTAGTGTGTCTGTCTGATTTTGCAGGTATCCCTCAGCAAGGACTGCCCTGGAGGAAGCTGGCTGATACCTGTGCCTGCATGATTCCTGCCTCGGACTTGTGCTTTGCAGATTTTTGTTGTTAATGAAGGGAGTCAGTAGGTGGCAGCATCCTCCAGGGGAACCAGCTTCCGTTAGCTGTGATCAGGAACTGCATTTCACCTGGCTAATAGGGGTGGGCAGCTGGAAATTTTTCATTTGATGTCATTCCTGGCGTCATTTATAGGAATGCTTGTTTTTGTTTGGGGGTTCTGCCTCCTTTTGTCATCATGGGAGATGACATAAACTTAAGAGGTTTTCAGGGCCCCCCCCCCCCCTCCCCAGGAACACTCCCTATAGGCTGCCTGGGCCTTCCGGAATATCCATGGTGGCCTAGAAGCAGTGCCCATTCTGCCCTTGGCTGTGCCACATCCAGTATAGTGGCTGTCACCTTCACTATAGTCGTGCAGTGCTAATGTAATTCACTAGTGCTACCACAGGACTGTGGTGGAAGGTTATGGAGCAGAGGAGTAGCCTAATGGTTAGTGCAATGGCCTGAGAACCAGGGGAACTGGGTTCAATTCCCACAGCAGCTCCTCTGGTGATCTGGGTTCAATTCCCACTGCAGCTCTTAGCAATTTTGGCAAGTCACTTAACCCTCCATTGCCCTAGGTACAAATAAGTACTGTATGTAACCACAGAAAGGCTGTATATCAAATCCCATCCCTTTTCCTTTCCCTTGTGACCCTATAGTAGGGTTACCATATGTCCGGATTTACCTGGACATGTCCTCTTTTTGAGGGCTTGTCCGGGCAACCAGGCGGGTTTTGCCAATCTGCCCATTTGTCCAGAAATCCGGACAAACAGGCAGATTGCTAGCCTCCCCTCCCCTTACTTACTAGTGCCCTGGTGGTCTAGTGACCTCTTCCGCCTTTGGGGTAGGAAAGAGCCCCCTCTTTCCCGCCCGGAGCGCTGCCCTGCATGTATCCTTCCTGTTGTTGATCCTTGGCGCCGATTCAAAGTGGCCGCGGAGAGTTGAAGTGACTCGGGATCAGCAACGCGGCGGCGCAGGCTTCTGTTTCTGTGAGTCTGACGTCCTGCACGTACAGAAGCCTGCCCTTTGCCGATCAGCAACACGGCCGCGCCAGAGAAGAGGACTTTGGCTGGCAGGGGTTGGAGACTCCCGCCAGCAAAGGTACCCGACAGCGGCAGGAGGGGGTGGAAGGGGTTGGCGGCGGGGGGAGCAAGGGCCAAATCTACGGGGGCCCGTGCCCCCATGGCCCCACATAGCTACCCCCCTGGCATAAAGTTCAGACAGATAAACATCTGTTTTAACTGGGCACCGGTGTGAACATTGACCAATGCATTGAATATCTAGGGTTAGATATTCAATGCATTAGAAACCACTTGTGGCTAGAAACAGTTTATAAGCTTCTCATCGCTGTTCACTCCTTAGTGCAGTGGCGTACCAAGGGGGGGGGGCGGTGGGGGCAGTCCGTCCCGGGTGCACGCCGCTGGGGGGGTGCCGCATGCCTGTTGGCTGAGTCCGTTCGTTCCCTCCCTGCTGCTCCCTCTGCGCGGAACAGGTTACTTCCTGTTCCAGGGCAGAAGGAGCAGCAGGGAGGGAACGAGCCGACTCAGCCAACAGGCGCGCGGCACCCCCCCCCCCCCCAGCAGGTAAAAATGCACCGGGGGGGGGAGAGAATGTGTAATTTCACCGGTGGGAGGGTAATTTCACTGGTGGATGGGGGGCTGCGCTGCACTTGGGGGGGAGAGGGTGTAATTTTGCCGGTGGGGGTGTAATTTCACCGGTGGGGGGGCTGCGCTGCACCCGGGGGGGGCGCATCAGCGATCCCCCCGGGTGTCAGGCAGCCTAGGAACACCACTGCCTTAGTGCATGTTAATTGAAGTGCAGTGTTAGTGTATAGAGTATAATAGGGCTTATGTTATTTAACATTTGTTAATAAATCACATTAGTGCATCTTAACATGTCAGTAAAATGAGGTTCTTTGTGGTAAAAAAAAAATACTTACTGAACCTGAATGTAACCTTGAGTTTGCAAGAAAAAGCATGAATTTCCCCGTCCCGCAAGATAACGAAGCCCCAGCCATTCTGCACACCCTGAAGGTCACCGAGTTCTATCTCTCTCTCCCATATTTGAATAATCTATTGCTAATCATACTGACATTCACACAGTTTTCTTGCGCTTTCAGTAAATATCAACTATTGCAGATAGCTCATGATGAGAAATTCTTGTCTTCAGGATTACAGTGGGATGTACAGAAGGACTTTACTTCTCTGCTTTTGGAAATATATTCACCACTGTGTTGTCACTAGAAAAATCTCCCATCAATCCATGTTTAGGAAGCATTATGTACGGTGAGCATCTTAAGGTCACCAAATGGATCCAGATTCACCTGGCAGGGTTGATCCAGCCCTGGGTTTTACCACACTGCATGCTGGGACTTATAGTCTTGCTTTTCCTAGGGAATTTTATTTATTTATTTGTAGCATTTGTATCCCACATTTTCCCACCAATTTGCAGGTTCAATGTGGCTTACATTTGCCGTAATGGCGGTTGCCATTTCCGGGTAGCAGAATTGCAAATGGTGTTGCGTTAAGGTGCATACACACATGGAACATAACATATATGGAACAGATCATGGTAGGAAGAATACATTATGGTATTGCATGAAGGTTCCTGAGTAATAATTGGATTATAACATACATTAGGTCATCGACTATGGAGAGACCATATTCGATATAGGGATAAAAGTAACATAGTAACATAGTAGATGACGGCAGAAAAAGACCTGCATGGTCCATCCAGTCTGCCCAACAAGATAACTCATATTTGCTACTTTTTGTGTAACCCCTACTTTGATTTGTACCTGTGCTCTTCAGGGCACAGACCGTATAAATCTGCCCAGCTCTATCCTCGCCTCCCAACCACCAGCCCCGCCTCCCAACCACCGGCTCTGGCACAGACCGTCTAAGTCTGCCCAGCACTATCCCCGCCTCCCAACCACCAGCCCCGCCTCCCAACCACTGGCTCTGGCACAGACCGTATAAATCTGCCCAGCTCTATCCTCGCCTCCCAACCACCAAACCACCGGCTCTGGCACAGACCGTATAAGTCTGCCTAGCTCTATCCTTGCCTCCCAACCACAAGCCCCGTCTCCCAACCACCGGCTCTGACACAGACCGTATAAGTCTGCCCAGCACTATCCCCGCCTCCCAACCACCAGCCCCGCCTCCCAACCACTGGCTCTGGCACAGACCGTATAAATCTGCCCAGCTCTATCCTCGCCTCCCAACCACCAGCCCCGCCTCCCAACCACCGGCTCTGGCACAGACCGTATAAGTCTGCCCAGCACTATCCCCGCCTCCCAACCACCAGCCCCGCCTCCCGATAGTGCTTGTTCACTAATAGCAAAGAGGTTAATCAGTCAAGTGATAAGATTTCGGTTGTGTCTATGTCGTGTAAAGTCTTATTTTTTGGTGTTTAAGATGACTGTTTATGGTACGCCTTCTTGAACAGATCAGTTTTCAGTAGCCTTCGGAAGATAGGTCTTGCGTTGTTTTTATGGCCTTCGGTAGTGCGTTCCATAGCTGCGTGCAGATGTATGAGAAACTGGTCGCGTATGTGGATTTATATTTCAGTCCTTTACAGTTAGGGTAGTGGAGATTGAGGAATGTGCGTGCTGATCTTTTTGCGTTCCTAGTATGATGGGGAAACTCAGAACTAAAAGTCCCTGCATGCAACGGGGTAAACCCAGGACTGGATCAGCCCTGTTGGGTGAATCTGGATTCAGTTGACAACCTTTATGTAAGTACATAAGTATTGCCACAAAGACCAAAGGCCCATCAAGCTCGGCATCCTGTTTCCAACAGTGGCCAATCCAGACCACAAGTACCTGGCAAGATCCCAAAAAAGTTCAATACGTTTTATGCTGCTTATCCCAGAAATAAGCAGTGGATTTTCCCCAAGTCAATTTAATAATGGGTCTGTGGACCTTTCCTTTAGGAAGCCGTCCACATTTTTTTAAAACCCCGCTAAGCTAACCGCCTTTACCACATTCTCTGGCAACGAATTCCAGATTTTAATTACACGTTGAGTAAAGAAAAATAATCTCCGATTCATATTAAATTTGCTGCTTTGTAGCTTCATGGCATGCCCCCTAGTCCTAGTATTTCTGGAAAGACTAAACAAACGATTTACGTCTACCCGTTCCACTCCATTCATTATTTTATAGACCTCAAATGTAGCCTACCATAGAGTCCTATAGTGCAATAGTTCTGACCTAAACGTTACAAAATAGAAATCAGAGCTGCCATGTGTAAACTGTCCACATCTAGAGCCAGCCATGAACATTTGGAGGCATCCAGCAGATCCCATGGGAGGATCCATTCCCTGTTCCTCATTCCCAGAAGTAAGAGGTGACAATCCCCATAGCTACCTGGCTAAGAACTGTTAATTCCTCTGCCCTTCACAAACACACATTTTTAAAGTCGGCTATACAATTAACCAAAATTAACTCCTCCGGCAACAAATCCCACAGCTTAAACGGAAGTCGAGTGAAAGAATTCTTTCTTGAATTTGTACTCAATTTGCTGCCAGTTAGTTTCATGAGTTATAACCTAGTCCTTTTGAAAGGGATTTTATAACCCTCTATCATTTGATCTCTTAGTTGGGATCTGTTCTATGGAGCAGGCGCATTGGGCAGAGTCAGTACAACCAGTTCTGCTGCTCAAAGAAAAAGGCAAAATACTCACCTTCTAATTCTAGAAACTTCCACGCACAATTTTACTCTGAGCGCACAAAGTTGTGTGAGAAAGTTAGAGAATGCTGCCAGTTAAACACGTAACTGAATTTAATAATTAGCTGCTAATTGGCATTAACATTGTCTATAATTGGTGTTTATTGATGCTAATACGTAATTGGTCGGGAATCTAGAAATTACTACTACTACTAATCATTTCTAGAACACTACTAGATGTACACAGCACTGTACACATTACATGCAGGTACTTTCTCTGTCCCTAGAGGGCTCACAACCTAAACATTTTGTACCTGGGGCAATGGAGGTTTAAGTGATTTGCCCAAGGTCACAAGGAGCTACAGTGGGAATCGAACCCAGGTTGCCAGGATGAAAGCCCACTGCACTAACCATTAGACTACTTGCAAAATCCAAATGGACAGCTATGACCTCAGAAGGACATGAGCAGGTCAGGGGATATGCTCAGCACTTACGCCCAGATGATATAGAATTCTGACACATATGCGCAAGTATTTATACCAGCCATTCAGCTAGCGTAACTGTGGACTTATACGTGGGAAATGCATTTAGCGTGTAGCATCCCAGCACCTCACTTTAGGCAACCTATAGAGAATTACCCCCTCAACGCGTTTCCAATCACCTGCGAGTAGTGTGCGTCAGTGGTGTAGTTACATGGGGCCAGGGGGGCCTGGGCCCCCGTAAATTTGGCCCTGAACCCCCTGCCGACAACCTTCTCGACCCCCCATCCCGCCGACAACCCTCCCCCGCTTTCGCCTTGGGCTACCTTTGCTGGCGGGGGACCCCAATCCCCGCCAGCTGAGGAGGTCCTGTTCTTCCCGCGAAGGCTTCGTTCTGTTTCTGACGTCCCCCGCCAGCAAAGGTAGGCGGGGAGGGGGAGGGTTGGTAGCGGGGGGGGGGGGGTTCGAGAAGGTCGTCGGCAGGGGTCGTCAAACTTGGTGGCGGCGGGGTCGATAATGGTTGGGGGGGGGGGTTGGCCCCTGGTGTGCGTTGCAAAATGAGCAGTGGATTTCTGAGAAACTAGCAGCTTTGTTCGTGCTTTTGCAGACGATGGATGCTCAGTGCTGAAGAAGCCATCTGTGAGACCCCAAGCGAGGGTTGGGAAATGGGCCGGTAAAATCACACATCCGGACAAAAGGGGTGAAAACAAAATAAGTATTGATTCAAAGGAAAGCCTGGGCCTGTTCCTTTCACAGGGCCCTCGATATAGGGTAGGAAAACTCCTGCTCTCAGTTCTCGGCCGAGGTTCAAGTCTGGCTCCAGCCAGACCTTAAAGCAAAACTTATAAGGTTCAATTTGGCAAATCAAATGGCTTAACCTCAGCCAGGTCACGATTATGGAACAGTAGCTTCTGCGTCATTTGCTGGGGGGTTCAATTCTTCTCTCCAGGGTTGCCAGGTGGAAAAATTTTTTCCCACCCAAACCAGCCTAAATCCAGCCCAAAACCCGCCCAAACTCAAACCCCGCCCCTGACACCCCCACTCCCGCGTCATCACCCCCGCCCCCGCCATCATCACCCCCGCCCCCGCCGTCATCGGCCCCGTCTCCCCCGTCATCGGCCCCGTCTCCCCCGTCATCGGCCCCGCCCAGAACGTCACTAACCCCGCCCAAAACTTCACTATCCCTGCCCCCCGCAGCCGAAAAAAACGCCTAAAAAACCGCCCAAAAGACAAAAAAGAAGCCCAAAAAACCGCAACCCGCCGCGGGCAAAAATTTCCCGCAGCGGGTCACGAAAAACCGCCCAATTGAGCGGTAAAACCGCCCACCTGGCAACACTGCTTCTCTCCCTGGGCCTCCTTAACCTCAGCCAGGCTCTGTCTTTTAACTCCCCAGTATGGCTCCGCCCCTCCCGGGTCATTTCCTCCCAGGGCAGGACCATGCTCTTAAGGTGGCCAAGGCTATCGGACAGTGCCGTAGCTACAGGTGGGCCTGGGTGGGCACAGGCCCACCTGTACTTGGTTCAGGCCTACCCAACGGCAGCACCCTTTTCAGATACGCACTATAAAAGTTGCATGGGGATCTTTATAGAATAGTCACAGGAATAAGCATGAAACGGCAGACTGTCTGGGTGTGTGCCAAGGACTGAACTGGATCAATAAATCAAATTTCAAGAATAAGATTAATCTTTTATTTATTTCAAGTTTCCAGTTGAAAGTTTTATTATTATACAAGTACTTTTTGTTAAAAAAAATTAGAAATATTTCATCCATAAGAAAAATATAACATTTTATCTGGTTAGTCCTTCAATAAGTTATTTATCCAACAGTCGAACAGGGACCCTCAGGCCAGAAGCCATATCCCCCTTAAATAATAATAATAAAAAAGACATAGCACCTTCGGAGACAGGAGAGACTTGGCTTCCAGAATAAAGTGCGGGATGACATTGACACACTTCTGGGCCTCATTCTGCCTGTCCCTTCATCTCTGGCCTTCACATAACGCCCCGGAGAGGCACAAGCCCGGCCGATCCCATCCCTAGCTGCCCTGCTCTGCTGCTCTTCACTACACTAAACTACAGCGAAAGAACCCATCTGCCCATATCTGTCATGTCATACGCAACAGAGTCTCAGACCTCTACACAACTTAAATATACAAACATGTTCACATGTCCACTCACAAGAGAAATACATACAAACACATCTGCGTTAACGTGTGCATGAACAGGGCCTGCACATACACACAGTATTAGGCCGCTCCTTCAGCATGTCGGTTCAGTGTGGCGGTGTCTGTACTTTCTCCCGCTGCCCTACAGATGCTCCAAGTCTCTGTAAACACGTATCATAAAGTTTCAGGGACCTCCGGTCCTGGCGCTTAACCTTGCCAGGTGCTCGGAGCGGTTTGTTCTTCTGAAGCAGCTTCATGGCACGCTGCAAGTGTCTGGCGTTGGACAGGACGGCCGTGGGAATACTGGTACAGCTACAGAAAGAAGACAGCTGTTTTATTTACATATCTCTAGTCAATTCTTAGTCCACCTTTTTCTAGGATAAGAGCGCAAGGCAGATTACATAAAAGATGTGAAATCCTCTCTCTGTATATGATCAGGTAGAAATGTACCGAGTACAGGAATGAAGCAAAAACACCCGGCCAGTGCCGTAGCGAGGGCGGCTGACACCCGGGGCGGGTCGCCACTGCGCACCCCCCCCAGGTGCAGCACGGCGCCCCCCACCTCAGGGCACACCCCCCCTCCGGCACGCTCCCTCCCCCCCCCCCCCGGAGCGCATTGTTACTTACTTTAGAAGCGAGGGGCGGGCGGGAGGGCCGATCCGCCCACGAGTCCATGTCGCTGGGAGCTGCGTCGGCTCCATTAGTTCCTTGCTCTCTCTGCCCCGGAACAGGAAGTAACCTGTTCCGGGGCAGAGGGAGCAAGGAACCAACGGAGACGACACCCCCCCCCCCCAGCGGCGTGTACCCGGGGCAGACCGCCCCACCGCCCCCCCCCCCTTCCTATGCCACTGCACCCGGCAGAATAATCGGAAATGAAAGACGAGGCCTTTTCATTCTCTACCACTCTCTTTATTCTTCCCTCTGTCCTATCTGAAAATGCCCCCCCCCGGTCAGAGTGAATTACAGAAATAAAAGCCGATACTGCAACAGTGGATTTACAGGTCTCTCATCCGCCTACCTTGTGCCTGTCTCCTGCTCTCTCTTGCATGTAACCAGAGACTCCAGCGTGAAGCAGGACGGGGATACGAAGTCGGACAGAACATCCTCCACCTCATTGGGTCCCTTTGTCCGTCTCAGGAACTTTGCCAGCCTGTCCAGGGCAATAGTAAAATCCCGTCATATAGGTCATTACACCCTCTGCTGGCCACACCAGATAGGAAAGTGAACAGCGGTCAGTGGAGAAATTAGCAGAGTCCAAGAGCAAGGGTCAGTGGAAAAAGGAGGGGGCAAAGGTCAGCCAACAATTTGGGTGGCCGATTTGCGGGCGGGGGAAGGAGCCAACAAGGAATAATATTATTTTTATTATCACTCTTAATATCTGGATAACCCAGACCCCCAATTTTGAGCATGCCTGAACTCAAAGCGAGTAGGTATGATAACCTCTCCCCTGCCGCTCCCTCCCCCAGGTGATTGGGGGGTCATTTAACTCCACTCCCCTGCACCCACATTGCAATAAATTCATATGCTAAACTTAGAACCTGTCAGACAGCCTTACAAGTCCTCATTTCTCATGGTCCATGGCTCTGACTCATTTTACCAGCCCTCCTCTTTATAGAGCTGCAGTTATCAGAGAAGGTAATTAACACATAACTCCATTCCCCTCCCCCCTCCCCCAACACCTTTAAATGTTTTAGATCTTGGCTGGCAATGAGCAGCAAACACATTCTACCTGCTGGCACCAGTCCACCTGGGGGGGGGTGCAGGGGAGTGGAGTTAAATGACCCTCCAATCACCTGGGGGAGGGAGCGGCAGGGGAAGGGTTATCATACCTACCCACTTAGAGTTCAGGCACACTCAAAATTGAGGGACTGGGAGACGGATTCGGGCACTTCAAACACAGGCCAAGGGACGTCCAATATGTAATGAAAACTTTTATTGTTGATTTTTTTATGATGACTTGACATGCCACTGCCTCGGGAGTCTCTTAAAAGTATGCTGTAAAAATAAATGTGTCTTCGGTTGAAAACGTAAACAGTCACAAATGAGTCTGTCTTCAAAGACAAAATTACTAAAAGAGGTCTTGAAACAGTCCGCTTGTTAAGAAAGTTGTCTGTAAAACATGGGCCACTGGCATTTGTCCTTGAAGAGAGAATCATTTGTCACTTATGTTTACAACCAAAGACAGATTTATTTTTACGAATGATTAAAGGTTTTACGTCCCTTTTTTTGAAGGCTCCTGGTACTTTTTCTTTTGCTGTTTGGATTTTTGTTTGTACTTTGCTCCCTCTCTCTGCTGTACTATAGATTTATTTTTACAACATACTTTTAAGAGACTCGAAACACGGTGCGGTGTGGAGTCATCGTTAAGAGCCATCAATAAAAGTTTTAAATTTCATATTGGGTGTTCCTTGGTCTGTGTTTGAAGTGCCCGGATCCATC
The DNA here is from genome assembly GCF_901765095.1 of Microcaecilia unicolor. Classification (NCBI taxonomy): domain Eukaryota; kingdom Metazoa; phylum Chordata; class Amphibia; order Gymnophiona; family Siphonopidae; genus Microcaecilia; species Microcaecilia unicolor. The sequence goes on along the minus strand of NC_044041.1, from coordinate 16,317,021 downwards.
TCCCACTCCTGTTTTCATGCTGCATGCTCCCTCATGGGATTCTAGTGGTCTTTTCACTCCTGTGGTTTGTCTGCATATTGCCCCTGATCCTGCCATGTGATCTGATCTGGCCACAATGAGAAACAGGATACTGGGCTTGATGGACCTTTGGTCTCATCCAGTATAACATAGAAACATGACGGCAGATAAAGGCCATATGACCATCCAGTCTGCCCATCCTCTGTAACCCCTAATTCTTCCTGTTCCTAAGCGATCCCACATGCTTATCCCATGCCTTTTTAAATTCTGGAACAGTCCTCGACTCCACCACCTCCACCGGGAGGCCATTCCACGCCTCCACCACCCTTTCTGTGAAATAATACTTCCTTAGGCTACTCCTAAGCCGATTCCCTCTTACCTTTGTCATATGCCCCCTCATTCCAGAGCTCTCCTTCATTTGAAAAAGGCTCTCTTCCTGTACATAAATGCCCCTGAGATATTTAAACGTTTCTATCATGTCTCCTCTCTCCCTCCTCTCTTCCAGTGTATACATGTTGAGGTTCATAAGCCTGTCCCTATAATTTTTGCATTCAAGACCGCTTGCTAATTTCGTAGCCGCCCTCTGGACTGACTCCATCCTGTTTATATCTTTCCATAGGTGCGGTCTCCAGAACTGCACACAGTACTCCAAATGAGGTCTCACCAGAGACTTATACAATGGCACTATCACCTCCTTTTTCCTGCTGGTCATGCCTCTATTTATGCACCCAAGCATCCTTCTGGCTTTGGCCGTCGCTTTTTCTACCTGTTTGGAAGCTTTAAGGTCGTCAGACACAATCACCCCCAAGTCCCGCTCTTCCTTCGCACACTGAAGCACTTCACCCCCTATACTGTACCATTCCCTCGCATTTTTGCGACCCAAGTGCATGAACCTGCATTTTTTGGGATTAAACCTTAGTTTCTTATGGTTCTCATTAGTGAAGTCAGCAGGGCTGCTGAGAGGGGGGGATGTGGGGGGGGAAATTCCCTGGGCCCGGTGCCGGCAAGTTTCTTCTGGGTGTGTCTCTCTCCTGTATGCCGGCCGGGACCAGGATGATTGCATTAAAAAGGATATCGCATTAATGCAATCATCCAGGTCCTGGCACACAGGAGCAGGAGCAGTCAGACACAAAAGGTAAGGGAGTGGGGTGGCACGAGTGTGGGGGGAGGGGGAGGGTAGTCTTGCCCCAGACCTGGCTAAGTCTCTCTGTGACCCTGGAAGTCAGCACGGGGCACTGGACGGTACAGGCTACTGGTTTGGGCTGCCAGTGCCGGCAACGGTTGATGGGTAAGTCTGAGATGCTGGAATGTGGCTGGACTGCGGCCTGGAGAAGTTCCAGAAATCTCTCTGTGGTCACTGTTTAGGGTAGTGGTTATGTTTCTTTGATCTCCCTTACCTCCTGGTGCAATTGCAGTGGAAGAGCGTTTTCTGATCCGGATTATACAGCTGAAACTTCATCTCCTTCGGAGCGATCTTGTATTCGCACTGATCGAGACGCCGGTAGCATCCACAGCTCTTGGAGATATCTTGAGACAATGGGAAAGAAATTGTTAAGAGCGCAACTGACCAGAGACAGTCAAATGATGGGAAACAGAGAACACTCAGAAAGCCAAGTGGAGAGAGACACACAGAGCAACAATGAGAGATGCGGTTACTGAACAGAAACCCACCAATTCAGACACCATTGAGAGACAGTGGAACAGACCAAATGAAACTCAGACCAGGTGGATTTTTTTCAGCCTGGTTTAAGTCTGTAACAATGTAAAGTTTTACCCAAGATCTGCAAAGCAGTTTGACCAATTCAAACCAGCTTGTGAACCACCTCTACAGAAGACAGCACGGCCATAGCCGTGAGCATCATGAAATGGGCGCCTACAAGCAGTGGCTTAGGAAGGGGGGCGGAGGGGTGGTCTGCCCCGGGTGCACGCCGCTGGGGGGGTGTCGTCTCCCGCTTGTTCACTGCTCTCTCTGCCCCGGAACAGGTTACTTCCTGTTCTGGGGCAGAGAGAGCAGGGGAACCAACGGAGCCGACGCAGCTCCCAGCGACTGCACTCGGGGCGGAGCGGTCCTCCCGCCCGCCCCCCTTGGTAAGACTGCGCTCCGGGGGGGGGGTTGCGCCGTGCTGCACCCGGGGGTGGGGGGCGCAGCGGCGAACCACCCCGGGTGTCAGCTGGCCTCACTACGCTTCTGCCTACAAGTCGATGTAATAAAACCCCAGGCTAAAACAATTGTGCAGATATTTTAACATTGACACTTGGAAATTAGTTTACTATGGCATACAGTAAGCTAAAGTTATGCAAATCAGCACCACGTTTCAAAATCCACACTAATAAAGTCTCACAACCGTTGCCAATAGCGTGGATTTGCAGATTCATGGGATGCAGGTGTAACCCCCCCCCCCCCCCCCCCCCCCCCCCCCACCCCCCACCGGTTTGATTGGGATTTGCTGATAGAGTGAGCCCGGATAGAGAATCTCTGGGGGGACTGACTGGCAGAGTGGGCGCTAAAAAATTGATCAATCTAGTTCTTATAGTGCAGGAACATAACAAAAACCCCAAAATGAAAACCACCCAGAGGAGCGCTGGAGCAAGACAACCCCACTGGCAGTGTGGACATAGCCTTCCATCCCTCCTTACCAGGTCCAGCAAGAGGTGCAGGTGGTCACTGAGCACCTACAAAAACGCTCTGTTCATGCTCAAGCACATAAAGTCACCCCTCTCCCCCCCCCCCCAGCACCATTCCAGCATTCAGTGGTACCACATCGGCACCGGCTGACCCGAAACTGCCGCCTGCTTAAACTGCAACCGCCGTCTTCTCTGGACAACCACCGCCTGCCTGGCTCTTGTACCAGCTGACAGCTGATACGCATACCACTCAATGGCGTAGCCACAGGTGGGACTGGGCCCACCCACTTTGGACTCAGGCCCACCCCAAATTGTGACATTCTTGCTGTGGCTGGTGGGGATCCCCAAACCTTGCCAGCTGAAGATTTTTTTCTCCTTGGGCAGCCCTCGCTCTTCCAAATGTCAGCTAACAGCACTTGCCTTGAGCTGACGCTGAGACCAGCCCCTCTGCACATGCTCAGTTTTCGCACATGCAAAAGCACTGAGCATGCACGACCTGCGGGCAGCAACATCAGTTTGAGGCAAGGACTGCTGGCTGCCGTTTGGAAGAGTGCTGGCTCCTCGAGAAGGAGGAGGAAATCTTTAGCTGGCAGGGTTTGGGGATCCCCACCAGCTCAAGTATTTAATATTTGGGGTTTGTGGGCAGGGAGGGGTGGAGAGAGGAGCAAAGCAGAGGGGGATGGAGGTGAATTCTATGTCCACCCACCTTGGGCCCAGGCCCATCCAAAATTGCCCATCTGGCTACGCCCCAGATTACCACTATCACAAAATCTTTATTTCACCTCCAAGGTGGACTAAAGATTCTGTATTAGGAGGAAAGCTAGGAATCAGGGGCATAGCCAGACACCCAATTTTGGGTGGGCCTGGGCCCAAGATGGGTGGGCAGAAGAACCCCACCCAGTCCTACAGGTGATTTGGTCTCTCCTTCTCTCGCCCGCATGCCATATGGTCTCTCAAACATCCCCCCCTCTCCCGCATATCTTTTAAATAGCAGATTTTCACCAGCAGCGAGAAGCAATTAATACGCACTGCTCATGTTGGCCCCATAGCCTTCCCACTGAAGCAACTTCCTGTTTCCGCATAGGCGGGAATACATCAGAGGGAAGGCGGTGGGGCTGGTGTAACAGTCGCTGCTTGCTGCGGGCGAAGATCTGCAGGAGGGACGTTGGGAGTTTTCAGCTAGTAGGGCTTGGCAATCCCTGCCAACCACATCATAGATGTGCTGCTACTGGGTGGGCCTGAGCCCAAAGTGGGTGGGCCCAGGCCCACCCTTGCCTATGCCACTGCTAGGAATGATTCCCTATTTTGACAATTTGCCTGTGTAGGACATACTGGCCACTGCTTTCCTTTGGCCCTGGTGGTCCTACTGCAGATTTCCCCCACTTTAAAACCCTTTTCTGCATCAGGAAGGAATATTAACACGGGAATATCTGAACAAAAAAGGCTTCTTACTTCAGCCCCGTGGAGAGAACATGGGAAAAACCTGGGGTGCCTCCAGGATCAGATTTGGGAACCACTGACATCCGTGTATAAATCACTAGAATACTGGCACATACCGAATGCCAAGTATCCACTTAAGCGCTGTTCTGTAAATATGCGCATATCTTGCAGAGCCCGTTTTTGACAGATGTATATATGGGCGGCATCTGGGCGGAGCACGGGCAGGACGTACAATGTTAAATTACATGCCCATCACTGGAATCTAGGTGCCCACATTTACCGCAGTCTAGGGCGTGTACAGACCTGGTTATGCTACTTTTCCCTACAGGAAAGTCCTTTAGAGAACAGGTGCCCTCCGGATGCTTAAATATCGGGGCGCTTTTCTAGAACTGAGCCCAATGTCTCTCCCTCTGCACAGCACCCACATTTAGATCATGCCACAGTCACAGCTGATCAGGGCTTTTTCTGAGGGGGTACTTGGGGGTACTGAGTACCGGAGCCTTTTCCATTGTCTGCTAAAAGCAGGGCTTTTTCTGAGGGGGTACTTGGGGGTACTGAGTACCGGAGCCTTTTCCATTGTCTGCTAAAAGCAGGGCTTTTTCTGAGGGGGTACTTGGGGGTACTGAGTACCGGAGCCTTTTCCATTGTCTGCTAAAAGCAGGGCTTTTTCTGAGGGGGTACTTGGGGGTACTGAGTACTGGAGCCTTTTCCATTGTCTGCTAAAAGCAGGGCTTTTTCTGAGGGGGTACTGAGTATCGGAACCTTTTCCATTGTCTGCTACAATTGACCCACGGACCCCAAGTTTTAATGAAAGAGCTCAGGCTCTACACACCAATTCTACCCTGTCATAGATTCTATGACTGGTTGCAGGGGGCCTGGCTATTGTGGGGTGGGTCCCTCAGTGATCACCCTACCCCTGTAGCTGATAACACAGAACCACGAGGCCCTGCTACTTACAGTGCTGGCTGATCTTGTCTTTGTGAGGTTGACCATGAGGGACAGAAGGGTGACGTCCATCAGAGGTGTTACCGATAGGCTCGCCTTTCACATTTACTAAGACTTTATTCTCAGTAATAGCTGGAGGTGTCTCAGGAGGCTGAGGTAACCTGTCTTTTCCTTGTCCCATGGCTGGATGATCCAGACCTGCCATCACAATGTCTTGTTTGCCAGTATTAATGCTGCTCCCATTGCTCTGAGCTTCCTGGTTCTTGGGCACAGAGCTCTGGGGCTTCTTTTCAGGAGGAGGCTTCTCTGTTAGAGGGTGCAGTTCGTCCAAATGATTGGAAAGGACCTTGGACTCTGGGGATCCAGGTGATTCAGGTAGTGAGACAGTTGGCACTTCAGGCTCAGAGGTAGCTGGTGTCTCAGATAGGGAAGCGCCTGTCTTGACTTTAGGCACGGTGGTGGTTGGTAGACCTGGTTCAGTTCCAGCTGTATGATCTTTCTCCCCCTCTGTGGGTAGCAGTTCTGGCTCCTCAGCGGTACCCCCACCCGTTTCCTGCAGTGAATTCTTCTGGTTCTCGTTCTGCTTTCTTCTCCTCTCCTCGTCCAGCCTTGGTCTCTCAGCCCTGAAATCAGAAGACAGCGCCCCCGCAGGCTTTGCATCCAGGGAATTGGTGATGGTACTGCCCCCTACAGGAGGATTTGGGTCAGTTCTGTTGGGTCGGTATCTCTCATCCAGCTCATCGGAAAAGGGATGCGTGTAGTTGAAGATACCTTGTTGCTTGATTTCGGCAACAAGGCCATGGCCATAGTTTTTGCACCTGTTGGTGAGAAGTGAAAAATTTGATCAAAAAGGTAGAAAGGAAAAAAAAAAAAAACAACAAAAAACGTAATGACTGCAAAATGGCCATTTCCCACGAATTACTGCAAAATTGAGATCCCTTGGATTTTAGCGTTAATGACTAACCTTTCAAAATCTGAGTTCAAGATGAGTAGCAAGCAGGGAACAAGCTCTGTCCCTGTCTTAGTGGACTTACAATCTAAGCTGTACCCGTGGGTGTAGTTTGGGGTGGGGATTGAGGAATAGGACTCCTCTAAATGCGACTCTGCCAATTTTAATAGGTCCATCTTCCCCACTGCCAACAAAACTACCCCCCCCCCCCCTCCCTGAAATAAGCAAGAAAACTACCTGGATGGTTACAAAATGTGGGATACAAATGTAACAAATTTTATTTTATTGTTACCCGGCACTTTCCCACTCATGGCAGGCTCAAAGCGGCTTACATATTGTATACAGGTACTTATTTGTACCTGGAGCAATGGAGGGTTAAGTGACTTGCCCAGAGACACAAGGAGTTGCCTGTGGCTGAAGTGGGAATTGAACTCAGCTCCTCAGGACCAAAGTCCACCACCTTAACCACTAGGCCACTCCTCCTACTATTTGAGATTCTACATGGAATGTTGCTATTCCAACATTCCATGTAGACGTCGGCCCTTGCAGATCACCAATGTGGCCGCGCAGGCTTCTGCTTCTGCGAGTCTGACGTCCTGCACGTCAGACTCACAGAAACAGAAGCCTGCGCAGCCTTCTACATGGAATGTTGCTAGTGGAATAGCAACATTCCATGTAGAATCTCCAATAGTAGCAACATTCCATGTAGAATTTCCAATAGTATCTATTTTATTTTTGTTACATTTGTACCCTGCGCTTTCCCACTCATGGCAGGCTCAATGCGGCTTACATGGGACAATGGAGGGTTAAGTGACTTGCCCAGAGTCACAAGGAGCTGCCTGTGCCTGAAGTGGGAATTGAACTCAGTTCCTCAGTTCCCCAGGACCAAAGTAATAATACTTGAAGCAATAGAGGGTGAAGCAACTGGCCAAGGTTCATCTGTAGGAGAAGCAGGATTTGAACCCTAACTGCCCTGCCTCTTGGCCTAACCCTACTCCTCCCAAATAGTTCCTGTCTGCCTATTATTATCCGCTGACTGTTGTTAACCGAAACATTTGCTAACTCAGGGCTCACCATTCCTCCCCAATGGTCTGCAAACCCTAACACCAGCTCCAAGCTGGTGTAGGGTTTGCCGCAGCCAGCGAGCCAATCTTTGGCACGCTGGTCACTGATCATTGGGGATGAATAAGTTTAGCCCGGTTTCGCATGCATTTGCACGCTACTTGCATTCAGAGCCCGTGAGCGCGTTGTTTCACACGCTCAGGGGCTCTGATCATGAGGCGGTAGCAAACGCAGGCGACTAGTATGGCACTAACAGCCTCTAGCGCCTGCGTTTGCTTCTGATCATCGGCCCATGAGTACAGCGATGAAAATGGGGTGGACGGAAAGACAGAACAGAACAAGGCAACTGAGGGATTGTGTGAACGAACTGAAACGAGGTGAATTCTGAGTTGCGTTTTCAAATTATCCAAAGGGAAGACAATCTGGGTATAGTGTAGACTGGGGCACAGTTCAAGAGAAGAGGAGACAAAGCAAGATAGGAGAATCTGAGTGCCTGAAGACAGCAGGAAAGAGAGAGAGAGATAATTTACAGAATCAATGGGGAAGAAGGCCACAGAAGACAGAGGACAAACGTAAGGACCTTGAATTTAGCACAAAAAGAGGTCCAGAAAGCCAGGGGAGCCTGAGATAATGGAGACAGCCTGAAGATAAGGCCCTCAGGGCCAGGATCATTTAAGAGGAGGTGGGGAATCAAAGGAGAGGAGAAGTGAATTTGGAAGCAGAGAGCAGAGTGGCTCCCCCCCCCTCCCCCTCCGCAGACATTTCTGGTAGAAGAGAACACATTTCACACTGAACCTGAGTCACACTCGGGATAATGTAGGATAAAAATGTCAGACATGAATAAATACATTTCAGCACTAGTTCAAAGGCAATGTGAGGAGGCTCTGGCAAGCTGAGTGGAGGAGAGAGGAAGAGAATTCCTGAAGGGAAGGAATTGCCCATTGAGCAGAGGAGTGGCCTAGTGGTTAGAGCACCAGTCTTGGTTCAAATCCCACTGCTGCTCCTTGTGATCTTGGGCAAGCCACTGAACCCTCCATTGCTTCAGGTACAAACTTAGATTGTGAGCCCTCCTGGGACAGAGAAATACCCAGTGTACCTGAATGTAACTCACCTTGAACTAAGGTGTGAGCAAAATCCAAATAAATAAATTATTTGAGATTCTGTTGATACTATCTGAGATTCTACATGGAATGTTAATGTTGCTATTTCACTAGCAACATTCTATGTAGAAGCCTGCCCTTGCAGATCAGCAGCGCAGGCTTCTGTTTCTGTGAGTCTGACGTCCTGCACGTACGTGCAGGACGTCAGACTCACAGAAACAGAAGCCTGCGCGGCTGCATTGCTAATCTGCAAGGGCAGGCTTCTACATGGAATGTTGCTAGTGGAGGAATAGCCTAGTGGTTAGTGCAGTGGAACATGGAATGTTGCTACTATTTGAGTTTCTACATGGAATATTGCTAGTGGAAGAGTGGCCTAGTGGTTAGAGCAGTGGAACATGGGATGTTGTTACTTGAGATTCTACATGGAATGTTGCTACTATTTGAGATTCTAGATGGAATGTTGCTATAGTGGAGGAGTGGCCTAGTGGTTAGAGCACCGGTCTTGCAAGCCAGAGGTGGTGGTTCAAGTCCCACAGCTGCTCCTTGCGATCTCAGGCAAGTCATTTAACCCTCCATTGCCTCAGGTACAAACTTAGATTGTAAACCCTCCTGGGACAGAGAAATATCCAGTGTACCTGAATGTAACTCACCTTGAGCTACTACTGAAAAGGTGTGAGCAAAATCTAAATAAATAGCAAGATTCTAGAATCCTAAAGAGAGTAACAAGATTCCATGCAGAATCTCAGGGTAGCAACATTCCCTGTAGAACCCCAAGTGGAGGAGTGGCCTAGTTGTTACAGCACCTGTCTTTTAATCCAGAGGTGGCCGGTTCAAATCCCACTGCTGCTCCTTGTGATCTTGGGCAAGTCACTTAACCCTCCATTGCCTCAGGTACAAACTTAGATTGTGAGCCCTCCTGGGACAGAGAAATATCCAGTGTACCTGAATGTAACTCACCTTGAGCTACTAATGACAAAGGTGTGAGCAAAATCCAAATAAATAAATTGTACAATATACGCTTCTTGGTCCAATTGCAGGGCTCCAGAAGACTGCATGTGGCTCCTACCAAGGGCAGTCATTATTGGAGGTAATACATATAAATCTCATTCATTGCAGATATCCTGCAAACCTGACTGACTGGGTATGTCACGAGTCCATCGGGTGCTTAGACGTCATATTCAGCATAAAGGCATTGTGTTTCTACACCCAGCTTAACTACAGATGAGTCAGACGTTCATAAGCTTTTGTATAAAAGATTCATGTTCCCTTTCTTACCACCCCCTTTAACCCTCTGAACCCAGAAGAAAGGTGCAATCTGGAATACAGCCATTGTGTGCTCCTATCTGTGATAATAGAGTTGCACAGGCCAAACATTTTCGTTTTGTTTCGTTTTCCAACTCATTTATAAATCGGTCATTTTATTTGTGTTTTCAAAATTTCTTTGTTTCATGTCTGAGGAGATGTTGCATACAGTGGGTACTATTGAGCAATAGGGTGCACTGATGACAACATAGGGGACCTTCTCCCCCTCCCCCAATTTTTCTCTTTTTCCTGTTAGTATCACGCAGTGCCGTAGCGGGGGCGGCTGGCACCCGGGGCGGGTCGCAGCCGCGCACCCCCCCCGGGTGCAGCACGGCGCCCCCCTCCAGCGCGCACCCCCCCCGGAGCGCATTGTAACTTACTTTGGCAGCGAGGGGTGGGTGGGAGGACCGATCCGCCCCCGAGCCCACATCGCTGGGAGCTGCGTCAGCTCCATTGGTTCCTTGCTCTCTCTGCCCCGGAACAGGAAGTAACCTGTTCCGGGGCAGAGGGAGCAAGGAACCAACGGAGACGACACCCCCCCAACGGCGTGCACCCGGGGTGGACCGCCCCACTGCCCCCCTTCCTACGCCACTGGTATCACGTAGGGAAGTGCATTCGTTTGAAACAGGTCAGCTCGCATGTAGAAAGCTTAGCTCACATGCATGGAGTTATGTGTGGGGAAAGTGTGACTCTGCAGTGGCGTACCAAGGGGGGGGGGCGGTGGGGGTGGTCCGCCCCGGGTGCACGCCACTGGGGGGGGGTGGGGTGCCGCGTGCCTGTCGGCTCCGCTCATTCCGTGCTCCCTCTGCCCCGGAACAGGTTACTTCCTGTTCCGGGGCAGAGGGAGCATGGAACGAGCGAAGCCGACAGGTGCGCGCCCCCCCCCCCCCAGCAGGTAAAAATGCACCCGGGGGGGTGTCCTTTTGCCGGGGGGATCACGCTGCACCCAGGAGGGGGCACATCGGCGATCCGCCCCGGGTGTCAGCCACCCTAGGAACGTCACTGTGACTCTTGTTATTAGTGAGGGTGTATTTTTGCATTATAAATTGAAATGTGCAAATTTGCATTATGTGCTGAAATATTGATAATCTAAAAAGTCAAACACTTCCTTCTGCCCCCTTCTATATACAAATTAACATAGTGGATAACATCCAGGCTGCCTAATTCAGATTTCTGCACTGGCTAAGGTGCAGAATATTTATAATCTGGTGTTGAGTTGCAGACAGGAATTTACATGCTTATCTATCCAAACTGGAAACACCTGTAACTGGACAGAGAGGATGGGCCAGTCCGGTCAGAACAAACTGCAAAGACATACACATTTCAGTCTGCAATAAAAAAATATATCCTCAATTATAACCAGTGTGTTTTTTCTAGCAAAAAAGGTGCCAGTACTCAAATGATAGGCCACCCTTCAGGGGTGGGGTGATCATTGAGGGACCCACCCCACAATAGCCAGGCCCCCCTGCAACCAGAATCTATGACAAGGCAGAATTGCTGTGTAGAGCCTGAGCTCTTTCATTAAAACTTGGGGACCATGGGTCAATTTAAGCAGATAATGGAAAAGGTGCCAGTACTCAGTACCCCCAAGTACCCCCTCAAAAAAAAGCCCTGATTATAACCATGCTAAAGTCACAAAACCAATTGCCATATTCATTGTGAAGGTGTACAGGGCAATTTTATAACTTGATACTTGATACTTACAGAACATGCCATGTGTCAGGGGCAGACTGACAGTGATCTGGGCCCCTGGCAGTAAAGGTCATTAGGCCCCCCTTGCTGCACTGCTGTAGCTCCCCTCCCACATACTACAGTCCCCCAAGCCTCAGTGGGCCCTCCCTGGTCCTACCTTGAAGGGCCCTGGTTTAGTGGCTTCTTCAGGGGCAGGGAATAATCCACTCTTTCCTGCCCACCAGTGGCGATCCTAGGTCGGCTGCACCCAGGGCGGATCGCCGCTGCGCATCCCCTCCCCCCCCGGGTGCAGCGGTGTCCGTTCCCCGAGGGTGCAGGACGACACCCCCCCTGGCGCAATGACACCCCCCTTCCCGGCCCATCAAGCCCCCCCCCCAGCGCAATGACACCCGGGCATCAAGCCCCCCCGGCGCAATGACACCTCCCTCCCCGGCGCATCAAGCCCCTCCCCCCAGGTGCATTCTTGGCTGCTGGAGGGTGCAGAGAGCAGCCGCCTGCCTGTCGACTCCACTGGCTCTGCAGAGGGAGCAGGGAACCAGCGGAGCCGACAGGCACACGGCTGCTCTCTGCACCCTCCAGCAGCGTGCACCCGGGGCGGACCGCCCCCACCGCCCTGCCCTTGCTATGCCACTGCTGTCCACTACCGCTATTCTGCCCGACACTGCTGTCTTTTCAAAATAGGTGCCAAGCCTTCCCACGGTAGTCTCGTGGGTGTTGACAGTTTTGCGACACTGCCGCAGGGAGTCTCGGCAGCTATTTTTAAAACACGGCGACGCGGTGCCAGGCAGAACAGTGGCAGCGCCTCAAGGAGGCGACTAGACCACCAAGCCTTGTTAAGGTAGACCTGGGGATGGCCTACTGACATTTAGGGGGGGGGTAGTGGTGCGGCTTGGGGTGGACGGGGCAGTTTCGGTTTCAGCCAAACATACCCCAGCATTTTCGTCTGAAACCTGAACCTGGATTTCGGGTCGGTTTTGGTGCTGAATCTGAAACCAAAACTGAAATTGTCATTTTCGTCACCAAATTATAGAATTTCCCCCACAGTGAATAAGATTTTTATATCCTACAACTGTCAGAGCTGGCAACAGTCTCCCACAGTCATATATTCCCCGGTCATAGGGCCCTGAACACTGCCTCCCCCACCAACAATCAAGATCACTCAAAAACCATCCCTCCCAGACAGTGGCGTAGCTAGGTGGGGCGCCAGGGGGAGCGGCCGCTCCCCCAAACGCAGTTCTGCCGGCCCCTATTTTTTTCGTCCTGAAAATGTGCGCCGGCGGAAGTCCGCTCCCGCTCCCCCCACGCCGTCACCTTGCCTCATCCTGGCTCCGCTTCTGCTCCCAGAATAATCTGGGCAAATGGGCTATTTGACAACTGCCCACCCTCTATGCAGGTTAACCCAGGCTGATAGTCAGTTTGTGTGGTTGTCAGAACCTACTATTAAGCGTTGACGGCAGCTGCCATTTGATTCCCCCCCCCCCCTCCCGAAGATGCTGCCTAGGCGGCTGCCTAGTCATGCCTAATGGTTTGGTCAACTTCAAAAACTAGAACCAGGATAAAACCAGTATAAAATAGCGTTTGGAGAAGGTGACTTCACAGTATAACCACGGATGGCTCTAACCCAAGTCCCTGAGGAAAGATTTTCTGAAACCCGCGGTGTCGGGCGTTTCCAGGGGAAGCCAGCCGTTGGGTCGAAATTTGTGACCGGAGAAGCAGTGAAGCTCTTTGATATCACTTTTAAAAGATAAGTGCACGTTTTGATTTATTAGTAGCACTTATCACATAGGCTATAGCATGTTTCTCAAAACTTACACAAGAGTGGCCCGATGAAAGAAGTGCTATACCACTTGGAATAACAATATATTGCCTGAAAAAAAGTGGATATTTGTCTGAGGCACTCTTTAACAGTATAAAGTTATTATCTAATATAATAATTTGCACCTCCAACGTTCTGAAGCTGACTCCGTGGCAGTGAAGCCGTGTAGTGCTCGTAGGGTTCGTAATCACCCAGGGAAAGAAACGCGACGTCAGAAAGAGAAGGGACCAACCACAGGCAGCGCACTCGCTCTCAGTGCCCCGCCCTCGGAGGGAAGGGAAGGCTGCATATAATATTCACCCACCGGAAGTTCGTTCCCTCCCTCCGAGTTCCATGGTCGTCGTCTGTCCCCCCTCCCTCCCTGTTCCAGCATCCCCGCCCTCCCTCCCTCCCAATTCCAGGGTCCCCCCTCCCTCTCAGTTCCAGGGTCGTCGTCCCTCCCTCCCTCTCAGTTACAGGCCCTCTCCCTCCGAATTTTAAGTCATCCTGACTTACCTTGCGCGGTAAAAAGCGTGCAGGCTCGGCACTTACTTCAGTTTTCCCTTCTCTGTCTCTCAGCTCTTGTCCCGCCCTTGTGGAAACAGGAAATGAGAGCGGGACCAGAGCTGAGAGACAGAGAAGGGAAAACTGAAGTGCTGAGCCTTCACGCTTTTTACCGCTGCTGCTGGCTGCCGTAACCCCGACGAGGTAAGTCAGGATGACTTTTAAAATTCAGAGGGAGGGAGCCTAGAACTGGAAGGGAGGGAGGGGCCTAGAACTGGAAGGGAGGGAGGGACGACAACCCTGGAACTGGGAAGGAGGACCCTGGAAATGGGAGGGAGGTGGGGGGGGGGACACTGGAATTTTAAAAACATTAATGGCAGAAGGTAATTACCTTGCTAGCGCCTGTTTCATTTCAATGAGAAACGGGCTTTTTTTTTACTAGTTGAATATAAGAAGATATTTTGAAGTACCGGGCTACACAATACTCATATATGAACGTTTGCATATAGGAGGAAATACCTATAATTTAGAGCGCGGGGACAGTGCTTTTGTGATTTATGCCTATGTGTCAGCAATTTGTCCTGGTTTTAGCTTTTGAAGTTGATTGTTTGTTACCAGAGACTGGGGGATTTGATTTGTTAGATACCAGTAATGGTTTGGTCAGCCATACAGACTTATCTCCATTCCTATATTCATAGGAACCTGCTTTGTGGGTGCTTGAGCACCCCAATATTGAGAAAATTCCTTGTATGTGTCCAGGGAGGGGTTATTTCCATTGGGCTTAGCACCCCCAATAATTTTGAAAAGTTGGCTCCTATGCCTACATTAAACTTTCTGCGCTCACAATAACACGGCGTTTATAGCAGAAAAAAAAAGTTCTTTGTCTTTAGCAAAAAGACAAAGGGATCGCCAAGCAACACACAGCACACAAGAAAGAAAAGAAACGGTATTACAGTAAAGACAGGAAGCACCACTCCCTTGACAGGTGAAAGACGTAGGAAGGGAGAGGTCAAAATGTCCTTAATCTGAAGAAAGAGCACAAGGCATGAAAAGCTAGCAAAAGCCGCTCTGTCTTGGGCCACATGCCATGAATCTCAATGACTCCTTCACCGGCTTTTCACTACAAGGGGTGGAGAAAGTGAGTCAGAGCTCAGACTTGAACTTGGCCCCGCCCCCTCGAGGTTACTTGAGTTCAAAGCTGCAGTCTTGTGAGAGTCGGGAGAGGTGCTGGACAGCTGATTGGAGCTGCAGGCTCAGGAGATCCTTCACGGATTTCCTCCTCGGTCATCACCCTAAGAAATTCCTAATTCTGCAAACTCCCTAATGCCTTTCCCCTCCCTCTCTCGGATCTGCTGGAACAGGAGATTCACTGCCCGGCATCTCTCTCCCAGGCAGTGGCGTACCAAGGGGGGGGCAGAGGGAGCTGCAGCGAACGAACGAAGTTTAGCGAACTCGGAGGAGCAGGCGTGCGCCACGGCACCCCCCCAGCGGCGTGCACCTGGGGGGTGTCATTTCGCTGGAGGGGGGAGGTGTCATCTAGCGGGGGGGGGGTACGCTGCACCCGGGGGGGGGCGCATCGGCGCTCCTCCCCAGGTGCCATCCAGGCCAAGAACGCCACTGCTCCCAGGCTTTTCCAACTGATTATTTTCTACATCTCCCCAGAGGTGAACACGATTCTTTTCTCAAGGGCCACATTACGGCTGGTGTTTACACCAGGGGCGTAGCCAGACTTCGGCGGGAGGGGGGTCCAAAGCTCAAGGTGAGGGGGCACATTTTACCCCCCCCCCCCCGCCATTTTTGACCCCCCTGCCACCACCAACAACTTTAGCCCCCCCCCCACTGACGACCCTCTCGACCCCCTCTCCCGCCACCAACCCTCCACCGTCGCCTTCGGCTACCTTTGCTGGCGGGAGACCCCAACCCCCGCCAGCCAAGGTCCTCTTCTTCCGGCGCAAGGCTTCGTTCTGTTTCTGTAAGTCTGACGTCCTGCACGTACAACGTGCAGGATGTCAGACTCACAGAAACAGAACAAAGCCTTGCGCCGGATGAAGAGGACCTCAGCTGGCGGGGGTTGGGGGTCCCCCGCCAGCAAATGTAGCCGATGGCGGCGGGGGAGGGTTGGCGGCGGGTCAAAGGGGTTGGTGGCGGGGGGCCCAGGGCTAAATCTATGGGGGCCCATGCCCCCGTGGCCCCACGTAGCTACGCCCCTGTTCTGAACTCAGGCATGGAGGTCCATGCTTGCCTTAAGCTCTCCAGCTGTTATGCCGGGGTATAACATGTGCAATTGAACATTTAGCTGCTGAAGATGGCGAGACCTGTGTTTTATTGTTGTTGTGTACTTTGCACTGGTCTTTAGTTCAGAAACTGTTCTACCAATACATGAAGCTACGGTCAAATTTTACCATATTTGCTCTTGTCCGGTCTGGGTTTTTTTTTTTTTTTTTTAAATCATAGCATTAATTGTTGCAGTACAAACTTAAGGCATATTCCCCCTAATTCTGTAAAAATTTCCCAAAAATATGCATGCAAATTTGTGCGTATACTCAATCTTTGCACACAATTTAACGGAATAACGCGCCAATTAGCATCTATAACTGGCATTAACAAGCAATTATTGGAACTAATTAGATTTAATTCCATTTACACATATAAATTTAGGCGCGGGATCCGTATCTGTAATTTATGCATGATCTGAAAAAAGGGGTGCGGACATGAGAAGGGCAAGGGCAGAATGGGACATTCCTAAAATTAACATGCGTCGTTGTAGAATAACGGGGATATGAAACTAATGTAGCTGCATTTCCACTGCGTTTCAGGTGATGCAAATGGCCGCGCCTAAATTTAGGCATGATTCTCAAGGATAAGCGCTATTCTACAAACCGCACCTAACTTTAAGTGCTGCTTATAGAATAGCGCTTTCTTTGGTGCCACCGATAGAATTTAGCCTATTAAGGGAGTAGTCTAGTGGTTAGTGCAGTGGACTTTGATCCTGGGGAACTGAGTTCGATTCCCACTGCAGCTCCTTGGGACTCTGGGCAAGTCACTTAACCCTCCACTGCCCCTGGTACAAAATAAGTACCTGAATATACAAAACCACTTTGAATGTAGTTGCAAAAACCTCAGAAAGGCGGTATATCAAGTCCCAGTTCCCTTTCCTTCTTTGAGATTCTAGATGGAATGTTGCTACTATTGAGATTCTGTTGCTACTATTTGAGATTCTACATGGAATGTTAATGTTGCTATTCCACTAGCAACATTCCATGTAGAAGCCTGCCCTTGCAGATCAGTAACGCAGCCGCGCTGGCTTCTGTTTCTGTGAGTCTGACGACCCGCACGTGCTTATGCTCCCCACCAGTGCCACTCCATGCCCTTCCATTACTTACCCTCCCCACCAGTGCCACTCCATGCCCTTCCATTACTTACCCTCTCCATCAGTGCCACTCCATGCCCTTCCATTACTCACCCTCCCCACCAGTGCCACTTCATGCCCTTCCATTACTTACGCTCCCCACCAGTGCCACTCCATGCATTCTTCTTTTTCCTCCAGCATCAAGCAGGGCACCTCCAAAATGTTAAAGAAAGTGATTCCCACAAAGGTAGAGATTGTATCGTTTACATCATGAAGGCACTTCTTAAATCTGGAAAAAAAAAAGTGAGCAGTTTGGAAACAGGCGAGACTTTCCAGTGCAGTCTATCAACAGGATCCATTGGGTAATTGAGGGTGGGGTTTGATTCTAGGAAAATTCTGACATCATGTATTACAGATGCAGCTGCGTAATCATACCTAGCAGAACCACAAGGGTTAAGCAGGTGATATTGCCACAGAGAACTTCAATATCACAGCAGCAGTTTCTTAACATAAAAAAACAAGATTTTGGATGTGAATCAAAGTTACCACTGCACAATTGTCCTATAGAATGTTTGCAATGTAGCTTAGTTCTGACCTGCTACAGCCCTGACATTCTAGTATCGGGAGGCAGAGAGGATATTACATTTGCTCTGAATCTTAATCCCTCCCCCTCCCCACCATTCTATTTCTGTACTGAGGTCTCACTCAATTCAACTCATGTACCACATGCTTGTCCAGTAAGTGTCCTCTGCTATTACTGTACACCTTAAACTACCACTGAAAAAAGTAAGAGCTAAATCTAAATAAACAAGTGATTTACTCTGCTATTGAGAAAGACATGCCCTGAGATTTATAGTATGGAATGTTGCTACTCTGAGATTCTGCATGGAATCTTGTCACTCGTTAGGATTCCAGAATCTTGCTATTCTTTGAGATTCTAAATGGAATATTGCCACGATTTGGGTTTATGCCAGGTACTTGTGACCTGGCTTGGCCACTGTTTGGAAAACAGGATGCTGGGCTGCATGGACCATTGGTCTGACCCAATATGGCTTATGTTCAGATAAGTGAGCATAATTTTCACAATTCTAGTCACAGCCTTATATGCATGTCTGTGTGTGTGTGGGGGGGGGGGGGGGGGGGTACAGTCAGCTGTGACATAAGTATATGTCTAAGTTTATTGTGTGTGATATAGTGACACTAAGAAGATTCTCTCACCCATAGACATATTACAATATGAGATGGTACATACCATTCTGATGCAGTGGTTCTCAACTCAGTCCTCAGGACACACCCAGCAAGTCAGACTTTCAGGGTACCCAGAATGACTATGCACAAGATAAATTTGTGTACACCACCTCCATTGTATGCAAATTTATCTCATGCATAATCCTTGTGGGTATCCTGAAAACCTGACTGATTGGCTGTACCCCAAGGACTGGGTTGAGAACCCCTGCTCTGAGGCTATAATTTGTGCTCTTTTGGGAAATGGTGTGTATGTGTGTGTTCATTCTATCACTCCTCTATACTCAGGGCTTTTAAGCTGTGTGACAATTGTTTTCAGGTTCCTGCACCAGCGACTTGGAAAGAGTGCTACTGACCGCAGCACTCCAGTGAGCAATCTCCCTCTCCAGCCATGAAGACTACCATTCCTGATACCGGCACGGCCATGCCACCAGTGCTACAGCCAGCCCTGCTCATAGACACAATATCAGAGAGTATACATCAATCGCTCTAAGGGTATCAGCGTGTGCTCTAACATTCACTTGTACTCACAATTACAGTGACAGGCGTGAAATGTTGGTATGTGTTCTATCGCCCACCAATAATGACAGTGCAAGATATCATGCAACCGGGTGCATACGTGTCCTGTATGTGATGTCTGTGTGTTCGATGACCCACCTGTAGTCACAGTCACAGTGTGAGACGGTGTGCAGCCTGTAGTTACGTATTCCATAGTTGAATTCAAATGCAGTCAGCCTCTCCGCGCAGTGGTCATGCTCCCGACAGCATAAATCTGCCCCCTTGAATATTCCTGCAGGAGAGGCCGTGTGTCAGTGCACAGCAAAATATACAGAAAAATCAGGAGCAGGGAGGATCAGGGCAGGTCAGGCGGTAAATGCAGAAGGGGGTAACTGGGAGCAGAGTCACCAGCCTGATGTGGAACAAAGGTGCTTAGGAGAGAGAGAATGGCAGCAGGGTCCATACCCAGTGGGAGACCTAGGATTCTACTGTGTCAGAACCGGTCCAGTTCTAGTGCTAATGCGTATAACAAATATAAGCGACATGGAGTGCTGGGCAGACTTATACGGTCTGTGCCAGAGCCGGTGGTGGGAGGCAGGGCTGGTGGTTGGGAGGCGGGGATAGTGCTGGGCAGACTTATATGGTCTGTGCCAGAGCCGGTGGTGGGAGGCAGGGCTGGTGGTTGGGAAGCGGGGATAGTGCTGGGCAGACTTATACGGTCTGTGCCAGAGCCGGTGGTGGGAGGCAGGGCTGGTGTTTGGGAGGCGGGGATAGTGCTGGGCAGACTTATATGGTCTGTGCCAGAGCCGGTGGTGGGAGGAGGGGCTGGTGGTTGGGAGGCGGGGATAGTACTGGGCGGACTTATACGGTCTGTGCCCTGAAAAGGACAGGTACAAATCAAAGTAGGGTATACACAAAAAGTAGCACATATGAGTTTATCTTGTTGGGCAGACTGGATGGACCGTGCAGGTCTTTTTCTGCCGTCATCTACTATGTTACTATGGAGCTGATGCTGCCTGGTTTCTTATAGACTAACAGGTACCTACAGGTCTATACGATGCTATGTTCCTTTTATGCTAATTAGACCAATATAACTATCCCTTGGAAACAGTCTGAGCAAGAAGGGACTCTCTGACACCTCATTCTGAAACCCTATTCCAACTCTGTGGATCTGACTGGGAAGTCAGGAGGAAAGCTGCTATCGAGGTTTCAAATGGAAAGTACCTTCATATATTTATTTATTAGGATTTATTTACCATCTTTTTGAAGGACTTCACTCAAGGCGGTGTACAGTAAGAATAGATCACACATGACCAGGAGGCAATTAGAGCAGTAAAAATATCCGAACAACAATACAAAGTATGGCATGGTATACTATATACAATGACAACACATATGTACTAGAACATTATAATTGGTAGTGAGGGGTAAGGCAAAGTTGTAACATATAGATGAGTAAGAAAGTAGGAAGAATTAGAAAGTAAGGTGATTGATTTGAAGAAAGTTGCACATGAGGTCAGAGAGATGGTTAAATATTATCTTAGCTAGGGTAGGAGTGGATAAACACGTCCCGCTGCAGTATGTGCAGCCCGAGTCAATCCTTGTGTGTGTGTGTGTGTGAGTGAGAGTAACAAGTTAGTTACTTCTTCCGTTAAAGGCTTGGTTGAAGAGTCAAGCTTTTCACCTGCTTCCTGAAGTAGAGGTAGTCAGGCAACGCATTCCAGAGTGTGGGGGCTACTCCAGAGAAGGCTCGCTTGCGGGTATCACATTATGTGTGATAAATATAATAAATATAAACCGCTTTGATTGAACCACAGAAAGGCAGTACATCATCTCATTACCCTTAATGAAAGCCAGATTATACTCATTGACCAAATTTTCTTTTTTTTCCCCTCTGGTTATAATCTAGGCTCTCCAGTCCTTAGAGGATCTATTAGTCACAATCCCCATAGCAAATGCGGAGACAATGCCATTATTTTATTGACATCTGCTGTACCTGGGAATCTGTATCCTGATTCGCTGCGGTGAGAGAGAAAAAACTCACAGCTAGAAGCATTCAACCTCTCCCTGGAGATCTGGAGCAATTTGTCAACAGCACACTTGTTTTAAGAAGGAACTCCCAGCCCCCTCTCGTATTAGCATACCTGGGCATAGGGTTTTCACAATTACTATAATGAGTATCCACGAGAGAGATTTCCATATTCATTAAGGATATCCTGAAAAAAGTTGCTTTAGGTGCGTGTGCAGGAGAAGGTTGGGAAACAGTGAACTCTCTGTCCTATGATATAAAGGTGGAAGCACCGTGCTACCAGCCAAGAAAAGTCCCAAGACAAATATTCTTCCTCTGACAAGGGTTCCCTGGGTGACCCTAAGCAAATCCTTATTTCCCTCTGCTTACCCAGCTGACATTAAGGAATAAGTAATATAATTTCATCCATTCTTTTTTCCTCTCCCCCACTGGAAGGTAGTCCAGCAACCAGAAAAGTGTGGGCCACATCATCCACCCCAGAAACAACTACACAGTCTCTAATTTTTAAAATGTCAAATTGTAAAGCACGCCTGGATGAAGGGTGAATTCAATTTATTTCCCATAGTTAGCTGGGAGACCCTGCTGACAAAGGTAGGCGGGAAGGGATGGATATAAGAAAGTTGTAATTTAGGTTAGGTCAAGAAATCACTTTATTTCATACCTCAGGTTTATATAAAAGGACAAATCATCATTTAGTATAAAATAGCATGACCTCATGGCAAATAAAACAAAAATTTAAGGAGTTCACAAGCCAGGCAGCAGTGAAAGCAGATGTAATGTCCCAATAAAGAAAGGACTGTAGCATCAGCTCTGTCCTACCTCTGAAATCCCCCTCACTGGAAATATTAAGCATTTTCCAATAAGCACAAAAGAGGTGGGGAGGGGGGTGGAGAGAAGGCCGGGTCAAAAATATTGGGGACCCTAGGAGGATCTTTGGCATTGACCTCTCTCAGATAACTGTCAGAACCCTTAACCTGTCCTTCCCAAAACTTTGATCATTGAATCCAACAGTGAAAATTAACACCACAATTCTGTAAAAAAAAAATGCATAATTGGACATCATACTTCTAAAATATTGAACTTTGTTGTGTGTGACTATTTGATTCTTGAGTGCGTGTGTAGCTATAGGCTCAACCGTTTTGCTTTGACCGCAGGGGCTCTTTGCCCTCCCCCAAAACAAACAAAATCTGTGTTGCCTAATAGTTAAAGCTGGCTCTGGTGGGGAAGGACTTCAGTGCCTGGGATCCAACTGAAAGTGACTTGTCACATGGAAAGATGTTCTGCAGAATCTCCTTAAGGCATCACAAGGTGGCATCTCCCTTGCTTGACTAGGAGTAGCAGCTCCTTGTGACTCTGGGCAAGTCACTGAACCCTCCATTGCCCCTGGTACAAAATACGTACCTGAATATATGTAAACCGCTTTGAATGTGGTTGCAAAAACCTCAGAAAGGCAGCGGTATATCAAGTCCCATTTCCCTTTCCCTATTTGAGATTCTACATGGGATGTTGCTACTCTTGGGATTCTAGAATCTTGTTACTCTTTGAGATTCTACATGGAATGTTAATGTTGCTATTCCACTAGCAACATTCCATGTAGAAGCCCACCCTTGCAGATCAGCTGTGCAGGCTTCTGTTTCTGTGAGTCTGACGTCCTGCACATACATGAAGGACGTCAGACTCACAGAAACAGAAGCCTGCACGGCCGCGTTGCTGATCTGCAGGGGCAGGCTTCTACATGGAATGTTGCTAGTGGAGGAGTAGCCTAGTGGTTAGTGCAGTGGACTTTGATCCTGGGGAACTGAGATTGATTCCCACTGCAACTCCTTCTGACTCTGGGCAAGTCACTTAACCCTCCATTTCCCCAGGTACAAATAAGTACCTGCATATACCATAGAAACTACTATATCAAGCAGGGGCATAGCCAGACACCCAATTTTGGATGGGCCTGGGCCCAAGATGGGTGGGCAGAAGAACCCCACTCCATCCCACAGGTGATTTGGTCTCTCCTTCTCTTGCCTGCATGCCATGTGGTCTCTCAAATATCCCCCCTCTCCTGCACACCTTTTAAATAGCAGATTTTCACCAGCAGTAAGCAGCAACTAATACACAGTACTCATGCTGGCCCCACTTCCTTCCCACTGATGCAGCATCCTGTTTCTGCATAGGCAGGAATAAGTCAGAGGGGAAGGCTTTGGGGCTGGTGTGAGCAGTATGTATCAGTCGCTGCTTCCTGCAGGCGAAGATCTGCTATTTATAAGGTATGCAGGAGGGACAGTTGTTGGGAGTTTTCAGCTTGGGAATCTCTGCCAGCCACATCATAGGTGTGCTGCTACTGGTGGGCCTGGGCCCACCCAAGCCCACCCTTGGCTACCCCACAAGTCTCATTTCCCTTTCCCTATTTGAGATTCTAGATGGAATGTTGCGATTCTGTTGCTACTATTGGAGATTCTAGATGGAATGTTGCTACTATTGAGATTCTGTTGCTACTATTGGAGATTCTACATGGAATGTTGCTACTGTTTGAGATTCTACACAGAATGTTGCTAGTGGAGGAGTAGCCTAGTGGTTAGTGCAGTGGACTTTGATCCTGCATAACTGAGTTCAATTCCTGCTGCAGCTCCTTGTGACTCTGGGCAAGTCACTTAACCCTCCATTGCCCCTGGTACAAAATAAGTACCTGATGTAAACCGCTTTGGATGTAGCTGCAGGCGGGGTATACAAGTCCCATTTCCCTTTCCCCTCCAGAAGATGCACCGGAGATGCCCCGCAGGAGAATCTCATCCAATCCTTACCCAGATCAGTGAAGTTTCCCGCGGAGTCTCCGGCTCCACACCACAGGGTCCCGGGCATCGTCCATCCTCTCTTGGTCCTCCTGCGGGTGCCCCCCGTGCCTGGCTCAGCCCCCTCGAGCGCCCGCTTGGCCCTCACCCCCGGTCCGCGGCTGCAGCGGTGGCGGCTCCTCTCCAGCTCCCGCAGGTTCTGCCGGATCCCGCTCACGTCGCCCCGGATCCCTTCCGCGCAGGCTGCCTCATAGACGCGCACGAGCTCCGCTTCCTCCCGGACCGAGCAGTCCTGCAGCCTCCCTCCCGGTGCCCACGTGCTCTGGTACAGCTGCAGCCCGTCGGGGCCCCGGTGCAGGAAGCTCAGGTAGCTGAGCCCGGAGCCGGAACGCAGCACGTGGCAGAAGGTACTGTCCCGGCCCAAGAGGGACGACTGAGGCTCTGCAGCCAGGACGGAGACCCAGAGGACCAGCAGCACCCGGGGAGTCATCGCTCCAGTGACAGCAAGAGGAGAGCCGAGAGAGCAGCGAGGATCAGCCGCTGCTCCAGGGGAGGGAAGAGCGGGGCTGTGCTTGCAATGAATGAATGAAGCGGCTGGAGGAGGCGAGCAGCACTATAAGGGGGCGGCGGCGGGCATGAGGTGATCCCCATACACTAATCCGTCAGAGAGACGGGGGGGAGGCTCGCCCTCCGCTCCTGCCGCTCATTGGTCGCGACACCCCAAACTACCCTCTTAAGGCCACGCCCCCTTTATTCCCCTTCTGCCGGTTTCTAAACTTAAACCCAGGACTTTCCCCTGGCTGACCCCGCCCCTTTTTATGTCTGGATGACATCGCAACACCTGCAAAACTGTCAAGTCCATTAAGTTATCCGAATCTGACAGCAGGGTGGCGCTAGGCTCACTTAGGGGGGGGGGGTCACTGGGTACCCTTGGGAAAGCCTCTGTGTGACCATAGGGCTCCGACTGGGCTCCTTTTCAAGAGGGAGGTTACTGCAGTTACTCTCTGGTGGCACTGGGCTACTTTAGGAGCGGGGAAGTTGCTGCAGCTGCTCCCTATGAGTCCCTGGACCCACCTGGTAGAGCTGCTGATCTCTAAGTATGTATGATGACCAGGGCTTATCTCACTGGGCACCTTTGCAAGAGGGAGGTCACTGCAGCAGCGACTCAGGGGCGTAGCTAGGTGGGGCCATGGGGGCATAGGCCCCCACAGATTTAGCCCTGGCCCCCTCTACTTTTGACCCCTCCCCGCCGCTGACCCCCCTCCTGCTACCACCGCCACCAGCCCCCGCCAGCCGAAGTCTTCTTCAGCGCCGGTCTCCAACATATTCGCTGATCTGTTTCTGTGAGTCCTGACGTCCCTGGACGTTCCCGGAGACCGGCGCTGAAGAAGACTTCGGCTGGCGGGGGGTTGGGGACTCCGGCCAGCAAAAGTACCTGGCGGAGGCGGCAGCAGGGGAGGGTCGGCGGCAGGAGAGGGGTTGAAAGTGTGGGGGGGGGGGTCGGCGGCGGGCTAAACTGTGCCCCTCCACCTCAGGCTCTGGACCCCCCTCCCCCGCCGACGTCTGGCTAAGCCTCTGCTGCAGCTACTCTGGTGACTCTGGGCTGTGGGCTCCCTTAGGAGCGGCGAATTGCTAAGGACACTCCTGGGAGAGTAGCTGAGCTCTTGCAGGGTATCACTGGGCACCTTTGCAAGAGGGAGGTTCCTTAGTTACTGTCAGGGTGGTTCTGGTCTCCCTTGGGAGAGGGTGGTTGTTGGTTTCTTGTGTACTTTTTGTGCAGGTCCATGGTGCATGTGTATCCTGTGCTTGAAAAATCGGGATACATTTTTTTTCCTGCATGTCTATGGATTCAGTGAGTGAGTGCTGAAAATTTCAAATGGCAGGATATTAATAACATGGGGACATGGTGTGCCTGATGATAAAATACAGATAAAGATGTACAGATTGAGCAAGGTCAGTGAAGACTCTTTCAAGTTCAGATTCTTATATATCAATAACAATTTTATTGGCAGCTGGGATATGTGGTTATTTGCCTTGCTATATCACATGTTACAATGACATCTATGCTGGTGGCAATGTTTCAAATACAAAAAGTGAGAATAAAACAGAAATGGGGGAGAAGGCTTAAATTGAAGCTATTTCCTCAAGAAGAGAGGGGTCAAGGAGGATAGAGCGAGAAAACAAGCAAGCACAGTCCATACCCACATTCAGCAATTGGGGATAAAGATACTCAATGGAAGCCCGCAAGAGGGGTAAGGACAAGAAGGGAAGGGCCCACTCAGATTCCAAATGCTGAATCAAATCAGTTTTAAAAAATTTAAGGCTTCCATTCTCAAATCCCTGCCTACCCAGGAGCATTGTGAGTACCTGCAAACAGCAGAGTCTGTCACATTTCTTCTGTCTTTTGCTTTCAAACGCCAGCAGGGGCTACTGGTGCTCAGGATGCAGGGGGTAGACAGTTCAGTTCTGTCCTGTAGAGATCTAAGACTGGAGTGGAACAGCAGAGTGGCCTTGGGGGAAGGACCGAGGTGCATTTCATTTCGTGTATTAAAATGTATAGGTAAAATCTCACACCATGTACTATGTGATATAGCATAACATATATAATCCTGAGACATACATAGATACATAGTAAATGATGGCAGATAAAGCCCTGAACGGTCCATCCAGTCTGCCCAACAAGATAAACTCATTTTACATGATATGTGATACTTTATACCAGAGTTTGATTTGTCCTTGCCATTCCCAGGGCACAGACCGTAGAAGTCTGCCCAGCACACTGTTCTTGTGCTAAAAGTTTTGAAGATTCTGGAATCCTAAAGAGTTACAAGATTCCGGAATCCCAATTAGTAGCAACATTCCATGTAGGACCCCAGAGAGTAACATAGTAAATGACAGCAGATAAAGACCTTACGGTCCATCCAATCTGCCCAACAAGATAAACTCAGTTTACAACATAAATGCCTCAACTCTGCAACACATTAATACCAACAATCTTATCGGTCATTATATACCCCTTCCTATCCCCAACCCATAATGTGCCAGAACCTTATCTACCCTATTGGCCCTAACATCTATTTGTATTTGTTCCTTACCGAACTGGTGAATGCCTTTACGGTATTATGTAAGCCACATTGAGCCTGCAAATAGGTGGGAAAATGTGGGATACAAATGTAACAAATAAATAAATTATATGTATACCCGAGTTTGATTTGTCCTTGCCATTCCCAGGGCACAGACCATAGAAGTCTGCCCAGCACTCTTCTTGGGCTAAAAGTTTTGAAGATTCTGGAATCCTAAACAGTTACAAGATTCCCGAATCCCAATTAGTAGCAACATTCCATGTAGAACCCCAAAGAGTAACATAGTAACATAGTAAATGACGGCAGATACAGACCTGTACGGTCCATCCAGTCTGCCCAACAAGATAAACTCATTTACATGGTATGTGATACTTTATACCCGAGTTTGATTTGTCCTTGCCTTTCTCAGGGCGCAGACCGTAGAAGTCTGCCTGGTACTGTTCTTGTACTAAAAATTCTAAAGCTAACATCTAAACCCCTTAAAAGTTACAGTCCAGCCCATCCATATCTATTCAGTCAGGATCAGGGCGTAGACCGTAGAAGTCTGCCCAGCACCGGTTTCGCTTCCCAATTACTGGCGTTGCCACCCAATCTCCGCTAAGGTTCCGTGGATCCATTCCTTCTAAACAGGATTCCTTTGTGTTTATCCCATGCATGTTTGAATTCCATTACTGTTTTCATCTCCACCACCTCCCGTGGGAGGGCATTCCACGTATCTACATAAGACAACAGAAGGCTTGAGTGTGAAGGAATAACAGAGGATCCACGGCAAGGGCAGAACTGAGGTGCATTGACAGAGCTAGGTGGGAGCTCTTTCTTGGCAGAATACTGGGTATCATCTGCTCCAAGTTTGACAGGGACAGATAGATGGTTATTTGACAGGGCATGTGAGTGCTTGAGCACCAGCTGGCCCCAAGGGACTGGGGTGTTTTAGTTTCAGTGTAGCAGCTCTGAACTATTTCACCACTAAACCAAACAAGACATTAGTTCTGTGTAGTTCAAATTTGTTTCTGTGCCAGCCCAGTGCTAAATGTGATTTATTTATTGTGATACTCTTTCAGCCTAATCATGTCACAGCGTCTGACACAATGTGAGATCAGCTCACTTCCAAAGCTGGGAACTTGGACCTCGGGACCCAATGCTGAAGCTGCCCGATTTTCCAGAATTTCAGCACAAGTTGCACTGACTGGTGACTAAGTCCTGAGACTGCAAGATCACATAGAAAACTGAACTGAATGATCACACACAGCGAGATATGCCTGAAGGCGCTCCAAGAAGCCTCTAATTATTTTATAAAGACAGTGCCTGCAAGTGGATCAGAGCTGGTGCCAGTCCCTTCCTAAAATCTGGAAACCCATCAGCAACCATCTCTTGTGAGCCACCCAGAGCATTATGGATTGAGCGGGTTTTAAATACATAAATAAATAAACAAATTCATACATAAATAAGTGTTAAAAATCCACAACTCTAATACATCTTTTGCTAGAATGTCCTAACCTAGTCGTATTTTGGTCAGATATCTGGGATAAACTACAAAAGATTTTTGGGTTTGAAGAATCTTGCATCCCCTTGCATTCCATTTTTATTTTCAGAAAACGATAAACTACTGTTTGATTTCTTAGTTTCTGTGGCATTGAAATTAATAATCTCGCATTAGAAAGATAAATCTCAAGTCAATGTTATCCTTTGGTGGAACTGGATTTTATTATACAAAAAACTATGAGCAGTCTGCAATAAACTCGATTCCTGGACATAAAATTAGTCATCAGAAATGGGAAAACTCTAGACCTTTTTCTCTCATCTGCAGCTTAAACTTATAGAACTTAATTGTTTGAACTCAGCTTTGTATGCCTTATCATATTGTGCATTTGCACATGTTGTTGGGTTTTTTTTCTCTTGTGTTAGATGTATCTTTCAAAAATCTAATAAAAATATTTTTTAAAAAATCCACAAGGTGAGGTAGGATGCAAGTGAAGAAGAAAAAAGTCAAGGTGTCCCCCCCCCCCCTTTTCTAAACGTATTAACAGGCTGGTTTACACAAGCGTGGCTTTATCCTGAGCTGATGAACCGCAGCCAACCAGAGGGCAGGCATGTCCTCACTTAACTCACCTGTGCTCTGTTTAATGTCTTGCCAAGTGGAGTTTTGACGTCTGATAGTTGCTCTGCCTGGTTGGAAGTGCATGTTTACATTTTCGTTACTAACTAGATAATGTCATATCAGGGAGAGTGAGGCTCGTGACCCTCTGTTCTCCATTACAACACAAGCAAATTTTCCTGGCCTTCATTTATTTGTTTTTCCACAGTACAACAAAAAAAAAATGTTTAATGTGCTACTGGGCAAAAAAACGTTTGTTCTATACTAAATTCAGTGTGCGTATTCCAAATCCGAAGTCAGAATTGTTGTAACATGTCAGGAAATTCTGTTATGCGTAAGTTTGCCCAAATGAATTAAGCACTTGGAAAGCATTGAACAATTTTTTACAGAACAATTTTTACTCCAACAATTACCTGATCTACATCAACGTTTTCATAGTAAACAGTATATGAAAATGTAATGGAATAACAAAATTTCAAAAAAGTCTCGTATTCCAGTTTAAAAGTCTTACTTGAGAAAGGCCCAGTACTGTTAAAAGTGCTTCAGGCATCTACTTTTGCGTTTGTGACTGGTCATATTTTCCCTTTGCAAAAACCAGCAGTAGGTCCCCCGTCATGTTGGGATTCCAGCGGCCTTGATATCTGTTCTCCGTTGTAGAAATGTCTTGATGGAACCTCTCTCCATGTTCATCACTTACGTGTCCCAAATTGGGTGGGAAAAAGTCGAGATGGGAATGTAAGAAATGCATTTTCAATGACATTCGGCAGCCAAATTGTTCGTATGCTTTAAGCATGTTGTCTACTAGTTCAGCATAGTTTTCAGCTCGTCTGTTCCCAAGGACGTTCTGCACTACTAGCACAAATGCATCCCAAGCATTAATATTATAAGTGAATAGGCTTTGCATGTATAACTTAAAATCTAGATGTGTCCAGCAAATTCGTAGTTCATATTTGGAATCGGCAGGTTCAATTTAGTATAAATCACATGTTTTTCTCTCAGTAGCAAAATCATTGTTGCGGTCATTCTATCTACCTACTTCTGGTAGTCAAGGGTTAAGCCAGTGGTTCCCAAGCTTGGTTCTGGAGGCACCGCAGCCAGGTTTTCAGGATATCCACAGTGAATATTCTTGAGAGAGATTTGTATGCACTGCCTCCACATCTCTCTCATGAATATTCATTGTGGCTATCCCAAAAACCTGACTGGCTGGAGTGCCTCCAGGACTAGGTTTGGGAACCACTGGGTTCAGTGATTATGGACCCACCACTACTGCAAGGTTTGCTGTTGCCTTCTGCGGTCAGCACTTGGCCTTCCCTGGTGGTCCACTATCCGGGTATTGGTCAAGGCTGACGCTGTATAGCTTCAGCCCCTGCTACTAGGGTTTCTGGTCTTTAACAAAATAAATCAATATACAATAGGAAAGCAGAGGAGAAATTCATATACCAAACCTTCATGAAACAGTACCAAGACACCAATAATTCAGCTCTAGGCTAATCAGAACAAGATCTCATACTAACAGGAGCAACTCAACCTTGAGATGGTGTTGGGTCATGATTTTTTTGGTTATAGCTGGAACTCTTGGGGCAGTGGGTCCAAATGGGTTTGTTTTATGCATCGATAAAGTATAAAAAGATATCCAAATACTCTATACGTGATGTGTTGTGTCTTTTATCTGCAGCCCCTCATTACCTCTCTACCCTCATCTCCCCTTACGCTCCTACCCGTAACCTCCGCTCACAAGACAAATCCCTCCTCTCAGTACCCTTCTCCACCACCGCCAACTCCAGGCTCCACCCTTTCTGCCTCGCCTCACCCTATGCTTGGAATAAACTCCCTGAGCCCATACGCCAAGCCCCCTCCCTACCCATCTTCAAATCCTTGCTCAAAGCCCACCTCTTCAATGTCGCTTTCGGCACCTAACCATTGTACCTCTATCCAGGAAATCTAGACTGCCTCAATCTTTGATTGACTGCACTTTTTGTCCTTCAGATTGTAAGCTCCTTTGAGCAGGGACTGTCCTTCTTTGTTAAATTATACAGCGCTGTGCAACCCTGGTAACGCTTTAGAAATGTTAAGTAGTAGTAGTAGTTTTACGTTTGAAAGAGGAAAAGCCTCAAATGCTAAGGAGCACTCCTTTGTTGATAATTCTAACAACTTTAGGGAGCCACCTTTCATTCATCATAGGCTAAAAACCTCCTAAATGTGAAGTTTCAAGCTTGAACCTTACTTATTAGTATCTTAAAGGTTCTAAGATGTACTTATCTTGACAGCCTTGTAGTCGCGTTTCACCGGTCCACGGTTCAAGCTTGAAATTTCACATTTAGGAGGATTTTAGCATTTGAGGCTTTTTCTCTTTCAAACATAAAAGACACAACACATCACGTATAGAGTATTTGGATATCTTTTTATACCTTATCGTTGACTGATATTCAGAGACGCTCTTTGGTTCTTTTTAAATAGTATCTCTGAGTGTCTCTCCTCAGGTCGCTTCACTGGCTCCCTATCCGTTTTCACATCCTGTTGAAACTTCTTCTGCTAACCTATAAATGTACTCACTCTGCTGCTCCCCAGTATCTCTCCACACTCGTCCTTCCCTACACCCCTTCCCGTGCACTCCGCTCCATGGATAAATCCTTCTTATCTGTTCCCTTCTCCGCTACTGCCAACTCCAATATTTAGAGTGATCCTTTGTTTTATGCATACCATGAAGGAAAGCCAGTGTATGTTGGGTTTGCTCTCCCAAATTTACTGCTAATACTGTGGTAATATGTTTGAGGTAGGATCATAGGACAGTAGTTCCAAAATCGATCCTGGTGACCCCCCCCCCCCCCAATCCTGGGGATGTCACCAGGATAACCAGTCAGATTTTCAGGATATCCACAATGAGTGTGTTTATCAATATGCATGAGAAATATTTGCATACAGAAGGTCTCTATTATGTACCAATTTATACCAGTACAAGTTTGTGAAATTATTCATTAGGGTGCATGTGATTAAAGCTTATATCTAGGATTAGGCTGGGTTAAGATGTGTCACAGATTTTGGTGGCCATAAGGCACAGGCAGCTCCTTGTGACTCTGGTCAAGTCACTTAACCCTCCATTGCCCCATGTAAGCCGCATTGAGCCTGCCATGAGTGGGAAAGCGCAGGGTACAAATGTAACAAAAATAAAATAGATACTATTGGAGATTCTACATGGAATGTTGCTAC
The DNA here is from genome assembly GCF_901765095.1 of Microcaecilia unicolor. Taxonomy (NCBI): domain Eukaryota; kingdom Metazoa; phylum Chordata; class Amphibia; order Gymnophiona; family Siphonopidae; genus Microcaecilia; species Microcaecilia unicolor. The sequence continues at coordinate 16,285,303 of NC_044041.1, read as the reverse complement.
TATTGGAGATTCTATATGGAATGTTGCTACTATTGGAGATTCTACATGGAATGTTGCTATTCCACTAGCAACATTCCATGTAGAAGGCTGCGCAGGCTTCTGTTTCTGTGAGTCTGACGTCCTGCACATACGTGCAGGATGTCAGACTCACAGAAGCAGAAACCTGCGCGGCCACATTGGTGATCTGCAAGGGCCAACATCTACATGGAATGTTGCTAGTGGAATAGTAGCAACAGTGGAGGAGTGGCCTAGTGGTTAGGGTGGTGGACTTTGGTCCTGAGGAACTGAGTTCGATTCCCACTTCAGGCACAGGCAGCTCCTTGTGACTCTTGGCAAGTCACTTAACCCTCCATTGCCCCATGTAAGCCGCATTGAGCCTGCCATGAGTGGGAAAGTGTGGGGTACAAATGTAACAAAAATAAAATAAGACTGTGGATACTATTGATTAAGGTGGCAACAGGGGCGTAGCCGGATGGGCGGGCATGGAATTCACCCCCCTCCCCGGTACACCTCCGGTTTGCTCCTCCCTCCACCCCTCTTTGCCCACAAACCCCAAATAATAAATTCTTCAGCTGGCGGGCATCCCAAACCTCCTCCTCAAGCAGCCAACACTCTTCCAAACGGCAGCCAGTAGCACTTGCCTCAAACTAATGCTGTTGCTGGCAGGCCGTGCATGCTCGTGCTTTTGCACGTGCGAAAACTGAGCATGTGCAGAAGGGCCGATCTCAGCGTCAGCTCAAGGCAAGTGCTGCTGGCTGACATTTAGAAGAGCGAAGCTGCCCAAGGAGAGAAAACCTTCAACTGGCAAGGGTTGGGGATCCCCACCAGCCACAGCAAGAGTGTCACAATTTTGGGTGGGCCTGAGTCCAAAGTGGGTGGGCCCAGTCCCACCTGTGGCTACGCCACTGAGGGTAGGTTGTAGATTACCAGATGCTGTTGCTTGAAGCTCTTGGTTATAGTGATACATTGGGGTGGAATGGATCCCAGATCTAGCGCCATGTTCTTTACTCTGAGTCCTTGAGGGCCAGGGTTTCAGGATATTCCTAATGAATATGCATGAGAGAGATTTCTACGCCTGCAACCTCCATTGTGTGCAAATCTTCAATAGAGCAATCCTGAAAATGACCTGTTTGTGGCCTCTGAGGACTGGGAGTGAAGCCAACTGATCTACAGCAACAAAAATGTTGGGATTATGTTGCGTTAGGATATGTCACTCCACAGCAGGCAAGAGCAAATTTACTAATTTTAATATAACCGGATTATCAACCGATAACAATAGATAGTACTATAATCCAGTTTAAATTTTCTTTATATCCGTTTGATTATTAAAAGTAGTAAAGTATTTTTGTACAGACACAATTTATAGCATAGATACTTCAGCAAAAAAAGTTAATCATATATATTTTTCTTAATATTCTCTTGAACCTCAGTGATGTAAATCGCCATCCTTTAGATAGAATCGATTTGAAAACATCAAATTCTTCACTGGTTCTTTTATTTTCTTACTGAATCTATCAAATTTCATATTCACTATATATAAATTTTTTTAATTAAGTTTTTTAAAATTTTTTAAAGCACTTATCTTTTCAATTTTTCAAAGTTTGTCGGACCCAGGGGATCAACTGTCTGACATGCACGTTTCGCCCATAATGGGCTGTCTCAAGGACATTCCCCTGCAATATAGATAGAAAGTTCATTAGAAATCTCCCCAAATATTAGTAGTAAACCTACATTCAAAGAGTATCCAGCAAACTGAAAATAAACTAGAGATAGACTCACCCCGTGTTTCTTTTAGCGTCAGCTCAGCAAAAGTTATTAGCCAAGATGGCGCCAGCTTTTTTTTTTTAGAACTGATTAAATCGACGCTACGTTATGACGTTGTAGGAGTTTAAAATTTATAAGCCCCGCCCCCCAAGGCGTTCCACCGTGATCAAAACCAAAAAAATAGAGAGCTGAACTTAGCGTAATGTATGATATCAATCTTGATTGCAGAGGACTGCAATCTTATTTCACTGAATCGGGTGGAGTCAAACGTGCATTTCCACAACCAACCCTGGTGAACTGAATGTAATTCTCAAAATTCTGATCCCGACATAGTCCTGTGTTTCGCCTAAGATGTCTTCAGGAGATCAGGCAAAACATCACATAATATATTCAAATGCTTAGCTGTAGCTGGGAGGGAACAAATCCGGTTACTGAGCCTCCCCTGTAAAAACCCTATTTATTTTTGAACCCTATTTATATTTATGTTGAGTTAGGATATGTGACAAATTTTGATGTAGATATGAACACAGACAACCTGCTGGTTGGGAAACACAGGGGCCCAGGGCCAAAACAAAAGTGTGGGCCCAGCCAATGCCAGGCACCCTGAGACTCTGCCTCAGCTTAGCCAAGAGGGTCCCTTGTGATACTTTAGCTGGGACCCTGGGAAAATGTATCCTTGCCCCCCCCCCCCCCCACTACTAAGAAATTTGACCCTCAACATATACAATAGAAAAAAATGAAACACAAATATTGATAAAAGTGTATTCATATCTAAATCTTATCGGCCCTGGTAATTAACTTTCTGAGTAAACACTGATATCCATACTTCGTGTACTGACAGTCACTGAATGCTGAGAGCCATGCTGGAGAGGGCTGAAGTCCACAGCTGTCCACTCCTGCATCTCACCACCAAAACCTCTCTTTTCTGCTCCGCGATTGGGAGAGTCTGTTGTCATGTGACCATCTCCATCACCTGAGATGTCCTAAGGTTCCTTCTCCTGCCATGTCACCTCCAGCAGAGGTTACTCTCAGGCATTTAGAAGCAGTCTGTGTCTGCAAAGGGCTATCCTGGAAAATCCTGCTCCCAGTCAGTCTCAGATGGACAGAAGGGCGCACAGAGGCCACACGTTAAGGACTCAGCAAGACGGGACCTTAAGGGTCTCGGGTAATTCTTGCTGAAGTGCATCTGTACATCATCAGATGCTTCTCCAGGCAGAGGGAGAGGTAGTGGATGGGGAAGAGGTTGTGACAGTTTGGAAAGGTGGAAGAGAGACATTAGGGACCATTCGTATCCTCCATAAACTCAGATCTGGAGGTCTTGCAGCTTTTTCATATGCACAAATTAGATTTTACATATAAACCAAAAAAGAAAATGGAGATGAAAATGCAAGTCCCTAAGAGTGCAAAAATACACAAAGTGAGACATATTAGAGAATAAGGACGGATAATGTACCTAGGTGGATGAACAACAAAATCCCACAACACAATTGAACAAAAAAGGAAGAGTGGGAAGTGGACCAATTACTCCAGAGACTGGGACAGTAGGGTCAAACCAAAAAAAAAAAAAAAAACAACCTTTATTACAGACTCGACACAGATCCGTGTTTCGGCCACAGGCCTGTCTCAGGAGTCTAGGGACATATACAATAACATATAAAGCACTGTATATAGTGAATGCATAAAAACATACATAGTGTATATAAATTAATATTGTGAAGAGTACGAGGACATGGAGTGGGAAATGGCCAGGGAAGGGGAGAGAAGGGCTCCTTCGGGGTGGCCTGAGTCTGCCCATAGGGCAGTAGCGCTATCGAAATGATAAGTAGTAGTAGTAGTAGGGTGGTCGCCGTAGATTCCAGTCCCCAAGGATCCAGCATGTTAAGGAAAGCAGTTGGTCACCTTCCTCAGAGGAAATGGTGAGAGCCAAAGACTACAATTCCCAGCAGCCCCTGAGGGAGACACAGAGTAGAGCCAGGGACTACAATTCCCAGCAGCCCCCGAGGGAGACACAGAGTAGAGCAAGTAAGAATTATTCACACTACCAGTCCCAGAGGGCTAAGGGGAAGGAGGAGACTCTGAGTATGTTCAAGCAGGGGAATGAAGAGCTGCTGGGAGGGGGCAGGGTAGAAGAACCCATGGATTGGCAATCAGGGGACGGTGGGAAGAAAGAGAGAGAGGAGAACCTGGAAGAGGAACCCATGGATATCTCAGCTCTTGCCAAAGCTAAAGGTAGAGTGTTAAGAGGGCAGATGGCAGCTGGTTCTCTGGCTTGATGCAGGGAGACAAAAGGTGGCTACATCAGAGGTGGGATTAAGGAACGAATGTTTCAACCTAGGTCAAGTGTGAGGTTGTCAGGAGTTGGTGCTGACAGTGAAAGGGTGGGACCCTTACATTCCCCTGGCCTGGTAATAGGTGGACGGGACGGGGGGGGGGGGGAAGGTTGAAGCGGAAAAATGAACTGTTTAAATTGGGTTTTGTGCTGTGATAAAAGTGAACTGTTTAAATTGGGGTTTGTACTGCAACACTGACTCTCTCCCTAATCAGGAAAGTTGAAGGAACCTGAGCGAAATGGGGGAGAGAAGGGAGCGCACACTGACTCTCCTTCCCTTCCGTAGGAAAGGGAAAGGGAGAGAGGGAGGGATTGCTTCAAAGGGAGTTTGGAGCTGAGTGGGGGAAGTGGTGGTGGAATCCGGGACGCACTGAGGGGCCACACCCACCTAGGAGTCTTAGTCCCAAGCAGGGAGCAGCTAAGAGGGAAACCTCCAGACAGTGGCGTTCCTAGGTCGGCTGCCACCCGGGACGGATTGCTGCTGCGCACCCCCCCCCCCCCCGGGTGCAGCGGCATCTGTCCCCCCCCCCCCCCAGGGTGCAGCATGACACCCCCCCCCCGGCGCGATGACACCCCCCCCCGGCGCATCAACCCCCCCCCACCCGAGTGCATTCTTAGCTGCAGAGAGCAGCCACATGGCTGTCGGCTCCGCTGGCTCCCTCTGCCCCGGAACAGGAAGTAACCTGTTCCGGGGCAGAGGCAGCAGGGAACCAGTGAAGCCAGCAGGCGCGCGGCTGCTCTCCGCACCCCTCCAGCAGCGTGCACCCGGGGTGGACAGCCTCCACCGCCCCGCCCTTGCTATGCTACTGCCTCCAGACTGTAAAAGCGAAGAGGTTGAGCGACAGAGCCCTGACTGTGGATTACAATATAGCTCTCCCTGTGGTCCGGTGGATTGCAAAGGACCCTGTGAAAGTCCAAACCCCAGAATGAGAAGGGTAAAAAGAAAACTTCTAGACTGTAAAAGTGCAGAGATCGAGCAGGGCAGGACACAGGCTGTGAGGGGCCCTATCCCTCTCCTCTGTGGCTGGGAGCTTTACAATATTCAAAACAATGCAGATGATAAAACACAATATGTGTAAAAATATAAAATACTAGTGGAACCATGCCTGTTTCCTCAACAATGAAACGGGCCCTAGGAAGGCTGTCATGTAAGCTTTTTTTTTCTCTCTCCCCTGCCTGCCCCTCCATGTCCAGCGATTCTGCCCTCCCCTCCCCTCCATGTCCAGCGATTCTCCTCTTCCCTGCCCTCCCATCCATGTCCCACGATTCTCTCCTCTACTGTCCTCCCATCCCATCCATGTCCATCAATTCTCCTCTGCCCTGCCCTCCCCTCCCCTTCCCTTCCTCCCTCCCTCCCTCCCCTTGATGTCCCGCAATTCTCTCCTCCCTTTGATTTGTACCTGAACGTTCTCTGGCTGGCTGGCGCTGGCTTCCGTTCCATTAGTAACATCTCCTGACGTCAGCCAGCCTCCAGCGTTCCATTCCCTCTGTTCCGCTTGCTGACGTCATTACGTCTTGACGCGAGGGTGGGACAGTGAGGGGGAATGGAATGCTGGAGGCAGAGCAGCTGACTGAGAAATTACACTCAGGACTTCTGCATATGCAGTGCACATTAGAGGCAAAAAAACATAGCAAAAATTTTTTTCGGTATATTAAAAGCAGGAAGCCGGCAAAATAATCGGTTGGGCCGCTGGATGATCGAGGGGTAAAAGGGGCGATCAAGGAAGATAAAGAAATAGCAGACAGATTAAATGAATTCTTTGCTTCGGTCTTCACCAAGGAAGATTTGGGTGGGATACCGGTGTCGGAAATGGTATTTCAAGCGGACGAGTCGGAGAAACTTACTTCACGGTAAACCTGGAGGACGTAATGGGGCAGTTCAGCAAACTGAAGAGTAGCAAATCACCTGGACCGGATGGTATTCATCCTAGAGTACTGACAGAACTGAAAAATGAGCTTGCGGAGCTACTGTTAGTGATATGCAATTTATCCTTAAAATCGAGTGTGGTACCGGAAGATTGGAGGGTGGTCAATGTAACGCACATTTTTAAAAAAGGTTCCAGGGGAGATCCGGGAAATTATAGACCGGTGAGTCTGACATCGGTGCCGGGGAAAATGGTAGAGGCTATTATCAAAAACAAAATTACAGAGCACATCCAAGGACATGGATTACTGAGACCAAGTCAGCATGGCTTTTGTGTGGGGAAATCTTGCCTGACCAATTTACTTCAATTCTTTGAAGGAGTAAACAAACATGTGGACAAAGGGGAGGTTGATATTGTGTATCTGGATTTTCAAAAGGCGTTTGACAAGGTACCTCATGAAAGGCTACAGAGGAAATTGGAGGGTCATGGGATAGGAGGAAATGTCCTATTGTGGATTAAAAACTGGTTGAAGGATAGGAAACAGAGAGTGGGGTTAAATGGGCAGTATTCACAATGGAGAAGGGTAGTTAGTGGGGTTCCTCAGGGGTCTGTGCTAGGACCGCTGCTTTTTAACATATTTATAAATGATTTAGAGATGGGAGTAACTAGCGAGGTAATTAAATTTGCAGATGACACAAAGTTATTCAAAGTTGTTAAATCGCGACAGCATTGTGAAAAATTACAGAAGGACCTTACGAGACTGGGAGACTGGGCAGCTACATGGCAGATGACTTTTAATGTGAGCAAGTGCAAGGTGATGCATGTGGGAAAAAAGAACCCGAATTATAGCTACGTCATGCAAGGTTCCACGTTAGGAGTTACGGACCAAGAAAGGGATCTGGTTGTCGTCGTTGATAATACACTGAAACCTTCTGCTCAGTGTGCTGTTGCGGCTCGGAAAGCGAATAGAATGTTGGGTATTATTAGGAAAGGTATGGAAAACAGGTGTGAGGATGTTATAATGCCGTTGTATTGCTCCTTGGTGCGACCACACCTTGAGTATTGTGTTCAATTCTGGTCACCGCATCTCAAGAAAGATATAGTAGAATTGGAAAAGGTGCAGCGAAGGGCGACTAAAATGATAGCGGGGATGAGACGACTTCCCTATGAAGAAAGATTAAGGAGGCTAGGGCTTTTCAGCTTGGGGAAGAGACGGCTGAGGGGAGACATGATAGAGGTATATAAAATAATGAGTGCAATGGAACAGGTGGATGTGAAGCGTCTGTTCATGCTTTCCAAAAATACTAGGACTAGGGGGCATGCGATGAAACTACAGTGTAGTAAATTTAAAACAAATCGGAGAAAATGTTTCTTCACCCAATGCATAATTTCTGGAATTCGTTGCCAGAGAACGTGGTGAAGGCGGTTAGCTTAGCAGAGTTTAAAAAGGGGTTAGACGGTTTCCTAAAGGACAAGTCCATAAATCACTACTAAATGGGCTTGGGAAAAATCCACAATTCCAGGAATAACATGTATAGAATGTTTGTACGTTTGGGAAGCTTGCCAGGTGCCCTTGGCCTGGATTGGCCACTATCGTGGACAGGATGCTGGGCTCGATGGACCCTTGGTCTTTTCCCAGTGTGGCATTACTTATGTACTTATGTACATGACTGATCCTTAGCCACCAAGTCAGCTCTCGGCAAAAACTCTGAAGCGTTGAAATCACCTAGACCGGATGGCATGCACCTTAGGGTACTGAAAGAACTCAAACATGAAATTGCTGATCTGCTGTTAGTAATCTGTAACCTGTCATTAAAATCTTCCGTAGTACATGAAGATTGGAGGGTGGCCAATGTAACACCAATTTTTAAAAAGGGTTCCGGGGATGATTCAGGAAATTACAGACTGGTAAGCCTGATGTCAGTGTTGGGCAAAATATTGCAAACTACTATAAAAAAAATTAGGAAACACATAGAATAACATGATTTAATGGGACAGAGACAGCATGGATTCATCCAAAGGAAGTCTTGCCTCACCAATTTGCTTCATTTCTTTGAAGGCATGAATAAACATGTCGATAAAAGTGAGCTGGTTGATGTAATGTATCTAGATTTTCAAAACGCTATTGACAAACTTCCTCATGAGAGACTCCTGAGAAAATTAAAGAGTCATGGGATATGAGGCAATGTTCTGTTGTGGATTAGGAATTGGTTATCAGACAGAAAACAGAAGATAGGGTTAAATGGCCATTTTTCTCAACGGAGGAGAGTGAACAGCGGAGTGCCACAGGGATCTGTGCTGGGACTAGTGCTATTTATAAATGTGCTATATTTATAAATGATCCGGAAATCGGAATAACAAGTGAGGTGATTAAATTTGCAGATGACACAAAACTATTCAAAGTTGTTAAAACACATGCGGATTGCGGACTTTGAAAAATTACCGGAAGACCTTAGGAAATTGGAAGACTGGGCATTCAAATGGCAGATGAAGTTTAATATGGACAAATGGAAAGTGGTGCATGTTTATTTATTTATTAATTGCATTTGTATCCCACATTCCCCCCACCTATTTGCAGGCTCAATGTGGCTTACATAGATTTGTTAACAGTATCATATCAGGATAACAGATATAGTTAGTAATGTGTAGCGATTAAGGAAGGGAAGAAGGAGGAGAGTTGTTAGGGTAGTTATAGAAGATGGGCATTCATAAAAATTGGGAAGAATAATCAGAATTATAGTTATGTGATGCTAAGGTCCACCTTGGGAGTCAGTGCTCAAGAAAAAGATCTAGGTGTCATTGTAAAACATACACTGAAATCTTCTGCCCAGTGTGCGGTGGCAGCCAAAAAAAGTAAACAGGATGCTAGGAGTTATTAGGAAAGGGATAGAAAATACGTTCAAGAATATTATAATGCCTCTGTATCACTCCATGGTGTGACTTCACCTTGAGTACTGCGTTCCATTCTGGTCGCTGTATCTCAAAAAGATATAGCGGAATTAGAAAAGATTCAATGAAGAGTGACCAAAATGATGAAGGAGATGGAAATCCTCCCATAAGAAGTTAGGGCTCTTCAGCTTGAATAAGAGACAGCTTAGGGGAGATATGATTGAGGTCTACCGTCTACAAAATCTAGATTGGTGTAGAACGAGTAGAAGAGAATTGTTTTTTTTACTCTTTCAAAAAGTACAAAGACTAGGGGACACTCAATGAAATTACATGGAAATACTTTTAAAATAAATAGGAGGAAATATTTTTTCAGTGAACGAATAATTAAGCTGTTGAACTCATTGCCGGAGGATGTGGTAACAGTGGTTAGCGTATCTGGGTTTTAAAAACTTTTGGACAAGTTTATGGAGGAAAAGTCCATAGTCTGCTATTGAGATAGACATGGGGAAGCCACTGCTTGCCCTGGTATTGGTAGCTGGGAATGTTGCTACTATTTGGGTTTCTGCCAGGTACTTGTGACCTGGATAGGCCACTGTTGGGAAACAGAATACTAGGCTAGATGGACCACTGGCCTGACCCAGTATGGCTTTTCTTATCTTCTTATGAACCCAGCCGCAAAAATACTTGTGGACTCTGCATCTCCTTTTTCTGCAGAGGGAGGAACAGAGGGGAAATGCCATTTTGGAGCTTGTCTAGTAGAAGGGACTTAGTTGAGACCTGAGTTCCATTCCTGGCTCTGTTCTTTTGTTCTCAACGTCAAGGGGGGGAGGGGAAGGAGAAGCCGTAGTCATTGTGTAATAGTGACACCTAGTGGCTGGATTGAGGATCCATGATTGCAGGCTTCTAGAAGTTTGCTGGTGCATGACCCCCCCCCCCCCCCCAACCAAGGGCAGTCAATACCTGGACTAAGAAAACGGAGAGGATTTATATAAACAGGTGAAAGAAAGTTTCATCTAATCTAATATAATAATTTGCTATGTGAACGTTCTAAAGTGTCTCACTGGGATCGTAACCACCTGCTGACGTCAGTGGCCAGCAGTAGAACCCTGCTTGCCTGACGTCAGCAGGGGGTTATGATCCCAGTGAGAGACGCGCGTTGAAGAACAGCGGGAGCGAGCAGAGACGTCCCTACGTGCACGTCGCCCCCCCTCCAAAATCGCCAACCCCCCTCTGCTACCCTCCCCTCCCCCCCTCTTACCGGGGTCCCTTCTCTTCGCTCTCAGCTCTGACTCTGGTCCCGCCCTTGCGGAAACAGGAAATGAGGGCGGGACCAGAGTCAGAGCTGAGAGTGAAGGCAGCAGACTCGCAAGGCTCTTCACTGCTGCCGCTGGGACCCCGGTAAGAGGGGGGGAGGGGAGGGTAGCAGAGGGGGGGTTGGCGATTTTGGAGGGGGGCAACGTGCACGTAGGGGGATGGGCGGGGCCAGTGTCGGGGAGGGGAGGGCCGCAGGTGGCGGCATTGCAAGGACGTGTCTGTGACACAGAGAGGAGGGGTGACTGGAACTCGGGGGAGGGACAGAGGGAAGGGGAGAGAGAGAGAGAGAGAGAGAGGGAGGGAGGGAGGGAAGAGCCTGGAAATCGGAAGGGAAGAAAGGGGGCCGTGGGACTTGGAGGGGACAGAGGAAGAGAGCGAGGGAGGGAGGGATAACCTTGCTAGCGCCCGTTTCATTTCATACCGAAACAGGCCTTTTTTACTAGTTTTGAATAAAGTCTCATAGCGCCAGATCCCAGTAGGAGGAAACCTCTGGGTCAAGATAATTGCCATTTTCCATGTATACGAAACAGAGCTCCAGAAATGCCTCGTCCTAATGTGGCTAAAAGAACACACACTGTGAGCTCACACAGGCTTTCAGGCCCTTCGAGGGTGGGCGGATCTCAGATAGGCCAATTCACTAGGTAAAAGGCTTGGAAAACTGCCCTGTACATGGCACATAATAGTAATTATTAGCGGAAGAACTTCCGATCCTATACTGCCAAGAGCAGAAATGTGTGCTTATAAGCCTCATGCAAAATTAATCTCCAAACTCCAATTAAAGTAAAATGTGCAGCAAAAGAATGACAGGCATTATGGATCACCCACATGCACCCTCGACTTTTTCAGTGAGCACAAAATGATTTGATTATAGGGTTAGCTCTACCTATATTCCCGTATTACTGGATGGTATTTCTTACCTAGTTTTCAAACAGGAAAAGACATTCCCATGGGAAATTCTTGCAACACGCTAATGCCAAAATTAGAGATGGGGGGGGAGGGGGGGAATATGATAGAGACATTCAAACACCCGAGGGAGTATAATAGAACCACAATAAGCAAACCTCTTCTTTTGAAGACAGCCCTGGCACATTTCCATTACGATTTGTGTAAGTACACATCACACTTAGCTGATTTATAATAAATCCGCAAATGAATGGGGGGAAATTCCAAGAATAAACTGGAAAGTTACTAATGCACATTCCAAACACAAACATCAGCAGACAGAAGGAAATAAACAGAGATAAAAAGGAAAACTGATTTCCTAATTTCTTTAGTGGAGGAGTAGCCTAGTGGTTAGTGTAGCAGACTTTGATCCTGGGGAACTGAGTTCCATTCCCAGTGCAGCTCCTTGTGACTCTGGGTAAGTCACTTAACCCTCCATTGCCCCTGATACAAAATAAGTACCTGAATATATGTAAACCGCTTTGAAAGTAGTTGCAAAAACCTCAGAAAGGTGGTATATTAAGTCCCATTTCCCTTTCCCTATTTGACATTCTACATGGAATGTTGCTGTTGCTGCTATTTGAGATTCTGGAATGTTGCTACTATTTGAAGATTCTACATGGAATGTTGAGGTTCTGTTGCTACTATTGGAGATTCTACATGGAATGTTGCTAGTGGAGGAGTAGCCTAGTGGTTAGTGCAGTTGACTTTGATCCTGGGGAACTGGGTTTGATTCCCACTGCAGCTCCTTGTGACTCTGGGCAAGTCACTTAACCCTCCATTGCCCCTGGTACAAAACAAGTACCTGAATATATGTAAACCGCTTTGAATGTAATTGCAAAATCCTCAGAAAGGCGGTATATCAAGTCCCATTCCCTTTCCCCCTTTACAGAGTTGCTACAGAAACTTGATCCAGAATTCTCTAAGGGAGCACTAATTCTATTCCTGAGAAAGCAGGGAGCAATTTCAGGCCATTAAAAAAGGGTGTGATCCATGCCTACATTTAAGATAGCATTTTGAGGGAATAAGCTGAAAACTAGACTCTGACCTGGTTAACCTTGAATTTTAGGACTAGAAACAACCCTCCAGTACATAATTAATCCTATAAAATTCGCCAAAAATTGCGCCCGCAAATTTGGGCACACGCCCAGCTTTCATGTGCAATGTAATTGAATAATGAGCTAATTAACGCCAATAATTGGCTTTTTAACAAGCAATTATTGGCACTAATTAGAATTCATTAGAACTGACGTGTAAATTTAGGTGCGGGATCTGCCCCTAAATTTTACTAAAAAAAGGGGCACTGAAATGGGAGGGTCATGGGCGGAACGGGGATGTTCCTAGCATTTACGCACATTGTTAAGGAATATACGTTTATTACAGTGTAAACACGTCCCAGCAATGAAAAAACCACCAGGAGATATCTTCCCCCCCCTCCCCCCCATCTCTAACCACTTTGAGAATGTCTCAGGGCTTATCACCCGCAAATGCCATCAGTACCCCCTTGCGCTTCATGTTATCGCCATTAGACGCAAAGTATATGTTAGGATATTTCTTATGGTAACATAGATATTCGGATCTGGGTAATAAATGGGTTTCCTGCACCAGGACCACATCTGCTCGCAGATGGAGCATTTCTCTAAACAGGAGTTGTCGCTTTCTCGGAATGTTCAGGCCTCTGGCATTGAGCAGTAATAAATTAATGACTGACATGTATTATCTTAATAGGCCTCTCTATTGCCTTCTAGAGTCTGAGCTAGTTTGCTTCTCTGCCTCTCCTCCATTCGCTGCCTCAGGTTAATCCTCCCCATAGCTTTCTGATAGGTCTCCTCCCATTCCCTTCCCCCTTGTCCCCCTCTCTTCTCCCTCACTCCCCCCCCCAAATTTGAAAGCTGCCCCCGTGCATCACTAAGGGCATCCTAGGAGCTGATCATTCCATGTCCCCGCGGATGCTCTTGTATATTTAATCAAAGCCCTGTTTCTTTTCAATTCCAACCTCTCTATAGAACTGTGTGACAACTTAACAACATAACTGGTGCGTGCATATTATCAACAGAATGAAATACATCACCCAATCACTTCTTAGGGTCCATCGTCTCTTTGTCATTGCCACTGAACGGCTGTATAGGTATCTCCTGGCCTTCAACTGGTCCATCAACTACACTGTCTCTCCTTGGGTTGGTTCCCGTTCAGGTCACTTTGGTTGCCGACTGTTGGCGCTTCAGGCGTCTCTGGCCATTGCCTGCTCGTTGCCACTTTGGTGGTATCACCCGCGATGGACCTCGTTTTGCCGTTGCTGCCAGATTCGGTGTCTCTGTCTCGTCATCCTCTGGTAGGACTTCTTTCGCCTCTGAGAGTTTTCTAATTTGCTGCATTTTCCCCTCTTTATAAAAGACTAATGCAAATGGGTGTCTCCACTTATAACGGATCCCCAATTCTTGAAGTCGTCTAGTGACTGGCTTGAGTTCCGCTCTGCGCTTTAACGTGGTAGCGGCTAAGTCCTGATACACTTCAATTGCGTATGTTTCCCATTTAAAATTTGGGGTCTGTCACGGCGCTTTCGCCACTTGCTCCTTCACCTTGAAGTCCCTGAAGCATACTATTATATCCTTGGGCAGATTGGCTCATGGGGAACTGAATGCCCGATGGGCTCTCTCGAAGTGGATTGACGCGGGTTCTATCACAGTACCTCCAGCTGCCAGTAGTTCACTCACTAGCTTTTGTATTGTGTCCTCGCAGTCTGCGCAAGCAGGGGATTCTGGTAGTCCCCGGAAGCGTAAATTACATCTGCGGCTGCGGTTCTCCAGGTCTTCTAGCTTATCAAGGACCTGTTGGTGGGCTAGCAGGCTCTCCGTGGTTTGCTGGTGCAAAGCATCAATTGTTTCTGACTGAGCGTCCAACCGGTTCTCCGCCTCTTCCAATCGAGATCCAAGCTCTCTGATTTCACCTTTAAGGTCTGCTCCTATAGTCACCAGCTCGCTGCGCATCACTTTCAAATCTGCCCATATCTCTTGTAGCCATTTCTGCCACTCCGGGCCCATCTCTTCCTCGGGTTCCCCTTGGTCTGCGCTGGTGCTCGTCTCCGTTGGGGATGCTGGTTCTGTGAGGGCCGCCGCCGCTACCGCTCGTTCTGGGCGATTAGGTGGTGCAGTCGCCATTTTGTTTCTCCTCACGCTAGCAATGTGTATGCAAAGCGGGAGAAATCCACTCTCTCCACCTTCGCCTGCATCCGACTTTTGCTCCCGCTGTATTGCGCACACCTCCGCTCTCGGTAAGCAGTGATTTCGCCATGTTAAACAGGCTTTTTAACCTGTTAATCTCCGCGGGTTATACGGAGCTCAGCTAGCAGGCATCCATGCCGTTTTGTGATGTCACTTCCTCCCCCTTCTTTGTTGTAGATTTCACTTGGTTCTCTAGCGTGAGGTTCCGGTCGATTGTAACACCAAGAATTTTCAGGCTGTATGAGATAGGGAGGATGTGGTCTGGGGTGTTTATATTTGTGGGTTTGTTCGTGTTGTATTGGGATGAGAGTATGAGACAAGGTGTTTTTTTCTGTGTTGAGTTTTAGCTGAAATGCATTTGCCCATCAGTTCATGATATTCAAGCTGAGCTTGATTTCGTTGGTGATTTCCGTCAGATCATGTTTGTAAGGAATATATTTTGTAACATCGTCTGCATAGATGAAAGGATTAAGGCCTTGGTTGGATAAGGACTTGGCTAGTGGGGTCATCATTAGGTTGAAAAGAATGACCAGCTCTATTTTGCAACACTGGCTCTGTTTTACAAAACACAAAAATGCAGTATATCAAATTTCTACTTCCAGGAACAATCCTTCTGATATTTCAAAACCATTTAACCGGCCAGGAATGACATCTGGCCGTTTAAATGGTACTTAGCCGCAGGGCCAGTCCTAGGGTCTCTGGTGCCCCCCTGCAGACTATGAGTTGACGCCCCCCCCCTCAAGCATCTCCTTTCTCTCTTCTCCCACCCTGCCCCTGTCCAGCGATTCTCCTTCACCCCATCCCCCTCCCATTTATGGCCACCTGCCCGCCCTCTTCTCCCCCCAACATCCCCCTTTTACTTCTTGCCACCCTACGTGGTTTAAGTCTTTTTTAATTTACCTCCGTCCCAGCGGCCGCGTCATTTCAAAGCCCTGCCCGTCTCTAGCCTTTCCTCCCTTCGTGAGTTTGTTCCCTCAGAGTCCCGCCCTCGAGGAAATGACATCAGAAGGCGGGACTCTGCGGAACGAACTCACGAAGGGAGGGAAGGCGAGAGACGGGCAGAGCTTTCAAATGACGCAGCCGCTGGGACGGAGGTAAATTAAAGATTTTAAACCCCCAAGGGCGGCGTGGTATGGTGGCGCAGCGCCGCAGCGGCGCCCTTGAAGGCAGGTGGCCCCCTGCGGTGCTTACCCCACTTACTGGGTTTGACCGTCCCTGCTTAGCTGGGTATCCGGCAATATTCAGTGGGAGATGGCCAGCTGTCTCCTGTTGAATATCACTGGTTAGCGGATAGCTCTTTTGAGCAGGGACTGTCTCTTTGTGTCAGGTGTTCAGCGCTGCGTGCGTCTGGTAGCGCTATACAAATGTTAGTAATAATAATAATAATAATATTGCCTGATGTAACTGGCTATCTGCCGATTTTCAGTGTCAGTTTGGCGGCCATATTTGACTGCATGACACCCTGGAACATCTTTGGCCAATTTAAAACATAAGTGGCCAGTGCTGAATATCAGCTTGACTGGTTATGTTTAAACCGGCCAAAAATAGACCGGATATTCAGTGCCATTCACCGGAAAAGACCCTGAATTGAATACCTGGGCTCAGCTGCCTCCTGCAATCTAAGTATTGGCCCCAATATCTTTCTTGGAAGGTATAATTTAAGAACCTGCAGGGTCAATATTCAGAAGCACTTTTTCCAGATATCAGCAGCTCTTGTTCGGATAAGTGCTGCTGTCTGAGATATTTATTTATATATTTATTTATTGGGATTTATTAACCGCCTTTATGAAGAGATCCATCCAAGGTGATGTACAATGTACAGCAGGTACAGTTTTACATCAAACTTACAATTTTGTTAACAGCATAACAATAGTAAAATTACCAAGAATAAACATAAACGCAATAAATGAGGTAAACTTGGAAACAGTAAATTGAAATCTAATAATAGAACTACTGTGAAACAGTATCAAAAATATATACAGACTACTACTACTACTACTTAGCATTTCTATAGCGCTACAAGGCATACGCAGCGCTGCACAAACATAGAAGAAAGAAAGTCCCTGCTCAAAGAGCTTACAATCTAATAGACAAGAAATAAAGTAAGCAAATCAAATCAATTAATGTGTACAGGAAGGAGGAGAGAAGGGTAGGTAGAAGCGAGAGGTTACAAGTGGTTACAAGTCAAAAGCAATGTTAAAGAGGTGGGCTTTCAGTCTAGATTTAAAGGTGGCCAAGGATGGGGCAAGACGTAGGGGCTCAGGAAGTTTATTCCAGGCGTAGGGTGCAGCGAGACAGAAGGCGCGAAGTCTGGAGTTGGCAGTAGTGGAGAAGGGAACAGATAAGAAGGATTTATCCATGGAGCGGAGTGCACGGGAAGGGGTGTAGGGAAGGACGAGTGTGGAGAGATACTGGGGAGCAGCACAGTGAGTACATTTATAGGTTAGTAGAAGAAGTTTGAACAGGATGCGAAAACGGATAGGGAGCCAGTGAAGCGACCTGAGGACAGACACTCAGAGATACTATTCAAAAAGAACCAAAGAGCGTCTCTGAATATCCTGAGAGTGCTATTAGATTCCTCTTTAAGTATGAATCCTCAGCTGAATGCTATTGTCAAAAGATCTTTCTATAAATTGAAACAATTGTTTAATTCGTTTTTCAACAACATGTTAGCAGGGGCGTAGCCAGACAACAGATTTTGGGTGGGCCTAGATAAGAAGTGGGTGGGCACCAAATGTTCTCCCCCCCCCCCCCCCCCCCCCCCCCCCAGCAAAAAAAAATATCTCAGCTGGCAGGAAAATGCTTCTTTCCATTTGCTGAAAACTGAGTATGTGCAGGTGCCGGTATTGTGGAGAGTAGCGTTTTCGTTACCATTAGGAGGAAGTCTTCAGGTGGCGGAACTTGGGATCTCCACCAGCTATCACTAAACATGTGCTACTGTTGGGTGGGCCTGAGCCCTAAGTGGGTGGGCCCTGGCCCACCCAGGCCCACCTGTGGCTACACCACTGCATGTTCGAATATTAGTTCAATCTACCATCCTATCTCAGGTGGATTACTGTGATTCTCTGTATTCTGGTGTTTCAACAAAGCTTAAGAGGAAACTTTGTTTGATCCAAAACACTGCTACTCAGGGCCGCCGAGAGGGGGGGACAGGGGGGGACAAAATTCCCGGGGCCTGGGCCTCCAAGAGGGGCCCGGCGCCGCAGTCCCACCCGCCACCGCCACCAGGCCCCTTCCACCCGAACCCCTGCCAGCAGAAGTGCTGTCTTCTGACTCCGGCGTGCGCAGCCCACACAGACGCGCTCCTCTCAGCTGATCTTCGCTGTGGTCTGCAGGGCTTCTGTGCGTCTGACGTCCTGCAAGTGCAGCAAAGATCAGCTGAGAGGAGCGCGTCTGTGTGGGCCGCGCACACCGGAATCAGAAGACAGCACTTCTGCTGGCAGGCGTTTGGGTGGAAGGGGCCTGGCTCGGTGGCGGAGGTGGGTGGGACTGTAGCGCCGGGCCCCCCTCGGGGGGGGGGCGGCGACAACCTGGGGGTGGCAGTGGGGACGGGGGCGGCCTTGTCCTGGGCCCGGCCCAGTCTCTCGGCGGCCCTGCTGCTACTAGGCTGATATTTAACAAAGCAAGATTTGATCATGTCCGTTAAGCCCAGTATCCTGTTTCCAACAGTGGCCAATCCAGGTCACAAGTACCTGGCAAGATCCCAAAACAGTCAAACAGATTTAATAGAAGCATTATTAAAGGTTTTAGCTATGAGGAAAGCTTACATATTGCATCACTGGAACCAAGTTGATATTTTTATCTTATTAACTGGAATCACCGAGGTCATCCTTGCACAATTTTTCACGATGCTGCTATGCTCCTAATTAGGATTATGAGAATATTTCCGGGTTTGTTTGCCTTTTAAGAGCGTTGCGTCTGTTCCATTCGTGATCTGTACCACCTTCCAAAACTTGTTTCTTTGCATTTTAAAACTGTAAAATCAATGAACATGATTTCATTTTATTTAATAAATATTTAGCCTACCTATTGATTGCTCAATAACAGCAAAATCAGCTGGTAATTTTATAATTACTATGATGCCTACATTGTATTATATCTCTGTTGTTTGAATTTCAGTGCTGTTAAATGGGTATTTTTTTATCCTATTTCATGGCAGTCCAATTAACTTTCAATTTGCTGTTTTCAAGTTTACCTCATTTAGGGGCCCCTCTTGCAAAGGTGTGGTACGCTCTATGCACATGCGGTGTGCGTCAAAATGAGACTACCCCCAGGCTATTGCGCCCCGGTGGTAACTTCAGATTTGGCACACACCCACACAGCTATGGCAAATAATTTTTGCATTTCCTACTGTGCGTGGCGTTTCTGGCATTAATCAGCAGTTAACAAAAGAGAGGGTAATACAGCACACGAATATACAACAGAAAAACAAAAGCAACACTGGGCCTTCAAGAAAGAGATAATTGCCGTCCTTTATTGTGGAAAAGACCCGACACGGGCCGTGTTTCGGCGCACAAGCGCCTGCCTCAGGGGTCCAAGTGTATCTTCACCAATATATGTGAATTAAAGATATTCAGACAATCTGGATGGATTACCAACAACGCTGATCATCTGTCTCGTCCAACCAGACGCATTCAGTTTGATTTTTTTTGATTTTTTAAACAACAGCAACAGGTGTTTCTAGGTGCTTCCTCTGATATTACTGCAGAACTCGGCTGCACGTCTTATCTTCCGCCTGGACCGATATACTCATATCACCCCTCTCCTCAAGTCACTTCACTGGCTTCCGATCAGATACCGCATACAGTTCAAGCTTCTCCTACTAACCTACAAATGCACTCGATCTGCAGCCCCTCCCTTCCTCTCTACCCTCATCTCCCCCTAAGTTCCTACCCGTAACCTCCGCTCTCAAGACAAATCCCTCCTTTCAGTACCCTTCTCCACCACCGCCAACTCCAGGCTCCACCCTTTCTGCCTCGCCTCACCCCATGCTTGGAAGAAACTCCCTGAGCCCATATGCCAGGTCCCCTCCCTTCCCATCTTCAAATCATTGCTCAAAGCCCACCTCTTCAATGTCGCCTTCGGCACCTAATCACAACACCTCTACTCAGGAAATCTAGACTGCCCCAACTTGACATTTCGTTCTTTAGATTGTAAGCTCCTTTGAGCAGGGACCGTCCTTTCCTTGTTAATTTGTAAAGCGCTGCGTAACCCTAGTAGCGCTCTAGAAATGTTAAGTAGTAGTAGTAGTAGTAAAGAGATAATTGCCGTCCTTTATTGTGGAAAAGACCCGACACGGGCTGTGTTTCGGCGCACAAGCGCCTGCCTCAGGGGTCCAAGTGTATCTTCACCAATATACGTGAATTAAAGATATTCAGACAATCTGGATGGATTACCAACAACGCTGATGATCTGTCTCGTCCAACCAGACGCATTCAGTTTGATTTTTTTGATTTTTTTAAACAACAGCAACAGGTGTTTCTAGGTGCTTCCTCTGATATTACTGCTGTCCCTCTAGTGGGGACAAATTTGACTTGTCCACAGTGCTGGATGTTTCAAGCCGGGGCTGGAGCTCAGGATTAGGCAATATCTCCACTGGAGAGCAGGGTGTCAACTTCTGGATTCACACCCAATTACAGCCACATCCCTCTATTTCAGTGGTTCCCAAACCAGGTCCTGGAGGCACCCCAGCCAGTCAGGTTTTCAGGAAACCCACAATGAATATTCATAAGATAGATTTGTATGCAGTGGAGGCAGTACATGCAAATCTCTCTCATGAATATTCATTGTGGATATCCTGAAAACCTGATTGGCTGGGGTGCCTCCAGGACCAGGTTTGGGAACCACTGGTCTATTTTATATTTCCTCCTACTTGACTTATGTTATCCTAACCACTGCCCTAGATAGATTTAGAACTGCCATTTATACAACTGTGGTCCCTCCAGAATGCCTGTTCAGTGACCGTGAATCTGGACAGTCGGTAACATTAAAGAACGACAGAGACTCCAAGTTCCACTTGTTAGGAGTCCAACCATCCAGGGCTCATGTTAGGAGTCACGGACCAAGAAAGGGATCTAGGTGTCGTCGTTGATGATACGTTGAAACCTTCTGCTCAGTGTGCTGCTGCGGCTAAGAAAGCAAATAGAATGTTAGGTATTATTAGGAAAGGAATGGAAAACAAAAATGAGGATGTTATAATGCCTTTGTATCACTCCATGCTGCGACCGCACCTCGAATATTGTGTTCAATTCTGGTCGTCGCATCTCAAAAAAGATATAGTGGAATTAGAAAAGGTGCAGAGAAGGGCGACAAAAATGATAAAGAGGACGGGACGACTTCCCTATGAGGACTTCCCTATTCCGCCTGAACCGATATACTCATATCACCCCTCTCCTCAAGTCACTTCACTGGCTTCCGATCAGATACCGCATACAGTTCAAGCTTCTCCTTCTTACCTACAAATGCACTCAATCTGCAGCCCCTCACTACCTCTCTACCCTCATTTCCCCTTACGTTCCCACCCGAAACCTCCGCTCACAGGACAAATCCCTCCTCTCAGTACCCTTCTCCACCACCGCCAACTCCAGGCTCCGCCCATTCTGCCTCGCCTCACCCTATGCTTGGAATAAACTTCCTGAGCCCTTACGCCAAGCCCCCTCCCTACCCATCTTCAAATCCTTGCTCAAAGCCCACTTCTTCAATGTGGCTTTTGGCACCTAACCTTTATACCTTTCAGGAAATCTAGACTGCCCCAATTTGACGACCCCTACTTGACTGACTGTACATTTGTCCTTTAGATTGTAAGCTCTCTGAGCAGGGACTGTCCTTCTATGTTAAATTGTACAGCGCTGCGTAACCCTAGTAACGCTTTAGAAATGTTAAATAGTAGTAGTAGTAGTAGAAAGGCTAAAGCGGCTAGGGCTCTTCAGCTTGGAGAAAAGGCAGCTGATGGGAGATATGATAGAGGTCTATAAAATAATGAGTGGAGTTGAACGGGTAGACGTGAAGCGTCTGTTCACGCTTTCCAAAAATACTAGGACTAGGGGGCATGCGATGAAGCTACAATGTAGTAAATTTAAAACGAATCGGAGAAAAACTTTCTTCACTCAACGTGTAATTAAACTCTGGAATTCATTGCCAGAGAATGTGGTAAAGGCGGTTAGATTAGCGGAGTTTTAAAAAGGTTTGGACGGCTTCCTAAAGGATAAGTCCATAGACCATTATTAAATGGACTAGGGGAAAATCCACTATTTCTGGGATAAGCAGTATAAAATGTTTTGTACTTTTTGGGGACTTGCCAGGTATTTGTGACCTGGATTGGCCACTGTTGGAAACAGGATGCTGGGTTTGATGGACCTTTGGTCTTTCCCAGTATGGCAATACTTATGTACTTATGTAAAAGCAGGACAGTTGCTCCGGGTCTCCATGCCACAGGCCTGCCTGAAGATGAAGGAGATACAGCCTGCTGTGTGGATTGCAATGCAGCCCCCTCAAAAATTTCTACCCTAGGTCCCAGCATGTCTAACACTGGGTGCAACACTCGAATTAAGGCTCCTTCACCCTCTCCTCCCCAAGGTCTTCTCAACAATCCAGATCACTCCAACACTACCCATCCCAGAACAGATGGGCTGCTTGAACAGCGCCCACCCTCCCAGCTGCTAGAAATATCTCTTGCTGTTTCTTTGTGAGCTTGTCAGGATCTGTTTTGCCTTGACTGTAGTTGATCTTTGGTGTCTCCTCCCCCTCCCCCCCCCTAAGCTGCTGCCCTAGGTGACTGCCTAGCCCCAGAAGCTTAGCAAGCTCGGTGCACGCCCTGTGCAACACACCCCAAATGCTGATGATGTGCTCCCGCTCGCCCACTTTGCAGGGGAAGCCAATGGAAGGGGCATGATTTTCGTGCCCCTGCTTCCCTTGCACCTTGTGTGGCCTGCACCACCCACTCATAGCTTGCTTCAGCCCTGCGCTAGCCCTATCTAATCGTTGAGCCAGACCTCATCTGCTGTTCCTATCTCTGTCTAGGTCTGTTTCTGCTTATGTGTCTGTCTGTAGCTCTATTGCATCTTTCTCTGGTGGAGACAGTGTAATATAAATAGTGCTCTTGGAAAATCTGTTGACTGTGCAACTGTTTTGCTGCAGATGCGTAACACACCAGCTACATACAAGAAGAGATTTCAGAATCCAATCCCTCTGCTCTCTCTGTCCCCCACCCCCTCTATTTGACAGAACTGCACTCTCTGGCTGAGAGCTGACTTTGGAGATTGTCTGGACGGATAAATATATGATCAGTCGGAGAATGGGGTCCACCATGAGCAGGTTAAAGGTGGAAGCAGCTTCAAGCAGGCTCATTTCCTCTAAGGCTCTGCCGGACCTGGACCTAAACCAGCTATTGTTTTCCATGAATCACAACCCCAGCAGCCTTCTCACGCTTCATGTCTGAGCCCACACTCGGGAAATCTGGAGCTAGCTGCCAACCCCAGTGCCTGCTCTCCCTAGGAATGCCTTCAATGTGTCCGTTGCATTCGATGGTCCTATCTTGGATTTTCTTCGCCCACAACTTCCTAACAAGACTTGTCCCCATCCCTGTCCCCATTCTCTGGTTCCTATTCTCCCCGCTGCTCAATCTCCACCCATCTCTTCTACTCCAACTCACTCCGTACACCCCCTCCATATCTGCCTTATTATCACCCGTTCCCGCCACACTGCCAAAGACACTAAGGTCCTCTCAAGGACTATCACCAACCACACCCTCTCCAAAAGACATTACACGATGTGATACCTGCAAGCGAGCCTTCTCCAGAGTAGCCCCCACGCTCTGGAATGCACTGCCTAAAAGGCTCTGCTTAACACAGGAAGCAGGTGAAAGCTTGGCTCTTCAACCAGGCCTTTAATGGAAGAAGTCACTAACTCATTAGTCTCACTCACACACACAAGGAGTGACACGGTTTATCCACTCCTACCCTAGCTGAGATAATATTTAATGGTTAACCATCTCTCTGACCTCATGTGCAACTTTCTTTAAATCAGTCACCTTACTTTCTAACCCTTCTTACTCTCTTACCTATCTATATGTTACATCCTTTTCTTTACCCTTCATTATCAATTAAAATATTCTATTTCGTATTGTGTTGACATTGTAAGTAGTATACTATATGCCATACTTTGTATTGTTATTTGAGTATTTTTGCTGCTGAAATTGTCTATTGTTCATGTTTGATCTATTCTTACTGTTCACCGCCTTGAGTGAATTCCTTCAAAAAGGCGGTAAATAAATCCTAATAAATAAATAAGGACCCGCTTATTTCAGATCTCTTTTCCCCACAAGCCTTGGATGTGCTCTGCATTATGGAAACATGGCTACTTCCTGGCAACACTGCCTCTTGCAGATGCCTGTCCCCCTGGCATTCTCTCTCTCTTTCCATGTGCCATGTCCAGCCTGCCGCGGAGGTGACGTAGCTTTGTCTTTACATTTCTTCTTTATGTGTTTCAGCTTGACCTTTTAAATCTCTCTCTATTTCCGATGCCCTTCTCCTTCGTGTCTCTCCTTTATCATCCCCCCTCCCCTTCATGCTTTCCATGGATGAACTTATAGCTTTCACCTCCAAATGTTATACTTTGTTCTCTCCTCTTTTCCTTCTATGGGACTTTAATCTGCCTCCCTTTGACTCTGCCACGTCCTTCTTCTCATTTATGACCGCTGTTGGCCTCACCCAACATGTCATTTTCCCCACCTATTCTGCCGGTAACACCCTTTGATTTGATCTTCACGTCCCCTCAACTCTCCCTCTCACCCTTGTCACTTACATCTTTTCATGTTCCATGACCTCCTCTTCCCACATTCTCCCCAACTACTTTATCCCACCTCTTTTCTGCCCTCATTGATCAAGCTATTGACCTCTTAGCTTCGTCTATAGCTTCCTTACCACCACTCTCTTCTTCTTTGTCCTTTGTCTCCCAGGTCAACTCTCTGCATTCTTTCCTCTGCCTCCTGATTGATGAATATGCCCCATGTCTTCCCCCTTCTCATACTCATCACACCTATTGTCCCTGCTTCACTCCAACCCCCCCCCCCCCCCCCCCCCCCCACTCCTGCAGCGTTACCTTCGTTGTGCTGAAAGTGGTGGAGACTGTGCACTCCTGCTGCTCTTCAGTATTATCTTGAACACTTTTATGAATTCCGCTAAGCACTTTGGAATGTGAAACATGAGTTCCTCACCAAACAAATTAAATCTGTCATAAAGTTTCCGCAGGCCGCTTATCATATCCTTGAAAAAATGGCCCCAGCCCACACTGTTCCCCCCAATGCATGATGCCATCGTTGATTCTGGGTCTGCTAAAGTTGACGCCCTCCGACAGTCTCTTGTTCCCCTTCCCACAGCCCATGGTGCTGCCCTATCTTCCCCTTTCCCTCCCCCAACATCTTCTCTCTCCCCTTTCAGCCACCTGGTCCGCCTTCAACTTGCCTTTTAGCTCCACTGTGCTTCAAGCTGTGCAGTCTCTAAACCCTTCCTCCTCTCCCCTTGACCCCTGGTCCATTCATCTTGTCAACCATCTTTTTCCTTCCCTCTAACCACTTCTCCTTCCTCTTCTGCATTCCAGTCTTATTTACCCTTGGTCTCTATCTCCCACTGTGGAAATACGCCCTTATTTGACCCATGCTGAAGAAACCGCTCTGCTATCCATCCTTACCCTCCAGTTTCTGTCCTAGTTCTAACCTTCCCTTCTCAAAGATTCTTGAAAAAAATAGTTATTTCTCAACTAGAAGACTTCCTTGAAAGTCCTACATCCTTTTAAATCAGGATTCCCTCCTTTCAGTACCCTTCTCCACCACCGCCAAATCCAGGCTCTGCCCTTTCTGTCTCGCCTCACCTCATGCTTGGAATAAACTCCCTGAGCCCATACGCCAGGCCCCCTCCCTGCCCATCTTCAAATCATTGCTCAAAGCCCACCTCTTCAATGTCACCTTCGGCACCTAACCACTATACCTCTATTCAGGAAATCTTGACTGCCCCAACTTGACATTTCGTCCTTTAGATTGTAAGCTCCTTTGAGCAGGGACTGTCCTTTGTTAAACTGTACAGCGCTGTGTAACCCTAGTAGCGCTCTAGAAATGTTAAGTAGTAGTAGATTCTGCTGACATCGTAGCACTGAAACTCTTCTCTTGGCCCTTTATGACATTATTCGTTCAGCACTTGACCAGCATCATTCAGTCATTGTTGTTTCTCTTGACCTCTCCTCTGCCTTCGATATGGTTGATCACTCTCTTCTTCTTTCTCGTCTCTGTTCCCTGGGTATTCGCAGCACAGTGCTATCCTGGTTTACCACCTATCTCTCAGATCACACCTTTCAACTGTTTCAGGGCAATTCTCTTTCTTACACCTACCCTATCAAATTAGGGGATCCCCAGAGGTTCATCCTGGCTCCCATTCTTTTCAATGTCCTTCTCTCACCCCTTCTCATGCTTATCCAGGAGCAAGGTTGCATTCATTTTTTTGAAACGCTGACAACATCCAAATCCTCTGTAGAGTTACTAACTCTTCTACCTCTTTTTCCGCTTTAACTGTCTCCTTCATGTCTCTTTTAGGGTTACCATATGGCTCCAGAAAAAGGAGGACGGATTGAGCCAACCGGGTTTTACTTCCATTGCTTTCAATGGAAAGCAATGGAAGTAAACTCCGGCTGGCTCAATCCGTCCTCCTTTTTCTGGAGCCATATGGTAACCCATCTTGGTTTAAGAACAATTGCCTCTTCCTCAACATCTCTAGATATGAGGCAGTTGTCTTTCCTAATCCTGGTACAGTACACCTCTTCCCCCTTTTCCCTCCATTGACAGCCGCCTCTTCCCCTTTTCTGATACTGTCAAAATTCTAAGCATTATCATTGACTCCAAGTTCACCTTTAAGCCTCAACTGATTCAGTTATGCATTCTGCATTCTTTGCTCTTCATTGTATTTGTGCTTTGTGTCCTCTCCTCTTCCCCCTTTTCCCTCCATTGACAGCCGTCTCTTCCCCTTTTCCAATACAGTCAAAATTCTAAGCATTATCATTGACTCCAAGTTCACCTTTAAGCCTCAAATTGATACAGTTATTCATTCTGCATTCTTTGCTCTTCATTGTATTTGTGTCCTCTCCTTGACCGCTCTGTAATTCAGACCATTCTCCTCTCCATTGTCATCTCTCATCTTCATTACTACAACTCTCTTTACGCTGGTCTTCCCCTCTGCTCCATCAAATGCCTCCAACATCTAGTTGACTGCAGTCAAATTTCTCTACTTTTCCATCGCTTTGATCATGTTACCCCGCTCCTTCGCCGGGAACATTGGCTTCCCATCTCAGCTCAGGTGAAGTTTAAATGCCTTGTTTTCAAATCACATCTCCCCCTCCGCCCCTGCACACCCTCACTCTGCACTGATTCCCTGTTCTCCTACATGCACCCTTTCTTTCTTCTGCTGCTAATCTCTTGTTGGTGCCCTCTTTCCCTGCCTTCCTCATGACTATGTCTCGGGGAAACTTCCTTCAGCTTCTTTGGTCATTCCCTCTGGAATGCACTTCCCTTCCACATCTGTTTAGAATCGTCCTACACAAAATTCAAGTCATTGCTGAAAACCCGTCTGTTCTCCGAAGCCTATGGACTAAGGACTAACCTGTGGTTTCTGTCTCCCTTCCTTTTGTCTCCACCCCTGATGATTTTGGTTTAGTATTGTAAACTGCACAGTAGCCGCTGCAGACCCCATGAGGCATATCAATTTCTGGGAATAAATAAATAAAAATTGGTTCAGAAACCATCATGAGGGAAGTGAGGAAGGAGCTCCTCACGGACACAAGGTGCCCATACTCCAAAGATCACCAAGAAGGGTGAACAGTCTGTATAGGATGAATCCACGGTAATATTTTAGCCACAGTGGAGTCTTGTATGGTGGATGAGTAGCCAAATGATTAATGCTGTGCACTGAGACTCCTGGGACTTGGATTCAAGTCCCACTACAGCAGCACCTTGTGATCCTGGCAAGTCACTTAACCCTCCAGTCCCAGGTACAAAGCTTAGACTGTGAGCCTACTAGGGGCAGAGAAAGTAATTGCGTATAATAGGTATAAACGTCTTTGGTTGTGCCACAGAAAAGTGGTATATCAAATCAATGACCGTGACAAATTGATGATATATCAAATTCAAGGCCCATGGTACAGACCTGCCAAGTCTCCTGCATACAGCAGGAGACTCCCGCTTTCATGGGTCATCTCCCACACTCTCGCTAAACCAGGAGCTGCCCTTTGCTCTTTGGCCCCATTGTCTAACTCAATTCTGGCCTGCCCAGATGTCCAATACCACTCTCCTTCCTCCTCCCTCTCCCTCCATGTGGGTTTGTCATCTCCCCCCCCCCCCCCCCCCCCCCCCACCAGCCCTCCCAAAGCTGTAGCAGATGTCTGGCAGAAGCAGCTTTGTAAACAGGCTTCACCAGGGCCTTTCCTCTGCCATGTCTGCCTACAGGAAGTGACATCAAAGGAGGCAGATGCAGCAGAGGAAAGGGCCTGGTGGGGTTGTTTACAGCGCTGCCTTCCTAGCCAGTCACCACTGCTGCTGCCTTAGGAAGGCTGCCAGGAGAAAAGAGATGCCAGACCTGCATGGGGGGGGGGGGGGGGAGAGAGGAAGGAGTAGAGAGAGAGAGAGAGGCCAGTCCAACATAGGGGAAGGGGAGATGCTGGTCCTGCAAGGGGTGGAGTGAGGGAAAAGAAAGGAGGAAAGATGCTGGACCAGAAGGTTGAGGGAGGAGAGACTGAACTCTTGACCAATAGAGAGAGGGAGAGAGAGAGAGAGATGTCATATCATGGGGTGATGGAGAGGGAGAGATGCTGGCAGTGGGTGGGGGCAGGTGTAGCAGGAGAGAGAAAGCGAGGGAGAAATGCTGATGCCAGTGTAGGGGGTGCAGGAGGAAAGACACAGCACGATTTCTGGCCAGGGCCTCTCTGGTTTGGCTGGCGGAGGTTCCCCCAGGCCCCGCCAACAGAAGAAGTCTTCCTCCAGTGCTGCTCTTCAATCTGCCGCATTGCCTGCCAAGCGGTTGCTTTTCCCCTCAGGCTGCGTATGCTCGGTTTTGTAACGCAGCATGCGTAATGTAAGAGAAAAAGCAGCCGCAGGGGTAGGGCCAGCAATTGCGGCGGAGTGAAGAGCAGCTCTGGAGGAAGACGACTTCTGCTGGCGGGGCCTTGGGATCTCAGTTGCAGTGGGAATCCTAGGGGGGGGGGCGGCAGCGGTGATAATCCTGTGGGGGCCACGGCCCTGCCCCGTGCCCGGCTCAGACTCTCTGTGGCCCTGGTGGAGCCAGTCTCACGATAAGAACTGCAAAATCGCACAGCTCTTATTGCAAGACTGGTGCCATAGCAAGAGGAGATGAGGTTTTATTAAGACATCTCCTGCTGTCAGAGGGGGATGTGATTTGTTGGTGCTGCGGCTGAGGTCTGGCGGATTGGTGGCAGGAGCTGGAGTGGGTGGGCGGAACTGGGACTATGGCTGGGTTGAGCTGGGCAGAGCTGTGGCATGTCTTAAATTTCCCTCTCAAAGATTCCCCCCTCACCCCCCCCCCCCCCCCCCATGGTACTGACTATTAATTACTGGGTGTTCTTTTAAGCTCATATAGACTAATTGATGACCCTTAACCAACCTTAGTACCGTGTTCCTTTGGTGATTATAGCAAGTTGATACTTTGACCCTGGAAGTTCTTGCCAACCATGTTGGGGTCAGACTGGTGAGTACCAGTGTTAGAGCTGTGAGTTCTAAATAAAAGCCACTTTTGTGAGCTCAGTGTTATGGCTCTAAGTTATTACAGGATTCCAACGAGGATCTGCCCAGCATGGTCTGACATATTCAAGAATGTGGAAATGGATAAATAAGGAATCACTTAAAATATCTACTCAAAACTTAGATTAAAAAGCAAATAAATGATTTGTTTGCACTAGGGATTAGCTAAGACAAGCTTTTGACAATACAGCTACTGTAATAGGAAGGGAAGGAGATTTAAAACCATGTGAATCATAAGGAATTCAGCAGAGCAATGCAGAAAGTGAATTTAATCCCCTCATCCTGCATGGATTTAAGGACTGAGTGAAGGAAGACAAGAGACATTTTATAGCTGCCTTTGTAACGTAATCTTACCTTCCTCACATTTCCAGTTTTTCCACTTTAAGAGAGAGGTGTGGTAGCCGTGTTAGTCCACTCTTAAAGGTTATCAATAAAAATTTTTAAAAATAAAACATGGAAAAGAAAATAAGATGATACCTTTTTTATTGGACATAACTTAATACATTTCTTGATTAGCTTTCGAAGGTATCTGCCACCACATTTGCTTATTTCCGATCTGAGGAAGAAGGGCAACCTTCGAAAGCTAATCAACAAATGTATTAAGTTATGTCCAATAAAAAGGTATCATCTTATTTTTAATTTTTTTAAATTTTTATTGATCCCCTTTAAGAGAAAACCTGTCTGCATTAGAGTGTTTCACACATTAATGGGCCCTTGGCAGCTGTCTCTTTCTCCATGTTCCCTCTGAGACATTTCAAATGTTGGCAGGTTTCACACTACAATGTAAACACCAGTCTTTGCAGACTCAAAATCACAAAGAACACAGCGAAGATGACACAAGGATATATTTTTTTTCATTTCCATTTTGCTCACAACTTTTTCAGTAGTAGCTCAAGGTGAGTTACATTCAGGTACTCTGGATATTTCTCTGTCCCAGGAGGACTCACAATCTAAGTTTGTACCTGAGACAATGGAGAGTTAAGTGACTTGCCCAAGAGGAGCAGCAGTGGGATTTGAACTGGTCACCTCTGGATTATAAGACACTCCTCCACTTGGGGTTCTACATGGAATGTTGCTACTCTCTTTAGGATTCTAGAATCTTGCTATTTATTTATTTAGATTTTGCTCACACCTTTTTCAGTAGTAGTTCAAGGTGAGTTACATTCAGGTACTCTGGATATTTCTCTGTCCCAGGAGGGCTCACAATCTAAGTTTGTACCTGAGGCAATGGAGCGTTAAGTAACTTTGCCCAAGATCACAAGGAGCAGTGGTGGGGCTTGAACCAGCCACCTCTGGATTGCAAGACTGGTGCTTTAACCACTAGGCCACTCCTGCACCCCGAAGAATCTTGTTGCCCTTTGGGGTTCTACATGGTGAAATTCTGCATGGAATCTTGTTATTCTTTAGAATTCTAGAATCTTTATTTATTTATTTATTTAGATTTTGCTCACACCTTTTTCAGTAGTAGCGCAAGGTGAGCTACATTCAGGTACTCTGGATATTTCTCTGTCCCAGAGGGCTCACAATCTAAGATTGTATCTGAGGCAATGGAGGGTTAAGTGACTTGCCCGAGATCACAAGGAGCAGCAGTAGGATTTGAACCAGCCACCTCTGGATTGCAAGACTGGTACTCTAACCACTAGGCCACTCCTCCACCAGCAACATTCTGTCTAGAATCTCAAATAGTAGCAAAAGAATCTCAAATAGTACCAACATTCCATGTAGAATCTCCTATAGTAGCAACATTCCATGTAGAATCTCAAGGTGAGTTACATTCAGGTACTCTGGATATTTCTCTGTCCCAGGAGGGCTCACAATCTAAGTTTGTACCTGAGACAATGGAGAGTTAAGCAGCAGTGGGATTTGAACTGGCCACCTCTGGATTGCAAGATTGGTGCTCTAACCACTAGGCCACTCCTCTCCACGCCAGTCTTTAGATGGTGTTTAAAAAGTCCAAATTTATTGTATACTTCAAAAGACACGTCAAATCCAGATCAATTATGGAACTCAAAAAGACTGGACACAGCCATGTTTCGGCCAACTGGTCTACCTCAGGAGTCTTTATATTCCTCTCCTGCTGCAAGCTTGACAGGAAGGGGGGGGATGGTCTGGTTTAGAGAACCACAAATAACAATGATATTTTCTGAGCATTGAGAAGGCAACTTCTTATTGCCAATCTTGCCGAGCATTAAATATAAAGACTGCTGAGGCAGGCCAGTTGGCCAAAGCATGGATACTTGGGGCTCATATCCTAAATCTATTAGCCTGCGGAGTGCTCAAATCTCACTTAGGCTTTGGACTTGTGCTCCTTGCTCACCTCCCAGGAAGCTTGTAGGGAACAGGAGGGAAGGAGTTGGAGACTGGAGTACAAAGACTAGAGAACAGCTGCTTGGTTCTCTAATCCACACCATCCCCTCCTGTCATGTTTGCAGCAGGAGCGGAAGAGCTGAGCTGGAACCTGCAAAAGAAAGAAAAACTACTGCCAATGTTCTTCCCCCTCCCAGGCACAAGTGCAGAGAACAGGAGGACAGGTTCAAAACTCTGCTGCCCGTCTCGTCTTCCGCCAGGGTCGCTTTACTCATACTACCCCTCTCCTCAAGACCCTTCACTGGCTCCCTATCCGTTTTCGCATCCTGTTCAAACTTCTTCTACTAACCTATAAATGTATTCACTCTGGTGCTCCCCAGTATCTCTCCACACTCGTCCTTCCCTACACCCCTTCCCGTGCACTCCGCTCCATGGATAAATCCTTCTTATCTGTTCCCTTCTCCACTACTGCCAACTCCAGACTTCGCGCCTTCTGTCTCGCTGCACCCTACGCCTGGAATAAACTTCCTGAGCCCCTACGTCTTGCCCCATCCTTGGCCACCTTTAAATCTAGACTGAAAGCCCACCTCTTTAACATTGCTTTTGACTCGTAACCACTTGTAACCACTCGCCTCCACCTACCCTCCTCTCTTCCTTCCCATGCACATTAATTGATTTGATTTGCTTACTTTATTTATTTTTTGTCTATTAGATTGTAAGCTCTTTGAGCAGGGACTGTCTTTCTTCTATGTTTGTGCAGCGCTGCGTACGCCTTGTAGCGCTATAGAAGTGATAAATAGTAGTAGTAATAGTCTCTTGTAACCAGAGCTAATATTGTGATGTCATAATGCCTCAGTCCACCAATAAGAGCCAACCTCATCAGTGATGTCACAATGGCTTGATTGTCCTATACTTGGCTCACTTTTATTACATAGCTCTTTGAGCAGGGACTGTCTTTCTTCTATGTTTGTGCAGCGCTGCGTACGCCTTGTAGCGCTATAGAAATGCTAAATAGTAGTAGTAGTAGTAGTAGGAGCTGAGGCTCAAATGTACAGAGAAGAGCTGGGGGTAGAGCTACTATTTCCTATAAAACAAGCCCTCTCCTCCTGTCCTTCCTCCCTCTCTTACCCATGTACATTTCCCTCCTCCCTTCCTGGGACAAGCTGGGAAGTGCTAGAGCTGAAGTAGGCACAGGAGGTTTGAGAAGGATAAAGGATTTTTCAGGAGGACAGGTGCATACCAGGTAGAGTGGGGTAGTATTGGAAAGGATCATGTCAGGGGTTGGGGGAGAGGAGGATTATGCCATGTGGAGGGAGGTAGAGGAGAAGAACCCAGAATATTTTAAATATCTAGTGATACCTCATCCATCTTGCATCTGGCCCTTATTGAGTAGAGGAGCAGTCTAATGGTTAATGCAGTGGACTGAGAGCTTCAGGAATTGGTTTCGATTCCCACTGCAGCTCCTTGTGATCCTGCACAAGTCATTTAACCCTCTCTTGCCCCAGGTACAAGTAACATAGAATGCGAGCCCACTAGGGACAGAGAAAATACCTGCATGTGATGTGTACAGCACTGCATACATTTTTTTATGTATTTATTTGTTGCATTTGTACCCCACATTTTCCCACCTATTTGCAGGCTCAATGTGGCTTACATAGGACCGTCAAAGGCGTTTGTGCAGTCGGTGGATAACAAATACAAAGTTGTATAGTGATCGTTTGAGGTATAAGTGGAGGGTCGGAATGGATGAAGATTGCGTGTTGTCCTGTGCGATCATAGTCATGCTGTGTTGGTAGGTGAAGAGGGTTACATGGGGTCCTTGGGGTAGGCCTTTTTGAAGAGGTCGGTTTTTAGTGAGTTCCTGAAGTTCAAGTGGTCGTGGATTGTTTTCACAGCTTTTGGGAGGCCATTCCATAGTTTTGCGCTTATGTAGGAGAAGCCAGATGCGTAAGTTGTTTTGTATTTCAGTCCTTTGCAATTTGGGTTGTGCAGGTTTAGGTAGGATCTTGATGATCTGACTTTGTTTCTTATTGGTAAGTCTATAAGGTCTGTCATGTATTCTGGGACTACGCCGTACATGATTTTGTGGACTAAGGTGCAGATTTTGAAGATGATCCGTTCTTTGATTGGGAGCCAATGCAACTTTTCTCGGAGGGGTTTGGCACTTTCGAAGCGTGTTTTGCTGAATATCAGCCTGGCTGCTGTATGTTGGGCGCTAATGATCTAGTAGCAGTAAAAGAAATGAGTATCTTAATGCTTCTCATATGTCTCTTTTCCTTTTAAAACTGTATTTATTTATTGCATTTGTATCCCACATTTTCTCACCTCTTTGCAGGCTCAATGTGGCTTACAATACATCATGGATAGTGGAAATATAATAGAAAAATAGGCATTTAGTGTTACAGAAAATTTTTGGTAACATGATAATGATAAGACATGATAGTAGTATGGCAAGCAGATATTATAAGACATTTCTAACTACGTGTGGAGATTTATGTATATTCACATTGGTTGATCTTTGTGGTAAGCCTTGCTGAAGAGATGGGTCTTCAGTAGTTTGCAGAAGTTCGCTAGTTCGTAGGTCATTTTTAGGTTGTGACAGGAAACTCCTTTACCCATGTGACCTGTTTGACTTGTGTTAACTGTTCATCATATCTTTGAATCCCCCAAATTGACTTTCTTAGGTCTACTTTA
Organism: Microcaecilia unicolor; assembly: GCF_901765095.1. Taxonomy (NCBI): domain Eukaryota; kingdom Metazoa; phylum Chordata; class Amphibia; order Gymnophiona; family Siphonopidae; genus Microcaecilia; species Microcaecilia unicolor. Next base: position 16,251,187 of record NC_044041.1, on the reverse strand, counting down.
TCTCTGCTTTTACTGTCAGATTTGAGAATAGCAATTGTAGCACATTACGGACCAGATAGTAGCACTCTGCTGCCACCTGCTGTATGAAGTGAAGAAGACAACATTCAGGCCTGTACCTGCCTTATCATGGGTTCAGAACCTTTCCAAGTATCTCTGATGTCCATCTTTGCTAATTCAATATGGCTAGAGAGGGAAGGACTCGCCAAACTGTTGGTGAGATGGTGAAGAAACAAGAAATTCTGGCCTTGCTCCCAGCTTTCACATTTTTAGGCCAGGATACATGCAAAAATCAAGCACCATGCCGAAATCTGTATAGCCCTTGACCGAAATTTTGCTGTGTTTGGGTATGGAATCTAGTACATAAAGAGGGGCATAATCGAATGTCGCCAGCAAAATAGATTGCCAGCGATCTATTTTGGCGGCGGTGCAACAGCTGGCCGGAACCGTATTATCGAAAAAGATGGCCAGCCATCTTTTTTTTTTTCAATAATACGGTTTAGCCCGGCCAAATGGCAGAGTTCGCCGGGTTTGAGATGGCCGGATTTGTTTTTCAGCAATAATGGCAAAAATGCCGGCCATCTCAAACCCGGCGAAATCCAAGGCATTTGGTCGTGGGAGGAGCCAGCATTTGTAGTGCACTGGTCCCCCTGACATGCCAGGACAGCAACCGGGCACCCAAGGGGCACTTCTAAAAATTTTAAAAATATATACAAATACCTCCCAGGTGCATAGCTCCCTTACCTTGGGTGTTGAGCCCCCCCAAATCCCCCCCCAACTCCCCCCCCAAACCCACTCCCCACAACTCTACACCATTACCATAGCCCTTATGGGTGAAGGGGGGCACTTACATGTGGGTAGAGTGGGTTTTGGAGGGGTTTGGAGGGCTCAACACTTAGCACCACAAGTGTAACAGGTGGGGGGGGGGGGGGGATGGACCTGTGTCTGCCTGCCTGAAGTGCAATGCACCCATTACAAACTGCTCCAGGGACTTGCATACTGCTGTCAGGGAGCTGGGTATAACATTTGAGGCTGGCATACAGGCTGGCAAAAAAGGTTTTTATTTTTTAGTGTGGGAGGGGGTTGGTGGCCACTGGGGGAGTACGAGGAGGTGATCCCCCATTCCCTCCGGTGGTCATCTGGTGAGTTGGGGCACCTTTTTCAGGCTTGGTCATGAAAATAAAAAGACCAAGTAAACCCGGTGAAATACTGATTAATTCCGCTTTTTTTCCCATTATCCGCGAAAGCCGGCCATCTGGTAGCTACGCCCATGCCCGCCCATGTCCCGCCTTTGCTACGCCGCTGACACGCCCCCTTGAACTTTCGCCGGCTCGGTGACGGGAAAGCAGTGATGGTGTCAAAAAAGCAGCTTTCGATTATACCGATTTCGCCGCTTTTGAGAGATCACCGGCCATCTCCCGATTTATGTCGGAAGATGCCCGGCAGTCACTTTTGAAAATAAGCCTGATAGGCACCTACGTGGCTTAGTGAAAGGGGCCCTAAGAATTTTGTGGATACCACACCTTCAAAAAGATATAAACAGGATGGAGTCGGCCCAGAGGGCGGCTACTAAAATGGACAGTGGTCTTTATCATAAAGCATATGGGGACAGCCTTAAAGATCTTAATATGTATACTTTGGAAGAAAGACAGGAGAAGGGAGATATGATGGAGAATTTAAATACCTGTGCGAAACAATTACACAGGAGGTGAGTTTCTTTCAATTGTAAGGAAGCTCTGGAATGAGGGGGCATAGGATGAGGGTGTAACGGGATAGACTCAGAAGTAACTTGAGGAAATACTTCTTCACAGAAAGGGTGGTGAATTCGCGAAAGCCGAGCAACTACAGAAGGGGAGAGGCTAGCTGTAGCAAGTAGGGAAATCACTTGTTCTATCTGCTGGAGAATTTATTTATTTATTTATAACATTTGCATCCCACATTTTCCCACCTATTTGCAGGCTCAATGTGTCTTACATAATTCCGCAAGTGGTGATTACCAGTTCCGGATAGGAGAAATACATAGTTGGGGCAAAGCGACAGATTAGGTTAGGTTACAAGAGGAAAGTTCGTCCTATGATAAGAGCTAAAGGTAATGGGTTAAACTTCAATCATGACAAAAAATAGCTTGAACAATTAGGATCATTAGACTGGAAATCAAGATAATTAGCAAAACAGTTGAGATATAGAGAATACATGTTGTATAATTGTGTTTTGTTAATTTGAATTTATGAGGAGTTGTTATTGTGTGCTTTCTTAAATAAATACATTTTCAATAGTTTATGGAAGGTCATGATGTCGTGTGTTGTTTTTATGGATTTTGGTAATTCAGCTGGTGGGGCTTAAGGATTCCTGGCAGCTGAGGTATTTATCTTATATTTTTAGTGTCTGGTGCAGGAGCAAAGGCAGAAAGCATGGTGGGGAGGAGGGGATTGTGTGCCCACCCAGTTGGGGCTCAGTCCCACCCAAAATACTATGTCTGGCTACACCACTGCAAACTCTGTGTGTATTTTTCCTGTATCCTGCTGCCCATCCTAGGGGTTACCACATGTCCGGATTCCCCTGGACATGTCCTCTTTTTTTAGGGGTTCAAAACTATATTCAGACTTAATTTTAGCAAAACCAATGTTTATAACATATCAACAAGCTGAAACATTTTTTTTCAAATGTCTCGTGTATTAATAGAACCTCTTTACTTTTGATATAACTGTCATCAATGTTATCGCCAGTGCCTTTCAACTTTGCACTTATTAATTAGAGCTAAGTGGTAAGAGATTTTGGGAATGAGACTCAATGTACAATATATACATAAAACAAAATAACACTACACAATAATTGTAACAAAATTGGGGGGGGGGGGGGTTTATGACCAATGATGATAACGGAGTCCATTTAGAGCTGACATTAAAGACTTTATCCCCCCTGTTTACTAAAGCCTAGCTCAAGTTATCTGCAGCAGGGCCCATTCTATTCCTATGGGCCCTGCTACAGATAACTCGAGCTAAGCTTTTCTATTTCTGTTGATGGCTCTCTCATTCTCCCTGTCTCCTCAGCTCGAAACCTTGGGGTCATCTTTGACTCTTCTCTCTCCTTCTCTGCTCATATCCAGCAGATTGCCAAGACCTGTCGTTTCTTTCTTTACAGCATCCGTAAAATCCGCCCCTTTCTTTCCGAGCACTCTACCAAAACCCTCATCCACACCCTTGTCACCTCTCGTTTAGACTACTGCAATCTGCTTCTTCCTGGCCTCCCACTTAGTCACCTCTCCCCTCTCCAGTCAGTTCAAAACTCCGCTGCCCGTCTCATCTTCCGCCAGGGTCGCTTTACTCATACTACCCCTCTCCTCAAGACCCTTCACTGGCTCCCTATCCGTTTTCGCATCCTGTTCAAACTTCTTCTACTAACCTATAAATGTACTCACTCTGCTGCTCCCCAGTATCTCTCCACACTCGTCCTTCCCTACACCCCTTCCCGTGCACTCCGCTCCATGGTTAAATCCTTCTTATCTGTTCCCTTCTCCACTACTGCCAACTCCAGACTTCGCGCCTTCTGTCTCGCTGCACCCTACGCCTGGAATAAACTTCCTGAGCCCCTACGTCTTGCCCCATCCTTGGCCACCTTTAAATCTAGACTGAAAGCCCACCTCTTTAACATTGCTTTTGACTCGTAACCACTTGTAGCCACTCGCCTCCACCTACCCTCCTCTCTTCCTTCCCATTCACATTAATTGATTTGATTTGCTTACTTTATTTATTTTTTGTCTATTAGATTGTAAGCTCTTTGAACAGGGACTGTCTTTCTTCTATGTTTGTGCAGCGCTGCGTATGCCTTGTAGCGCTATAGAAATGCTAAATAGTAGTAGTAGTAGTAGTAAACAACCCCCCCCCCCCATACTTGCTGTTAAGCTGGGACTTTTGAGGTCTTTTCCTCCAAATAATTAAATTAATAAGTGCGAGGTTGAAAAGCACTGGTGATAGTATTGATGACAGTTATATCAATGGTACAGAGGCTCTTTTTTAGGGGAGCATTTGGAGTCTGGCCGGTTTTTACCAGCTTGCCCATTTGTCTAGGTTTCTGGGAATGCGGGCAGGCTGGCTGGTGGGTGGGCCTTTCCCTCATCTACCTTAATGTGCCCTGGTGGTCTAGTACTACAGGCCCACCCAGTAGCAGCACACCTATGAGTCTATACGTTTTTATAGACTGTGATAAGTCACATCCAGGATAGTTGGGTTAAGGCAGTTTCAGTCAGAAATACAAGTCCCAGAAGGCATTGCAGGCAAGGAGCCAGAGGGTGAGATGAAGAACCCAGACTGGACTCCTAGCTGCAATCGGGGAAGACATGGGTATAAGCTGGCAGGTGGTGTAGAGTGGCTGCCACTAGGCGGAAAGAGAGTTAGGAAACCCTGTGTGCTGGAGCTCATCATTGGTCTCATTAGTCTAAGCTAGTATGGGTGTGGGGAAGCTAATGGAAGGAGAATGATTGGTTGTGGTAGCTGAAGCCAGGGATTGATTAGGCAGGTGGGAAGGAGTCTCAGCAGTTCAATTCAGGAGAGAGAAGCAGAAGGAGAGAAGCAGTTGCAGGCTGAAAACCCTTGGGCAGGGAGGTCCCTAAAGTACTGAAGCAGGCTGAAATTCCTTGGGTAGAAGGCGTCCCTAAAGTATTGAACTCTCCTGAAGGTAAAGAGGATAGAAGGTAGAAACTGCTGCTTGGTGACTGAACTGTGATGATGAACTGAAAGCACTGTTTGTCTTGGGAATTGAACTACTGTTTATTGTGCACTGGATAAAGAACCCAGACTGGAGCTGACTGTGAGCCTGTATTGAATCCTGGTATGTGCTGATAGCCTACTGCTTAAAGGGGACTATTTGCCACACACTTTCAGGAGGCTTATATGTGCTTAAGATTGAAGGTGAATGCTGCTGTTGGAACTGTGTATTAGAAACCTGCATGGAATAAAAGTCCTTAAGATAGAAGTTACTGGTGGACATTTATTTCTTCATTGTACCGGGAGCCTGTGGCTGGAGGAGATTGTTCTATCATTGGCTGCACAAGAAGGGTACCTGATTACAAGACTTTTTATAAATGTTTTTATTATTATTGTTTTTACATTATCTCTCATATTTGTCACTTTGTGTGTTTTATTACTTTAGCCCCTGACGCAGCCCTTCTGGGCGAAACACGGCCTGTGTCGGGCAACATTCTGGTATATGGTACTACTAATAAAGTTTTTAATATCTTTCACTGATCTGCTGTTTTCTTTTCCACGTTGGAGCTGTGGATCGCTTGCCTTGTTGTTTTTTTAAATTTAGGCTTTATGCAGGCGATATTCAGTTTTTCTTCCCTATGTCTGATACTGTCGAGAAAAGCTTTCAATTTGTAGCTACTTGTTTGCAGCCCATGAGGGCTTGGATGGATGCTAATCGTTTTCAGCTGAATGGTTCTAAATCGCAGATTTTATTTTTGTCTGGTAAGACTTCCCCTTCTTCGGTTCCTGAAACCTTTGTATTCGATTCTTTGAACATTCCCATTGTGCGGAGCTTAATTTAAATTTGGGGTTTGGTTGGATTCTGATTTGTCATTTTCAACTCTGTTCAGAAAGTTATTTTCAAATGGTATCCGATTAGGCGGCTGAAGCAGTTGCTGTCACCCACTAACTTTAGGTCTGTACTACAGTTGTGTGATCACTGCCTTGTTCGATTACTGTAACGCATTGTATCTTGGGTTACCTCTGGGTAAGATCCGTCCTTTACAAATTGCTCAAAATGCTGCTGCTCGTTTGCTCACAGATAACCTCTCGCTTAGCTCATATTATGCCAGTAGTTAAGGAGTTGCACTGGTTACCCATCCACTGGAGAATCAAGTTTAAAATCTTGGTACTACCAGGTCTGGGGGGGGGGGGGGGAGGGAGGGGGTAGAGGAGGGGTTTTGGGGAGGGCGGGGGTAGGATAACTACATCCTGATGGGAGTAAATAAATAAAAATGCTGTAATAATAAATTCAAAATGATACATGTTCATTGTCAAATGGTTGTATAGTTAGATTGAGGTTTGAAGAATGTTATATGCAGAGCCTTGTATGTCAACGTTTATATTATTGCAATATCAATAAAAACCGTTTAAACATAAAATCTTGGTGCTAATTTTTAAGGCTTTAAGCAGTGATGTACCAGTTTTGCCAGCTAGTGCTTTGAAGCTCTATCAGCCTGCTCGTGTGTTGCGTTCTTCAGAAAAACCTTTGCTTGATACTCCTTTCTTTCATCCTATTAGACTGAGTACCATTCAACTAGTCTTTTTATATTGAAGGTGCAAGGCGGTGGAATTTGTTGCCCTTTAATTTAAGAGGTATGACTTCACTTCTTTAGTTCTGTAAACATTTGAAGGCTTTCCTTTTTGCCCAAGCTTTTACGGTGGTTTAAACTGGGTGTTTAAGCTCCTTAATGTGTTAGTTGCCAGATTTGTTTTAGTCCAGACTCTTTTATTGCATGTGTGTATGTTTGTCTTCTTTTAAAATTATATTATGTATGTTTTGCTGTGGTCCACTGAGAGTTGTAGGATTGTGCAGAATAGACATGTTATAAATAAATAAATAAATCTGCAATAGCGCATAATTTGCAGGTGGGGGGGGGGGGGGTCTCATGGGTAGAGCCTGGACAGAGCATAGGCGGAGTGAACCTTTATGCACGTAACTTATAGACGGCAATAATATCTCCCAAATCTAGGAGCGAGCATTTCCATCAGCTCTATGGTTGGTATGGTTTGCCCCCAGCACTGTGGAATTCCCTACCACAATCAATCAGGTTAGAACAATCGTACCCTCTTTTCCGTAAAGCTCTGAAAACTTACTTTTACCTGACAGCTTTTGAAGAATAACCTTATTTGAGTAGGAAGACCACACAGGCATGAAAAATGTTTCACACTGTACAAGGAGACATAAATCATTAGAAATTGCGTATGACTGTTGTAATGATTGTCTATGTTATTATCTTCAGTATGGAACAGGGGCGTAGCCAGACTTCGGCGGGAGGGGGGTCCAGAGCCCGAGGTGAGGGGGCACATTTTAGCCCCGCCCAGCGCCGCCGACCTCCCCCGCCATTGCCGACACTCCCCGCCATTGCCAATCCCCCCTGCCACCGCCACCACCACCAATAACTTTGACCCCCCCCCCCCCCGCCGACGACCCTCTCAACCCCCCTCCCGCCACCAACCTTCCCCCGCCACCGCCATCGCCTTCCTTTGCTGGCGGGGGACCCCAGCCCCCGCCAGCCGAGGTCCTCGTCTTCCCATGCAAGGCTTCGTTCTGACTGTTTCTGACGTCCTGCACGTACAACAGTCAGAATGAAGCCTTGCGCGGGAAGAAGAAGACCTCGGCTGGCGGGGGCTGGGGTCCCCCGCAAGCAAAGGTAGGCGACGGCGGCTTGGTGGCGGGTCAAGAGGGTCATCAGCATGGGGGACCAGGGCCAAATCTACGGGGGCCCAGGCCCCTGTGGCCCCACGTAGCTACGCCACTGGTATGGAAGTTCTGTCTGTGTTGACCTATCATATAATGGGTTTCCTAGCTGAAACTACATTGTATGTTATTGTACTTTTTGACGTGTAAACCGTTCTGGGTGCTATGCAATAAGTGACGGAATAGTAAACAAATAAATGATAAACAATAATTGCTCCTGCCTAAATACACAAGCTCCAATATACCCAGTTACATTAGGATTATCAAAAACAAACATAACGTCACCGTGGAAACCAGGCTGCGGAGTACAGCAAGGATCACTACTATCACCGATCCTTTTCAACCTCACTTTACTGGCTCCCTGTCCGCTTCCGCATACAGTTCAGAGTTCTCTTACTGACCTTTAAATGCATCCACTCTGCACCCCCCTCCCCCCACTACCTCTCCACTCTCATCTCTCCCTACATTCCTCCCCGTGAACTCCGCTCACTGGACAAATCTCTCTTGTCGTCCCCCTTCTCCTCCGCCGCTAACTCCAGACTTCGTTCCTTTTCCCTTGCGGCACCTTATGCCTGGAATGGACTTCCTGAGCCTGTACGTCTAGCTCCATCTCTACCTGTTTTCAAATCTATGCTAGAGGAGTGTGGTAGCCGTGTTAGTCCACTCTTAAGGTTATCAATAGAAATCAAACAAAATAAAACATGGAAAAGAAAATAAGATGATACCTTTTTTATTGGACATAACTTAATACATTTCTTGATTAGCTTTCGAAGGTTGCTCTTCTTCCTCAGATCGGAAATAAGCAAATGTGCTAGCTGACAGTGTATATAAGTTCCTAGCCCATTATAAACCATAAAGCTGTATTTCTCTGTTGATCACCCCACCCCTCACCTATCCACACCCATCCTGTTAGAATATCAATGATATGCTTTGATGTCCCCAGCCAGAAGTGCAGCAAGGGCGGGGCGGTGGGCGGACCGTGCGATCCCCGTCTAGTGCGGTATCGCTTCTCCACTGCCGCTCCTGTCACGTCGGCTTTCATCTTCGAGGCTTCCGATCTTTGCCCCCCCCCCCCCCCCCCCCCGTCTGGTGCGGTGTCGCTTCTCCCCCTCCGCTCCTGTACGTCGTCTTTCAACTTTGAGGCTTCCTTCCGGTAGCAGCAGCAGCATCAGCAATGATGTAAGCACTGCTTTCAGCCTGCCCCGGAAGCACTCTCTGTACAGCTTCCCGCGTAGGAGGGACGCTGTCCAGAGAAGGCTTCCGGGGCAGGCTGAAAGCAGCGCTTACATCATTGCTGCTGCTGCCGGAAGGAAGCCTCGAAGTTGAAAGACGACGTACAGGAGCGGAGGGGGAGAGCGATACCGCACTAGTCCGGTTGGTGGGTGGGGGTGGGAAGTGATGCCAGCCAGCCAGCTGCCAGACCAAAGGAAAAGGGGGGTGGAGAGAGGAGGATGTGAGATGCCACATCTAAAGGGAAGAGGGAGGAAGGAAAGCAATGGCAGGGCATGGGAATAGGAAAAAGGAGGGGGTGGAGAAAGGAGTGAGAGTGATGGAAGCAAGAAGGGGAGGCAAGAGAAAGGTGGGATGCATGAAGGAGAGGAGAGATGCATGAAGACGCTGGAGGAGAGAGAAAGAGAAAGTGGAAAAGTGCAGGGGAGAGTCAGGGACATGCAAAAGAGCAGGGGAGAGCCAGAGAGAGATGGGGGAGAGAAAAAGGGGACATGGAAAAGAGCAGGGGAGAGCCAGAGAGAAAATGCTGGATGGAAGAGGGGTACAGAGAGAGAGATTAGTGGAAAGATGGGGAGAGAAAGAAGGGACATGGGCAGGAGAGAGAGAGAGAGAAGCTACTGGGGGAGACCCTAGCTGTCAGATGGAGAAATGCTGAATGAAAGGAGGGAGAAAGAGGGAAAATGCTGGAAGGAGGGGGCAAAAAGAGGGAAGACACTGGACTTAAGGGTAGGGAGTAAAAGAGGAAAGACACTGGAAGGATGGGGATAGAGAGGACATGCTGAATGGAAAAGGGTCGAGAGATAGAACTGTTTAGAAGGAAGGGGAGATAGAGGGAGACAATGGATGGAAGGAGAGGGAGACAATAGACAAAAGGATTGGGAGAGGGTAATGGGTAGAAGGATGGAGAGAGAAAGAAAGAGGGATGACACTGGATGGAAGGGTAGAAGAGAAAGAGGGACATGGATGGACGGTGGGGAGGGAAGAGAGGAGAAATCTGGACATGGATGTAGTGGAGGGCAGGGAAGACAGGAGAAATGTTGGATAAGGATGGAGGGAAGGAAAGACAAAGGAAGGAGATGTACACGGATGGAGTGGAAGGGAGAGAGGAGAAATGCTGGACATGGATGGAGGGGAGAAAAGACAGGAAGTACATGCACATAGGGAGGGGAGAAATGCTGGATATGGATGGAGGGAAAATTGCTGAATTTAAGGGCTGGATTGGAACACTTTGAGGGCAGATGCTGAAACTGGAGAAAGGATAGGGACAGGGCTACAGATGGTAGACAGAACACATAAGGACACAGGAGGATGGTGGACATGGTGAGAGAAAAAATATCAAATGGAAAGAAGACACTGCATAAAACAGAAGACACTGGGACCAAAGCGAATAGAAAAACTAAATGATCAGACAACAAAGGTAGAAAAAAGTATTTTATTCAGAATTTATTAACTGGAATATGTCAGCTTTTGGAAATGTGCATCTGTGATATTTTGCATGTAAGTTTCAATTTTTCTAGTATTGCTGCATGCTGAGTCTGACTTCTTGAGGTAACTTTCCAGTTCAGTATTTTGCCTTCATATCTGTTGTGTCATGTGTCATGTGTTTTTCATGTGTAATCAAGGTGCAGTATTCTACTAGTGTGTAGTATTTACAGCCCTTTTTGGTTTGTTTTTTTTTTGTTTCACTTGGTTGTGTACTGGTGTTTTAGAGCCCAGAGTAATTACAGTGCTGCCTTTCCACGCATAAGGTTGTAGCTCGTCCTGTCCTTGGAATTAGTGTTGTTATGGTTTGCTAAGGTTATGAGTGTGTTTTTGCACAAGTTTGTGTATAGTGTTTTGCAGTGGAGAGATTGTGCATTGGCTTTACTGAGGTGGCACCAATACATCGGAAAGGGTTTTAGAGCCTAAATCATGACACACTACCTCTTGAAGGATCTACATATAGTCGTTAATAAAAGGAGCTCATTGTGAACACTATCCACCCTAAAAGGGTGTTTTGTGGCTCTACATGAGAATTGTGGTATTATGATCCCTTGTTTCATATTGTCAGCATTTTCCATGTGGGTGGTATATTGGTGTATTAGGGTCTGCCTAGTGTTATGATACAGTAAGGTTCTGAGTGTGTTTTTGCACAAATTTGTGCATAGTGTTTTACAGTTGAGGGATTGTGATTAGTATATGCTTTGAGCAACCACTTTATTCTTTGACATATGATACATATCTAATATCTAAATTTAATAAAAGGTATTAATTGTGACTTTTATTTTTACTTATTTTTTTTCTGTTAATTGTTGCTATAAGCTCCGCCCCTGGCTCCACCCCTAACCCCGCCCCCTTTAGCCTCCCCAAACAGTTGGGCCACCGACCGCCTATGACGGCGAGGCACCAGGATACATGACAGACCTCATCAACCTGCCAACCAGGAACACCACAAAATCTGCACGATCATACCTAAACCTCCTCTACCCAAGCAGCAAAGGACTCAAATACAAATCCACCTACGCAGCCAGCTTTTCCTATGTAAGCGCACAACTATGGAACGCATTGCCAAAAGCAGTAAAAACTACGCTGGACCACCTAAATTTTCGGAAAGCACTAAAGACAGACCTGTTCAGAAGAGCATACCCCACCGACCCAACATAAAAATGCCTGTTCACCTGCGACACAATGCAACCAAAGACCGTAACGAACATTACCTGACTCTTCTTCCCCCTTTTCCTCTATAAGTTCCCCCAACTGTTCCTACCATACCTCATTATACCACAATATCACTTTGTATTCATTCATACCATGTATTTGTTCAGACCGTAATCGGCTAACGCCGTTAATAGTTATATGTAAGCCACATTGAGCCTGCAAAAGGTGGGTAAATGTGGGATACAAATGTAACAAATAATAATAATATTAATAATATTATATAACATAAGTAGGCTTCTACTTTTCAGTATAGAACAGGCTCCAGATAGTGCTTTCTAGAAGCCTAAATCGAGGTGCTCCTTTAGAGAAGGGCCCTTTTTCCTACCCAGACAATCTATAACAGTAACGTGAAAGAGCATTTTAGAAAGGACGCCCAACTCATAATATGGACATCCAAGGCTGTACATCACATATGGACGTGCATTTCTCAGCCTGTTCTAAAATCCATGAGAAACGGACGTCCAAGTGGTGGCTACATCCAACACGAAGATCCAGGTTACAACTTGAAATGTCTAAACTATGAACAGGGCAAAACAAGGAACGTGGACATCTTTGTGGCAGCAAAGGCTTTGCACCCAACCATAGTCCAGCAGGCTCTATAATGTTATCTTATAATTTGTGATACCCCTTCAGGACATAAATCTTACAGAGTGAAATGCCATCCTAAGTGATGAAAACAATTGTTATCCATCTGGGAACCATATTTCTTTTCCATGTTGGTACTGCTCGGAGCCAAGTTCTAAACTCTTGTCAAGATGATGTGAGAATACCTTCCTAGTTAGTGTACTGCGGGGCTTGGGGTTGGGAGGGGATCAGTCTTTGAAGACTTGGGGTCATAAGAGTCAAGCCCTGGGTTGTTTTTGTGTTTATCTTTATGACTGGGTACGGATTCTGGGGGCGGCGGGGGAGAGAGAGCTTCTTTGGGGTTGGGGGGAAGAGGGATTCATGATTGTCTTTAATGCGTACTGATACCCTGTCGTATGACTTTTACTTTTGCCATTTCTACAGTTCGGAAATTCACTAAACAGATTCTTTAATTGAAAAAAAATATATATATACACATTGCCCATATTTTTCTTGCTCAGTTGATACTGTTTATATGGTGGAAGTGGAACAACTCCTTTTGTTTTCTCTGCTTAGAAGAAAAATGCCCAGAACTGATGCTGTTATTAAATTTATTTATTTGAACACATGAGTGGGGTGTATATATTTTATTTATTTGTGATTATCACTTCTACGAAGAGATTCACCCAAGGTGGTGTACACAGGTATAGTTAGATATAAACAACTTAGATTTAGTATAGCAATGATCAGATAATCAAATGTAAAGCATAAAATACAATCAACGAGGTAAACTTGGACACAGACAAATTAATCTTAGTAATAGCAATCACACGCAGGGCCGTCCCAAGGGCTGAGCGGGCAGTGTGGCCACCCTGGGTGCAAAAATCACTCCCTGTCTGTTGTCTCCACTGCAGTGGCTGTGACACTGGGGGTGGGGGCAAAGGTACTAGTGGGCATTTCACACAGGGCGTGATTCCGGCTCGGGATGCTCCTGATGGCATGATATAGTATATGATATAATGATACGTTAAAACTGCACAGTAGAACATTTGCATAGCAGAAATATGATAAATGGCAATAGAATAGAAATGATATACCATAAGAAGTAGCATTCATATAACATAGCTATGATAAACATAAGCAGCCTGGAGGTGGGGGAGGGGGAGGGGGACAGTGTAGGTCACATTAGGGTTGCATTTTGATTGAAAAATATTTGTAATCACATGATTAAAGATCCATTATATCCCTCCTTCCTTCCCCCAAGTCTAACATCTTTCCCTCTCTCTTCCCTTCCTCCCTTTGTCCAGCATCTCTGCCACCCTCCCCTCTACTCCCAGGTCCATTCTCTCTCTTTCTCCCTCCCTCTCATTGTCCAGTATCTCTCTCTCCCTCCCCTCTGGGTTCAAACATCACTCCCCCTCCCTCCCTCCCTCCCACTGTCCAGCAAATCTCTCTCCCCTCTCAGTCCAGGGTCTTTCTATCCATTCCCTTCCCCCACCCAGGGTTCAGCCTTTACCCCTCCCTCAATCTTCCCCCCCCCCCCCATTCTGGGTCTACCTTAAAGCTATGTTGGTCCCTGGTCATGGCAGTGATGCACATACGCTGCCTGCAGCCAGCTCCAAAGCTTTTCCTCTGAACCATCCTGCCCCCCTCTGTCGTCATTGTTTCCACATGAGCAGGATGGGTCAGAGAGAAAGCTTCGGAGCAGGTCGCAAGTAGCGTATGTGCATCGCTGCTGCTGCTGTGGACCAGTAGAAGACTACCTTTAAGAAGACTTGGACAACGGTATAGATGGCAATGCTCTTTAAGAGGGCCTTAGAGGCTTCAAAGGTGTGTAGAGGGCTAACTTATTCTTTAGGTACTTGGCCCATTTGCCTGAGAGCTTGAAATTCTTAGATTTGGTCCTGTAGGGTACTAGCAGTCACTGCAGAAATGCTGTATGACCACATCATACCCTATCAGATATTAATATTCAGTAACATCTGTGTCTATCCTTTTCAATTATAGTATGTTGGACAATTGTTAATTATGAAATATTAAAAACTTTATTGAAAAAGAACTGGAGGATTTATCCCTCAAATTCTATAAAGTTCCGCTCACAAATTTGGCACCAACTTGAATTTACTTGCGCATCTTGCGAGTTTTTGGCCAGCAACTGAAAAGGGGTGTGGCCATGGTGGGTCAGGGGTGTTCACTAAAGATATGCGCAGTATTATAGAATTCGGTGGATTCACGCCTAATTTAGGCCCAAAATTGGGCGTGGATCCCAACGCTGTTTTATAAACGGTGTCCAACTCGGAGCGCCGTCTATAGAATAACGCTTAGCACTTATTTTTTTGGTGCTCAAATTTGGGCGCCACGTACTAAATCTAGTCCCATATGAACAGCAAGGATGAATTGCTAATGAAACAGGTGCCTTTAGGCTCTATCATTTCTGCCCTTCAATTGTTGTAGTAGGGAGGGAAGACGATGAGAGATGAATGGGACTCTCACAGTAGCGTACAATAGGATCCTTGGGTTTTTAGCTTGAGCATGGTGCTGGAGAAGATGCCATATTGTACCAGTGTACACTGACTCAACAGTTCCTGGTCTCCGAGAAAGAGGCTCATGGTATCAATGGAAATACCCCTTTCCAACTGGATTCTCTCTTTGACCTGCTGGATTTTAGTGTAGGGGCTAACAGACACACTAAGCAGGAACTGGTTATCTTGAGTGATCACAAGCTCAACAGATGGTGGCTGAAAGAGAAAGAGATCACATGTAAGGGAATCTCCCAGTTGTCTTTTCATGGGCTTACTATCAGGGATCCCCTACCTTTCCCTATTGGCTGTGAGGGATTTATATTCACAGGCTGACAGCCATGATTTGGTGTCTGGTCACTAGGAGCCATTTAAAGCTACCCACTTTAAAAAAAACCCAGAGCATTACTCAAAGCAACATACCAAAGTACATTATTTTCTGTTGAACTGAAATTTGTACCTTAAAGTCACTAATAGGTAAATGTTTGTAAAGGAGAAGGGTGTATGGTTTTAGATTCAGGAAACTTATTAGCATGACCAGAGCTGCCGAGGAGGCCGACTCACTCAGTGGGAGATTTAGGGCCCACCCCACCAATAGCTCCTCCCAGTCCTGCTCATAGCTCCGCCCCTGGTACAGCTGATTTGTGGCCAATGGCAAAAGAAGTGGCCTCCCCTTCCAGAGGCAGCAGGAGATGACGTTTTATTAAGTCATTTCCTGCTGTTCCTGGATGGGAAGGCTGCTCAGCGGGAGATCCCGGCTCCCCCAGGATGACCCACAAAAGCGGGAGACTTGGCAGATCTGCATGACAATAGGTACCGTCTGCTAAACACATCTCAGAAACATGTTACAGCATTGGATCTGGCTCTGTTCCTGTAGTCCGTCCATCCATGGTCCCTCTGACTTTATCCACCTCTGTTTCAAGGCTTAAAAATTAGAGTTCAAAATGCTAGGGCCAAAATGGCTCTTTTGGAAACTCAAATCAAAAGAATAAAGGTAAAAATACAATCCTTAGTAATATTAACTTCTTAATCTCTTTTACTTAAGCACTACTGTCTCTTCCTCTAGGAAGAGAAACAATCTCTACAACCATGCAAAAGCAAAACTTAGATTATCAATCCTTAGATTAAGTTTATGTTTTAGGCGCTCATGTATATATACATATATTTTAGACATTTAGATGTATATATTTATATGTTGATTTGTTTGTTTCCTATCTGTGTTCCTAGATCTTGTGGCTTCTGAGGTAGAGTCTGGCTACATCTGTGTTTGGTTACAATTATTTATTTCCTGGTGGAACTTATTGCGTTAAATTGTTTTTGCATATCATTATATCTTCTCTTGTTTTTTGGAACCCATTGGTCCACCCCTACTCCCTCCTGTTTTCCCTCTTTATACAAACAATTATTATTAGATATCTACTCCTGCCCCCTCCCCCCAGCATTCTTAACTCTTCCAAAGGAGAATGTCTTGAACGCTCCAAGATAATAAAATAACAAAGGAAATGAGGCTGAAAAGAAAACCAGGAACAGGTCTGGGCTCCCATCACACCCCATTCATCTTATCTTACCCCTCCCCTACTTTTCTTATAAACCCCCGTGCATGCCAGCAAAAGATACTTTTATTAATAAGACAGAAATATGGCAGGACCTACTAGGCATGAACGTTCCAGCACTAATGTCCCACAAGCAAAATATTTTAAAGGGTGTTAACTTAGTTGAATAAATGAACCAAAGAAGAAACCAATTTCCTGGAGTAATAAGACCAATGTAACAAGCTTGTCTTAAAGGGACTGAGCTGATCAGCACCATACCTAGAGCTGTGTAAGTGCTGGAGAGATGCAAAAACTGCCCTAAACTCACTATCTCCTCTGAGTGGGCAAGTCACACAGGGGACAAGTACACCTTGGTACAGTTCTGGAGCCGACATATGATTGTTCATCACAAACTATATGTCGGATGCAAACCTGTTGTACATTTTGGCCAGGGGCAGACTGACCATTTGGGCAACCGGGCAGTGCCCGAGGGCCCAGATGCTCTGCCCGGCACACCGGTTGTAATCTAGTGGCCTCTGCGAGGGGGAACATGTTTCCTGCCTGGCCCGCTGTGCTGCTGCAGCACAGACTCCCTGCAGAAGTCTTGTGAGACTGTCGAGACCAGTGAGAGTACCGCGAGAAGTCTCAGCTGCCATTTTGAAAACACGGTGGCACCAGCAGGTCCCAGGGGAATTATTGGCAACAGAGCAGGCAGGAAAGAACATGCCCCTCGCAGAGGCCACCAAGACCCCTCAGGTAGGACTG
The DNA here is from genome assembly GCF_901765095.1 of Microcaecilia unicolor. Taxonomy (NCBI): domain Eukaryota; kingdom Metazoa; phylum Chordata; class Amphibia; order Gymnophiona; family Siphonopidae; genus Microcaecilia; species Microcaecilia unicolor. The sequence goes on along the minus strand of NC_044041.1, from coordinate 16,234,440 downwards.
GGGCAGCAGGGGCGTCTGCGGCGGCAGGGGAGATGCTGGGCAGCAGCCGGGTGGGGGACCCAGACCACCCTCAGTCCACCCCTGGTTTTGGCCCTCATTTTGCAAGCCCTATTTGGTTTAATACATTTTTAAACCAAAACTTAAATGTTTATCTTGCATAAATGTCTAAATCTCCAATTTACAAAGCCAGGATATACATGTATCAAACCCAAATGTGTGCAAATGGCAAGGAGGTGTGGGCTGGGTGTGGTTTGGGACAAGGTCAAGGCAAGTTTGCAGACCTTTATTCTCCACTTCAGAATGGTTCTAAATGTTGATATCCTAAAAGATCGATGTCAGGAGCTACCCCTGGTATGAAACATATTTAGGCTTTGGTCAATAGCCGCTATTGAGCAGCACACCAAGGGAGGGATTGGGGGAGGTCTCCGCTTAATTCACCAGTGGTTTTTTTTGTCCCCCTAAATACCAAACTGGCAAGGGAAATCAGTTAACGCCAACAGAAGGTAACCGCTACGCTGAAGATCAAACGCCAAGCGAAAAATGGAGCCAAAAGACCTGTCTCAGATGGTTTCTACAACAAAGACTATATTCAAATCAATTGGGTCACTGATTTTATTGATTTGAATAAAGACTTTGTTGTGGAAACCATCTGAGACGGGTCTATTGGCTCCATTTTTTTCGCTTGGCAAGGGGAATCAGTCACCATGACAGCATCAGGATAATGTTTACGTTTCTAATGTCGCAAAGGTAAAATAGTTATGTTCCAGCACATACCCGTTTATTTACTGGCTTTGAACCATTTGCTATTTTCTACGTTTATTTTGCTAAAATGTTTGTTTTATGTGCACGTAACCTGTGCGTAAACGTCCATTCCTCTTGTATTTTACAACAGGCTCTATGTTGGCAAACTCTGTTCTAAAATACTGATGAAAGTTGAGTCGCACAGACCTGCACATCTCGGTTCCTACTTCCATGACCTGCCTAAAATGGGGCGGTTTATGTCCTCTTTCAAAGCATCTCAAAAACGAAAAGAATGGAACAGACAAGTCTGAAGCGTACCTGGGACATGCAGACTTCAGCTGCTCTTGCAACCTCTGCCCAGCAATAACCTTCCCCAAAGTTTCCTGTTGGATCTGCTGGGTCCATGATAATTGGCCTAAATATTTAGAAAGAATGAAGGCAAATCTTTGGTTATTCATAGCTAAAACTGATACTTGGTACTTTACAAGCGGACACTGGGATACACTTTACACAATCAGGCACAGATCAGATCTCTCAGACACAAAGGCAGTAACTCCGAAGGAACTATACCCTCCCCTCACACCAAAATAAAAGTGTTACCCTTCCCTTAGAGAGTGAAAAAAACAAAGGTTGGTCTACAGACCTGCGTTTGCTTAACTGTGATTCCAGGAAGTCTATGTCATAATATTTCAGCCAGTAAACACAGAGTGTCCTGTAATTCAAGACCATCTCCAGCACTTTACGGAAAAGTTCAGCCGTGTTAAACTTTGTGTTCTCATCATCCTTCTTCCCATCCTCTTCCCAGGCACGAATGGTCAGGAGCTCCAGGGCATACTTTGGAGGCAGCTTTTTCACTTCAGGTTTGTCCTCAAAGTACTAGGAAAAGAGAAAAGAGGCCTGAGGAACCCATGAGAGAAGGAAACATCTGAAATATGCCATTACCGGATCCATAAACTGATCATGGTCAGCGTTAATTCATCTGATTCCGGGTTGTTTGGGACTGGGTCATCTGGTCCCAGGATTATACTGAGCGACTCACCCAGGGGTGCCCCCTGCCCTGCCTGCTCCGCCGCTGCCAATGACAGGAGATGATGGGCTGGGAGCAACTCTTGTGCCTCACCACTTGCATATTCTACTACTACTACTTATCATTTCTATAGCGCTACTAGACGTACGCAGCGCTGTACAGTTATGTTTAAACAAATGAGAGATCTGCATGAAACAAAATATGCCTGACCCCTAGTACTGAGCACCAACCCATTTTCAAAGTCATTCATTTGTTAAGGATATGCCATCCTTTGGAACAATATAAGAAACACCAATAGCTTTTTGGCTGGCCCTGGTTTTAATTTATATCCCTGTTTCTAACCTGAATTTTAGGAATCCAGGATTGGCCTAATAACTTCCTCTTCAAACTGGGTAACTTAGCAGTTTGCAACGGGGGGGGACGGGGGTTCTGTCTCTTCTGTGGCAGTGGCATGGGCTCTAGGCTGTAGCAGCTAGAGGAACTGATATGTGCAGACCAGAAGTGATAAGTGATGCAATAGTGTGGACCAGAAAGAAGCCATATTGTTTCCTGGCTGAAGCTTTGAGGGGGACCATTACTGGCCACCATTCAGGTAGGGCCACTAACATGCCTCTTAGCCCACCCTCGTTCTGTTAGGAAGTGCAGGATGGAAAGCAAAACAAGCTGGGCTGCCATCAATTCTTACACAGTGGAGACTCCAGTAATGCGACCTTCCTGAGAGTGTTGAGGGTTTTATCAATATTTTTGTGGATTAGAGATGGAATTTTGACCATGATACCCTCCACACCCTCATTCTCTCTTTATTCATTACCAGACTAAATTACTGTAATATAGTCTATCTAGGTTGCAGCCTGGTACACCTAAAGAAATTGCATTCTGTACATTACCGATTTGTACCAGTATTTCACCAGACGAATCAGGCTCTTGACTTTAGTGGGTCGGCATTTGACAAAATCCCTCTGCAGTTCGGTGAAGCAAGTGGAAAACCCTCCTCCCTCAGGGCAGGTGCGTAAGAGGTTTGAATATACCCTGGGGTCAGGTCTGTAGTCCTTTGTGACCTGGCCTGTTAAAAGTACAATAAAAGCAAGTGAAGATGCAACCTGATTCAACTGAAAAGGCAAGAGGATGGAGAGAGACAAGGATTGAACTCTGTTAATATTTTTGAGTATTTTTGCCCAGGTTACACCCAGTGGCGTAGCCAGACAACAGATTTTGGGTGGGCCTAGGTAAGAAGTGGGTGGGCACCAAATGCCCCCCCCCCACCCCGCCCTCCCACCACCACCAAAAAAATATCTCAGCTGGCATGAAAATGCTTCTTTCCACCTCGGCAGTCTACAGCAGGCATGCACTGAAAACTGAGCATGCGCAGGTGCCAGTATTGTGGAGAGCAGAATTTTTGTTACTATCAGGGGAAAGTCTTCAGCTGGCAGAGCTTGGGATCTCCACCAGCTACCGCTAAACATGTGCTACTGTTGGGTGGGCCTGAGCCATAAGTGGATGGGCCCTGGCCCACCCAGGCCCACCTGTAGCTACGCCACTGGTTACACCAGCTCCCTGAACAGTGATCCACTAGGAAGACATAAACTTTGTAAATGTAGGAAGGAGATATTACCCAGAGGATCATAGGCAGGCAGGACATCACACTCAACAACATCCTCATAATTATCAAGCTTCAGCTGGAAACTGAGCACCCGCGGGTTGGGCCATTTTGATTTCTCAATGGTAACTGTAAAGCCTCTGCCCTTGTACGGTTCCAGCTTCTTGCGGATCTCATCAATAATCTCTCTCCGGTTATCCTCCTGGTCTCTGTAATCTGCGAAACAGCTGAGAAACACCACAAGGTCTGCATCAGATCTGCCTTTCAGGGTTGTGCCTTTGCCGGTGGACCCTCCCTAAAAGAAAAGATATAGATTACAATGTGATCAGAAAAGGGATAGAGGGGTGGGGTGGTGGCCTGAGGTTCCAGTATTAACATTACATTGCTCCATGCAGGAACGAGAGACAGAACCTAGTTCCTGCACCTGGCATGAAGAGGTGGCTGCATTAACATGCGGACATCTCAAAAGAATCGGGGGGGGGGGGGGGGTCAAGCACACTACTAATGACCTATTCCTGGATACATTGAAAGAGCTTGCTCAATATTAGGGGTGCTCAGCACCACTGGCAGCCACAGAGCTGGTTCCTATGTATATAGGAACCAGACGGTAACTGAACACAAAAGTCCCATGAGAGAAACAGGCAGTGGGAAAGGAAGGAAGGCTGGACAAACCTCAACATCAACAGAAAAAGTTGATTACTGCAGTATGTAATGCACAGTAACACGAAAGAAATACTCAAGAGCCTTGAGTATTTCTTTCATGTTATTGTGCATTGCCTTTTACATATGGCAGTAATAAACGTTTTCTGTTGATCTTGGGGTTTGTCCAGCCTTCCTTCCTTTCCCACTTTTTGGTTGTTTCCTATGTAAATAGACCATTAGGGTGATGCTTGCTGGTCATTTATAAGCTCATTAGAAGTAGCTCCACTTCAAATGAGGCTTCCTCCTGCCTTCTTGGATACTGCTATTTCTTTGGTACCTGTTACAACCAAAACGGGTTTTCCCTTTCAAGCCCTGCTTCTCCCTCCCTTTTTCCCCCCACCAAATACCAATCTGCAGGTATCTTCTGCTGAAACATAGGCCTTTGCCCCTGGCACAAAATAAGTACCTGAATATATGTAAACCACTTTGAATTTAGTTGCAAAAACCTAAGAAAGGCGGTATATCAAGTCCCATTTCCCTATTTGAGATTCTAAATTGAATGTTGAGATTCTGTTGCTACTATTGGAGATTCTACATGGAATGTTGCTACCATAGGCGGTCGGTGGCCCAACTGTTTGGGGAGGCTAAAGGGGGCGGGGTTATGGGTGGGGCCAGGGGTGGAGCTTAAATCCATAATTGTCTGATAACACAGAAAAAAATAAATAAAAAAGTCACAATTAATAGCATGTTATTAAATTTAGATATTAGATATGTATCATATGTCAAAGTATAAAGTGGTTGCTCAAATCATATACTAACCACAATTGCTCAACTGCAAAACTATGCACAACTTTGTGCAAAAACACACTCAGAACCTTACTGTACTATAAATATTACACTGGGCAGACCCTAATACACCAATATACCACCCATATGGAAAATGAGGACCATCAACAATATGAAACAAGGGATCACATCACAATTCTCATGTAGAGCCACAAAACATCATTTTAGGGTGGATGGTATTCACAATGAGCTCCTTTTATTAACAACCAGATAGAGATAAAGAGTTTTCAAATTTCAATTTTGGCACAGTATAAGTCATCAAAAACACATAGAACACAGATACATCCTCACCAAGTATAGAATAAGTAACCACAAACTAAAATAGAAATATCTAGACAAAAATTAAACTGAACCCCCAAGAGGCCAGATTCCACGTACAATGCAACGCCACAGAAACAGTGATGCATATCCCTAGTACTGTGCAAAATATAAAGATAGCAGACGTAAATTTGAAAAAACTGACAAATACCAATCACCACTTTACAAATTAAAAAAACAGAAATAAAACAAAACAAAGAAAATAAGATAATACCATTTTATTGGACTAATACTTTTTCAATTAGCATTCAGAGGCCAAAACCTCCTTCCTTAGATCAGTACTGCTGTTACGGTCCTGTCCTGACCTAAGGATGGAGGTTTTGGTCTCTGAAAGTTGGTCAAAACTGTATTAAAATTAGTCCAACAAAAAGATCACCTTATTTTCATTTCTATTTATCACCACAGCTACAATACTACTAAAGCAAATAAATACATCATTTTTTCTACCTTTGTTGTCTCTGGTTTCTGCTTTCCTCATCTTCTCTTCACTCTCTCCCTTCCATCCAGCATCTGCTCTCTTTCTCTCTCATCCAGCGTCTGTCTGCTTTCTCTGCCCCTTCCATCCACTGCCCTGCCCTTTCTTTCCCTTCTGCCTGTGTCTTCCTCTTTTCTTTTTACATATGCATTCCAGTATCTCCCCTCCCTCTCCATCTTTATTTCTCCTCTCTCTGTTCCCCATCCATATCCATCTTCTGCTTACCTCCTATTTGACTTTTTTCTCTCCATGTCCACTGTCATTCCCTCTAACTCACTATCTCTCCTATCCATAACCTCCCCTGACCCCTCTGTGTTCCTGTCCCTATTCCACCCATATTCAGCATTTGCTCTCTGTGCTCCCATCCCTGTTACCCCCAAGTTCAGCATCTGCCCTTTGTCCCCTTCCCATGATGTTCCTCACCCTTCTTTCTCCCTCTTTCTTGCACGCCCACCCCAGGGCCCGTATCTCTCCATCCACATCTCTCCACCCCCCTTTCCATTTGGTCTGGCTGGAAAGAATCGCTCTCCCTCCCCCCCCCACCAATTAGTGCGGTATTGCACTCCCCCTCCTCACTCCATGCCCACTCCGCTCCTGCATGATGCCTCCAAGCTTCCAGGTTCGCCAGCAGCATCTCAGCAATGAATTTGCTGTCTTCTGCCTGCCCCGGAAGCCTCCTCTATACAACTTCCCGCGTAGGCGGGACGCTGAACAGAGAATGCTTCCGGGGCTGGCTGAAGGCAACAAATTCATTGCTGATGCTGCTGGAGGCTTCGAAATTTAAAAACTAGTAGAGTGGGGCGAGTGAGGAGGGGGGAGAGCGATGTCGCACTAGTCGGGGGGGGGGGGAGATGCTGGGACACACCATGCAGGACCGCACCAGTTGGGGGAGGGAGAAGACGTCAATGGATGGCATCATCACCCCCTAACGAGATACACTCGGGGCGGACCTCTCCCCCTCGGTACGCCACTGCCCATAGGTCCCACCCCCCGCGTGCGCAGAGTTGATGGCGCCGATCAGCAGGAGGACTCGAACTCGATGCCAGCCACCCAGCCTGAAGACAAGTGAGAGTCACGCGGGGGAGGGAAACTTCTGGCTGGGGAGGCTTGGCCTCCCCAAGCCTCTTATACCGGGCGTCTATGGTTGCTACTATTAGAGATTCTACATGGAATGTTGCTATTATTTGAGATTCTACATGGAATGTTGCTAGTGGAGGAGTAGCCTAGTGGTTAGTGTAGCAGACTTTGATCCTGGGGAACTGAGTTTGATTCCCACTGCAGCTCCTTGTGACTCTGGGCAAGTCACTTAACAATCCATTGCCCCTGGTACAAAATAAGTACCTGAATATATGTAAACCACTTTGAATGTAGTTGCAAAACCTCAGAAAGGCCGTATATCAAGTCCCATTTCCCTTTCCCTTGATATCCATCCATTGTGTAATTCATAAACTCTGCAGGTCCTTGGAGCACCACTGGGTAGGAAGTACATGTGATCCCAGCAGCAGCTGCACACACCATGCCCAGAACCTCTGGGAAAATATTTTCAGCTGTTTTTCTTGTTGTTTTCCCTGACAGTTTGCTTCTGCTGCATTGGCTTCTAATTGCTGTCCCATCTAGAGCTACAGCTCCAGGAGGCTTCGTCCGTAGCTAAGTACATTCAGGGCCATCCCTAGGGTAAGACAAATTAGGGTGACCATCCTTGGCCCAGTGCTTGGGGAGGAGGGGAACTTGCTCAGGTATCCTCTTCCCAGCAGGAATAGATTACATACATTCAGACCTAAATTTAGAAATAGTTGTTGCCTCCTGCACCAAAGTTTGAAGGTGTCACCTGATCCACATACCTGGGTACAGCTCTTTACTATTCCTGCCCTTCCCCTTTAAGCAGGGGGGCTGAAGGAAGGTGAACATCAGCTGATTTCTGCCCAGTGACTCTGCTCCAGCTTCACTCCCTCCTGGCTTGTCCTGACAGGATGGGAGGGGATAAGGCTACAGCAGAGACTGAGGCAGCATGTGAGGAGAAGCAGGAGAAGTGGGACTATGGATAATTCTATTGGCGTGACATTATAATAATACTAGTAAAAGAGGCCCGTTTCAGAGCAAATGAAACGGTCACGAGCAAGGTTTTCATCGCCACCCCCCTCCCTCCCTGGCCAACCCCTTCGTTGTTCTGCCATTGCTCCGCCCCCAACGTCATTACGTTTGACGCGAGGGCGGGGCCCGGAGCGATTTCCTCTCCGCCTCCCTCCCTCCCTGCCAACCCCTTTCGTTGTTCTGCCATTGCTCCGCCCTCGAGGGCGGGGCACGGAGCGATTTTGGTGGCTTCACCACCACGAACCTTCGAACCTTTTTGAAGGAAGTCAGGGCTTGGCTTCACTGACGTCAGTGTCCTCAGAACGTTGAGGGTGAGTTTTATTATAGTAGATGTGCTTCCAAAGCAATACACAAAGACCACATTTTTCTTAAGGGCTCAACAGGGAGTGAGTTTGACCCTTGAGAACATATCTTCTAGGAAACTTATAGAGCCTTTTACTAAGACGCGGTAGCGTTTTTGGTGCACGCTAAAAATAAGCGTGAACACTAGAGATGTCCATATATTCCTATGGGCACCTCTAGCATTTAGTGCATACTCAGCGTGCGCTAAAAACGCTACCGTGGCTTAGTACAAGACGCCCTTAGAGCTCTAGGTCCTAATTTAAGAAATTCTCTCTTGACCACCCGAATAGTAGGGCATAGAACTGGAGACACATTACTAGGATCCAGCAACACTGGTCACCTATTTCTATAGAGTCCAATTCAAAATTCTCACACTAACTCTTAAAAGCCTCTTTGGTTCTACCCCCCGCACACCTATCCTCTCTTGTCACCCCACACTGTTCCGTTTGCCTCATGCGCTGTGCCTATGAGTTCTGTCTATGTGTATCTTCAGTGTTCCGCTCTCATTTCGAATTACAGGTCACTCAGGTTTTTTCTTTCCTGTGTCACCCCTTCTCTCTGGAATTCACTTCCCTCTGTAAGGAGGGTTGTTTTCAGAGCTTTTTTTGAGGGGGTACTTGGGGGTACTGAGTACTGGCACCTTTTCCATTGTCTGCTAAAATTGACCCATGGTCCCCAAGTTTTTTAATGAAAGACCTCAGGCCCTACACACCAAATCTGCCTTGTCATAGATTCTGGGACTGGTTGCAGGGGGCCTGGCTAATGTGGGATGAGTCCCCACACCTGAAGGGTGGCCTGGCATTTGAGTACCGACCCTTTTTTCCGCTAGAAAAAATGCACTGGTCATTCTTAAGCCCCTAAACACTAAGCAGTGATTCTCCTTTCCCTCCCATGGAGCAGCGACAGCGGTCTCTGTGGCTCGAGTATTGATCTTGTTGCTTTTTCCCCGCCCTTTTCCTTTTTTTTTTTCTTATATTTGATGGTGTTTCTTCCCCTTTCTGAATTTCGACTGTAAATTGCTTGGAACTTTCCTTCATCTACTACTACTACTACTACTACTTAACATTTCTAGAGCGCTACTAGGGTTACGCAGCGCTGTACAATTTAACAAAGAGAGACAGTCCCTGCTCAAAGAGCTTACAATCTAATAGACAAGTGAACGGTCGGTCCGATAGGGGCAGTCAAATTGGGGCAGTCTGGATTCACTGAACGGTAAGGGTTAGGTGCCGAACGCAGCATTGAAGAGGTGGCATATTATGCTGAAATCTTCTGCCCAGTGCACGACAGTGGCCAGAAAAGCAAACAGGATGCTACGAATTATTAGGAAAGGGATGGTAAATAAAGACCAAGAATACTATAATGACTCTGTATCGCTCCATGGTGCAACCTCACCTTGAGTATTGCGTTCAGTTCTGGTCGTTGTATCTCAAAAAAGATACAGCGGAATCAGAAAAGGTTCAAAGAAGAGCAGCCAAAATGATAAAGGGGCTGGAACTCCTCTCATGTGAGGAAAGGTTAAAGAGGTTAGGGCTCTCATACCGACGTAAACAAAAATTCTTAAAAATTTGGGGGTGTCTGCTAGAGACAGTGACACAGAAAGGCAGAAGCCTTATACTAAATACTTTATGATTTGGATATTAAACGGTTTTTTTTTACCAGGGACAACCATACAGGGGGGTATATATACAGTATATATATAAATATGGAAACATGCACACACACAAAAATGAATATTGTTTTGAGGTAGGGAGGGTGGGAGGTGGAGTGGGGGGGGAGGGTAGGGGAACCGGGAGGGGGGGGAAAGAATTGTAAAAACAAAATAAACAAGTGAACGCTTATTGCTATGGAATACCACTAATAAATGGTTGTATTATGCACTATGTATCATGTGAGACATATTACCCGTTAAATACTTTGTATGGCTGTATTTGTTAATAAAAACCTTTTATAAATTAAAAAAAGAGGTTAGGGGGGAGAGACGATTCAAGATGGCGGCGTAACAGGCAGCACCGAAAAGTCGCTCTGAGAACCAGCCCGAGAGAAAACTCTTGCGGACAATATGCCCCATACTAAAAGGAAGGGGTTGACGAGGATAGTTCCCCCACCTACCTCGACTCCTTCATCGACTCGGACGGGACTAGAGCGTTTTTTCAGCCCGATTTCCCAAACAAGCAGAGATGTGGATCCCATAGCGGGGCTCCTTGGGGAAGTGGAGGTCCCGCTGGGAGAGGATGTATCTCTCTCTCCACCATCTATTAGTAAACCTCCCTGCCCAGCATCGATGGCGAGTACCGATGTGGATCAACGCCCTACCGGAAGTGTATCGGGTGAGATCCACGGTGAGGGTTGGGAAGCTCCACAGAAGACGCTGGGAGCAGAGGCCGTAGGAACCTCTAGGAGAACGCAGGAGGTAAATCTTGAAATGATTTGGGTAAAGCTGAACAGAATGGATATGACTTTACAACAAACATCGGGTGAAGTCAGTAACTTTAATAAGAGATTTGGTGAGTTAAATGCAAAGGTAGACCTGATAAAAGAAGAAACAGCTGAAAAAATGACTGTTATACAAAAGAATGTAGATTCTTTACAAGAATTTAAAACAAATGTGGTGAAAGATAATGTTGAACTTCGGAGACGAGTGGAACAAGTTGAAAACTTTAATAGAAGATTAAATCTACGTTTATTGAATTTTCCCAAACTCCTAGGGATTACTCCTCTAGATTTATTTAAGAGTTATTTGAATGAGGTGTTGAAAATGCCTCTGGAAGCTATGCCGCCTGTTAATAAGTTATATTATATTCCTACTCCTAAAGGAGAGACTGGGAAAAATCAAGAAGCTCAACTTATGAACATAGATCTTGGAAATATTTCAGCTATACTTGAACAAACACTTGATGAGACAACAGAAAGGTCTACATTGATAGTGTCTTTAATATTTGAACAGGACTTAAACAACATAATGAAACAGTACTTTAAGAATTTAAAAACCTGTTTTGGGGGTATTAAAGTACAGATTTTTCCTGATGTTACAAAATCAACTCAGCAGAGAAGGAAAGCCTTTTTGGCATTAAAATCAAGAACTGTTCAGATAGGAGGGATGTTTTTCCTGGCCTATCCGTGCAAGTGCCTTGTGAGACTGGGTCAGGTTAAATATACATTTTTTTCACCTGAAGCCCTTAAATCTTTTCTAGATTCTAAACAATTGTAATATTACAAGGGAATATTACGCCACCTTATTATTTTTGTGTAATTAAACTCTGGAATTCGTTGCCGGAGAACGTGGTACGGGCGGTTAGCTTGACGGAGTTTAAAAAGGGGTTAGATAGATTCCTAAAGGACAAGTCCATAGACCGCTATTAAATGGACTTGGAAAAATTCCGCATTTTTAGGTATAACTTGTCTGGAATGTTTTTACGTTTGGGGAGCGTGCCAGGTGCCCTTGACCTGGATTGGCCACTGTCGGTGACAGGATGCTGGGCTAGATGGACCTTTGGTCTTTCCCAGTATGGCACTACTTATGTACTTATGTACTTATTGTTATATTTTCCCCATAACTCTTTTCGTCTCCTCCAATAATGAGGTCTAAGGAAGCAATAATTATCATAATTAATTAAGAAATTAGACTATTTTTTGAAGTAGGTTTTACTTCTGTAAGATGTTTTCTTTAAGGAATGTTATTATTTCTGCATAAATTGTATTATGGCTGTATTTCAATAACAAGTATATTCTTGTTAAAATGTTAAAAATTTAATAAACAAATTGAAACATAAAAAAAGAGGTTAGGGCTCTTCAGTTTGGAAAAGAGACGGCTAAGAGGAGATAAAATCCTGAGTGGTGAAGAGTGAGTAGAAGTGAATTGATTTTTTTACTCTCAACAAGTACAAAGACTAGGGGACACTCAAGGAAGTTACATGGAAATACTTTTAAAACAAATAGGAGAAAATATTTTTTCACTCAACGAATAGTTAAGCTCTGGAACTCTTTGCCGGAAGATCAGATATGTGGAAGCCAGCACTTGCCCTGGGATTGGTAGCTGGGAATGTTGCTACTATGTTCCCGCCCGTAACCTCCGCTCACAGGACAAAGCCCTTCTCTCAGTACCCTTCTCCACCACTGCCAACTCCAGGCTCCGCTCATTCTGCCTTGCCTCACCCTATGCCTGGAACAATCTTCCTTTACCCATACGCCATGACCCCTCCCTACCCATCTTCAAATCTCTGCTTAAAACTCACCTCTTCAATGCTGCCTTCGGCGCCTAAATGCCCCAATCTATCCACCCTATCAGATTAACTGTTCACTCGTCCTCTAGATTGTTCACTTGTCTCTAGATTGTTCTCTTGTCTTTTAGATTGTAAGCTCTTTGAGCAGGGACTGTCCTTCTATGTTTAAATTGTACAGCGCTGCGTAACCCTAGTAGCGCTTTAGAAATGTTAAATAGTAGTAGTAGTAGTATTTGGGTTTCTGTCAGGTACTGGATTGGTCACTGTTGGAAACAGGATACTGGGCTAGATGGACCATTGGTCTGACCCAGTATTATGTACTGTAAACAATAAACACAATAGGATAGGCATGAAACAGAACAGTCCAAAATCTTAAAAAAAAAATTATTGGTAAAAGCCTTCAAAACTGCAAAAGCAAAGTTCTAAAGTCCCTTCTCACTGTCTCAACTGAAGTTTCCAAAACAGCAGTGACCCATTCATATTATCAGAGACTCTCATGGTTATTATAGGAGATCTCTGGTAAGGAGATAAGAGAGATACCAAAAACATGAACCAAATAATCTCAAAACCTTTCTATAGGAAAAATCCTCCTATTATAAGGAATTTTAATGGTATTCAAGCATATTTTTGTAAGGTTAAATTGCCTTTAATTTACTCTGTAAGAACCTCGACTTACGGCTATGATCTTGCAACTCAGTTGTCCTTTCGAGTCAAATAACATAGTAACATAGTAGATGACGGCAGAAAAAGACCTGCACGGTCCATCCAGTCTGCCCAACAAGATAACTCATATTTGCTGCTTTTTGTCTATACCCTACTTTGATTTGTACCTGTGCTCTTCAGGGCACAGACCGTATAAGTCTGCCCAGCACTATGAGTAATGCCAATATTTAAGTCCAAAGCAGACCTTCTCTACCCAGTCTTTCACTTACCTTAACCACCTTTAGCACCTTGACTTTAGATCCCTTGACTTGAACTTCCTTAAAGCAGTTTTCTTTTAGGAATGTACAGACAGAGTCAACAGCAGTTGCCATCTGACTCAGAAAACGCTCATTTGGTTGGAGTTTCTCAGAAATGAATATATCCAAGTCTTTTGCTTTAGCTTTGCAAAGATCCATGTTGGCTTTTGAGCAAGCAGCACAGGCATGGTGAAACATTGCTGCCTGTGTCTTTGAATCTAGAGACAGTTGTCAGTGGGGGGAGGATCAGCCCAGGCAGGGGGACACTGATGGTGCTGAAAAACTTGCCTGTGTCTTAGAGCTGTCACCTTCTTCTCATTTCCAATGCCCCAGCCCAGTTGCTTCAGTTTCGTTTTCCCAGTTGTGACACTGCTACAGTTTATCTCGCTCCACCACCTGTATATCCTCAACCCTGCACCAAGCCTCATCTAAGACAAAAGTGGGTCTGTGTATTACTGCCTTCTAAATGTCACTCTCATTGCTTTCTCTTCCTATGAAGGTGTGGCCAGGTCTTTGTAGGTGCTGAGAGCAAGCTGATGGTGTAATTTAGTAGCATTGTAGAAACAGAAGACTAGAGATGTTCTATTGGTAAAAAAGCCTTCAAAACTGCAAAAGCAAACTCACAAAAGATCAGAGAGACCGGGCTGTCTCCGTGGGGTGATGGGTCTGCTGCACAATGGACATTTAGTGGAAGAGACTCTACTGTAGGCTTCAAGAATTTAAGTAGGCAAACATGGAATGAATGGGAGTGTGCACTGCAGTGGACGTCACCAATTGGTGTCATTGTAATGTCAATATACAGTACTAACCACCTTATAATTGAAAGAGAAAAACGCCTAGATTTCGACCCAAATCGGGAGATAGACGTTTATCTCACAAAAACGAATAAATCGGTATCATGGAAAGCCGATTTTGGACGTTTTCAACTGCACTCCATCGCGGAAGCGTACAAAGTTGACGGGGGCGTGTCGGAGGCGTGGCGAAGGCGGAACTGGGGCGTGGTTATCGGCCGAGGAGAGATGAGCGCCTTTCGCCGATAATGGGAAAAAAGTATGCGTTTGTAGCTAGAATTTAAGGCACTTTTCCTGGACCCTGTTTTTTCACGAATAAGGCCCCAAAAAGTGCCCTAAATGACCAGATTACCCCCAGAAGGAATCGGGGATGACCTCCCCTGACTCCCCCAGTGGTCACTAACCCCCTCCCACCACAAAACATGATGTTTCACAACTTTTTATTTTCACCCTCAAATGTCATACCCACCTCCCTGGCAGCAGTATGCAGGTCCCTGGAGCAGTTATTAGGGGGTGCAGTGGACTTCAGGCAGGTGGACCCAGGCCCATCCCTCCCCTACCTGTTACAATTGTGCTGCTTAATGCTTATTAGTCGTCCAACCCCCCAAACCCACTGTACCCACATGTAGGTGCCCCCCTCACCCCTTAGGGCTATAGTAATGGTGTAGACTTGTGGGCAGTGGGTTTTGAGGGGGATTTGGGGGGCTCAACACACAAGGGAAGGGTGCTATGCACCTGGGAGCTCTTTTACCTTTTTTTTTGTTTTTGTAAAAGTGCCCCCTAGGGTGCCCGGTTGATGTCCTGGCATGTGAGGGGGGACAGTGCACTACGAATCCTGGCCCCTCCCATGAACAAATGCCTTGGATTTATTCGTTTTTGAGCTGGGCGCTTTCATTTTCCATTATCGCTGAAAAACAAAAACGCCCAGCTCACAAATTGTCGAACAAAACATGGATGTCTATTTTTTTCGAAAATACGGTTCGGTCCGCCCCTTCACGGACCCTTTCTCGGAGATAAACGCCCATGGAGATAGACGTTTTCGTTCAATTATGCCCCTCTAAGTCACCTCTGATCATTTAATTTTCAGGATTCTTTGAATATGCAGTGGAATATACGTGATGCTTAGTGCAGAGAAAGCAATGAGAGTGACATTTAGAAGGCAGTAATACACAGACCCACTTTTGTCTTAGATGAGGCTTGGTGCAGGGTTGAGGATATACAGGTGGTGGAGCGAGATAAACTGTAGCAGTGTCACAACTGGGAAAACGAAACTGAAGCAACTGGGCTGGGGCATTGGAAATGAGAAGAAGGTGACAGCTCTAAGACACAGGCAAGTTTTTCAGCACCATCAGTGTCCCCCTGCCTGGGCTGATCCTCCCCCCACTGACAACTGTCTCTAGATTCAAAGACACAGGCAGCAATGTTTCACCATGCCTGTGCTGCTTGCTCAAAAGCCAACATGGATCTTTGCAAAGCTAAAGCAAAAGACTTGGATATATTCATTTCTGAGAAACTCCAACCAAATGAGCGTTTTCTGAGTCAGATGGCAACTGCTGTTGACTCTGTCTGTACATTCCTAAAAGAAAACTGCTTTAAGGAAGTTCAAGTCAAGGGATCTAAAGTCAAGGTGCTAAAGGTGGTTAAGGTAAGTGAAAGACTGGGTAGAGAAGGTCTGCTTTGGACTTAAATATTGGCATTACTCATAGTGCTGGGCAGACTTATACGGTCTGTGCCCTGAAGAGCACAGGTACAAATCAAAGTAGGGTATAGACAAAAAGCAGCAAATATGAGTTATCTTGTTGGGCAGACTGGATGGACCGTGCAGGTCTTTTTCTGCCGTCATCTACTATGTTACTATGTTATTTGACTCGAAAGGACAACTGAGTTGCAAGATCATAGCCGTAAGTCGAGGTTCTTACAGAGTAAATTAAAGGCAATTTAACCTTACAAAAATATGCTTGAATACCACTAAAATTCCTTATAATAGGAGGATTTTTCCTATAGAAAGGTTTTGAGATTATTTGGTTCATGTTTTTGGTATCTCTCTTATCTCCTTACCAGAGATCTCCTATAATAACCATGAGAGTCTCTGATAATATGAATGGGTCACTGCTGTTTTGGAAACTTCAGTTGAGACAGTGAGAAGGGACTTTAGAACTTTGCTTTTGCAGTTTTGAAGGCTTTTACCAATAATTTTTTTTTTAAGATTTTGGACTGTTCTGTTTCATGCCTATCCTATTGTGTTTATTGTTTACAGTACATAATACTGGGTCAGACCAATGGTCCATCTAGCCCAGTATCCTGTTTCCAACAGTGACCAATCCAGTACCTGACAGAAACCCAAATAGTAGCAACATTCCCAGCTACCAATCCCAGGGCAAGTGCTGGCTTCCCCATATCTGTCTCAATAGCAGAGTATGAACTTTTCCTCCAGGAACTTGTCCAAACCTTTTTTTAAACACAGATACACTAACTGCTGCTACTACTACATCTTCCGGCAAAGAGTTCCAGAGCTTAACTATTCGTTGAGTGAAAAAATATTTTCTCCTATTTGTTTTAAAAGTATTTCCATGTAACTTCCTTGAGTGTCCCCTAGTCTTTGTACTTGTTGAGAGTAAAAAAATCAATTCACTTCTACTCACTCTTCTCCACTCAGGATTTTATCTCCTCTTAGCCGTCTCTTTTCCAAACTGAAGAGCCCTAACCTCTTTTTTTAATTTATAAAAGGTTTTTATTAACAAATTCAGCCATACAAAGTATTTAACGGCTAACATGTCTCACATGACACATAGTGCATAATACAACCATTTATTAGTGGTATTCCATAGCAATAAGCGTTCACTTGTTTATTTTGTTTTTACAATTCCTTCCCCCCCCCCCACTCCACCTCCCACCCTCCCTACTTCAAAACAATATTCATTTTTGTGTGTGTGCATGTTTCCATATATATATATATATATATACCCCCCTGTATGGTTGTCCCTGGTAAAAAAAAATACGTTTAATATCCAAATCATAAAGTATTTAGTATAAGGCTTCTGCCTTTCTGTGTCAATGTCTCTAGCAGACACCCCTAAATTTTAAAGAATTTTTGTTTACGTCAGTATGAGAGCCCTAACCTCGTTAACCTTTCCTCACATGAGAGGAGTTCCATCCCCTTTATCATTTTGGCTGCTCTTTTTTGAACCTTTTCTAGTTCTGCTATATATCTTTTTTGAGATACAACGACCAGAACTGAACGCAGTACTCAAGGTGAGGTTGCACCATGGAGCGATACAGAGACATTATAGTATTCTTGGTCTTTATTTACCATCCCTTTCCTAATAATTCGTAGCATCCTGTTTGCTTTTCTGGCCACTGTCGTGCACTAGGCAGAAGATTTCAGCATAATAGGCCACCTTTTCAATGCTGCGTTCGGCACCTAACCCTTACCGTTCAGTGAATCCAGACTGCCCCAATTTGACTGCCCCTATCGGACCGACCGTTCACTTGTCTATTAGATTGTAAGCTCTTTGAGCAGGGACTGTCTCTCTTTGTTAAATTGTACAGCGCTGCGTAACCCTAGTAGCGCTCTAGAAATGTTAAGTAGTAGTAGTAGTAGATGAAGGAAAGTTCCAAGCAATTTACAGTCGAAATTCAGAAAGGGGAAGAAACACCATCAAATATAAGAAAAAAAAAAGGAAAAGGGCGGGGAAAAAGCAACAAGATCAATACTCGAGCCACAGAGACCGCTGTCGCTGCTCCATGGGAGGGAAAGGAGAATCACTGCTTAGTGTTTAGGGGCTTAAGAATGACCAGTGCATTTTTTCTAGCGGAAAAAGGGTCGGTACTCAAATGCCAGGCCACCCTTCAGGTGTGGGGACTCATCCCACATTAGCCAGGCCCCCTGCAACCAGTCCCAGAATCTATGACAAGGCAGATTTGGTGTGTAGGGCCTGAGCTCTTTCATTAAAAAACTTGGGGACCATGGGTCAATTTTAGCAGACAATGGAAAAGGTGCCAGTACTCAGTACCCCCAAGTACCCCCTCAAAAAAAGCTCTGAAAACAACCCTCCTTACAGAGGGAAGTGAATTCCAGAGAGAAGGGGTGACACAGGAAAGAAAAAACCTGATTGACCTGTAATTCGAAATGAGAGTGGAACACTGAAGATACACATAGACAGAACTCATAGGCACAGCGCATGGGGCAAACGGAACAGTGTGGGGTGACAAGAGAGGATAGGTGTGCGGGGGGTAGAACCAGAGAGGCTTTTAAGAGTTAGTGTGAGAATTTTGAATTGGACTCTATAGAAATAGGTGACCAGTGGTGCTGGATCCTAGTAATGTGTCTCCAGTTCTATGCCCTACTATTCGGGTGGTCAAGAGAGAATTTCTTAAATTAGGACCTAGAGCTCTAAGGGCGTCTTGTACTAAGCCACGGTAGCGTTTTTAGCGCACGCTGAGTATGCACTAAATGCTAGAGGTGCCCATAGGAATATATGGACATCTCTAGTGTTCACGCTTATTTTTAGCGTGCACCAAAAATGCTACCATGTCTTAGTAAAAGGCCCTATAAGTTTCCTAGAAGATATGTTCTCAAGGGTCAAACTCACTCCCTGTTGAGCCCTTAAGAAAAATTTCTAAATTTAGGTCTGAATGTATGTAATCTATTCCTGCTGGGAAGAAAACCACACCAGAGGATACCTGAGCAAGTTCCCCTCCTCCCCAAGCACTGGGCCAAGGATGGTCACCCTAATTTGTCTTACCCTAGGGATGGCCCTGAATGTACTTAGCTAGGGATGATGCCTCCTGGAGCTGGAGCTCTAGATGGGACAGCAATTAGAAACCAATGCAGCAGAAGCAAACTGTCAGGGAAAACAACAAGAAAAACAGCTGAAAATATTTTCCCAGAGGTTCTGGGCATGGTGCGTGCAGCGGCTGCTGGGATCACATGTACTTCCTGCCCAGTGGTGCTCCAAGGACCTGCAGAGTTTATGAATTACACAATGGATGGATATCAAGGGAAAGGGAAATGGGACTCTGGTGGTTCCTCCTCCACATCTATCCCGCTAACAGTCGGTGTACCCCAAGGATCTGTCCTAGGACCTCTCCTCTTCTCCATCTATACCTCTTTCCTTGGTGCTCTGATCTCATCCCATGGCTTTCAATACCACCTTTACGCTGATGATACCCAGATCTACCTCTCCGCACCGGATATCTCAGCTGAAATCCAGACCAAAGTATCGGCCTGCCTGTCTGGCATCGCTGCCTGGATGTCTCGCCACCACCTGAAACTAAACATGACCAAAACTGAGCTTCTCCTCTTTCCCCCTAAACCTGCCTCTCCTCCCCCCCCCCCCCCCCCCCCGTTCTCTATTTCGGTAGATAACACTCTCATCCTCCCTGTCCCGTCTGCGCGCAACCTTGGAGTCATCTTTGACTCTGCTCTCTCCTTCTCTGCTCATATTCAGCAGATTGCCAAAACCTGTCGTTTCTTTCTCTATAATATTAACAAACTTCGCCCTTTCCTCTCCGAGGATGCTACCAAAACCCTTACCCACACCCTTATCACCTCTCGCCTAGACTACTGCAATTTGCTTCTCGCTGGTCTCCCACTCAGCCATCTATCTCCTCTTCAATCTGTCCAAAACTCTGCTGCGCGTCTTATATTCCGCCAGTCACTATACTCACTTTATCCCTCTCCTCAAGTCGCTTCACAGGCTCCCTATCCGCTTCCACATACAGTTCAAACTTCTCCTTTTGACCTACAAGTGTATCCACTCCGCAGCTCCTCAGTACCTTTCCGCTCTTATCTCTCCCTACACTCCTCCCCGTGAACTCCTTTCGCTGGGTAAATGTCTCCTGTCGTCCCCCTTCTCCCCCACTGCTAACTCCCGGCTCCGTTCCTTCTATCTCACTGCTCCCTATGCCTGGAATAGACTCCCTGAGCCAGTACGTCAGGCTCAGTCTCTGGCTGTCTTCAAGTCTAGGCTTAAAGCCCACCTCTTTGCTACTGCTTTCGACTCCTAACCATGACTCTCTTACTCAACACTCTCACTTATCACCCCTACCACTGCAATTTCCCCACCCCTAGCTGTCTGTTCGTCTGTCCAATTTAGATTGTAAGCTCTGTTGAGCAGGGACTGTCTTTTCATGTTAATTTGTACAGCGCTGCGTAAGTCTAGTAGCGCTATAGAAATGTTTAATAGTAGTAGACTTGATATACTGCCTTTCTGAGGTTTTTGCAACTACACTCAAAGTGGTTTACATATATTCAGGTACTTATTTGTACCAGGGGCAATGGAGGGTTAAGTGACTTGCCTAGAGTCACAAGGAGCTGCAGTGGGAATCAAACCCAGTTCCCCAGGATCAAAGTCTGCTACACTAACCACTAGACTACTCCTCCACTAGCAACATTCCATGTAGAATCTCAAATAATAGCAACATTCCATGTAGAATCTCTAATAGTAGCAATATTCCATGTAGAATCTCAAATAGTAGCAACAGAATCTCAATAGTAGCAGCATTCCATGTAGAATCTCCAATAGTAGCAACAGAATCTCAACATTCCATGTAGAATCTCAAATAGGGAGGGAAAGGGAAATGGGACTTCATATACCGCCTTTCTGAGGTTTTTGCAACTAAATTCAAAGCGGTTTACATATATTCAGGTACTTATTTTGTGCCAGGGGCAAAGGCCTATTTTTCAGCAGAAGATACCTGCAGATTGGTATTTGGTGGGGGAAAAAGGGAGGGAGAAGCTGGGCTTAAAAGGGAAAAACTTCGTTTTGGTTGTAACAGGTACCAAAGAAATAGCAGTATCCAAGAAGGCAGGAGGAAGCCTCATTTGAAGTGGAGATACTTCTAATGAGCTTATAAATGACCAGCAAGCATCACCCTAATGGTCTATTTACATAGGAAACAACCAAAAAGTGGGAAACGAAGGAAGGCTGGACAAACCCCAAGATCAACAGAAAAAGTTTATTACTGCCATATGTAAAAGGCAATGCGCAATAACATGAAAGAAATACTCAAGACTCTTGAGTATTTCTTTCGTGTTACTGTGCATTAAATACTGCAGTAATCAACTTTTTCTGTTGATGTTGAGGTTTGTCCAGCCTTCCTTCCTTTCCCACTGCCTGTTTCTCTCATGGGACTTTTGTGTTTAGTTACCGTCTGGTTCCTATTTACATAGGAACCAGCTCTGTGGCTGCCAGTGGTGCTGAGCACTCCTAATATTGAGCAAGCTCTTTCAAGGTGTCCAGGAAGAGGTCATTAGTAGTGTGCTTGGCACCCCCCCCCCCCCCCCCGTATTATTTTGAGGTGTTGGCATGTTAATGCAGCCACCTCATCATGCCAGGTGCAGGAACTAGGTTCTGTCTCTCGTTCCTGCATGGAGCAATGTAATGTTAATACTGGAACCTCAGGCCACCACCCCACCCCTCTATCCCTTTTCTGATCACATTGTAATCTATATCTTTTCTTTTAGGGAGGGTCCACCGGCAAAGGCACAACCCTGAAAGGCAGATCTGATGCAGACCTTGTGGTGTTTCTCAGCTGTTTCGCAGATTACAGAGACCAGGAGGATAACCGGAGAGAGATTATTGATGAGATCCGCAAGAAGCTGGAACCGTACAAGGGCAGAGGCTTTACAGTTACCATTGAGAATTCAAAATGGTCCAAGCCGCGGGTGCTCAGTTTCCAGCTGAAGCTTGATAATTATGAGGATGTTGTTGAGTGTGATGTCCTGCCTGCCTATGATCCTCTGGGTAATATCTCCTTCCCAGTGCTTTTTTTGTAGAAAAAAAGGTGCCGGTACTCATTATGGGCGGGGTCACCACATATGGCTCCACCCCTATGATAGCCACACCCACATTAACCACACCCACTATACCAGCCATGGCGCATATAAACAGACATCATTGAAAATATTATAGTACTATAGGAGAAAAAAATAACGTGATTTTTTTCATTATAAATAATCTCTGTAAGCTCTTACAGCTCCAGTATACCCAGTGCAAAATAAGACAGCCAATGTAAATTCTCAAATTGGACATAATTACAAACACTAAAATGAAAATAAAATGATTTTTTTCTACCTTTGTTGTCTGGTGACTGTTTTTCTTTCCATATTGGTCCCATTCTGTGATTCTGCTTTCTTTTCTTTTCGCTTAACTCTTCTGTGCCATTTGTCATTTTTGTCTCCTTTTTCTTTGCTTTCTTCAATATTTTTCAGGCTCTCTCTCTGTCCAGATTTAATTCATTCTTACTATCCATTCTTTAATGTCCTTCATCTACCTGTGGCTTTTCATCTTTTCCTCACCCTTGTTCTCCCCATGCCCCTTCCTCTTATTCTCCAGTCTTTCTCTATTCCCCTTTTCCATCCAGCAGCTCTGCTTTCTCTCCCCATCCTTCCAGTGTCTCCCCTATTTCTTTCTGCATTCTTCCATCCAGCATCTTCCCTCTCTCTCTCCCCATCCTTCCATCTGTTTTCCCCCTCTCTCTCCCCATCCTTCCATCTGTTTTCCCTCTCTCTTTCCCCAATCCTTCCATCTGTTTTTCCCTCTCTCCCCAATCCTTCCCTCTGTTGTTTTCCCTTTCTCTCTCTCCCCAATCCTTCCGTTTTCCCTCTCTCTCTATCCCCATCCTTCCATCTGTTTTCCCCTCTCCCCAATCCTTCCATCTGTTTTTCCCTCTCTCTCCCCAATCCTTCCCTGTTGTTTCCCTCTTTCTCTCTCTCCCCAATCCTTCCCTCTGTTGTTTTTCCCCCCCCCTCTCTCTCCCCAATCCTTCCCTGTTGTTTTCCCTCTTTCTCTCTCTCCCCAATCCTTCACTCTGTTGTTTTCCCTCTCTCTCCCCAATCCTTCCCTCTGTTGGTTTCCCTCTTTCTCTCTCTCCCCCAATCCTTCCCTCTGTTGTTTTTTCCCCCCCCCCCCCCCCTCTCTCTCCCCAATCCTTCCCTGTTGTTTTCCCTCTTTCTCTCTCTCCCCAATCCTTCACTCTGTTGTTTTCCCTCTCTCTCCCCAATCCTTCCCTCTGTTGGTTTCCCTCTTTCTCTCTCTCCCCCAATCCTTCCCTCTGTTGGTTTCCCTCTTTCTCTCTCTCCCCCAATCCTTCCCTCGGTTGTTTTCTCTCTCCCAAATCCTTCCCTCTGTTGGTTTCCCTCTTTCTCTCTCTCCCCAATCCTTCCCTCTCCCTGCCAAGTTTGGCGCGAACGGCGCGAAGACGCGACGCACGCGGCACCAGCCCCTATTTCCGGCCGCTGCTGCTTCTCCTGTTGTTGAGCAGCAGCGGCCGCTACACAAAGAAAAAGAAGATTAAAAAAAAATTGAAACCTGGCTGAAACGCGGCACCCCGGCACTGTAGACAGCCATTAGGCATTGGCTGTTGCCCCGCAACCGCTCCTCCTCTTGCCTCTACGTCACTGCCCCTGGAGGAAGACCCCGGAGGAGCGCAGTGACGTAGAGGCAAGAGGAGGAGCGGTTGCGGGGCAACAGCCAATGCCTAATGGCTGTCTACAGTGCCGGGGTGCCGCGTTTCAGCCAGGTTTCAATTTTTTAAAAAATCTTTTTCTTTGTGTAGCGGCCGCTGCTGCTCAACAGGAGAAGCAGCAGCGGCCGGAAATGGGGGCTGGCACTGCGTGCGGGACATGGACTCACAGGGCGGGGGGAGCAAAAAAAAAAAGGTGCCGGTACGCCGTACCGTTGCGTACCGGCACAAAAAAAGCACTGCTCCTTCCTACATTTACAAAGTTTATGTCTTCCTAGTGGATCACTGTTCAGGGAGCTGGTGTAACCAGTGGTGTAGCCACAGGTGGGCTTGGGTGGGCCAGGGCCCATCCACTTATGGCTCAGGCCCACCCAACAGTAGCACATGTTTAGCGGTAGCTGGTGGAGATCCCAAGCTCTGCCAGCTGAAGACTTTCCCCTGATAGTAACAAAATTCTGCTCTCCACAATACTGGCACCTGCGCATGCTCAGTTTTCAGTGCATGCCTGCTGCAGACTGCCGAGGTGGAAAGAAGCATTTTCCTGCCAGCTGAGATATTTTTTTGGTGGTGGTGGGAGAGCGGGGTGGGGGTGGGGGTGGGGGGACATTTGGTGCCCACCCACTTCTTACCTAGGCCCACCCAAAATCTGTTGTCTGGCTACGCCACTGGGTGTAACCTGGGCAAAAATACTCAAAAATATTAACAGAGTTCAATCCTTGTCTCTCTCCATCCTCTTGCCTTTTCAGTTGAATCAGATTGCATCTTCACTTGCTTTTATTGTACTTTTAACAGGCCAGGTCACAAAGGACTACAGACCTGACCCCAGGGTATATTCAAACCTCTTACGCACCTGCCCTGAGGGAGGAGGGTTTTCCACTTGCTTCACCGAACTGCAGAGGGATTTTGTCAAATGCCGACCCACTAAAGTCAAGAGCCTGATTCGTCTGGTGAAATACTGGTACAAATCGGTAATGTACAGAATGCAATTTCTTTAGGTGTACCAGGCTGCAACCTAGATAGACTATATTACAGTAATTTAGTCTGGTAATGAATAAAGAGAGAATGAGGGTGTGGAGGGTATCATGGTCAAAATTCCATCTCTAATCCACAAAAATATTGATAAAACCCTCAACACTCTCAGGAAGGTCGCATTACTGGAGTCTCCACTGTGTAGGAATTGATGGCAGCCCAGCTTGTTTTGCTTTCCATCCTGCACTTCCTAACAGAACGAGGGTGGGCTAAGAGGCATGTTAGTGGCCCTACCTGAATGGTGGCCAGTAATGGTCCCCCTCAAAGCTTCAGCCAGGAAACAATATGGCTTCTTTCTGGTCCACACTATTGCATCACTTATCACTTCTGGTCTGCACATATCACTTCCTCTAGCTGCTACAGCCTAGAGCCCATGCCACTGCCACAGAAGAGACAGAACCCCCGTCCCCCCCCATTGCAAACTGCTAAGTTACCCAGTTTGAAGAGGAAGTTATTAGGCCAATCCTGGATTCCTAAAATTCAGGTTAGAAACAGGGATATAAATTAAAACCAGGGCCAGCCAAAAAGCTATTGGTGTTTCTTATATTGTTCCAAAGGATGGCATATCCTTAACAAATGAATGACTTTGAAAATGGGTTGGTGCTCAGTACTAGGGGTCAGGCATATTTTGTTTCATGCAGATCTCTCATTTGTTTAAACATAACTGTATAGCGCTGCGTACGTCTAGTAGCGCTATAGAAATGATAAGTAGTAGTAGTAGAATATGCAAGTGGTGAGGCAGAACATTTGCTCCCAGCCCATCATCTCCTCTCATTGGCAGCGGCGGAGCAGGCAGGGCAGGGGGCACCCCTGGGTGAGTCACTCAGTATAATCCTGGGACCAGATGACCCAGTCCCAAACAACCCGGAATCAGGTAAATTAACGCTGACCATGATCAGTTTATGGATCCGGTAATGGCATGTTTCAGATGTTTCCTTCTCTCATGGGTTCCTCAGGCCTCTTTTCTCTTTTCCTAGTACTTTGAGGACAAACCTGAAGTGAAAAAGCTGCCTCCAAAGTATGCCCTGGAGCTCCTGACCATTCGTGCCTGGGAAGAGGATGGGAAGAAGGATGATGAGAACACAAAGTTTAACACGGCTGAACTTTTCCGTAAAGTGCTGGAGATGGTCTTGAATTACAGGACACTCTGTGTTTACTGGCTAAAATATTATGACATAGACTTCCTGGAATCACAGTTAAGCAAACGCAGGTCTGTAGACCAACCTTTGTTTTTTTCACTCTCTAAAGGAAGGGTAACACTTTTAATTTTGGAGGGAGGGGAGGGTATAGTTCCTTCGGAGTTACTGCCTTTGTGTCTGAGAGATCTGTTCTGTGCCTGATTGTGTAAAGTGTATCCCAGTGTCCGCTTGTAAAGTACCAAGTATCAGTTTTAGCTATGAATAACCAAAGATTTGCCTTCATTCTTTCTAAATATTTAGGCCAATTATCATGGACCCAGCAGACCCAACAGGAAACTTTGGGGAAGGTTATTGCTGGGCAGAGGTTGCAAGAGCAGCTGAAGTCTGCATGTCCCAGGTACGCTTCAGACTTGTCTGTTCCATTCTTTTCGTTTTTGAGATGCTTTGAAAGAGGACATAAACCGCCCCATTTTAGGCAGGTCATGGAAGTAGGAACCGAGATGTGCAGGTCTGTGCGACTCTACTTTCATCAGTATTTTAGAACAGAGTTTGCCAACATAGAGCCTGTTGTAAAATACAAGAGGAATGGACGTTTACGCACAGGTTACGTGCACATAAAACAAACATTTTAGCAAAATAAACGTAGAAAATAGCAAATGGTTCAAAGCCAGTAAATAAACGGGTATGTGCTGGAACATAACTATTTTACCTTTGCGACATTAGAAACGTAAACATGTATTTTTCTGATGCTGTCATGGTGACTGATTTCCCTTGCCAAGCGAAAAAATGGAGCCAATAGACCCGTCTCAGATGGTGTCCACAACAAAGTCTTTATTCAAATCAATAAAATCAGCGACCCAATTGATTTGAATAAAGACTTTGTTGTAGAAACCATCTGAGACAGGTCTTTTGGCTCCATTTTTCACTTGGCGTTTGATCTTCAGCGGCGTTAACTGATTTCCCTTGCCAGTTTGGTATTTAGGGGGACAAAAAAACCACTGGTGAATTAAGCAGAGACCTCCCCCAATCCCTCCCTTGGTGTGCTGCTCAATAGCGGCTATTGACCAAAGCCTAAATATGTTCCCCCTCGCAGAGGCCACTAGATTACAACCGCTATGCCGGGCAGAGCATCTGGGCCCTCGGGCACTGCCCGGTTGCCCAAATGGTCAGTCTGCCCCTGGCCAAAATGTACAACAGGTTTGCATCCGACATATAGTTTGTGATGAACAATCATACAGTATGTCGGCTCCAGAACTGTACCAAGGTATACTTGTCCCCTGTGTGACTTGCCCACTAAGAGGAGATAGTGAGTTTAGGGCAGTTTTTGCATCTCTCCAGCACTTACACAGCTCTTGGTATGGTGCTGATCAGCTCAGTCCCTTTAAGACAAGCTTGTTACATTGGTCTTATTACTCCAGGAAATTGGTTTCTTCTTTGGTTCATTTATTCAACTAAGTTAACACCCTTTAAAATATTTTGCTTGTGGGACATTAGTGCTGGAACGTTCATGCCTAGTAGGTCCTGCCATATTTCTGTCTTATTAATAAAAGTATCTTTTGCTGGCATGCACGGGGGTTTATAAGAAAAGTAGGGGAGGGGTAAGATAAGATGAATGGGGTGTGATGGGAGCCCAGACCTGTTCCTGGTTTTCTTTTCAGCCTCATTTCATTTGTTATTTTATTATCTTTGAGCGTTCAAGACATTCTCCTTTGGAAGAGTTAAGAATGCTGGGGGGAGGGGGCAGGAGTAGATATCTAATAATAGTTGTTTGTATAAAGAGGGAAAACAGGAGGGAGTAGGGGTGGACCAATGGGTTCCAAAAAACAAGAGAAGATATAATGATAAGCAAAAACAATTTAACGCAATAAGTTCCACCAGGAAATAAATAATTGTAACCAAACACAGATGTAGCCAGACTCTACACAGGAGCCACAAGATCTAGGAACACAGATAGGAAACAAACAAATCAACATATAAATATATACATCCAAAATGTCTAAAACATATGTATATATACATGAGCACCTAAAACATAAACTTCATCTATAATTTTATCAATGCAAATGTATAAATATATAAGGATATGTAAAAATATATTGGTCCTCCCCAACTCTCGCTCCTGTTTTGCTTTTGCATGGTTGTAGGGGTTGTTTCTCTTCCTAGAGGAAGAGACAGTAGTGCTTAAGTAAAAGAGATTAAGAAGTTAATATTACTAAGGATTGTATTTTTACCTTTATTCTTTTGATTTGAGTTTCCAAAAGAGCCATTTTGGCCCTAGCATTTCGAACTCTAATTTTTAAGCCTTGTGACAGAGGTGGATAAAGTCAGAGTGACCATGGATGGACGGACTACAGGAACAGAGCCAGATCCAATGCTGTAACATGTTTCTGAGATGTGTTTAGCAGACGGTACCTATTGTCATGCAGATCTGCCAAGTCTCCCGCTTTTCTGGGTCATCCTCGGGGAGCTGGGATCTCCCGCTGAGCAGCCTTCCCATCCAGGAACAGCAGGAAATGACTTAATAAAACGTCATCTCCTGCTGCCTCTGGAAGGGGAGGCCACTTCTTTTGCCATTGGCCACTAATCAGCTGTACCAGGGGCGGAGCTATGAGCAGGACTGGGAGGAGCTATTGGTGGGGTGGGCCCTAAATCTCCCACTGAGTGAGTCGGCCTCCTCGGCAGCTCTGGTCATGCTAATAAGTTTCCTGAATCTAAAACCATACACCCTTCTCCTTTACAAACATTTACCTATTAGTGACTTTAAGGTACAAATTTCAGTTCAACAGAAAATAATGTACTTTGGTATGTTGCTTTGAGTAATGCTCCGGGTTTTTTAAGTGGGTAGCTTTAAATGGCTCCTAGTGACCAGACACCATATCATGGCTGTCAGCCTGTGAATATAAATCCCTCACAGCCAATAGGGAAAGGTAGGGGATCCCTGATAGTAAGCCCATGAAAAGACAACTGGGAGATTCCCTTACATGTGATCTCTTTCTCTTTCAGCCACCATCTGTTGAGCTTGTGATCACTCAAGATAACCAGTTCCTGCTTAGTGTGTCTGTTAGCCCCAACACTAAAATCCAGCAGGTCAAAGAGAGAATCCAGTTGGAAAGGGGTATTTCCATTGATACCATGAGCCTCTTTCTCGGAGACCAGGAACTGTTGAGTCAGTGTACACTGGTACAATATGGCATCTTCTCCAGCACCATGCTCAAGCTAAAAACCCAAGGATCCTATTGTACGCTACTGTGAGAGTCCCATTCATCTCTCATCGTCTTCCCTCCCTACTACAACAATTGAAGGGCAGAAATGATGGAGCCTAAAGGGTGATAGTCCCGTCTTTCAGGGCACCTGATTCATTAGCTTTTCATCCTTGCTGATATGGGACTAGATTCAGTACGTGGCGCCCAATTTTGGGCACTGGAAAAACTGAGCGCTAAGCATTACTTTATAGATGGCGCTCCAAGTTGGGCACCATTTACAGAATAGTGCTTGCCTCTGCGCCCAGTTTTGGGCGTGAGGATTTATCGCCAAGTGAAACCTGATGTAAATCCTTGTGCCCAAATTTAGATGCGAAGCCCCCAAATTCTGTAATACTGCACGCATCTTTAACGTCCCTGACCCGCCTATGCCCCTCCCATGGTCACACCCCCTTTTCAGTTGCACGCCAAAACATTGACATGCCGCACCTTCATAGAATAACATGTAGCAAGATGCTCGAGTAAATTCAAATTGGTGCCAATAATTGATCGTTACTGTCCGATTATTACCATTAATTGGCTCGTTACTCAAACGGCCTGCATAAATTGAGCGTGCGACCAAATCTGTGTGCGCAATTTACAGCACCATTTATAGAATTTGAGGGATAACTCCTACAATTCTTTTTCAATAAAGTTTTTTTTAATATTTATAACAATCTCCCAACGTAGTAGAGCTTAATTGAAAAGGACAGACAGAGATGTTACCAAATATTAATATGTGATAGGGTGTGATGTGGTCATAGCGCATTTCTGCAAAAACTGCAATGGCTGCTGGTACCCTACAGGGCCAAATTTAAAACTCTTATCTAAGAATTTGAAGCCCTTAGACAAATGGACAAAGTGTATAAGAATAAGTTAGCCCTCTACTCACCTATGAGGCCTCTAAGGTCTTCTTAAGGAACATCACTATCTATATACTCTTGTCCATGTCTGTCTTAAAGGTAGTCTTCTATTGGTCCACAACAGGGGCGTAGCCAGACCTTGATGGGAGGGGGGACCACAGCCCAAGATGGGGGGACATTTTGGTCCACCACCCCACTGCCGCCCTCCCACCACCACTTTTGCCTCCCCGCCACCCCTGGAAGGTACGTTGGCTGGCAGGGGTCCCCAGCCCCCGCCAGATAAAGCGTTTGTCTCGTGCTGGTCTCACATTGCCTGGCGCCCTGTCCTGTTTTTCAGCACCGTGTATGCTCATTAAAATGAGCGTGCACGGTGCTGAAAATCAGGACAGGGTGCCACGCAATGTAACACCAGCACGGGACAAATGCCTTAGCTGGTGTGGGTTGGAGATCCCCACCAGCCAAACCAGGGGCCCTGGAGTCAATTTGTGTGGCCCAGGCCCCTGTGGCCCCCCCCATAGCTATGCCACTGGTCCACAGCAGCAGCAATGCCCATATGCTGCCTGCTCCGAAGCTTTTTCTCTGAACCGTCCTCCTCATGTGGAAACTCAAAGTGACGTCAGAGGGGGCAGGATCGATCAGAGGGAAAGCTTTGGAGCAGGCCACAGGCAGCATATGTGCATCACTGCCATGACCAGGGAGCAATAGAGGACTAGCTTTAAGGTAGACCCGGAGTTGGGGAGTGGGGGTTGAGAGAGAGGGAATAAAGGCTGAACCCTAGGTGGGGGAAGGGGCGTGAATAGAAAGATGCTGGACCGGACATTGGGAGGGGAGCGGGAGGAAGTGAGAGATGTACTAGACAATGGGAGGGGGTGAAGGAGAGAGGAGGAGAGATTTTTGGAGAGAGAGAGAGAGGAAATGGACCTGGGAATAGAGGGACGGGAGGGAAGAGAGAGGGAAAGATATTAGACCTGGGGGCAGGAGGGAGGGATATATTAATTCTTTAATCATGTTATTAAAAGCTTTTTAAATCAAAATGCAACCCTAATCTGACCTACACTGTCCCCCCTCCCCCCCCCCCCCCCCCCCCCCGGGCTGCTTATGAAGACGCTTTATTTTATTGTATTGATATTGTGATTATCATAGTTGCGTTATATGAATGCTACTTCTTATGTGAATCATTTCTATTCTGTTGCCATATATCATATTTCTGCTATGCAAATATTCTACTGTGCAGTTTTAACATGTATCATCATATCATATATTATATCATGTCATCAGGAGCATCCCGAGCTGGAATCGCCTCCTGTGTGAAATGTCCACTAGTACCTTTGCCCCCACCCCCAGTGTCACAGCCACTGCAGTGGAGACAACAGACAGGGAGTGATTTTTGCACCCAGGGTGGCCACACTGCCCGCTCAGCCCTTGGGACGGCCCTGCGTGTGATTGCTATTACTAAGATTAATTTGTCTATGTCCAAGTTTATCTCATTGATTGTATTTTATGCTTTACATTTGATTATCTGATTATTGCTATACTAAATCTAAGTTGTTTATATCAAACTATACCTGTGTACACCGCCTTGGGTGAATCTCTTTGTAGAAGTGATAATCACAATAAATAAAATATATACACCCCACTCATGTGTTCAAATAAATAAATTTAGGAACAGCATCAGTTCTGGGCATTTTTCCTCTAAGCAGAGAAAACAAAAGGAGTTGTTCCACTTTCACCATATAAACAGTATCAACTGAGCAAGAAAAATATGGGCAATATATATATATTTTGTTTGTTTTTTTAATTAAAGAATCTGTTTAGTGAATTTCCGAACTGTAGAAATGGCAAAAGTAACAAAGTCATACAACAGGGTATCAGTATGCATTAAAGACAATCATGAATCCCCCTTCCCCCCAACCCCAAAGAAGCTCCCCCCCCCCCCCAGAATCCATAAGCAGTCATAAAGATAGACAAACACAAAAACAACCCAGGGCTTGACTTTTATGACTCCAAGTCTTCAAAGATTGAACCCCCAACCCCAAGCCCCACAGTAGACTAACTAGGAAGGTATTCTCACATCATCTTGACAAGAGTTTAGAACTTGGCTCCGTGCAGTAGCAAACATGGAAAAGAAATATGGTTCCCAGATGGATAACAATTGTTTTCATCGCTTAGGATGGCATTTCACTCCGTAAGATTTATGTCCTGAAGGGGTATCACACATTATAAGATACACTATAGAGCCTGCTGGACTATGGTTGGGTGCAAAGCCTTTGCTGCCACAAAGATGTCCACGTTCCTTGTTTTGCCCTGTTCATATCAAGTTGTAAACTGGATCTTCAAGCTGGATGTAGCCACCACTTGGACGTCCGTTTCTCATGGATTTTAGAACAGGCTGAGAAATGCACGTCCATATGTGATGTACAGCCTTGGATGTCCATATTCTGAGTTGGGCGTCCTTTCTAAAATGCTCTTTCACGTTACTGTTATAGATTGTCTGGGTAGGAAAAAGGGTCCTTCTCTAAAGGAGCACCTCGATTTAGGCTTCTAGAAAGCACTATCTGAAGCCTGTTCTATACTGAAAAGTAGAAGCCTACTTATGTTATATAATACTAATGTAACTGGGTATATTGGCGCTTGTGTATTTAGACAGGAGCAATTATTGTTTATCATTTATTTGTTTACTATACCGTCACTTATTGCATAGCAGCCAGAACGGTTTACTCGTCAAAAAGTACAATAACATACAATGTAGTTTCAGCTAGGAAACCCATTATATGATAGGTCAGCACAGACAGAACTTCCATACCAGTGGCGTAGCTACGTGGGGCCACAGGGGCCTGGGCCCCCGTAGATTTGGCCCTGGACCCCCATGCCGATGACCCTCTTGACCCGCCACCAAGCTGCCCTCGCCTACCTTTGCTGGCGGGGGACCCCAGCCCCCGCCAGCCGAGGTCTTCCCGCGCAAGGCTTCATTCTGACTGTTTCTGATGTCCTGCACGTTGTACGTGCAGGACGTCAGAAACAGTCAGAACGAAGCCTTGCATGGGAAGATGAGGACCTCGGCTGGCGGGGGTTAGGAACCCCACCAGCAAAGGTAGGTGACGGCGGCGGCGGGGGAAGGTTGGTGGCGGGAGGGGGGGTTGAGAGGGTCGGCGGTGTTTATTTACACCTTATATGTGTGTAAACAAAGAAACTGACACCTATTATAAAGAAGAATAATCAAAAAACTTTTATTTTTTCAACTGTCCTCCCTTGGACAGAGGCAGCATGAGAACATCACACTGGAAGCAAAGTATACTTACAAAATATATTTTTAGCAGTAATACAGAGATATATGCTTGCTTTGCTTTGCTTTGCTTAAGATACATATATTCTCCTCAGTTTAAATACACTTACATTCGTGCTGCACCCAATACCTGTACGTCAGCAACCCTTTTCTTTGAAGCCTGTTCTCACATTTCTTATCTACAAATGTCTGCAGCATTCCTTCTGCCCCAGCACAGACTGTCTCTGCTTCACACCAGGCTGCTCAAGGTTGATTCTATGACTCCCTTATTATTTTCACAGGTTTGTGACTCATATCTCTTGTGCCTTAATGCTTGCATTCCACTGACCATAGGAACTTTCTTTTTTCCTCATTATATTCAACAGCGGCGGGGGGGGGGGGTAGTCAAAGTTATTGGTGGTGGTGGCGGCGGCGGGGGGGGGGATTGGCAATGGCGGGGGGTGTCAGCAATGGCGGGGGAGGTCGGCGGCGCCGGGGGGGGCTAAAATGTGCCCCCTCACCTCGGGCTCTGGACCCCCCTCCCGCCGAAGTCTGGCTACGCCCCTGTTCCATACTGAAGATAATAACATAGACAATCATTACAACAGTCATACGCAATTTCTAATGATTTATGTCTCCTTGTATAGTGTAAAACATTTTTCATGCCTGTGTAGTCTTCCTTCTCAAATAAGGTTATACTTCAAAAGCTGTCTGGTAAAAGTAAGTTTTCAGAGCTTTACGGAAAAGAGGGTACGATTGTTCTAACCTGATTGATTGTGGTAGGGAATTCCACAGTGCTGGGGGCAAACCATGCCAACCATAGAGCTGATGGAAATGCTCGCTCCTAGATTTGGGAGATATTATTGCCGTCTATAAGTTACGTGCATAAAGGTTCACTCCGCCTATGCTCTGTCCAGGCTCTACCCATGAGACCCCCCCCCCCCCCCCCCACCTGCAAATTATGCGCTATTGAAGATTGATTTATTTATTTATTTATTTATAACATGTCTATTCTGCACAATCCTACAACTCTCAGTGGACCACAGCAAAACATACATAATATAATTTTAAAAGAAGACAAACATACACACATGCAATAAAAGAGTCTGGACTAAAACAAATCTGGCAACTAACACATTAAGGAGCTTAAACACCCAGTTTAAACCACCGTAAAAGCTTGGGCAAAAAGGAAAGCCTTCAAATGTTTACAGAACTAAAGAAGTGAAGTCATACCTCTTAAATTAAAGGGCAACAAATTCCACCGCCTTGCACCTTCAATATAAAAAGACTAGTCGAATGGTACTCAGTCTAATAGGATGAAAGAAAGGAGTATCAAGCAAAGGTTTTTCTGAAGAACGCAATCCACGAGCAGGCTGATAGAGCTTCAGAGAACTAGCTGGTGAAACTGGTACATCATTGCTTAAAGCCTTAAAAATTAGCACCAACACGCTGGCGCAGGCTGGGTGTGCAATATATTTACCAGCTGGTAGACGAGGAAGGGAAAATCAAACCATTCATAACTTTGCAGAGGGAATATTTTTTCTAACTCAAAAACATCAACACCATGGAAACCTGAATGTGGAATACCACAAGGATCACCGCTCTCACCAACACTTTTTAACTTAATGATGACACCTTTAGCCAAATCGCTATCCAACCAAGGACTCAACCCGTACATCTATGCAGACGATGTCACGATTTACATCCCGTTCAAACAAGAGATAACCGAAATCACAAATGAAATCACACAAAGCCTCCAAACAATGAACTCATGGGCAGACGCATTCCAACTAAAGCTAAACGCAGAAAAAACACAATGTCTCATCCTGTCCTCACAATATAACACAAACAAACCCAATACCACAAACACCCCAGACTACACCCATCCGGTCTCAGACAGCCTGAAAATTCAGGGAGTCACAATTGATCGAAATCTCACACTCGAATACCATGCGAGAAATACAACAAAGAAAATGTTCTACTCAATGTGGAAACTTAAAAGAATCAAACCTTTCTTCCCAAGGGAAGTATTCCGCAGCCTAGTACAATCAATGGTGCTAAGTCACCTAGACTTCTGCAACGCCATTTATGACGGATGCAAAGAACAAATCATTAAGCAGCTTCAAACCACTCAAAACACAGCAGCCAGACTTATATTTGGGAAAGCGAAATACAAAAGTGCCAAACCCCTAAGAGAAAAACTACACTGGCTCCCATTAAAAGAACGAATAGCGTTCAAAGTGTGCACCCTGGTCCACAAAATCATTTATGGGGAAGCCCCAACCTATATGTCAGAACTTATAGACTTGCCTACTAGGAACGCAAAAAGATCATCACACACATTCCTCAATCTACACTATCCTAACTGTAAAGGGCTAAAATATAAATCCACATATGCGACCAGCTTCTCATACATCTGCACGCAGCTATGGAACGCACTACCAAAGGCCATAAAAGCAACGCAAGACCTAACCATCTTCCGAAGACTACTGAAAACAGATCTTTTCAAGAAGGCATACCATAAACACCCATCCTAAATACTAAATAATAACACCACACACGATCTATACAAAACCGAACTCCTTTCACACGACTGATTAACCTCTCTGCTAATAATGATCAAGCACTACCACCATATACAGTATATATATATATATATATATATATATATATATATATATATATATATATATATATACCATGATCTGCTCCTTATATGTTACTAGTAAAAAAGGCCCATTTCTGAGACCAATGAAACGGGCGCTAGCAAGGTTTTCATAGTATTGTGTATGTTTGAAAGAGTGTGTGTGAGAGTGACTGTGTGAGAGAGAGAGACAGGGTGAATGTGCGAGTGTGTGTGACATAGAGTGAGGCTGTCTGTGTGAGAGTGTGTGTGTGAGAAAGAATGAGAGTGTGTGGCAGGGGCCCCCCCCCCTCCATCTCCCGCCCTTTTTGCCCCTCCCCCTTCCTTCCCCTCCCCTTTTTCCTCCCCTCCCCCCTCCTAGCTTCAGGGTCGTGGGCCCCCCTCCCTTCGCCTTTCAGTGTCGTGGCCCTCCCTCCCTCTGTCACGTTCAAGCTGGCTCCCTCCCTTCCTCCCATGTTCAGGCTGGCTGGCTCCCTCCCTCCCTCCAACGTTCAGGCTGCCTGCCTGCCTCCTTCCCTCCCATGTTCTGGCTGGCTGGCTCGCTCCCTCGCTTCCTCCCAAGTTCAGGCTGGCTCGCTCCCTCGCTTCCTCCCAAGTGTCAGTGCTCTGTTGTGACGCGAGGGCGGGGCGACGGTAGTCCTCCCTTTGTTGCAGGTCATTCGCGTTTGCGATGTGTTTGACGTCATGGATTGGGTGGGCGATGTGATTCGTTGAATGTAAGTGCTCCACCCTCGACGTCATCACTTTGTGACGTGAAGGCAGGGCATACACTCATGGAGGAGCATCGATCTACACCACTTCATTTTTAGAACGTTGGGAAACTTGAGGCTTCAATAGAACGTTGGAGGTGCGTTTTATATAGAGAGATGTTCCATGTATGTTACCATGTATGTAAGCACCTTAACGCAATACCAACTGTAATTCTGTTACCCGGCAAGCGCCATTACGGCAAATGTAAGCCACATTGAGCCTGCAAATCGGTGGGAAAATGTGGGATACAAATGCTACAAATTAATAAATAAATAAATATGCGGTGCCACAATGGGACTTCTTTCCATACAACACTATGTTATATCTTTAGGTTGGGTTAATCTAAGTGAGGATGTGCAAGCCACCATCAGTTCCGCCCTAACGCTGGGCGCGCAGAACATGATTCCATTAAGGTTCCAGCACAGATTTTTGCAAGATACCACAGAGAATCTGGACTGCACAAGGAAAGTGAGTGCTTGGTCAGCAGAACTGGGAGTGGAGGTGTCGGAGGATCAATTTTGGAAATATGTACAGTGGGGGAAATAAGTATTTGATCCCTTGCTGATTTTGTAAGTTTGCCCACTGACAAAGACATGAGCAGCCCATAATTGAAGGGTAGGTTATTGGTAACAGTGAGAGATAGCACATCACAAATTAAATCCGGAAAATCACATTGTGGAAAGTATATGAATTTATTTGCATTCTGCAGAGGGAAATAAGTATTTGATCCCCCACCAACCAGTAAGAGATCTGGCCCCTACAGACCAGGTAGATGCTCCAAATCAACTCGTTACCTGCATGACAGACAGCTGTCGGCAATGGTCACCTGTATGAAAGACACCTGTCCACAGACTCAGTGAATCAGTCAGACTCTAACCTCTACAAAATGGCCAAGAGCAAGGAGCTGTCTAAGGATGTCAGGGACAAGATCATACACCTGCACAAGGCTGGAATGGGCTACAAAACCATCAGTAAGACGCTGGGCGAGAAGGAGACAACTGTTGGTGCCATAGTAAGAAAATGGAAGAAGTACAAAATGACTGTCAATCGACAAAGATCTGGGGCTCCACGCAAAATCTCACCTCGTGGGGTATCCTTGATCATGAGGAAGGTTAGAAATCAGCCTACAACTACAAGGGGGGAACTTGTCAATGATCTCAAGGCAGCTGGGACCACTGTCACCACGAAAACCATTGGTAACACATTACGACATAACGGATTGCAATCCTGCAGTGCCCGCAAGGTCCCCCTGCTCCGGAAGGCACATGTGACGGCCCGTCTGAAGTTTGCCAGTGAACACCTGGATGATGCCGAGAGTGATTGGGAGAAGGTGCTGTGGTCAGATGAGACAAAAATTGAGCTCTTTGGCATGAACTCAACTCGCCGTGTTTGGAGGAAGAGAAATGCTGCCTATGACCCAAAGAACACCGTCCCCACTGTCAAGCATGGAGGTGGAAATGTTATGTTTTGGGGGTGTTTCTCTGCTAAGGGCACAGGACTACTTCACCGCATCAATGGGAGAATGGATGGGGCCATGTACCGTACAATTCTGAGTGACAACCTCCTTCCCTCCGCCAGGGCCTTAAAAATGGGTCGTGGCTGGGTCTTCCAGCACGACAATGACCCAAAACATACAGCCAAGGCAACAAAGGAGTGGCTCAGGAAGAAGCACATTAGGGTCATGGAGTGGCCTAGCCAGTCACCAGACCTTAATCCCATTGAAAACTTATGGAGGGAGCTGAAGCTGCGAGTTGCCAAGCGACAGCCCAGAACTCTTAATGATTTAGAGATGATCTGCAAAGAGGAGTGGACCAAAATTCCTCCTGACATGTGTGCAAACCTCATCATCAACTACAGAAGACGTCTGACCGCTGTGCTTGCCAACAAGGGTTTTGCCACCAAGTATTAGGTCTTGTTTGCCAGAGGGATCAAATACTTATTTCCCTCTGCAGAATGCAAATAAATTCATATACTTTCCACAATGTGATTTTACGGATTTAATTTGTGATGTGCTATCTCTCACTGTTACCAATAACCTACCCTTCAATTATGGGCTGCTCATGTCTTTGTCAGTGGGCAAACTTACAAAATCAGCAAGGGATCAAATACTTATTTCCCCCACTGTAAGGACTATCCAAACAAACTCCCCTTTTATTAAATTTTGGGAACTCCAATATAAAATTGCGCTCCGCCTCTACATCCCCCCGATTAGGGCGAACAAATCAAGATTTGGGGAATCAGGGGCATGTCTTAAATGTGGTAAAGACCCGGCCACACTCGGACATATGTTTTGGTCATGTGAACACATAGAGAATTTCTGGGCTCAGATACTGCCAGAAATACATGGACAATGGGGATGCAAGGTGCGTAGACATCTTTTACTGCTATTTGAGAAGTTTCAGTATGTGAAGCCGGCCCAGTCGGGGTTTCTCTGGTTTCTGAGGAAAGCAGTCCTTGTGGGGAAGCAAGCCATTTTGCTGTATTGGAGAGAGAAGGAGGCCCCTGCCTTGGGAGTGTGGAGAGTTCATATGGTAGAGCTATTGAAGATGGAGAGATGTGGAGTGGCGACTCTGGACTCAAAAGAAGGGAAAGTTCTGCAGAAGACTCGGGAGAGATTTTGGGACACATTACAACCCAGAGCAAGAAGCAGGATTCTTAATTAAGCATGTACGCACACACACACACACACACACGGATTATGTTTTAGAACAAAGTAGAATATATTGGGGGGGGGGCGGAGAGGGGAGGAGGGAGGGGGGATGGAGGTGGGGGATAATGGGGGATAGATGAGAGTGAGGGGGGAAAGGTTGAATTGTTAATTTGAATGTGTGGCAGGAAGACTTTGTAATCTGTTATGTGTTGTGTTTGAGCCATACAATAAACATGATTTAAACATAAAAATTAGCACCAAGATTTTAAACTTGATTCTCCAGTGGATGGGTAACCAGTGCAACTCCTTAACTACTGGCATAATATGAGCTAAGCGAGAGGTTATCTGTGAGCAAACGAGCAGCAGCATTTTGAGCAATTTGTAAAGGACGGATCTTACCCAGAGGTAACCCAAGATACAATGTCTTACAGTAATCGAACAAGGCAGTGATCACACAACTGTAGTACAGACCTAAAGTTAGTGGGTGACAGCAACTGCTTCAGCCGCCTAATCAGACAACATTTGAAAATAACTTTCTGAACAGAGTCTCCCTGTCCGCTTCCGTATACAGTTCAAACTCCTCTTGCTGACCTTTAAATGCATCCACTCTATGACCCTCATTACCTCTCCTCTCTCATTTCTCCCTACATTCCTCCCCGTTAACTCCACTCTCTGAGCAAGTCTCTCTTGTCGTCCCCCTTCTCCTCCATAGGCGGTCGGTGGCCCAACTGTTTGGGGAGGCTAAAGGGGGTGGGGTTGGGGCGGGGTTGTGGGGCGGAGCTTAAACCCATAATTGTCACCCAGCATCAAGCAACCCTTCCTCCCACCCACCTAGCACCAGGCACCCCTCCCACCCAGCAGCAGGCAGGCAGGCAGGCACCCCTCCCCCACTCCCACCCACCCACCCAGCATCAAGCCTTCCTCCTTCCCTCCCTCCCACCGAGCACCAGGTCCAGTTCCTTCCCACCCCTCCGAAATTTAAAACGTGATACCTGCTCGGCGTTAAGGGAAGGCGGCGTCGGCAGCGACACAGCACATCAGCACCAGTGAAATGCGTGCTGGCTCGTCACGCCTTCAGCTTCCCTTCGTTCTGTCTCTCAAGCGCTGGTCCCGCCCTCAAGCGCTTGAGAGACAGAATGAAGGGAAGCTGAAGGCGCACCGAGCCAGCACGCATTTCACTGGTGCTGACGTGCTGTGTCGCTGCCGATGCCGCCTTCCCTTAACCCCGAGCAGGTATCAAGTTTTAAATTTCGGAGGGGGGGCGGGAGACAGGCGGCGAAGGTCACAACTGGGCTGGGGAGGCTTAGCCTCCCCAAGCCTCTTATACGGGGCGCCTATGTTCTCCTCCACCACTAACTCCAGACTTTGTTCCTTTTATCTTGCGGCACCTTATGTGTGGAACCGTCTTCCCGAACCCATACGTCTAGCTCCATCTCTACCTGTTTTTAAATCTATGCTGAAAACTCACCTTTTCACTGCTGCCTTTGGCTCCTAGCCACTACCCATTTGTCCTCCTCCCTGTTCCTCTTTACCCTGTAATTCCCTTGCCCGTAATGTCTTGTCTGTCTGTTTTACCTAGATTGTAAGCTCTTTGAGCAGGGACTGTCTCTCTATGTCAAATGTTCAGCGCTGCGTGCGTCTGGTAGCGCTATATAAATGCTATTAGTAGTAGTAGTAGAATCCAACCAAACCCCAAATCTAAATTACGCTCCGCACAATGGGAATTTTCAAAGAATCAAATACAAAGGTTTCGGGAACCAAAGAAGGGGAAGTCTTACCAGATAAAAATACAATCTGCGATTTAGAAACATTCAGCTGAAAACGATTAGCATCCATCCAAGTCCTCATGGGCTGCAAACAAGTAGCTACAAATTGAAAGCTTTTCTCGACAGTATCAGACATAGGGAAGAAAAACTGAATATCGTCTGCATAAAGCCTAAATTTAAAAAAACAACAAGGCAAGCGATCCGCAGCTCCAACGTGGAAAAGAAAACAGCAGATCAGTGAAAGATATTAAAAACGTTATTAGTAGTACCATATACCAGAATGTTGCCCGACACAGGCCGTGACAAATATGAGCGATAATGTAAAATCAATAATAATAAAAAAATATAAAAAGTCTATAAAAACTATAGTATTACATAATGACTGAAAAACCATGACCAAGACAACATACCCATATTAAAATACTTAAAAATATATACACATATAATTAACAGTGAAATGTAAAAATATATAGACATATATATATCTCAGTGATCTTAAATATATATCATCAGGAGAACCATAACGAAATCGTACCCACATCATAATGTATCAAAAATGCACACATAAATATATATAATATATATATTAAA
The DNA here is from genome assembly GCF_901765095.1 of Microcaecilia unicolor. Classification (NCBI taxonomy): domain Eukaryota; kingdom Metazoa; phylum Chordata; class Amphibia; order Gymnophiona; family Siphonopidae; genus Microcaecilia; species Microcaecilia unicolor. Next base: position 16,192,990 of record NC_044041.1, on the reverse strand, counting down.
ACTCCACACACACACACACATTTTTAATTGCGGACAATAACTCTTTGGGGTGGATAGGGGCTCCTATTTTTTCTATTGCCTCTGCACTTAGCCTCGGCATTTTCACAGTGTATAAGAAAGTTTTGACCTTTTCGCTGCTCGCAGACGCTCCCTGTGCATATAACTGCTGAAAGTGTTCTCACAGTAACCCTTGTATTGCTTCCAAGCTGTTCACAGCCCTTCCTGTTTTATCCTTCAAGGCTGATATCGTTCGGTTCCCCCCCCCCCCCCCCCTGTTTCCGAACCAATCTTGCCATCATCCCTCCAGCCCTGTTGCCAAACCTCGCCAGTCGATGTTTGTGGTATACCAAATTACATTGCATTTGCTCCTGCAGCAGCGAGTTAATGGTTGCCTGCGTCAGTATATATGTGTCTCTGTTAGTTACTGTGGGTGAAGCTAGGTATCTGCGCCTGGCCCTCCGTAGTTGTTGAGTTAAATGAATAAGATTAATTTCCAATTTTTTTATATCGCACTGCTACGTACGCTATCAGGTCCCCCCTCAGGACAGCCTTTGCCACACACCAGAACAGTTTGGGATTCAATTTGTGTTCTTTATTGTGTGCTACGTATTCGTCCCATTTCCCGCTTAAGAATTTTAAGAAAGCCGGATCTTTTGAAAGGTAACTAGGGAATCTCCAGGTTCTAGTTAGGCTAATTCCCCCTTGAGTATCCAGTTCGAGCCACACCAGAGGCCTTCTTTCTTTCTAAAAACACCATGCATCCATTTTGGGTCTGAGACCTTACCGCCAGCCATTGACTTAGTGGTAAGGTCTCTCGTGTTAACCGTGCAGTAATCGCCTACGCATGTCAAGTCAGAGTTACTGCCCAATTTTCGCTGCACGCCAGAAAATAAAATATATTTTCTGGCGCACAAAGCAGGCACACATAAAAAATGAAATTACTGCATGGGCCACCCGGTAGCCGGGTGGTAACTCCAAATTGGCACACATATATAGGCACCTACGTGGCTTAGTAAAAGGGCTCCGACCTTATAACATAATTTGAAAGTGCTAAACCCATTCGTGAAAAACTGCATTGGCTCCCCACCAAGGAACGTATTGCCTTCAAGGTTTGTACTCTTGTCCACAGGATTATTTATGGTAATGTTCCTGGATACATGCTGGACCTTATAAAACTACCACCCAGAAACAGTACCAACCTATCCCGTACTTATTTAAATTTGCATTATCCAGACTGCAATAGAATTAGATACAAATCAATTTATGCATCCAGCTTTTTTTTACATAAGTACACAACTGTGAAACGCTTTGCCCAGAACCGTGAAATCTATGCACAACCAGGAAGTCACTGAAAACCAACTTGTTTAAGAAGGCTTATCCCCCTGACCCAAATGAACTTTCTACTTCCTGCGACACAGTAGAACTATGAACCGTATTGGACTTTTAGCACCACCCCCTCTTTATTTCTTTGTTGCTTCTATTTCTGTTTCTTACATGCCTAATACTATATTGTGTATTTGTATTTTACCGAACCGGAGGCTGCCTCTACGGTATTGTGTAAGCCACATTGAGCCTGGGGTATAAATGTGTTAAATAAATAAAATAACATATATGTTTTAAAGAATACTTTTCACATACATCTTAAGAAGCTCGTTCAGAAACTATTACATAACCACCAAGGTCTAAGGTTTGCAAGTCACAAATCCAAATATTTTCCAGTTTTCAGGGTGCCGTTAATATTAGTATGCTGTAGTTTCAGTTTCCATTCTTCAAGAAAGGGCGGATTTTCTCTTAGCTCTTTCTTTGTATATAATCACCTGACTAGTTTCATTGACTTGGAGTTCAGTAAATGAAACTGAAATCAAATTATTTCTTATTTGGTATCTTTCTCTTTTTGGGATAAACATGAGCACAGCTCACCAGCTCTTAAGGTGGAATAGACAGAAACATCGCATTTGAATGCCACTGAAAACCTTGGACTCCTCTCTATGTTTTTCAAACCAGTTTCTTTAAGTATTTGATGGTTGGTTTTATTTTTCTGTGTTTTTAGAATCTGGGTCAGTTATTCCTTTTTTTTTGCATATGATTATTATTACTGTGTAACTTCTTGATTTATACAAAAAATATGTGTATCGATCTTATTGAATTAATAAATACACTGCCCAGTATCACTGCCTGAGGCCTCACTTCCTCTCTCCTTCCTTTCTCTTCTTTGCACAGGAATATATCAGGGCCGCCAAGAGACTGAGCTGGGCCCAGGGCAGGGCTGCCTCCACCGGGCCCAGGGCAGAATCGTCATTGCCGCTGCTCCCCTCCCCCCCCCCCAAATCATCATCACCATCACTACCACCGCCCGCCCACAGCGCAGCTCCTTTATCTGCCCAGCATTGCCTGCCCCTGCGGTTGCTTTCCTCAGGTCGCACATGCTCAGTCTCAAAACTGAGCATGTGCGGCCAGAGGGCCCATCAGCTGCTAGGCAGGCAATGCAAGGGGGGGCCCAGTGCCGGAGTTTTCTCTCTCCTGCTCCTGTTGGGACGCAATCACCCAGGTCCTGTCAGGAGCAGGAGAGAGAGAGAGCGAGACCCCTGCGCCGGGCCCCCCCTGGAGGGCCAGGCCCGGGGAATTTTCCCCCCACCCTCCCTCTCGACAGCTATAAATATATGTAGAGATCACTAGATTGTAAGCTCTGTGGAGCAGGGACTGTCTCTTCATGTTCAAGTGTAAAGCGCTGCGTACGTCTAGCAGAGCTATAGAAATGATAAGTAGTAGTAGTCATTGGGATTCCGGAATCTTGCTACTCTTTGTCCTTATCTCTTATTTGTCCTGTTTGTCTGTCCTAATTAGATTGTAAGCTCTTTCGAGCAGGGACTGTCTCTTTATGTTCAAGTGTATAGTGCTGCGTACGTCTAGCAGAGCTATAGAAATGATAAGTAGTAGTAGTCATTGGGATTCCGGAATCTTGCTACTCTTTGTCCTTATCTCTTATTTGTCCTGTTTGTCTGTCCTAATTAGATTGTAAGCTCTGTGTAGCAGGGACTGTCTCTTCATGTTCAAGTGTAAAGCGCTGCGTACGTCTAGCAGAGCTATAGAAATGATAAGTAGTAGTAGTCTTTGGGATTCCGGAATCTTGCTGCTCTTTGGTATTCCGGAAACTTGCTGCTCTTTGGTATTCCGGAAACTTGCTACTCTTTGGGATTCCGGAATCTTGCTACTCTTTGTCCTTATCCCTTATTTGTCCTGTTTGTCTGTCCTAATTAGATTGTAAGCTCTGTGGAGCAGGGACTGTCTCTTCATGTTCAAGTGTAAAGCGCTGCGTACGTCTAGCAGAGCTATAGAAATGATAAGTAGTAGTAGTCATTGGGATTCCGGAATCTTGCTACTCTTTGTCCTTATCTCTTATTTGTCCTGTTTGTCTGTCCTAATTAGATTGTAAGCTCTGTGTAGCAGGGACTGTCTCTTCATGTTCAAGTGTAAAGCGCTGCGTACGTCTAGCAGAGCTATAGAAATGATAAGTAGTAGTAGTCTTTGGGATTCCGGAATCTTGCTGCTCTTTGGTATTCCGGAAACTTGCTACTCTTTGGGATTCCGGAATCTTGCTACTCTTTGTCCTTATCCCTTATTTGTCCTGTTTGTCTGTCCTAATTAGATTGTAAGCTCTGTCGAGCAGGGACTGTCTCTTCATGTTCAAGTGTACAGCACTGCGTACGTCTGGTAGCGCTTTAGAAATGATAAGTAGTAGTTCTGCCTGTTGAGCAGTGTTGGAACCTGCAGCTGTTCTACCAGAAAATACAGTTCTGAATTCTAACAGGGGCTGTGTCTTCCTCCTTGACTGACAGGATGGGAGGATGCATCCCTTAAAGGGGTGAGGCCCGGGTGGGGAAGCTGTCTTTGGTTCAGATCCCTGGCTACTGCACCTCTGTGGAAGGGGACAAAATATAAATAATAATCTCCAGGCTGCAGCAACTACTTTCATTTGAATAAAATTTCTTTGACTAAAGGAGTGGGAATCAGCCTATACAGGGATGGGGAATCTGTCAGGCACCACAACCTGCTGGGAGTAAAGGATGAAGGAGAGAAGAGGTGCTGCTCAATCCAGGTCCAGCTTGAGAAGGTCACACAAAGTTCAGCCTCTCACCACCAGATGTTTTTCTGGGGAAGAAACAGCTTTACTTTAAGAACTGTAGCTAAGGATGGTGTTGTACAGAGGAGAACTTACTGCCTCTATTAACTGGCATAGGTTAGTGCAGTGGGCTGAGAACCTGGCGACCTGGGTTCAGTTCCCATTGTAGTTCCTTTTGATTCTCGGTAAACCACTTAATCTTCTATTGCTCAAGGTGTTGCAGGAATTACCACTATTGTTAGCAGAATCTGTGGTACTTCAGGAGTCAAACACCACACACCAGAATGAGAGAGAAATCTTCTTTATTTGCCAGCAAACAAAGTAGGACATCAGCGCTAGCTCTCTCCTTCTCTTCAGCTCTCTGTGTCTTGTGTCTCCTGTCTTGGTTCCTTCTCGTCTCAGCTCCTTCTCTAATGTAAGCTGCTTCTGCTCTCCTTTATATATGGTCCTAAACCCCTCTAGCCCCCCTTTCTCACCAGATGGTAAAGAATAGATTGATTACCCTGTCTTGAACTAATTATCTCTACACATTTACTCAAAAATATCAGTTACATAGGTTTGAGATATTTCCTAAACTGACCTATGACCTGGGGCCTCTCAAACTAGACAATGTGGCACCTATCTCCTGCATTTTATTATTATTAAATTCTCAGATTCCCAGTTAACTTCATACTAACCGGACTCTGGCATTCATTAAGGGGCCAAGAGGCCAGTCTTGCTTAATGGCACACAGACATGGTTTGTTATTACTTTCAGGAGACCAGTCCTACACTTAGCTATAATCAATCAAGGAGAAGACTTGACTTTTCCTGACCTCTTTCACCTTCTAGCTTCATACACAGAACTAGCTAGGACTGTGGATAATTCAAACCAGATGATCTCTTAAACTGCAGACAAATCTCACTTGAAAGTCAGACAAAGATGTAACACTGAATTGAAAAGATATTCTACATAGAAATAGAACCTATTAATTAAACAGAATAAAACATATTTTAAAATAAGCAGAAATCAGAATTCCTTATAAGACAGAACCTAAATTATCACCTATTTCCTTCTCTCTAAACAGCATTCAGCCTAATCTTTTAAAACAGCTTGCTTGCTGATCCCCTCGAGATTGTCCAGTATGCCTTGCTTAGAATGGCATCCAGATGTGGTAAATAATACCTATGAACCAGCCTTAACAATCCATCACTCAAAAAGGGACAAAGAAAGTTTTATTTCTCTCTGACCTTTCTAACCTCTAGTCTAGCAAAAGCTAGACATTTGAGTAATTAAAACCAGATGTCATTCTATCACTTGCAGGACTGAACCAAAATTAAACAGAATTAACAAATTAATATGATTTCTCTGTCCAGGCTGCCTCAAAGGTACAAATTCCAGATGGTGAGCCTCTACCTCCTGAAGTCCAAGCCTGAGTAAATCTTTCACAGTTTAGAATGTAGTAGCATAGCAGATGATGGCAGATAAAGACCTGTACGGTCCATCCAGTCTGCCCAACAAGATAAACTCATTACATAAGTACATAAGTGATGCCATACTGGGACAGACCAAAGGTCCATCGAGCCCAGCATCCTGTTTCCAACAGTGGCCAATCCAGGTCACAAGTACCTGGCAGAAACCCAAAGAGTAGCAACATTCCATGTAGAAACCCAAAGAATAGCAAGATTCTAGAATTCTAAAGAACAACAAGATTCCATGCAGAATTTCAAAGTGTAGCAACATTCCATGTAGAACCCCAAAGAGTATCAAGATTCCATTCAGAATCCCAAGTACATATGTATTGCCATACTGGGACAGACCGAAGGTCCATCAAGCCCAGCATCCTGTTTCCAACAGTGGCCAATCCAGGTCACAAGTAACATAGTAACATAGTAGATGACAGCAGAAAAAGTACTTGGCAAGATCCCAAAACAGTACAATACATTTTAAGCTGCTTATTCTAGAAATACTTACAAAACAAAAAAATAGTGGAGGATTCTACAGGAGTCAAACTATATACTCATTTATAGGGTAAGTCTCATATAGTCGCCATGCCACGGCTAGTTTCACTTCACTCCCATGGTGAACCTCTGCCCGTGGACATGTTATAATCACAGACTATACCCCCAACCTACCTATGCTCATGTGCTCATATAAATTAATCTATCTTTGCTTATCATACTACATGCATAGGTGAGCTATGTGTCACTTATCTCATGGGAACCAGTGCGCTCGTCAACCCTGACAGACTGCCTGTTTCGCAATTTGTGCTTCGTCAAAGGGAACCATTACACCCGGTTAGTCGATGTGATGCCTCTAAGTAATCTCTGAGTGTAGTATCCATGTGCTTGTTATATTTATCATATTACATGCAGCATCTCTAGATATGGCTTCAGCTGCAGCATACAAGCCTGTGGCTTCAGATGCAGTGGCCACCTGTATGATGCCAGTTACTACAGCTACCTCTACCACTCTGCTACTGTATGGTTCCAGCTACCGTAGCTGCCTTTGTCACCAGCCACCACAGCCACCTGTATGAAGCCAGCTATTGCAGTTGCCTCTGTCACCAGCCACCGCAGCTGCCTGTATGACGCCAGTTATTGCAGCTGCCTCTGTCACCAGCCACCGCAGCCACCTATTTGATGCCAGCTATTGCAGCTGCCTCTGTCACCAGCCACCGCAGCCACCTATTTGATGCCAGCTATTGCAGCTGCCTCTGTCACCAGCTACTGCAGACACCTGGTTGTCTCTAGTTTTGCCAGCCATGTCTATAGCTCCAACTGTGGTGGCTACATGTGTAATATCTCTTGATGCATTTGATTATGGTGCTTAGATGCGTCGGTAGACTGTCTTCTCTGGTTTTGGTGGCTATGTGCCTCATCTGTTCTTCCCAACTTTTTGGTACAGTGTCGCTGGTCACCCATTTGGCTTAGGCTATATACCATATGACTTCATGCCTTTCTATCGCCCCTAAGCTCCCATTGTTTCCTTCCAAAGTTGCAATGCCTATGTTCCATTATTACATCCCTTAATGACACCTCAATTGTTTTGCATAACCCTGCATAATATAATCCATAACTATCTGTAACAATTGTATTTCCAACATTCAACTCATATTGTAAGCCACACTGAACCTGCAAAAAGGTGGGAAAATGTGGGATACAAATGCAATAAATAAATAAATAAATCTTGCAATCGCACAGGTTCCCATGAGATAAGTGACACATAGACTCACCTATGCATGTAGTATGATAAGCAAAGATAGATTAATTTATATGAGCACATGAGCAATGAGCATAGGTAGGTTGGGGGTATAGTCTGTGATTATAACATGTCCACGGGCACAGGTTCACCATGGGAGTGAAGTGAAACTAGCCTTGGTGACTATATAAGACTTACCCTATAAAAGAGTATATAGTTTGACTCCTGTAGAATCCTCCACTATTTTTTTGTTTTGTAAGTATTAGTCAAGTGGAGAAGTGCCAGTTTATTTTCGACAGTATTCTAGAAATAAGCAGTGGATTTTCCCCAAGTCCATTTAATAACGGTCTATGGACTTTTCCTTTAGGAAGCCATCCAAACCTTTTTAAAACCCCGCTAAGCTAACTGCCTTTACCACATTCTCTGGCAATGAATTCCAGAGTTTAATTACACGTTGAGTGAAGAAATATTTTCTCTGATTCTTTTTAAATTTACTACTTTCTAGCTTCATTGTGTGGCCCCTAGTCCTAGTAGTTTTGGAAAGAGTAAACAAGTGATTCACGTCTACCTGTACCACTCCACTCATTATTTTATAGACTTCTATCATATCTCCCCTCAGCCGCCTTTTCTCCAAGCTGAAGAGACCTAGCCGCTTTAGCCTTTCCTTATAGGGAAGTCATCCCATCCCCTTTATCATTTTTGTCGCCCTTCTCTGTACCTTTTCTAATTCCACTATATCTTTTTTGAGATGCGGTGACCAGAATTGCACACAATATTCGAGGTGCACCATGGAGCGATACAAAGGCATTATAACATCCTCATTTTTGTTTTCCATTCCTTTCCTAATAATACCTAACATTCTATTTACTTTCTTAGCCGCAGCAGCACACTGACCAGAAGGTTTCAACATATCATCGACGACGACACCTAGATCCCTTTCTTGGTCCGTGACTCCTAACGTGGAACCTTGCATGACGTAACTATAATTCGGGTTCCTCTTTCCCACATGCATCACTTTGCACTTGCTCACATTAAACGTCGTCTGCCATTTAGACGCCCAGTCTCCCGGTCTCATAAGGTCCTCTTGTAATTTTTCACAATCCTCTTGCGATTTAACAACAGCAAATTTAATTACCTCACTAGTTACTCCCATCTCTAGATCATTTATAAATATGTTAAAAAGTAGCGGTCCCAGCACAGACCCCTGGGGAACCCCCATTATCTACGAACCCAAGAACCGAACCTTGCAGCACACCACTGGTAACATCCTTTTCCTCCCAATGAGCTGCATTTACCACTACCCTCTGTCACCCTCCACTCAACCAGTTCCTAATGCAGTCAGTCAGAGGTTTTCTCAGCTGTATCATACATTTACATGGAAAACACAGGAAACATTTTGCACCCAAGGAGAAGACCTCCTGCCGCATAGACAGAAATCGCTTCCTCCTTTCTTGTTTATTTTTTTATTTATTTTATTTTTTTGATGCATCAGGATAAATATGCAGTTTAGAACTCAAGGCACTGTTTACAAAGGTGCACTAGCATTTTTAGCACGCACTAAAAACGGTAGCCCACCTTTGTAAATAGGACTCTAACTGATTTAACATTTTAATATTGAAAATATCAACGTATAAAAGAGTTCTTATCCTGCACAACAGCACAATACAACACCAGTGTAGCAAAATCTCCAGAAGCATCTAACAGTCCAGTGACATCTAAGTGGAATCAGAAGCCAGAGCAGGGTCTTCTCTCCTGCTTAACTGTCCATACATAAGATATATAGTAACATAGTAACATAGTAGATGACGGCAGAAAAAGACCTGCGCGATCCATCCAGTCTGCCCAACAAGATAAACTCATATGTGCTACTTTTTGTGTATACCCTACCTTGATTTGTACCTGTCCTTTTCAGGGTACAGACCATATAAGTCTGCCCAGCACTATCCCTGCCTCCCAACCACCAGCCCCGCCTCCCACCACCGGTTCTGGCACAGACCATATAAGTCTGCCCAGCACTATCCCCGCCTCCCAACCACCAGCCCCGCCTCCCACCACCGGTTCTGGCACAGACCTTATAAGTCTGCCCAGCACTATCCCCGCCTCCCACCACCGGCTCTGGCACAGACCGTATAAGTCTGCCCAGCACTATCCCCGCCTCCCACCATCGGCTCTGGCACAGACCGTATAAGTCTGCCCAGCACCATCTCCGTCTCCCGCCACCGGCTTTGCCACCCAATCTTGTCTAAGCTCCTTAGGATCCATTCCTTCTGAGCAGAATTCCTTTATGTTTATCCCACGCATAATATATACATAATATATAAATAATATATACATAAGATATATTATTTAGTAGTGGTAAAGTGGTTCCAGGAAATCTCAAACCTTACTTCAAATATCTATAAAAGAGATCTTTTGGCAACATAGACAAGACTTGTGGAAAATTCAAAACTCTAATATTCAAATGTCTAGCAGCATTTCCCATATTCTCTGTCTTTCTGTGTACAACAGTCTTCCCCAGTACTGAAGCAGCTTCTTTCATGGTCTTAAACCTCATGTTCCCATGTATCAACCTTCTGAGCCATTGCACAGGACCCGGCCTCAACAGCTTGAGATTTCACTGAGCAAAAAGTAAACAGAGCTTGTGCAGAGCTGCGGACGCAGATCATATTTCCTCGAAAGTTATCTCTGTAGATCTTGCCAAGGGCGACAGTCAGCAAAGCAGGCATGATTTGGGTCACCTCGCCCCACCTCACCTTCATGGGAGCTCTGTAACTCTTCTTAATTAACACTCATGCCCAGATGATTGAAAGCCCCACGCTGTTCCAAACAGCGCGGGGCTTTACTGCCCCTATGATCAGAGATAATAGCATGCAAATTTATGCATGTTATTATCTCTGATCAACGGGTAAAGTGCGGGAGGATTGTACCTGAGCTCCGTCCTTGTTTGACAGGTCTGGGCGGTCAAAAGCCCAGACCTGTCAAACACAGGGGCTGGAGGTCTATGGGATCACCAGACCCCAAACAGCATGGCCCTAGTGGCCTAGTGCCCCCACCAAACCACTACCTCAAGCCAGGATGCACTGGGCAGGGCTGAGCGCTGCCATTTTCAAGACAGCACTGCTGGAAGGGGAGGGAGTCTACCTCCCTCCTTCAACAAAAGTACGGGGGTGGGGAAGAGGGCCACTAGACCACCAGGTTGGGGGGGGGGACTTCATTTGCATCCTACTGGGCCACCAGGGCTTTTTTTGGGGGGGGGTACCGGGGGTTAGGGGGGCAGGAGACTCACTGGATCTCCAGGCCTCCCAAACTTGTGTTGGGGTCAAGGGGACTGGAGACCCTGTGTCACTGGCTTGAGGTGAGGGGATCGGGGTTCCTGTTCCTGCAGGGGGGCTGCATTGGGGAGAATTTATTTTAGTTACATTTGTACCCCGCGCTTTCCCACTCATGGCAGGCTCAAGAATGGGTGGCCTGCTAGCATGCAAATGCAGGCTGGACAGAGCTCACCATTCCTCCCCAACGGTCTGCAAACCCTAATGCTAGCTCCGAGCTGGCGTAGGGTTTGCCATGGACAGTGTGCCAATGTTTGGCATGCTGCTCACTGATCATTGGGGAGGAATATGTTTAGCATGTATTTGCATGCTACTTGCACTGAGCCCTATTTTGCGTGCATTTGCATGCTAGTTTCATTCAGAGCCCACGAGCACGTTGTTTCACTCGCTCGGGGACTCTGATCCTGGGGCAGTAGCATGGCACTAAGAGTTTCTAGCGCCTGCTTTTGCTTCTGATCATTGGCCTGTCAGTGATGCCATTACTGGCTGGCCCTCGCTTTCTCTCTGTTGTGGAATGTTCTTGGCTGTACTGTCCCTCAACCACAGTGCAGAGTGTCACCTCCTCTCCCCGTGACAAAGCCAAATCCGAGCACTGATTGCTGGCGGTGGGCTGGGAGACACCAGGCTTGGCAAAAGATCACTGCCCGAAGGAGGGCCACTCCCTGTACAGCCCTGTGACACAGGAATCTCCAAAGATGCTGATCAAAGGCCATAGTCAGCATTAGATAGGAGGGGGAATCCTTGCCTTGCCCCAGTGCTTCTCCACCCAATCCTCAGGATACACCCAGCCAATCAGGTTTTCAGGATATCCACAATGAATATGCATGACATAGATTTGCATGCACCACCTCTTTGGTATAGCAAAGAATCTTGCAAGGGGGAGAAGCAATATTAAAACATCTGTTACCCAGAACTCAACTCAGTCTGGCAACTCCATTGACCATTGTGTAACCAACCCACCCCCCTCTAAACTAATGTTTATAGAGGTTATTATCCTGCTTAAAATCAAAATAGAAAAACGCCTATATTGTGACCCAAATCGGGAGATAGATGTTTATCTCACAAAAACGAATAAAGCGGTATAATCGAAAGCCGAATTTGGACGTTTTCAACTGCACTCCATCGCGGATGCGGACAAAGTTGATGGGGGGGGTGTCGAAGGCGTGGTGAAGGCAGAACTGGGGCGTGGTTATCGGCCGAGGAGAGATGAGCGCCTTTCGCCAATAATGGAAAAAAAAGTATGCGTTTGTAGCTAGAATTTAGGGCACTTTTCCTGGACCCTGTTTTTTCACGAATAAGGCCCCAAAAAGTGCCCTAAATGACCAGATTACCCCCAGAGGGAATCGGGGATGACCTCCCCTGACTCCCCCAGTGGTCACTAATCCCCTCCCACCACAAAAAATGATGTTTCACAACTTTTTATTTTTACGTTTGAGGAGCGTGCCAGGTGCCCTTGACCTGGATTGGCCACTGTCGGTGACAGGATGCTGGGCTAGATGGACCTTTGGTCTTTCCCAGTATGGCACTACTTATGTACTTATGTACCATCAAATGTCATACCCACCTCCCTGGCAGCAGTATGCAGGTCCCTGGAGCAGTTGTTAGGGGGTGCAGTGGACTTCAGGCAGGTGGACCCAGGCTCATCCCCCCCACCTGTTACACTTGTGCTGGTAAATGGGAGCCCTCCAAACCGCCCCCCAAACCCACTGTACCCACATGTAGGTGCCCCCCTTCACCCCTTAGGGCTATAGTAATGGTGTAGACTTGTGGGCAGTGGGTTTTGAGGGGGATTTGGGGGGCTCAACACCCAAGAGAAGGGTGCTATGCACCTGGGAGCTGTTTTACCTTTTTTTTTTTTTTTTAAAGTGCCCCCTAGGGTGCCCGGTTGGTGTCCTGGCATGTGAGGGGGACCAGTGCACTACGAATCCTGGCCCCTCCCATGAATAAATGTCTTGGAGTTATTCGTTTTTGAGCTGGGCTCTTTCGGTTTCCATTATCGCTGAAAAACAAAAACGCCCAGCTCAAAAAAAAGATAAACATCCATGTTTTTTGAAAATACGGTTTGGTCCGCCCCTTCACGGACCCATTCTCGGAGATAAACGCCCATGGAGATAGACGTTTCCGTTCGATTATGCCTCTTCACGTGCTTTAAAAATGTTTCACCTATTAATGAACTTTACATGCATTCATTTCTGAAACAAACTGGGAAACAAAAACCCTGAAAACTGGCCAACCCCCTCCCCTCCCCCCACCCCACACACACACACACAAAATGATCTGAAAATATTTTAATGCACCCTCCTAATTTAAGGGCCCTTTTATTAAACAGTGTCTGATGGCACACAGGAAGGTTTCTCAGTACATCTGTATTATCACTTTCATGTACTTCTGTAGCTCCATTCACACCTCCTCTTCCATTTTTACAGTGTAGTGGAAACTGCCCCCCCAAAAAAATCTCAAAATAGTGGCATTAGAAAAGGTGCAGAGAAGGGTGCCGAAAATGATAAAGGGGATGGAATTGTATTTATTTATTTATTTATTGCATTTGTATCCCACATTTTCCCACCTCTTTGCAGGCTCCATGTGGCTTACAATACATATTGGATAATGGAAATGTGAGGAAATTAGACAATTGGTGTTGCAGAAGGATTTGGGTTACATGGTAATGTAATACATAATAGTAAGAAAAAAAAACCCCAGAAGGTATTAATTTACATTCAGGGTATATGTGGGAAATTCAAATGACTTGGTTCCTATGAGGAAAGTCTGAAGCGGCTAGGGCTCTTCAGCTTGGAGAAAAGGCGGCTGAGGGGAGATATGATAGATGTCTATAAAATAATGAGTGGCGTGGAAAGGGTAGATGTAAAGCGTCTGTTTACCCTTTCCAAAAATACTAGGACTAGGGGGCATGCGATCAAGCTACAAAGTGGTATATTTAAAGCGAATTGGAGAAAATGTTTCTTCACTCAACGTGCAATTAAACTCTGGAATTCATTGTCAGAGTATGTGTTAAAGGCAGATAGCTTAGCAGAGTTTTAAAAAGTTTTGGACGGTTTCCTAAAGGAAAAGTCCATAGACAATTATTAAATTGGGGAAAATCCACTATTTCTGGGATAAGCAGTATAAAATGTTTTGTACATTTTTGGGATCTTGCCAGGTATTTGTGACCTGGATTGGCCACTGTTGGAAACAGGATGCTGGGCTTGATGGACCTTTTGGTCAGTCCCAGTATGACAATACTTATGTACACCCTCCTAATTTAACGGCCCTTTTTATTAAAGGGTGTTAAGCCCTTAACACACTGTTAGCACACGCAAATAGGCAACCACAGAAATACGTTAAAGCGTTTTGCAGTATTTTGCCTAATTGTGCGCATTAATCCACGTTTCTGATTTTTCAAATGTATTTTTCAGAGGTAGCGTGTCATGAACGGAGGGTGGGCATTCCCGTGTTATCCGGTTAGCACGTTATGATTAGAGCTCACCAACTGGATAATGCAGAGTTAACAGGGGAGACATAGCCCATTGATTTCTAAGCATAGTAAATGATGGCAGATAAAGACCATCCAGTCTGCCCAACAAGATAAACTCATTTTACATGGCATGTGATACTTTATACCAGAGTTTGATTAGTCCTTGCCATTCTCAGGGCACAGACTGTATAATTTCTCTAACCAACCTGCAAATCTAAAAAAAAGTGCCACATTAAATTTGGGTTTAGCACAGGGGAAAGTGCTGCATTAAAATCATGGACGCCAACTTTTCAAAATTATTGGGGGTGCTAAACCCAGTGGAAATGCTCTCTTCTTGGACACAGTCAAGAAATGTGTTCAATATTGGGGGTGTTCAAGCACCCACAGAGCTGGCTCCTATGATTAAAATGCATTAAGCCCGTTTAGTAAAAGCCCCCCCCCCTTTTTTTTTAGGTACTGGGATTATTTTGACTGTTTATCTCCATTAGGAGAACACGGCTGTGCTTGGGGATTGTAAGCTCTCCAGAGCAGGGACTGTCCTTCCCCTTGTGAAACTTGTACAGCGCTGCGTAACCCTGGCAGCGCTATAGAAATGCTAAGTAGTAGTAGTAGTAAATCCACCTTAAGGACTGCGTCACATGCGTCAGACTGTGGGTGGGTGGGAGCTCTGAAGGTGTGTGTCCCACAAAACTCAGCAGCAGTGAGACGCAGCAAGAAATCACTCTCACCCAGGATTCAGGATGGAGCTTTACGACGTTCCCGGCCACAAACTGGACGAGTGGATCATGAACAATCTACAGTCAACGAGCACGTTCAATAAAGAGTTAAAGAACGCAGTCCATAGGATCGCCGAGATTCTGAAGACACAAGAGGGAGTCATCAAAGTGGTGAAAGTGGGTCCTTTGGTAAAACGGTGCATTGTGTTTTAAGCTTAAGGCAGCGGTGTCTCTCGCTGCTTCTTGGCACATATAATCTGCAAAGCTGAATTATTTTCTGAAACTGGTACAAGTTTTGATTCAATTGAAAGTGAAAGGATTAGAGGAAGTTGAACAGGAAATTATCGTTATTGCAAATACTACGAACAAGATTACAATGTCGCATTCCACCTTTTTAAGTAGTATTTTAAGATGAAATACGTTCAGGTATTGTTGGTATTTCCCTGTCCCCAGAGGGTTTGCAAGCTAATTCTTGTACCTGAGGCAGTGGAGAGTTAAGTGACTTGGCCAAGATCCCAAGGCGTAGCAGCTGAAGAATTTGAACTGAGATTGGTGCTTTATATACCTTCAGTGCTTTATAACGTGTTCAGATCCTTTATAGATCTCCAAGGCATTTGTACTGGCATGAGAAGAGTGTGGCATTGTGCCTTGGTGAGATGGATGTAGATCTTGAATCACTTCTTTGTTGAAATGGTACACAAAATGTATAGTCCTAACTCTGCCTGTTATAACAAATAAGGCAGGTGTGAGATATTAGCAATGGCAAACTGTCACATAGGTGTCTGATGGCACACAGGAAGGTTTTTTGGTACATCTGTCATCACTCGTCTTCCGCCAGGGTCGCTTTACTCATACTACCCCTCTCCTCAAGTCGCTTCACTGGCTCCCTATCCGTTTTCGCATCCTGTTCAAACTTCTTCTACTAACCTATAAATGTACTCACTCTGCTGCTCCCCAGTATCTCTCCACACTCGTCCTTCCCTACACCCCTTCCCGTGCACTCCGCTCCATGGATAAATCCTTCTTATCTGTTCCCTTCTCCACTACTGCCAACTCCAGACTTCGCGCCTTCTGTCTCGCTGCACCCTATGCCTGGAATAAACTTCCTGAGCCCCTACGTCTTGCCCCATCCTTGGCCACCTTTAAATCTAGACTGAAAGCCCACCTCTTTAACATTGCTTTTGACTCGTAACCACCACTCGCCTCCACCTACCCTCCTCTCCTCTTTCCTCTACACATAAATTGATTTGTTTGCTTTATTTATTGTCTACTAGATTGAGCAGGGACTGTCTTTCTTCTATGTTTGTGCAACGCTGCGTACGTTTTGTATCGCTATAGAAATGCTAAATAGTAGTAGTAGTAGTAGTACTTTCATGTACTTCTGTAGCGCTTCCATTTTTAGAGTAGTGAAAACTGCCCCCCACCAAAAACCCCCCAAATGATCTGAAAATATTTTCATGCAACCTCCTAATTTAATGGCCCTTTTATTAAAGGGTGTTAAGCCCTTAATACGCTGTTAGCAGACGCAAATAGGTAACCACAGAAATGCGTTAAGGCGTTTTGCAGTATTTTGCCTAATTGTGCGCATTAATCCACATGTTTCTGATTTTTCAAATGTATTTTTCTGAGGTAGCATGTCATGAGTGGAGGGTGGGTGTTATCCAGTTAGTGTTAGCACATTATGATTGGCGCTCGCTAACCGGATAATGCAGAGTTAAAACGGGAGATGTAGTCCATCAACTTCTTGCAAACACAACCTGCAACATTTGTTTTTAATCCCTAAAAATGTGCCACATTAAATTTGGACACAGTCTTGTGGTTTCTGCAAGCTTACATTAGTTACAACCATAATTTCAGTAATTTTTGTGTCTAAAGGTTTTAACTCTTTCTAATTCCTCAGGATTTTCACCTGATGTGGGTCTGGGTTTGCCCTTATATCTAGATTTCAGAAGTACATAGATGCCACAGCTCAAAGCCAGAACTGGAATGCCCTCTCAGGACTGAACTACTACTACTACTATTTAGCATTTCTATAGCGCTACAAGGCGTACGCAGCGCTGCACAAACATAGACCCTGCTGCTAGTTCCAGCTTCTTGGCTTGGAAACTGTTTTTTCTTTTCTAGCAGTGGGGGTGTGCCCAGTGGTAATCTGATAGCAGAGCTGCCAAGTTGCCCATTCCAGGAGGGAGGCATTTTGGCCAGTCCTGGATTTCTGCCAAACTCATTTTGGTGTATTTTTTTTTTTTTTTAATGTATTTATTGGCATTTATACCCCACATTATCCCAAGCATTCTTGAGTTCAATGTGGCTTACAAACAACTTGAGATTACAGAGTGAGTACTATATACAGCTTGTGTTTAAAGAAAGATTATTAACAAAGAAAGGTAGCCATTATTGATGATTTCAGGAGACAATAACAATGGAGAATCTATATATATAAAAGGCAACCCCAACGTTCTGAAGCCTCCACGGAAGTTGAGGCGCCCGAGATTTCCGGTGTGCCCTGGAGTGTCTGCACCGCCCTCGCGTCAAAACGTCATGACGCATCAAAATGTCATGACGTCGAGGGCGGAGCTATTGACACTCCAGGGCCGAAACGGCCCACAGCGAACAAGGCAAGAAGCTTCGAGGGACGGAGGGAGGGCGAACAAGGCAAGAAGCTTCGAGGGACGGAGGGAGGGCGAACAAGGCAAGTAGCTTTGAGGGACGGAGGGAGGGGGCCCCTTGCTAGCGCCCGTTTCATTCCGCTCAAACGGGCATTTTTTCCTAGTATATGTATATTCACTATTATGGGACCTGCAGCTCTGACCTCAATGGATAGAATCATGGACTACAAATACTACACTGCTTTGGGATGTAAATTTAAAACCAGAACCGGCCAAAATGTCTCCCTCCTGGAATGGGTAATTTGGCAGTTCTGAATCCGTGGTGCAGAGCTGCTAAGTTACCCATTCCAGGAAGGAGACTTTTTTTGGTTGGGCCTGGATTTCTGCCATCTTCATCCTGGTGCACTATGGGACCTGAAGCACTGATTTCAATGGATAGAATCCTGGACTAGAAATATTACACTGCTTTGGGATGTAAGTTTAAAACCAGGACCGGCCAAAATGTCTCCCTCCTGGAATGGGTAACTTGGCAGCTCTATCTGATAGGGTCGCACGCTGCCAGATTACTGCCGAGTTATCGCTGGAGCCCTCACCACCTCCTAAATTAAAAGGCAGTAAGGGCTCCAGCATAGCCATTTACTGCCCCCTTGTAAAATATTTTTTTTTTTTGTTAAAGTGGCCTTGGTGTACTGCAATCCCACACACCAACACCACAACAGGCCACCTTTTACCGTTATAACCATTAGGCTGCTCCTCTGCTTCCATAAAATGGGCATGGGCCACTGCTATACAGTTCGCACGAGAGTAACATAGTAAATGACGGCAGATAAAGACCACTTTTGCTTTGTGGTGACAAGATGTTGGACACGAGGAAGTGAAGGATGCCAGGGAGACTTTTACTAAAGCTTAGCTCTAGTTAACTGCAGCAGGGCCTATTTTACTCATATGGGCCCTGCTGCAGATAACTAGAGCTAAGCTTTAGTAAAAGACTCCCTGACATCCTTCACTTCCTCGTGTCCGACATCTTGTCACCTCAAAGCAAAAGTGTTGCATGTTCACTCGATGTGAAACAGTGAGAAATGAAGTTTAATGTGCTTATTTTCTATCACCAGTAATATCACATTTTAACACTTTTTTTTTTACTTGAGATACAGCCTTTCAGAAGTTACAATAGTTTCACATTTCAAGAAGATTTGTTTCTCATTTCATGCAAATATTGTACATATGACACTTACTTTCAGGAAACAATCTATCTGTCCAATACACATGTATGTCTCAGGACAGAATAATGTCTTCATATTTCAGTACTTTGCATTGTCTCCTACAGCCAACACCACTACATAGTACTTTAAATATCACTGTTGTGCTATTCCCTGCAGTAAGTCTCTTGCCATCTCCCTATGAATTGAACTTTCAGATGATCCCTCACAAGATAGGCCTACAATGTTCCCTACAAATGCTGGCCTCCAGCCTTTCTCTTCCCTCACAGACAGTGTCCTGCCCTTGTGGAAACAGGAAATATGTCATCATAGGAAGGCGGGACACTGTGAGGGAAGGGAAAGACAGGAGGCGAGCCCGCTTGCTGTGCTTTTTTCTTCACTGTCATCGCTGCAACTGAAAATAAAAGGTTTAAGCGCGTGTGGGGGGCAGAAAGGAATGGAGAGGAGGGCTGTCGGGGAGCTGAGGGTGGGAAGGAGGGACCGAAAGCTGCCACAGCGTTGTGCCGGCCCTGCGTTTGGGGGGGGGGCAATGCCCCCCCTTACCCCCCCCCCCCAAACTACACCCATGATTGCCTCTCTTATATCCAAATCTCTCCCATGAATTATCATTGTGGGTATCTTGAAGACCAGACTGGCTTGGTGTGTCCCAGGGCCTGGGTTGAGAAACCCTACTCTGGACTTTAGGCTCCAGGAGATTTCCTCCCCCTCCCTCCAGAGGTCCTCTTCTTTTTTGAGTTTACCGGGTGAAAGGACCACTCCCAGAGAAAAGCCCTGTTTCAGGATGTACAACACTACTGTTAATGGGGTGGCTCATTAAAATGTAGCCAACTTCAGATTATGATGAAAATAGCTCTTTCCAATTCTATATTCTAGAAAATAAATTCCCACCTGTACACACTATTTATTTAGTTCTAGAGAAAGTTCTTCCTGTTTTCTCTGTGCCATTTTGTAATCCCAGGTTCCTTCACAATTGCTAAGATCCCTCCTCTAGCCACTGTGCTGTTCACTATGAGTTGGACAGGGTTCATTGTCGCCATGAAATCTCTCCATGTGTGTTACAGGGTGGCTCCACGGGGAAGGGCACTCTCTTGAAGGACACATCTGATGCAGATCTGGTTATCTTCCTCCAGTGCTTCAAATCTTTTCAGGACCAGCGTGAAATCCGTGGACCCGTCATCAGTAAAATCTACCAGATGCTGAAGAAATGTCGCCAAAGCATTGCCTTTGATATGGACATTCCAGAGCCAAAGGAAAGACGGGACCCTTGGGGCAACCTCATAACGCCCCGGTCTCTGACTTTCACTATCAAGTCAAGAAAAGGGTCCCCACCTATTGAAGTGGATGTTCTTCCTGCATTCGATGCTATAGGTCAGTCGTCTTCACTATTTTTCTAGCAGGGGTCATGTTGGCAAACAAACTTCAATGTGAGAGCCAAGATTATTGCTGGTCACAGCAGACAGCACACTAGATGGTGGAGGGGGAATGGAAGCGGAAATTCTCCACACAGCTATCCTGAAGGGTTCCCTTTCTGAAATGGTCAGCCTGGCTGCTCAGGTGCATTCTGAGTAATTTATGTAGCTAAAGTTATCTTCCCACTCCCTCCTACACATTCTTTTTTCTTTTTCAAGTCCATCTTCCTCCCACACATTTTCTATCCCTGTTTTCCAGCACACTCTCCTCCTATTCCATCCCAGCTAGTCCCAATCCCATCTCGTCCCAATCCCATCTCATCCAATCCTCACCAGTCAGCCTTCACCACCCTGTTTCTCAACACCTTCAAACTGGCTCTCCCTCACTCCCAATTTTTTAGGCCTCCTATATTTGCTCCACAGACCCCAATGCCACCTCTAGGAACAGCTGTTCTGTTTTCTTCTGACACCACATGACTCTGAGCAGGTTTGAGCTGCTCAGTGACCCAGGCTTCCACACTGCTCTGTCTTATGAAAACAGTGACGGAGTTTGGGCAATACTGGCTCAGAGCTGGATGGTGGAGATAGAGGGAAGAATGGGGGGGCACACTTGGGGTTGATGGGGTCCACCACTGGTCCTCAGGCCTTGCCGTGAAGAACATTGCTTTAGGTGAATAAGCAGCTTTATTGTGACTGTCGTAACATCTTATGCTCATGCTACATGCAGGGCCGCCGAGAGACTGGGCTGGGACAGGACAGGGCCCCCCCTCCACCCGCAGCCGGGCCCTCTCTCCACCCCCGGGCCCTCTGAACTAACCTTTAAACGCCTCCCTCACCTTCGCAGCAAGCAGCGGCAGACCTCTTCTTCCTTCCGTGCCCCACCCTCGTGGACGTTACGACAGGCGAGGGTGGGACACAGAAGGAAGAAGTGGCCTGCCGCTGCTTGCTTCGAAGGTGAGGGAGGTGCTTAAAGGTTAGTTCCAGGAGCAATTCGCGGGTGGGCTGGACTGCGGCAGCGGCGGCCCTGGCTACAAACCGGGGTTTATGATAGAGAATGAAGAGAGATGTAATATTAATATATTGTGTCCTTTGGAACATTGGTAGACCTCTAGCAACAACTGGGAAAGGTCATGGGCTGTAAACGCATTGAGGGCTATTTTATAATGGGCTGCATAGCTTAAGAGGCCAGGTAGGCGCCTCCAAAGGTATCATTTTATGAAGATGTAACTTTATAACATACTGTATGTAGCAGAAATCTCGCCTTGAACGCAGGAACAGACATGTTCACCTGCTCAAGAGCCAGTGAAACTGTTTGTGTGTAAAGATTACAAGTATGCATATCGATTTCAAGTATCTTATAGTAAGATTAGGTAATGAAGAAATGTCGGATTATCAGATTCACAATATATATAAGTAGTATACGTTGATAAACTTTAAGGTGCAGCTTTTATATAAATATTAATAATAAAGAGATTCAA
This sequence comes from Microcaecilia unicolor, assembly GCF_901765095.1. NCBI lineage: Eukaryota > Metazoa > Chordata > Amphibia > Gymnophiona > Siphonopidae > Microcaecilia > Microcaecilia unicolor. The sequence goes on along the minus strand of NC_044041.1, from coordinate 16,171,460 downwards.
TGGATGAAAACAAAGGAGAAGGGAGGAATATGGGTCTGGTATGTGGTGAGATATTGAACAATTCTGTTGTATGTTTGATAGTTTGTATCTCTCTTTATATGTTCAATACAATGTTTAAGTTTATTACTATGGGAATGGGGAGGGGATTTGAAGGGAATGAAATTGTAAAATTCTGAACAATTTGAGTGTTTGTTGAATTAAATGTATCTTTGTTTGTTCAATAGAAACTTACAATCATGTGTGTACTTGTGAGCCCCTTCCCCCATGCTCCATCCAGATGGTATTCTTTGCTATGCCAACTGCAAAATATGCACTCTCTGGACAAGGTGTATATTTTAAGCCAGACTGTATATTATAAAAGGCCTTTGTCCCCAACATGTCCTTCTAGAGAACCTTCAGTGCCTTTATGGAGGGTGGTATAGGTTCTCCAAATTGCAGAGCATCCGTCACAGCTGAGTTTTTTTTTTTTTTTTTTTTTTTTTTTTTGGAATAAGCAACTATGTGGGACCCGTCGCTTGTTCATGTCTTCCTATCCCCTGTGTTTTTGCAGGTAACTTTAGTCGTGGCAGTATACCAGACCCTCAAGTCTATGTGTCCCTGATTGAAGCCAGGGCTGGTCCTAGTGAATTCTCTCCTTGTTTTACTGAACTTCAGAAGGACTTTGTCAAAATTAGCCCAACAAAACTGAAGAGTTTGATTCGCTTAGTGAAGCACTGGTACAAGCAGGTAGGCTTAGATCTCACCATACATAAAAGCTGGGACAAAACAGAAGGCAAAGAAAAGAGACATGGAGAGAGACAAGTGGAAGGAAAGAACAAGATATCTAGGGGGGAAGTTATCCAATTGGGCTACTGTTAAGATGGGTACTTTTACTGTTAACCCCAATTATTAGTAATTAGGTCTTATTGTATAAAACAGACCTGTGCTAAAATGGCATCAGTTGGTGGTAAAATAACCCATTTTAACAACCCACATTGATAACTTCCCCCTTAGTGTGAAGAGTTTCAGAGGTGATATTGTGATGTCATAATGTCTCTCCTCTTTTCACCAATGCCTAAGAGCCAGCCTCATCAGTGATGTCACAATGGTTTCAGTCTCTGTTAACCAGTTGATATTGTGATGTCATAACGCTTTATTCCACCAATTCCTGACCTCATCAGTGATATCACAATGGTTTGATTGTCTTATACTTGGCTCACGTTTATTATACATAGCAGTGATTTCAATTTCTAGAGACATTTATTTTTTTTTCTTTTAAGGGGGGGGGGGGGTGGAGACGTTTATCAGCATGGGTTACAGACCCAGTTCTTAGTAACTAGGTCTTGCTACATAAAACGACACCTCTGGTAAAAAAAAAAAAAAAACAGCAGCCCACATTGATAAGTCACCTCCTTAATTATGGAGAGATAATGGAGCACAGAGTAGAATCTATAAAGGAGGGTGTGAAGGAGAGAAATGGGCACAGAGGAAAAGATGGCAGCAGAGAAAAATACAGGTATAATGAGATTAGCATCAGGTTCTGCTGACGCCTATACATCATGCAATGATCTAATTTTTCTTTCACTAGTATGTTAAGAGCAAATACCCGGGGATACCCCTTCCCCATAAGTATGCTCTGGAGCTGCTCACCATCCATGTCTGGCAGAAGGACAGCAGAGACTTCAAGACTGAGGAAGGATTCTGTACATTTCTGAAGCTGCTCTCCAGGCCTCGAGACCTTTGCATCTACTGGACCAAGTACTACAACTTTCAGAACCCGGTGGTGAGCAACTTCCTGAAGGAGCAGCTGAAGAAGCCGGGGTAACAAGTCCTTGCTCACCTCTCTTGTAGACCATTATTGATTAATGGCTCATTACCTAGTATGTACACAGATCTGGGATTCATGTCTTAATTCCATAAGGGGGTGCCTAGATTTAGCCACTAAAAAAGCATCTTACTTTTCTTTATAGAATACTGCGTAGCTGGAAAGTGGTCATTTATGCGCATATAGTAACATAGTAAATGTCGGAAGATAAAGGCCTGCACAGTCCATCAGTCTGCCCATCCCAGTGGCCAGAGTTGATTAAATGGCTAGATTATCAGCATTTATACATGTTCTCATTGCCAAGCGGCTCTGTATAGAATTACCCTCTTACCCCCGGATTCTATATAAGGCGCAAATAATGCATGTTAAATTGTGCATGTGGCCAATTCATACATGCTACTCAATTGAGTAATGAGCCAATTAGCCATGATTTGCCGATAACGACCAATTATCAATAATTGGAATTTACGCGCATTTCTCTAGGCATATTCTAAAGAAAGATGTGCAAGCTAATGCACATAGCTGTAAAGGGAGTGCAGGCATGGGAGGAGTGTGGCTCAAATTTATGCAAGCTATAGAATTTGGGGGAACGTGCCTATATTTAGATGCGGATATTTACACCAGGTTTTCAGTGGTGTAAGTGGTCGCACCTGAATGTAGGCACGTTCGCTAGCCCTATGCACTATTCTGTACAATGCACCTAACTTTAGGCACATTACATAGAATAACACTATGTGCTTTCGGACACATCTAGATTTTAGAGGGTATTTATAGAATCGGGCCCTTAGTGCTGATGCACTCCTGCTTAACCCATTCTTTTCTGAGCACCTACTTATATTTACGCATAGTCCTGGGGAATTCTATAAGCACCTCCTGCGTGTGTAAAATGCTGCTTAACCTCTTGAGATTGCTTATAAAATTTACCCTCCCAACAGTGGCAAAATTCTGGGTAGGATTTTTAACTCCTGAAACCATTTTTTGTTTGCCAGTCTTTGAGAAGACTACCTTCCATCTTCACCCTGCAGCTGTCCCTATTTAACAAGGGCGAGATAGATCACCAATATCTCTCTCTCCAGGCCCATCATCCTTGATCCAGCAGATCCGACAGGAATCATGGGATTGGATACTTGCTGGGATCTGGTCGCAAAAGAAGCCGCTTTTTGTTTAACTCAGCCTTGCTGCAAGAACAGAGGGGGAGATCCACTGAGAGCTTGGGATGTACCGGTATGAAATGTTCTCAAGTTCACTAATTCAAAACTGATGGGGTCTTTAGCTAAAGCTTAGCTCGAGTTATCTACAACAGGGCCCATTTTACTCATATGGGCCCTGCTGCAGATAACTAGAGCTAAGCTTTAGTAAAAGACTCCCTGACATCCTTCACTTCCTCGTGTCCGACATCTTGTCACCTCAAAGCAAAAGTGTTGCATGTTCACTCGATGTGAAACAGTGAGAAATGAAGTTTAATGTGCTTATTTTCTATCACCAGTAATATCACATTTTAACATTTTTTTTTACTTGAGATACAGCCTTTCAGAAGTTACAATAGTTTCACATTTCAAGAAGATTTTTCTCATTTCATGCAAATATTGTACATATGACACTTACTTTCAGGAAACTATCTGTCCAATACACATGTATGTCTCAGGACAGAATAATGTCTTCACATTTCAGTACTTTGCATTGTCTCCTACAGCCAACACCACTACATAGTACTTTAAATATCACTGTTGTGCTATTCCCTGCAGTAAGTCTCTTGCCATCTCCCTATGAATTGAACTTTCAGATGATTCCTCACAAGATAGGCCTACAATGTTCCCAACAAATGTTGTGTTCAGTGTCCTCCTCACAAATCAGTCCTAGATCACTCCTGACAGATGGGGCCCTTAGGACGCCCCTCGGAACTCAGTTCCACAATGTCCCCGACAGATGGCTTGTTGTAGGACTCATTTCCTGTCCTCTACAGGTAGCACTTATATACTACCTTGTGCCTTGGAAAAGCTTTTTTACGTCATTCCGTCACTGACTCTTCTTAGAAGAAACTTGAAAAAATTATAAACTTCCCAAGTCAACACTTACAGATTGCAAAGGGAAAAGGAATGGCATAAAAGTAGATAGAAAAGTCCAATCACTAAAGACCAGTCAAACAAATTAAAAAAAGTTCCTCATTGAGTTGGATGTAATTAGATGAAAGTGAGCTCACCAGCCAATAATCTCTATATAATAATTGGTCACTCTGCCTCCCTGGATGGCTGGCTGGGTACGTAACAGCATGCAAATGAGCTGACATCAGCTCGCCTCCGGCGTTCCCTTCCCTCTGTGTCCCGCCCTCGCAAAAAGATGAAATGATGTCAGAGGAGGGCAGGACACTGAGAGGGAAGGCAAGAGAAAGCTGAAGGTGGCGTGAGCCGAGCCTGCTGCCGCTTTGACCTGAGGTAATGTGAATGGCTCAAAGGCAGGGTGGCAGGAAGGAGAAGAGGGCAGGGGAGAGGAGGGGAGGGGACAATCGCTGGACATTGATGGGAGAGGAGAATTGCAGGACATGGAGGGGAGGGCAGGGCAGAGAAGAATCGGTGGACATGGATGGGAGGGCAGAGGAAAATTGCTGGACATGGAGGGGAGGGCAGAATCATGGGACACGGAGGGGAGGGCAGGGCAGAGGAGAAATCGCTTAGATGAGAGCCTTCCTAGGGCCCATTTCATTTTTCACAAAACGGGCTTTGTTGCTTGACTATAATTGGCCTTATTTGGTATAGGGCAAGGCAAGGTAGCTTTTTATCCCAATTGCCATGGGGATAAAGTAATTATGGAAAACAAAGGTGGGTACAGGGAGGAGAGGCTGTAAAAAAACAAGGTGCGTGCAGGGAGGGGAGATGAAACAAAGGTGGATCATGGCTGTGGATGCAGGGAGGGGGCTGCATTAAAAAAAAAAAAGTGGATGGAGTGTGGGTGCGGGGAGAGGGCTGAAAAAACAGGTGGTGTAGGGCAGGGAAGCCCCACTACTGCAAGGATAAATTAATCATGGAAAACGAAGGTGGATAGTCATGTGGGTGCAGAGAGGGGGCTGAAACGAAAATGGATCATGGCTGTGGATGCAGGGAGGGGGCTGTATAAAGGTAGATTGAGTGCGTGTGCAGGGAAGGGGGCTGGTAAAAGGATCGTTGAGGGGAACATGCTGTAAAATCCCTAAAAGCGACCTATGAACTGACCAACTTCCGTAAACTACTAAAGACCCATCTCTTCGACAAGATATACCACAAAGACCAAAACATGTGAAACTCCCACATATATCCAGAAATGCTAATAATGCCTTCTGTTTTATTACTATCATGTATTCCATTACCATGCAACCCAAAATCCTTCTAACACCAAATGCTTACTCTCTGATGTATTGTAAGCCACATTGTGCCTGCAAAAAGGTGGGAAAATGTGGGATACAAATGCAATAAATAAATAAGATAAATGAAAGGGGAAAGGAAAAAGGAGAAATGCAGCCTATGGATAAAAGGGAATAGAAAGAAGAGGGGACATGCTGCTCACGGATGTTTGCTTTTTTGGAAATGTGCACGCCTTTTCTAATTTTGTATTTAGCACAGTACAGAAGAAAATGCATTTCTGTTACTTTACCAATTATTGCTTGTACATCAGAAGCAGAAAGCCTGCGAGGGAATCTGTGGGACCATTAGATCATAAAGGAGCAAAAGGGGCACTCGGGTAGGACAAGACCATAGCAGAGAGACTGAATGAATTATTTACTTCGGACTTTACGGAAGATCTACCAAAAATGGTTTTCAAGGGTGATTATGAGGAGGAACTGAAAAATCTCTGTGAACTTGGAAGACATACTGAGCCAAATCGACAATGGCAGACTAAAGAGTAGTAAATCACATGGACTGGATGGCATGCATCCAAGGGTACTGAAAGAACTCAAATGTGAAATTGCTGATCTACTGTTAGTAATCTGTAACCTGTGATTAAAATTATCGATAGTACCTGAAGGTTGGAGGGTGGCCAGTGTACGCTGATTTTTTTTAAAAAGGGGTTCCAGGGGTGATCCAGGAAATTACAGACCAGTAAGGCTGACTTCCGTGCCAGACAAGATAGTGGGAACTTTTATAAAGAATAAAATTATGGCGCACATGGACAAACATGGTTTAATGGGACAGAGTCAGCATGGGTTCAGTCAAGGGAAGTCTTGCCTCACCAATTTGCTTCATTTCTTTGAAGACGTAAATAAACATCTGGATAAAGGTAAGCTGGTTGATGTAGTGTATCTAGATTTTCAGAAAGCTTTTGACAAAGTTCCTCATGAGAGATTCCTGAGAAAATTGAGTCATGGGATAGGAGGCAATGTCCTTCTGTGGATTAGGAATTGGTTATTGGTCGGAAAACAGAGGGTAGGGTTAAATGGCCATTTAACTCAATGGAGGAGGGTGAATAGTGGAGTGCCGTAGGGATCTGTACTGGGACTAGCGCTATTTAACATATTTATAAATGATTTGGAACTCAGAACTTCAAGTGTTATCTTCAGTGAATAGCTCTTCTAATTTGTTGGATGTTTATTCTCCTAAATTATTAAGGAACGAACTTTCTCCATTTATTACTCAGATGGTCAATAAATCTTTGGCTGATGGGATTTATCTAGCGATAGTAAGACCTGAAAGGGAACTATAGGCCTATTTCATTTCTTCTTTTTTGTAGCGAAAATCCTGGAAACGTTGGTGTTATACCAACTCCAGCATTTTCTGGAGGAATTTCAACTTTTGGATGAATGCCAGTTTGGCTTTTGCTCTAAATTTTCAACACAGACTCTCCTGGTTACGGTATGTGACAATGTCGGGGCTGATTTTGATAAAGGACTGTAATCACCTGTTAAATTGGGATTACTAAGAGCAAGTCCCTGTAAGGAGTCATTGGGGGTGTGACTGGGAGATCCCTGGTTTGGAAATAAAATGGATAGAGAGTGTGCAGAGGAGGTGAAGTTGCCCTATAAAGGGGGAGGGGGTCAGTTTTTTTTTTTTTTTTCTGGGCCTTTTCTTTTGATTTAGTTTTGAGTTTGCTGCTGTGGGTCTTGGGTTGCCTGCAGGTTCCTGCCCAGTGACCCAAGAAGAAGGGGGACCCCATTAAACAAATAAGTGAATCCACTGGTTAAATTTAAGGAGAGTTGCTGTTAGAACAGTAATTATGAAGGAGAGCTCTGGGTGGGCAGTGGGGAGACCCAGCCCAGGAGCATGGGATCAGATCTTGGAGAGCCCATCCTATAGTCAGGGTGAGCCAGCGAGAGGATCATCCTGGGAACAGGTCAGGCCACGGGGGTATGAACCTGATATAGAGGGGAGAGCAGTCTTTGGAACACTGCCTTTTGGGGGACAGGCTCAGAGTGGGACTGTACAAAGTGTAAGTAGCCCCTGCTTGAGAGAACCTTGTAAGGGATACCCTAAAGAAGGAGACTACAGGAGTTCCGCTGGGGAAATACCAGAGGAAGGTTTATGTAAATACTGCACTATCTATTTTTATTTTTGTTACGTTTGTACCCTGCGCTTTCCCACTCATGGCAGGCTCAATGCGGCTTACATGGGGCAATGGAGGGTTAAGTGACTTGCCCAGAGTCACAAGGAGCTGCCTGTGCCTGAAGTGGGAATTGAACTCAGTTCCCCAGGACCAAAGTCCACCACCCTGACCACTAGGCCACTCCTCCACTGTTGCTACTATTTGAGATTCTACATGGAATGTTGCTATTCCACTAGCAACATTCCATGTTGAAGTCGGCCCTTGCACATCACCAATGTGGCCATGCAGGCATCTGCTTCTGTGAGTCTGACGTCCTGCACGTACGTGCAGGACGTCAGACTCACAGAAACAGAAGCCTGCACAGCCTTCTACATGGAATGTTGCTAGTGGAATAGCAACATCCCATGTAGAATCTCCAATAGTATCTATTTTATTTTATTTTTGTTACATTTGTACCCCGCGCTTTCCCATTCATGGCAGGCTCAATGTGGCAGGCAATAGAGGGTTAAGTGACTTGCCCAGAGTCACAAGGGGCTGCCTGTGCCGGGAATCAGTTCCTCAGGACCAAAGTCCACCACCCTAACCACTAGGCCACTCCTCCACTGTTGCTACTATTTGAGATTCTACATGGAATGTTGCTATTCCACTAGCAACATTCCATGTAGAAGTCGGCCCTTGAAGATCACCAACGTGGCCGCGCAGGCTTCTGCTTCTGTGAGTCTGACGTCCTGCACGTACGTGCAGGACGTCAGACTCGCAGAAACAGAAGCCTGCGCAGCCTTCTACATGGAATGTTGCTAGCGGAATAGCAACATTCCATGTAGAATCTCCAAAATCTCCAATAGTATCTATTTTATTTTATTTTATTTTTGTTACATTTGTACCCCGCGCTTTCCCATTCATGGCAGGCTCAATGTGGCAGGCAATAGAGGGTTAAGTGACTTGCCCAGAGTCACAAGGGGCTGCCTGTGCCGGGAATCAGTTCCTCAGGACCAAAGTCCACCACCCTAACCACTAGGCCACTCCTCCACTGTTGCTACTATTTGAGATTCTACATGGAATGTTGCTATTCCACTAGCAACATTCCATGTAGAAGTCGGCCCTTGAAGATCACCAACGTGGCCGCGCAGGCTTCTGCTTCTGTGAGTCTGACGTCCTGCACGTACGTGCAGGACGTCAGACTCACAGAAACAGAAGCCTGCACAGCCTTCTACATGGAATGTTGCTAGTGGAATAGCAACATCCCATGTAGAATCTCCAATAGTAGCAACATTCCATGTAGAATCTCCAATAGTATCTATGTTGTTTTTGTTACATTTGTACCCCGCGCTTTCCCACTCATGGCAGGCTCAATGCGGCTTACATGGGGCAATGGAGGGTTAAGTGACTTGCCCAGAGTCACAGGGAGCTGCCTGTGCCTGAAGTGGGAATCAAACTCAGTTGCTCAGGACCAAAGTCCACCACCCTAACCACTAGGCCACTCCTCCACTGTTGCTACTATTTGAGATTCTACGTGGAATGTTGCTATTCCACTAGCAGCATTCCATGTACAAGTCGGCCCTTGCAGATCACCGCGCAGGCTTCTGCTTCTGTGAGTCTGACGTCCTGCACGTACGTGCAGGACGTCAGACTCACAGAAACAGAAGCCTGCGCAGCCTTCTACATGGAATGTTGCTAGTGGAATAGCAACATTCCATGTAGAATCTCCAATAGTATCTATGTTGTTTTTGTTACATTTGTACCCTGTGCTTTCCCACTCGTGGCAGGCTCAAAGTGGCTTACATGGGGCAATGGAGGGTTAAGTGACTTGCCCAGAGTCACAAGGAGCTGCCTGTGCCTGAAGTAGGAATTGAACTCAGTTCCTCAGGACCAAAGTCCACCACCCTAACCACTAGGCCACTCCTCCACTGATGAAGAGTTCATGCAGTTGGATGTTCCTGATGAAGTTGAAGAATAAACTGTTTGAGTTTACGCTGCCGCCTGGTCATTTGGACTAACAGGTATACAGTTGTTTCCCCGCAGACAGCCAAGTCTAACCGCTGGCTCTGTTTCCTACAGAGATTTGGACCTTAACTTTGGGTTTCCTGGAGGAGAGGAGGGTGGTTCCACTTGCTGGCGCTTCTTTCTCCAGGTGGAGGCATTGCGCACCAAGTGAGAGAGAGTGAGGGTCCGATGGAGTTTGCCCTTTGCAGAGGCTCCAGCCCACTCGGACCCCAGACCCAGAAGTACCCAGGCAGAGGGTGTTATATAAAATTATGAGCCACCGCTGGAATGGAAAGGGTGTGAAAAATGATACCTTGTTGCATGCTGGCATTTGAAAGAGCTGGAAAAGTACTTTAACTGTGGCAGAGACTGGCATCAAGCGAATGAGCTACCTTTGTGGATTAGAAATATCAGAGGGTCTGTCACTTAGGCCTGGGATTTACGAATTGATTACCAGTACCAGAGAGACTGTTGGAACCAGCCCAGTAAAAATTCAGAATTCCCGCCCGCGTTAACAGACGCAGAAAGGACGCCAAAACTGTGAGTAGGTAAAAGGCAGGAAAATCTCGCTGAGTCGGTGTAGCAGCAATCCCTGTGCCTCCCAGGGAGGAGGGAGCGTGTTCGAAATAGCACGTAGCCCAGTCTCTGGGAGCAAACTGTTATTGGACGGGAGAGTGGGTGATGTCACTCGTATACTCTGGAAGGGTGGAGGAGAAGCACATGGGTTGAATGGGCAAGATGGCTAGTGATCCGCGATGGGAGCTAAATTGGAAGTGACCATAGCTGACGAAAAGCTGTGGGGAGGTTTGTATGTGGCTGCTGTGAAGCATAGGGAGAACCCATGCTGCTCCCATGGTTGTGTGGTGAGTGCAAGCCCAAGTTAATGGCTCCAGAGCCCCCAGAGGACAATAAGCAAGAGAGCTCAGATGGAGAGGAGGAGTCGGGAGAGGTGACTCAGCCCCTGAGAGCTGAACACAGACTGGCCCCAGATAACACTACATAGTAACATAGTAAAGACCTGTCAAAGACCTGTCTGCCCAACAAGATAAACTAACCTTACATGGTATGTGATAATTTATGTGTACCAGAGTTTGATTTGTCCTTGCCTTCTCAGGGCACAGGCCGTAGAAGTCTGCCCAGCACTCTTCTTGTACTAAGTTCTGAAGCTAATGTCGAAGCCCCTTAAAATTTACACAGCTGCCTGGATGTCTCACTGCCATCTGAAACTAAACATGACCAAGACTGAGCTTCTTATCTTTCTCCCTAAACCAACCTGTCCTCTTCCCCATTCTCTATTTCTGTGGATAACACTCTATTCCTCCCTGTCTCATCAGCTTGTAATATTGGGGTCATCTTAGACTCCTCTCTCTCCTTCTCTGCACATATTCAGCAGACTGCTAAAACCTGTCGTTTCTTTCTTTATAATATCACCAAAATTCGCCTTTCTGAGCACACTACCAGAACCCTCGTCCACGCTCTTATCACCTCTCGCTTAGACTATTGCAACTTGCTTCTCACAGGTCTCCCACTTAGCCATCAATCTGTTCAAAATTCTGATGCACGACTTATGAGCATAGCGACACTGGTGGAATATATTAGCCCTCTCCTCAAGTCACTTACTGGCTCCCTATCCGTTTCCGCATACAGTTCAAACTCCTCTTATTGACTTACAAGTGCATTCACTCTGCAGCTCCTCAGTACCTCTCCAGTCTCATCTCTCCCTACATTCCTCCCTGGGAACTCCATTCACTGGGTAAATCTCTTACTGCACCCTTCTCCTCCACCGCTAACTCCAGACTCTGTTCCTTTTATCTTGCTGCACCATATGCCTGGAATAGACTTCCTGAGCCCATGGCCGGTCTTAGCAAGTGCGGGGCCCTGTGCAGACCAATTTGGTGGGGCCCCGCCCCCGCTCCACCCTATTATTAAATTTTTAGAACATTTTTTATTTATGAAATTTCAAATAAAGACAAATGAAGCTAAATTTGTTCAGAAAAACTGATTGAAATAATAAGCACAATGCTATCATGAAACCCCCGCTCCCCAGAAATTATTCAGTTCATTCAAGTCCACTACAATTAGTAGTTCCAATTCTCATAACCCTGGGGGGGTCAGAGGTGCAGACACACAATCTCTCCACTGCAAAACACTATACACAAACTTGTGCAAAAACACACTCATAACCTTACCAAACCATAACAGCACTAATTCCAAGGACAGGACGAGCTACAACCTTATGCAAGGAAAGGCAGCGCTATAATTACACCAGGCTCTAAAACACCAATACACTACCTCGTGAAAAAAAAACAAAACAAAAAGGGCTGCAAATAGTACACAGTAGCAGAATACTGCACCTTGATCACACATGAAAAACACATGACACAAGGAACTAGAAATCAAAAAATATGAAGGCAAAATACTGAACTGGAAAGTTAACTCAAGAAGTCAGACTCAGCATGCAGCAATACCAGAAAAATTGCAACTTACATGCAAAATATCACAGATGCACATTTCCAAAAGCTGACATATTCCAATTAATAAATTCTGAATAAAATACTTTTTTCTACCTTTGTTGTCTGATGATTTAGTTTTTCTATTCGCTTTGGTCCCAGTGTCTTCTGTTTTATGCAGTGTCTTCTTTCCATTTGATATTTTTTCTCTCACCATGTCCACCATCCTCCAGTGTCCTGTCTACCATTCTCCCTTCCCCTCCATCCATGTGCATCTCCTTCCTTTTGTCTTTCCTTCCCTCCATTCCATATCCAGCAATTCTCCTCTCTCCCCTGCCCTCCCATCCATGTCCATCGATGCTCCTCTCTCCCCTTCCCTCCCGCTCCCATGTCCACCTGCCCCCCTCCATGCCTTCACCAATTTTCTCTCATGTGCCCTCTGTGCCTTTACCCATTCTCTCATGTGACCCCATGCCTTCACCCATTCTCTCTCTTATGTGGCCCCCCTGTGTCTTCACCCATTCTCTCTCATTTAACCTCCCCATCCCTCCAGTGCCTTCACCCATTCTTTTTAATATGCCATGCCTTATCTTGCCTCCCCCACCCACCCACCCACTTGGTGTGGCATCTCTCCCTCTCCTCCCAGACCGCCAGCAACTCTCTCTCCCTTCCCCAAGTTCCCCTCTTCTCTTTTTTTAAAGTTACATTTGTACCCCACGCTTTCCCACTCAGATCTTCAAGTATTTAAATTTTACCTCCGTTGCAGGCAGTGTCAGTGAAACGCTGTCTGACGTCCCACCAGCCTTCCCTTGCTCGTTCGTTCTCAGTGCCCCGCCTTCTTCTGACTTCATTTCCTTGGGGGCGGGACTCCGAGAACGAACGAATGAGCGAAGAGAAGGCTGGTGGGACGTCAGCGTTTTCACTGATGCTGCCTGCAATGGAGGTAACTTGGTAGTAAGGTAAATTTAAATAGCGCTGGGAATCGGGAGCGAAGGAGGCTAACGAGGTGTGCCGCGCAGGGCCCCCTTAAGCGTGAGGCCCTGTGCGGCCACCTCGGCCTAAGACCGGCCCTGCCTGAGCCGGTACGTCAAGCTCCATCTTTGGCCGTCTTCAAATCCAAGCTAAAAGCCCCACCTTTTTGGTGCTGCTTTTAACTCCTAACCCTTATTCACTTGTTCAGAACCCTTATTTTATCATCCTCACTTTAATATTCCCTTATCTCTTATTTGTCCTGTTTGTCCTAATTAGATTGTAAGCTCTGTCGAGCAGGGACTGTCTCTTCATGTTCAAGTGTACAGCACTGCGGACGTCTAGCAGCACTTTAGGAATGATAAGTAGTAGTAGTCTTTGGGATTCCGGAATCTTTCTATTATTTGGGTTCCGGAATCTTGCTACTCTTTGGGACTTTGCACAGAATCTTGCTACTCTTTGGGATTCCAGAATCTTGCTACTCTTTGGGATTCCACACAGAATCTTGCTGCTCTTTGGGATTCCGGAATCTTGCTACTCTTTGTCCTTATCTCTTATTTGTCCTGTTTGTCTGTCCTAATTAGATTGTAAGCTCTGTCGAGCAGGGACTGTCTCTTCATGTTCAAGTGTACAGCGGTACGTACGTCTAGTAGCACTATAGAAATGCTAAGTAGTAGTAGTAATATATGTTGTCGGGTTTTCTCAGAGTTTTGATTCAGGGCCCTCTCTGGACTACACTTCAAATATTTGCTCCCATAGCTCTCCCAAGCATGACTCTGAACTGTAAAAAACTGGCCCTCTTTCTTTCTCTGGAACATTTCACCCTTCCATCTCCCAGGACTTGTTCCACCCATCAAGATGGGTCTCCTTAAGGGGCTTCTTCTTTGTTCTTTGCAAGCAACCTTTCTTTCAGGGTCCAATGTGCTCTCCTCAGCTTAAGAAAATTTGTTTTAATTACCATCTTTTATAGTTTTAACAGTTCTCTGGTCTTATTTTCCTGTCTGCAGCTTTCCAGTTCTCATACACTGATGTCTTTGGAGTGTTTACGGCCTTCATATTCATCAGAACAGGTAAGAAAAGATGTATCTCTTTGTAATAGATTTTCACTTCCTTTACCTCGTAATGCATATTCATAGGGACTGAGTAGTGTGTCTGACCTAAGAGTCAATCTCACATTAAATAAGACCAGAGAACAGTAAAACTGAAGGGGAATTGGTGTGAGGGATGCAACAGTTGGTAGAAACCTGAGAGGAGTGAGCCCAACCACTAGACAGCCCTCCAAAAGAATGGTGGAGCCCGAGATCAGGGTCCGATCACAATAGGGGGCAGAGAGACTGTGGAACTTATGCTGCTGGCTCGCTGGGTGAATGGAGGGTCATCTGGAGGTGTGTGCACCCAGGGAATCTGGGCATAGGAGAGAACCCTAGTCAGTGAGAGTCATGTTAACTTCGTTGGGTGTAGCCAGATCTGGAGGGATGCAACTGGGGATCGGAGTTTTCCCAGTGGTTTGATCAGCAGATCATACAATCTGTCCAGAAGCATATGGAGGAGGGGACTCGGCCCAGGTATGCTGGAATGTCTTTCTTTTCATCCTGTGACTGACTGAGTGGAGCTTGGTGAGCCAGACAAAAACCCCAAGTAGTGCAGCAGATGAGTTGCACTGGGCTGAGTTGGATTCTAATGACTGGTTGGACTAGTGTCTTTGTTTCATTAAACCACGTTGAGTTTGTAGAACTGAGTTGGAGTTTCTGAACTGATATTGAATTATGGGGAACAAGAGGACAAAATAATGATGTTTTGGAAGGGTTTGCTGGATATGAATGGAGGAGAGGAGAATTGCTGGATATGAATGGAGGGGGAGAGGGGGGGAACGCACCACCTGTTAAAAAAAAAAAAAAAAAAAAAGTCAACACCCCCAATCATTTTGAAAAGTTGGCTCCTATGAACACATTCAAATCCATGTTGAGATAGCCGTATGGTTTTCTGGTTACATTTTCAAAGGCCTCAAGAAAGAAACGTGTCTTGCCCAGATACATTTGTCTGGCAAGGACAGCTATGTGCTGTTTATCTCTTGGATTCTTAAACAACCACATATATTTTGTATTTTAAGGTGATGGTGTGACATGTTTTGGATGATGTATACAATACTTAAATTTCTATGGTGTGTATGTTTGGTAAAGGCTTTTTCAGTCTCATCATTTTTACAGCCGGTCTCCATAAAATCATAGATGATGACCAGATTTACTTTATGGGGCGGAAACAACAGGTTATCAATAATTGTCACTTGCATCAAATCCATAAAATGTATAAACGGGTAATGGTTTGACAATTCTTCATACATAGGTTGCAATAGGTGTAACACCATACAATTTGATCTGGTTTCACACTGAGTGTATGATTGGCGTGTTCTAGCAATTTGTAACAAAGAAACTTTTACCACTATGGGAGCCCCCCTCCCCCCGCCTGTGATGCACAAGAAGGGATGGTGCAAGCGCTCATCAAACTCATCAGTAGCCATAGCAAATATGCAAATTCACGTCCGCCTCAGTGGCGTAGCCACAGGTGGGCCTGGGTAGGCAGGGGCCCGCCCAACTAGGGCTCAGACCCATTTAGCAGTAGCTGGTGGGGATCCCAAGCTCCGGTAGCGGAAGACTTCTCCCTGATGGTAACGAAAACACTACTCTCCATGATACCGGCACCTGCACGTGTTCAGTTTTCAGCACATGCCTGCTGCAGACTGCCAAGGTGGAAAGAAGTGGACAGAGAGGGAAACTGTGCGGCAGGGGAGGGAGGGAACCGCTGACCTCGCTACCGCTCCCCCCCCAAGGTAGCTGCTACCGCCCCCCACCCCCAGAGTCGCCACCACCCCCCTTCACCCGGCCCGGGCCCTCTCTTCGTTATTCAACTTACAGCAGCGCTGAAACAGCAGCAAGCAGCTCAGCTTCAGCTCCCGTCGGCCTTCCTTCCCTGCCTGTGCCCCGCCCTCGCCGACGTGACGTCACACGAGGGCGAGGCACAGGCAGTGAAGGAAGGCCAATGGGAGCTGCTGCTTGCTGCTGTTTTGGCACTGCTGTAAGTTGAATAACGAAGAGAGGGCCTGGGCCGGGTGAAGGGGGGGCGGGGCGACTCCGGGGTGGGGGGGCGGTAGCGGCTACCTTGGGGGGGGAGGGGACATGGGAGGTCTCAGAAGGAGGGGGGCCTTGGAGCTGGGAGGGCTGGACTGAAGGGGGCCTTCCAGCTGGTTGGGAAGAAGGCACGGGGGGGGGAGGGGGCAGGGAGCCTTGGAACTGGGAGGGAGGGCAGGGGGGCCCTTACAGTTGTGAGGAAATGGGGCCCCTTACAGTTGTGAGGGAGAGCAGGGGGCCTTGGAACTGGGAGGGAGGGAAGGGGGCCTTGGGAGCTGGGGGGGAGGACTGGAGCCTTGGAGCTACTTCAATGAGAAAATTATAAAACTACATACTATGATACCCAGCAGCACTATTGAATATGTAAACCTTGAATGCCTAGACCCAATACTACTACTTAACATTTCTAGAGCGCTACCAGGGTTACGCAGCGCTGTACAATTTAACAAAGAGAGACAGTCCCTGCTCAAAGAGCTTACAATCTAATAGACAAGTGAACGGTCGGTCCGATAGGGGCAGTCAAATTGGGGCAGTCTGGATTCACTGAACGGTAAGGGTTAGGTGCCGAACGCAGCATTGAAGAGGTGGGCTTTAAGCAAAGACTTGAAGACGGGCAGGGAGGGGGCTTGGCGTAAGGGTTCAGGAAGGTTGTTCCAAGCATAGGGTGAGGCGAGGCAGAATGAGCGGAGCCTGGAGTTGGCTGTGGTGGAGAAGGGTACTGAGAGGAGGGATTTATCCTGTGAACGGAGGTTACGGGCGGGAACGTAAGGGGAGATGAGGGTAGAAAGATAGTGAGGGGCAGCAGACTGAGTGCATTTGTAGGTAAGAAGGAGAAGCTTGAATTGAATGCGGTATCTGATCGGAAGCCAGTGAATACATGGGGAATATCCAGCAGACCGATCATGGAGCAACTTTGACTCACTATCGATTGAAAACATCTCTCAATCACTCAAAAGATACGCCATGTCACAGTGCAAATTAGACATCTGTCCTAGCAATCTTATAAGATCTGCCCCTCAACAATTGATAACAGACCTCACGAGACACCTAAACTACATGTTACAAAATGGTCTCTTCCCAAAGGATAAAGGAAATATTCTACTTACTCCACTACCTAAGGACGCAAAGAAAAGCACAAACGACTTAACCAACCCAGTAGCATCCATCCCACTGATAACCAAACTTATGGAAGGCGTAGTGACAAAACAACTCAATAACCACCTAAATAAACACTCAATTCTACACGAATCTCAATCAGGATTTCGATCGAACTATAGCACAGAAACAGTACTAGTAACTTTAATGAACAAATTTAAACAAACAATTGCAACTGGCAATAACATACTTCTCCTCCAATTTGACATGTCCAGTGCCTTCGACATGGTCCACCATGGAATATTATTACACAGCCTGGAATACTTTGGAGTTGGAGGTAACGTGCTTAAATGGTTTAGAGGATTCCTGACAACAAGATCATACCAAGTAACAACTAACGCAGAGACATCAACCCCATGGATACCTGAATGCGGAGTTCCCCAAGGATCCCCCCCTCTCACCAACCCTCTTTAACCTAATGATGATACCCCTAGCCAAACTATTAGATAATCAAAATCTCAATTCATACATATATGCAGATGAAGTCACGATTTACATCCCGTTCAAACAAGACCTAAAGGAAATCACAAATGAAATCAATCAAAGCTTCCAAATCATGCACTCCTGGGCGGATGCATTTCAACTAAAACTCAACGCAGAAAAAACACAATGTCTCATTCTCACCTCACAACACAACACAAATAACTTCACCTCCATAACCACCCCTAACTTCTCCCTCCCCATCTCAAACAGTCTGAAAATTCTGGGAGTTACCATTGAACTAAGAAAATGTTCCACTCCATGTGGAAACTCAAAAGAGTAAAACCTTTCTTCCCAAGGGCCATCTTTCGAAACCTGGGACAATCAATGGTATTAAGTCACCTGGACTATTGCAATGCACTCTACGCTGGATGTAAAGAACAAACCATCAAGAAACTTCAAACAGCCCAAAACACCGCAGCCAGACTTATATTTGGCAAAACAAAATATGAAAGTGCAAAACCCTTAAGAAAGAAACTACACTGGCTCCCACTTAAAGAACGCATCATGTTCAAGATATGCACGATTGTTCATAAAATCATTTACGGAGATGCCCCGACTTACATGCTGGACCTCGTGGACCTACCACCCAGAAATGCTAAAAGATCGTCCCGCACCTTTCTTAACCTACACTTCCCCAGCTGTAAAGGATTGAAATACAAACTAGCACACGCGACCAGCTTCTCCTACATGAGTACGCAATTATGGAATGCACTCCCCATTCACTTGAAAATGATCAAAGAATTAATTAACTTCCGCAAATCTCTGACAACCTATCTCTTTAACAAGGCCTACCACGAGAACCCTTAACTATAACACAACACCTCTCCAATGTATCTCTCTATAACTGCTTGACCAGATCCTCTTGTCTTCTTTGACTTCTTCGTAACACCAATTGTATTCTTTACCCTGGTATTGCAATGCCATAACAGTTCATTGTAAGCCACATTGAGCCTGTAAAAAGGTGGGAAAATGTGGGATACAAGCGCAATAAATAAAATAACAGAGCCAGATCCAATGCTGTAACGTGTTTCAGAGATGTGTTTAGCAGACAATACAAATTTTCAAGCTTGCAGACCTGCCAAGTCTCCTGCTTTTAGTGAGAGCCTCACACTTTTGAGGGTCATCCCCCCCCCCCCCCCACTCCTGCTGAGTGACCTCCCTGTCCAGCAACAACAGAAAATGCCTTCATAAAACGGGATCAGCAGCAGCAGATGAGGTTTGATAAAGGCGTTTCCTGCTGCCGCTGAATGGGGAGGTTACTTCTTTTGCTGCTGGTCAGGGATGCAGCTATGGGCAGGGTGGGCCATAAATCTCCCACTGAGTGGGTTGGCCCCCTTGTCAGCTCTGACCAATACATTTTCTGAATCTAAGACCACAAATCCATGTTCCTTACAAACCTTTACTTATCAGTGACTAAGTTGGACCTATAGGATTACAAATTTCAGTTCAACAGAAACAAATGTACTTTGGTAGTAGTAATGCTCTGGAATTTTTAAGTGGGTAGCTTTAAATGGTTCCTATTGACCAGATACCTTACCATGGCTGTCAGCCTGTGAATGTTCTTCCACATTACTATGTTATAGATTGTCTGGGAAGGAAAATGGACACTTTTCTCTAAAGGTGCACCTATATTTAGGCTCCTAGAAAGCACTATAGGAAGGGGATCCCTGATAGTATGGACAACTGGGAGATTCCCTCACCTGTGGTCTCTTTCTTTTTCAGCCATCATCTCTTAAGCTTGTGATCATTCAAGATGACCAGGTCCTGCTTAGTGTGTTTGTTAGACCCAACACTAAAATCCAGCAGGTCAAAGAGAGAATCCAGTCGGAAATGGGTATTTCCATTGACACCATGAGCCTCTTTCGCGAAGACCAGGAACTGATGAGTCACTACACACTGGCACAATATGGCATCTTCTCCGGGACCATTCTCAAGCTAAAAACCCAAGGATCCTATTGTACGATACTGTGAGAGTCCCATTCATCTCTCATCGTCTTCTTTCCCACCTCCTCTTCCCTCCCTACTACAACAATTGAAGGGCAGAAATGATAGAGCCTAAAGGGTGATAGTCCCGTCTTTCAGGGCACCGGATTCATTAGCTTTTCACCCTTGCTGTACATATGGGACAGTACATGGCGCCCAATTTTGGGCACTGAAAAAAATGAGCGCTAAGCATTATTTTCTAGATGGCGCTCCGAGTTGGGCATCATTTACAAAATAGTGCTTAGTGCTGGGCTCTACGCCCGGTTTTGGGCGTGAGGATTTATTGCCAAGTGAAACCTGATGTAAATCCTTGTGCCCAAATTTAGATGCGAAGCCCCCAAATTTTGTAATACTGCACGCATCTTTAACGTCCCTGACCCGCCTATGCCCCTCCCGTGGTCACACCCCCTTTTCAGTTGCACGCCAAAAAATTGACATGCCGCATCTTCATAGAATAACGTCTAGCAAGATGCTCGAGTAAATTCAAGTTGGTGCCAATAATTGATCGTTACTGTCCGATTATTACCATTAATTGGCTCGTTACTCAAATGGCCTGCATAAATTGAGCGTGCGACCAAATCTGTGTGCGCAATTTACAGCACCATTTATAGAATTTGAGGGATAACTCCTACAATTCTTTTTCAATAAAGTTTTTTAAATATTTATAACAATCTCCCAACGTAGTAGAGCTTAATTGACAAGGACAGACAGAGATGTTATCAAATATTAATATGTGATAGGGTGTGATGTGGTCATAGCACATTTCTGCAAAAACTGCAATGGCTGCTGGTACCCTACAGGGCCAAATTTAAAACTCTTATCTAAGAATTTGAAGCCCTTAGACAAATGGACAAAGTGTATAAGAATAAGTTAGCCCTCTACTCACCTATGAGGCCTCTAAGGTCTTCTTAAGGAACATCACTATCTATATACTCTTGTCCATGTCTGTCTTAAAGGTAGTCTTCTATTGGTCCACAACAGGGGCGTAGCCAGACCTTGACGGGAGGGGGGACCACAGCCCAAGATGGGGGGACATTTTGGCCCACCACCCCACTGCCGCCCTCCCACCACCACTTTTGCCTCCCCACCACCCCTGGAAGGTACCTTGGCTGGCAGGGGTCCCCAGCCCCCGCCAGATAAAGCGTTTGTCTCGTGCTGGTCTCACATTGCCTGGCGCCCTGTCCTGTTTTTCAGCACCGTGTATGCTCATTAAAATGAGCGTGCACGGTGCTGAAAATCAGGACAGGGTGCCACGCAATGTAACACCAGCACGGGACAAATGCCTTAGCTGGTGTGGGTTGGAGATCCCCACCAGCCAAACCAGGGGCCCTGGAGTCAATTTGTGGGGCCCAGGCCCCTGTGGCCCCCCCCCATAGCTATGCCACTGGTCCACAGCAGCAGCAATGCCCATATGCTGCCTGCTCCGAAGCTTTTTCTCTGAACCGTCCTCCTCATGTGGAAACTCAAAGTGACGTCAGAGGGGGCAGGATCGATCAGAGGGAAAGCTTTGGAGCAGGCCACAGGCAGCATATGTGCATCACTGCCATGACCCGGGAGCAATAGAGGACTAGCTTTAAGGTAGACCCGGAGTGGGGGTTGAGAGAGAGGGAATAAAGGCTGAACCCTAGGTGGGGGAAGGGGCGTGAATAGAAAGATGCTGGACCGGACATTGGGAGGGGAGCGGGAGGAAGAGAGAGATGTACTAGACAATGGGAGGGGGTGAAGGAGAGAGGAGGAGAGATTTTTGGAGAGAGAGAGAGAGGAAATGGACCTGGGAATAGAGGGACGGGAGGGAAGAGAGAGGGAAAGATATTAGACCTGGGGGCAGGAGGGAGGGATATATTAATTCTTTAATCATGTTATTAAAAGCTTTTTAAATCAAAATGCAACCCTAATCTGACCTACACTGTCCCCCCTCCCCCCCCCCCCTCCGGCTGCTTATGAAGACGCTTTATTTTATTGTATTGATATTGTGATTATCATAGTTGCGTTATATGAATGCTACTTCTTATGTGAATCATTTCTATTCTGTTGCCATATATCATATTTCTGCTATGCAAATATTCTACTGTGCAGTTTTAACATGTATCATCATATCATATATTATATCATGCCATCAGGAGCATCCCGAGCCAGAATCATGCCCTGTGTGAAATGCCCACTAGTACCTTTGCCCCCACCCCCAGTGTCACAGCCACTGCAGTGGAGACAACAGACAGGGAGTGATTTTTGCACCCAGGGTGGCCACACTGCCCGCTCAGCCCTTGGGACGGCCCTGCGTGTGATTGCTATTGCTAAGATTAATTTGTCTATGTCCAAGTTTACCTCATTGATTGTATTTTATGCTTTACATTTGATTATCTGATTATTGCTATACTAAATCCAAGTTGTTTATATTTAGAAATACCTGTGTACACCGCCTTGGGTGAATCTCTTTGTAGAAGTGATAATCACAATAAATAAAATATATACACCCCACTCATGTGTTCAAATAAAATAAATTTAGGAACAGCATCAGTTCTGGGCATTTTTCCTCTAAGCAGAGAAAACAAAAGGAGTTGTTCCACTTTCACCATATAAACAGTATCAACTGAGCAAGAAAAATATGGGCAATATATATATATTTTGTTTGTTTGTTTGTTTTTTTAATTAAAGAATCTGTTTAGTGAATTTCCGAACTGTAGAAATGGCAAAAGTAACAAAGTCATACAACAGGGTATCAGTATGCATTAAAGACAATCATGAATCCCCCTTCCCCCCAACCCCAAAGAAGCTCCCCCCCCCCCCCCAGAATCCATAAGCAGTCATAAAGATAAACAAACACAAAAACAACCCAGGGCTTGACTTTTATGACTCCAAGTCTTCAAAGATTGAACCCCCAACCCCAAGCCCCACAGTAGACTAACTAGGAAGGTATTCTCACATCATCTTGACAAGAGTTTAGAACTTGGCTCCGTGCAGTAGCAAACATGGAAAAGAAATATGGTTCCCAGATGGATAACAATTGTTTTCATCGCTTAGGATGGCATTTTACTCCGTAAGATTTATGTCCTGAAGGGGTATCACACATTATAAGATACACTATAGAGCCTGCTGGACTATGGTTGGGTGCAAAGCCTTTGCTGCCACAAAGATGTCCATGTTCCTTGTTTTGCCCTGTTCATAGTTTAGACACTTCAGGTTGTAAACTGGATCTTCGTGTGTAGCCACCACTTGGACGTCCGTTTCTCATGGAGTTTAGAACAGGCTGAGAAATGCATGTCCATAGGTGATGTACAGCCTTGGACGTCCATATTCTGAGTTGGGCGTCCTTTCTAAAATGCTCTTTCACATTACTGTTATGGATTGTCTGGGTAGGAAAAAGGGCCCTTCTCTAAAGGAGCACCTCGATTTAGGCTTCTAGAAAGCACTATCTGAAGCCTGTTCTATACTGAAAAGTAGAAGCCTACTTATGTTATATAATACTAATGTAACTGGGTATATTGGCGCTTGTGTATTTAGACAGGAGCAATTATTGTTTATCATTTATTTGTTTACTATTCCGTCACTTATTGCATAGCAGCCAGAACGGTTTACTCGTCAAAAAGTACAATAACATACAATGTAGTTTCAGCTAGGAAACCCATTATATGATAGGTCAACACAGACAGAACTTCCATACCAGTGGCGTAGCTACGTGGGGCCACAGGGGCCTGGGCCCCCGTAGATTTGGCCCTGGACCCCCATGCCGATGACCCTCTTGACCCGCCACCAAGCTGCCCTCGCCTACCTTTGTTGGCGGGGGACCCCAGCCCCCGCCAGCCGAGGTCTTCCCGCGCAAGGCTTCATTCTGACTGTTTCTGATGTCCTGCACGTTGTACGTGCAGGACGTCAGAAACAGTCAGAACGAAGCCTTGCATGGGAAGATGAGGACCTCGGCTGGCGGGGGTTAGGAACCCCACCAGCAAAGGTAGGTGACGGCGGCGGCGGGGGAAGGTTGGTGGCGGGAGGGGGGGTTGAGAGGGTCGGCGGTGTTTATTTACACCTTATATGTGTGTAAACAAAGAAACTGACACCTATTATAAAGAAGAATAATCAAAAAACTTTTATTTTTTCAACTGTCCTCCCTTGGACAGAGGCAGCATGAGAACATCACACTGGAAGCAAAGTATACTTACAAAATATATTTTTAGCAGTAATACAGAGATATATGCTTGCTTTGCTTTGCTTTGCTTAAGATACATATATTCTCCTCAGTTTAAATACACTTACATTCGTGCTGCACCCAATACCTGTACGTCAGCAACCCTTTTCTTTGAAGCCTGTTCTCACATTTCTTATCTACAAATGTCTGCAGCATTCCTTCTGCCCCAGCACAGACTGTCTCTGCTTCACACCAGGCTGCTCAAGGTTGATTCTATGACTCCCTTATTATTTTCACAGGTTTGTGACTCATATCTCTTGTGCCTTAATGCTTGCATTCCACTGACCATAGGAACTTTCTTTTTTCCTCATTATATTCAACAGCGGCGGGGGGGGGGGTAGTCAAAGTTATTGGTGGTGGTGGCGGCGGCGGGGGGGGGGATTGGCAATGGCGGGGGGTGTCAGCAATGGCGGGGGAGGTCGGCAGCGCCGGGGGGGGGGCTAAAATGTGCCCCCTCACCTCGGGCTCTGGACCCCCCTCCCGCCGAAGTCTGGCTACGCCCCTGTTCCATACTGAAGATAATAACATAGACAATCATTACAACAGTCATACGCAATTTCTAATGATTTATGTCTCCTTGTATAGTGTAAAACATTTTTCATGCCTGTGTGGTCTTCCTATTCACATAAGGTTACTCTTCAAAAGCTGTCAGGTAAAAGTAAGTTTTCAGAGCTTTACGGAAAAGAGGGTACTAACCTGATTGATTGTGGTAGGGAATTCCACAGTGCTGGGGGCAAACCATGCCAACCATAGAGCTGATGGAAATGCTCGCTCCTAGATTTGGGAGATATGCACATAACTTATTGCCGTCTATAAGTTACGTGCATAAAGGTTCACTCCGATTATGCTCTGTCCGGGCTCTACCCATGAGACCCCCCACCTGCAAATTATGCGCTATTGAAGATTTATTTATTTATAACATGTCTATTCTGCACAATCCTACAACTCTCAGTGGACCACAGCAAAACATACATAATATAATTTTAAAAGAAGACAAACATACACACATGCAATAAAAGAGTCTGGACTAAAACAAATCTGGCAACTAACACATTAAGGAGCTTAAACACCCAGTTTAAACCACCGTAAAAGCTTGGGCAAAAAGGAAAGCCTTCGAATGTTTACAGAACTAAAGTAGTGAAGTCTGAATATCTGAAATGTATTGTATATCTACTCATTTCTAATTTCTACTTCATTCTCTGTACCTTAAATGTAATAATATTCTGTATCTCTCGTTCCGATTAATGGCGATCGCCATTGCGGCATAATGTAAGCCACATTGAGCCTGCAAAGAGGTGGGAAAATGTGGGATACAAATGTAGAAATAAATAAAATAAGTAAAGTCATACCTCCTAAATTAAAGGGCAACAAATCCACCACCTTGCACCGTCAATATAAAAAGACTAGTCGAACGGTACTCAGTCTAATAGGATGAAAGAAAGGAATAGCAAGCAAAGGTTTTTCTGGAGAACGCAATGCACGGGCAGGCTGATAGAGCTTCAAAGAACTAGCCGGCGAAACTGGTTACATCATTGCTTAAAGCCTTAACAATTAGCACCAAGATTTTAAACTTGATTCTCCACTGGATGGGTAACCAGTGCAACTCCTTAACTAGCTTGTGTAATGGACATTTAGGTATGTTCATGTTGATCTTGATGTGTTTCTGGTTGGTAGGTCTATGAGGTCTGTCATGTATCCCGGGGCTTCTCCGTAGATGATTATTATGAACCAGGGTGCAGATTTTGAACGCAATACGTTCTTTGATTGGGAGACAGTGCAGTTTTTCTCATAGGGGTTTGGCACTTTCGAATTTCGTTTTTCCAAATATAAGCCTGGCTGCTGTGTTTTGAACAGTTTGAAGTTTCTTTATGATTTGTTCTTTGCATCCCGCATAGATTATACATATATAAAAGATAGGTACGAAAAATAACATTGATAATAACAACAGTGTAACAACATATTAAAAATACATACACTGATATAAATGTGTATATATAATCGCATAAGAATCATACCCACATCTAATGGTTTTTCAGTCATTATGTAATACTAGTGTTTTTATAGACTTTTTATATATATTTTATTATTATTGGTTTTACATTATCTCTCATATTTGTCACTTTGTGTGTTTTATTACTTTAGCCCCTGACGCAGTCCTTCACTGATCTGCTCTTTGGTTTAAAGCCTAAATTTAACATCTAGACATTGAAGGACCTGACAAATAGGTCTCATATAAATAGTGAACAATATAGCTAATAACTCTGAGTCTTGAGGTTCACCGGATGCTAAATCAACCCATTCTGAACACCTAGAACCCTGATGAACCCGAAACTGTCTCTGATGGGCTGGGGAATAGCGGCAGCGAAGCACACAGGAAAGAACATACTTCCCCCTCCCCCCACAGAGATCACTAGACCACCAGGGCCCTTCAGGGGCAGCGGGGGAGCGTCTGCGGCAGTAGGGGGTGTCGGGCATCGGCTGGGTGGGGGGCCCAAACTACCCTCAGTGCCCGGAGGCCCAGACCACTCTCAGTCCGCCCCTGCTAGGTTCCCTCTTAAAACAGGCTCCCTTGGGACTGTAGGCCAGTGGTGTAGCTAAGGGTGGGCCTGGGTAGGCACAGGCCCACCCATTCTTGCCTCAGGCCCACCCAGTCAGCAGCCCATAAGGCCCCCAAAACTCTTCAGTGGCAGCGTCTCACTACGCTCTCTCCCTCTTCTCCACTCATGGACTGGTATCTGCTCATCTCTCTCTGGACCCCCCCCCCCCCCCCCCCCCCTTGGTCTACCTTAGAGCTACTGCCAGCTGCAATTCCTATAGGCATCCTGTGCTGGCCCTGCAGGCATCTTGCCCTCAGTGATGTCACTTCTTGTTTCTTTGGTGGGGACGTGGTAGAGAGAAGCCTGCAGGGCCATCGCAGGTTGACTATAGGAATTGCGATGGGCATCGGCTCTGAGGTAGAACTGGGAAAGGGGGTTCAGAGAGAAACAGGCAGATGGGTCATTAAAAAAAACCCATTATATTGTATGTACATACAGGGGTAGGAGTGGAGGTGGGAATGGCCCACCCAGGTTAACTCTGGGCCCACCCAAAATGGCAGGTCTGCCTTCAGCCCTATAAATTTAAGGCATATTATCTAAACGCACCATTCTCAGCAGCCCCATCCATTTCTTTACATAAAAGACGGAAAAGCCTTGGAAAATTGATTCCCGGTGTATAAGGAAACGATTTGGACATGAAAGGGATTTTGAGTTTCCTGTTTCATTTTCATTCTCCTTTTGTTTTGTTTCGTTTCTTTTTCTGTCGTCATTAACATTCCATCGGTTTGCAAACGAGAGCCACGTCCTGATATCACAGAGAAGAAATGGAAACCCGGAGCTGAGGAGGAGAATGGAAACTGAAACTTGTCAGATCTGCAGAAAGTCCCCCGTAACTCCTCCTCCTGCTGAGCTCTGAAAAATCGCATCCTGAGAGAGAGAGAGAGTCCTTCAGTCCTGGTGTATCCTATGTAACAGAGAGACTGCGAGAGGAGAGAGAGAGAGAAAACAGACTGACATCTTCAGTCCAGCAGCATCCTACATAAGAAAGCGACTGCAACAGAGAGAGAGAGAGAGAGAACTCAGGCTCCTTTGGTCCAGAAGCTGCGTCCAGAGTCATGACGGTAAGTTACTAATAACAATTAGACTCTTTGGAAAGAGAGAGAACGAATTGGCATTTGTATATGATTTTTTCTATGTTTAATTTAAAAATCGGGTGATGTCCTGGCTACATGACTTTTAATTATACTTATAATAAATTGTGAAGTAAATGGAATTGAGTTTGGAGCACCTGCTTATGCGTTATTGAACTGATGGTGCGGTGTCTGCATACAGCACATGGTAAACAGTGCAGATCCCAGCCTGGGTCGGTTTGCAGGTCAGTTTATTGTACAGACAGACGCTTATTTCAGACCTGTGCATTAGAGTTACCCGAAGAAACGTTAGTTCTGTCCTCAGTACAAAGACTATCACAGGCTACTGACACAGACTGTGCAAAAAGGTTATGATATATCCTGCATTTCTTTCTCATTCATTTGCAGAGGGAAAGGGAAATACCGCCTTTCTGTGGTATTTTGCAACTACATTCAAAGCAGTTTATATATATTCAGGTACTTATTTTGTACCAGGGTTAAGTGACTTGCCCAGAGTCACAAGGAGCTGCATTGGGAATTGAACTCAGTTCCCCAGGATCAAAGTCCATTGCACTAACCACTAGGCTACTCCTCCACTAGCAACATTCTCTGTAGAAGCCTGCCCTTGCAGATCAGCAATGTGGCCGCGCAGGCTTCTGTTTCTGTGAGTCTGACGTCCTGCACGTACATGGAATGTTGCTAGTGGAATAGCAATGTTAACATTCCATGTAGAATCTCAAATAGAACCAACAGAATCTCCAATACTAGCAACATTCCATACAGAATCTCAAATAGTAGCAACAGAATCTCAATAGTAGCAACATTCCACTAGAATCTCAAAAGAATCTAAAATAATAGCAACATGCCATGTAGTATCTCAAATAGTAGCAACATTCCAGAATCTCAGATAGTAGCAACAGCAACGTTCCATGTAGAATCTCAAATAGGGACTTGATATACTGCCTTTCTGAGGTTTTTGCAATTACATTCAAAATGGTTTACATATATTCAGGTACTTATTTTGTACCAGGGGCAATGGAGGGTTAAGTGACTTGCCCAGAGTCACAAGGAGCTGCAGTGGGTATCAAACCCAGTTTCCAAGGATCAAAGACCACTGCAGTAACCACTAGGCTACTCCTCCATAAAGGACTCCAATGGTTATCCTGATGCAAAATGACGGGGGGGGGGGGGGGGGGGGGGGGGGGTGTGGAGAGGAGAGAGAGCGATCGTATTTCAATCTCCCCTACTTTAGTAATCTCTGCTACCCCGAGCCCATCCTCCAGAAGGCAGTACAAAGTTGGGGGATCTTCAGTATCCCAAGGGCTTAAGGGCACATCCTCAATACCTCACTGGCCAGCAGAGGTCGCTACAGTAGCAGCAGCCTTCTCCCTCCTTCCAGGGGCTGATTGTACCCACCTCCACAAATGTAGCCTTAACGAAAGATCAGACTGGATAACCTGGTTTGCACATTGCATTCAACCTATACCCGATTTCATGTTTTCCTCTTTGTCTTGAGGGTCCGAGCCTGGATTACAACTCAGGTCTTTAGAGGGAAAAGGTGGTTGGGATAATATGCTAATCAGGCCAGCCCTTGAAATTTGGTTTAGTATTATCAAGTGACACAGGCTCCGAAGCATGGGATAGAGGAGTGCATTGTATAAATGTTTGTGGCCTCTATTTCCAAAAAGCACTAAAGACAGTAGTACTGTTCAGAAGAGCATACCCCACCGACCCTACATAAAATTACCTGGACACCGACACAACCTATGACTCAACTTAACCAAAGACCGTAATGGACATTACCAACCATACATGTATCTTACCCACCATAATATCACCTTGTATTCATTCATAAATTGTATTTGTTCAGACCGGAACCGGCTAACACCATGAATGGTTAACATGTAAGCCACATTGAGCCTACAAAAAGGTGGGAAAAAGGGGATTAGCATTATCACGCACAGGCACTGATGATCACTTGCAAACCCTTTTCTGTAAACCGCTCAGTTCAAGTTGCGTTTATGGATAATATATCAAATAAAACCTAATTTCAAATTAGACAGGGGTAAGCTGTGCTGTAATGAAGGGGGTGCCATCTCTCCCAACCCTATGAGGATCTGCTAAGTCAGGGGTGGGAACCATGGTCCCCGGGGGCCATGGCCTAGTCAGATTTTCGGGATTGCCACAGTGAATACGCGTGAGATTTTAGATTGTGAACCCACTAAGGATAGAGAAAGTACTTGTGTATAATATGTAAACTGCTTTGGCTGTACCTCAGAAAGGTGGTATACACAATAGACCATTTCCTCTGAAGAACAGAAAGGGCTCATGATTCACTGAAGGTCTTTCTGTTTTTAAGTTTAGGGCACATTTTAACCCTTTCATGTCTTCCTTTTCCCACAGATGCTGAATCTGAATGTGAAGTTGTTGACGGGGGAGGTTCACACGCTGGTGGGCAGCCCCTCCATGTCCATGTCAACACTAAGGTCTCAAATTGCAAACAAGACTGGGGTGCCCAGTTACCAGCAGAAGCTGGGGATCAAGAATGAGAATGGTGCATTCCAAGAACTGAGAGACTCTGGCCATCTGTCGGAGTACAACCTCTCTTCCGGAGACACCATCCTGCTGATGGTGAAAAATGAAGAGCCCATCAACATCGTCCTGAGGAAAGACAATGGGAGGTCATCCACTTACACCATTTACCCCTCTGAAGAGGTTACTGAGTTCAGAGCTCGGGTCCAGCGCCAGGAAGGGATCCAACTGCGTCAGTTCTGGCTCAGCTATGAATCCAAGCCGCTGGAGGATGGCCACAAGCTGGGGGAGTACAACATTGCCCCCAATGGCATCGTCTACATGAACCTGCGCCTGCGTGGGGGCTGAGCGTCAACTAGCTTTCCATTGCCAGGGCACTTTTTGGAGAAACCAAGTATCACCTTTCTCTGATATCAACTTGTTATTGTGCCCACGGTAAACGCCTTCCTAGCCACATCAGCACTAACGGTGATTATCACAGGATGACATTTTGCTGCTTTTTCCACAAAAAGCCTGTTTCATAAACCCAAAAGAATATTTTCTCTTGCTATAAATGATAGATTTACATTTCAGGAGGGCAGAGTCAGTGTTAAGCAAGAAGGGTGCTTCAATATAATTTTTCCTGGTATGTTGCCCCCTCCAGTTGTCTCTTTCATTCTGTAATGTGGTACTATATTCTACAGTGTACATAAGGAGTGGAGTGGAGGAGTGGCCTAGTGGGTAGAGCACCAGTCTTGACATCCAGAGGTGCCTGGCTCAAATTCCACTGTTGTTCCGTGTGATCTTGGGCAAGTCACGTAACCATCTATTGCCTCGTAAATAAATAAATAAATAAATAAGAATAGCCATACTGCAGCAGACCAATGGTCCATCTAGCCTAGTATCCTGCAGTGGCCAGTCCAGGTCACAAGTACCTGGCAGAAACCCAAATAGTGGCAACGTTCCATGTAGAACCTCAAATAGTAGCAACACTCCATGTAGAATCTCAAAGAATAGCAAGATTCCAGAATCCTAAAGAGTAACAAGATTCTGGAACCCCAAATAGTTGCAAAATTCCATGCTACCAATCCCAGGGCAAGCTGTGGCTTCCCCTATGTCCATCTCAATAACAGACTGTGGACTTTTCCTCCAGGAACTTGCCCAAACCATTTTTAAACCCAGATACACTAAAAATAATTACAACATCCTCCGACAGCCAATCCAGAGCTGTTTGTTTTAAAAGTATTTCCATGTAATTTCATCGAGTGTCCCCTGGTCTTTGTATTTTTTGAAAGAGTGAAAAATCGATTCACTTCTACGCATTCTACACCACTCAACATTTTGTACAGTAAAATAACTACGGAAGAGTACACTTTCGAATCCGTTGAGGGCCTTGTGGAAAGTGTTGGTGCGGAACCTAGGAGGAGACCCCTCTTACGGACCTCCTTACCCTACAGTGTAATTCTGCTTTTCAGCCAGGGCTTACTAATAAAGTTTTTGTACAATGGGCCGCCCAAGGTATCACCCGCCTAGAACACCTACTGACTGAAGGAGGGAATCCCATTTCTGTTGGGGACCTGCTGAGACGGGTGGGAGATTCTTGGGGAACTAGGTTTGCATACGGGCAGGTCTCTCACTACATTGCAACATTAACCCGAGAGCAACTGAGTTGTTGGGTGGGGATAGCACTCAGAGAGTTTTTTCAGTCCTTGAGGGAGGGGGAGTTCTCGGTCTCATTATTATATAAGGCACTGACTGTGGAAACCCCATAAAGACTTTAAGGATTTGAAATGCAAGTGAGAACAGGAGTTGGGGTCACTCTGGCACATTGGGATATTTCAATTTCAATTGCACGCATACCAACTCTTCTTACAGATGCTCGTTTAAGGGAATGCGCTTATAGGGTTACATACAGAGGATATATCCCACCCTCCCAGTTGTTCCACATGGGGGGGGGGGCTGAGGGAGCCATCATGTTTGAAATGTGGGGGGACCCCAGGTCATTTATCCCACATGTTTTGGAGTTGTCCCAAAATAAAAGTTTTCTGGCGTCGTATTAGACGCTTTTGGGAATCCGAGTTGGATATACAGATTGAGGGAACAGTGGAACAATTACTGTTAGATTTACCGGGTGCCTTTAGGAGCCAAAATAAGAATGAAGCACTACTATTTCGCAAAATGTGTTTGATTGCTCGAAAATGTATTTTGCAATGCTGGACGTTACCGGAACCTCCGGCTTATTGGCATTGGAGGAATCAGATACATCTGCAGGCGACCTTGGAGGCGAAGGAGTCTCGGGCTTCGCCAAAGAGAAGGAAAAACTTCCTTGCCACCTGGGGTCAGTATATACAGCTTTTACACCCCCGAGGCCGTAGTCTGCTTCTTAACGAAGGGTGATACTGTTGTTAGCTCCCCCTTTTAAGGGGATCCTCAGTTCCTAGAGGGGAGGGGGGAGGTAGGGTAAAGGGTAGGGGGATGGCTAGATTTCAGAGGGGAGGGGGGGTAGGGGGAAAAGTATTTGGTTATTCTTCGCCTAGGCACTATTAGGGGGCTCATCGTAGATATCAGAGTCTCATTGGTATATTATCAGTTGACTTCTTTTCTTTCTTTTCATGTTTCACATCCGGAAGAGAGGTGTCTGGTAATCTTGTGTAGTTTCTGGAACTAACAGATAGCATCGTTTAGTGGGAGGGGTAAAAAGTTGAAGACTGTGGACAATGTTATATTGTTTCTTCAAGGATCGCCTGCTGTTTGTATTGTGGTCTGTTTCATCAATAGAAATTATTGAAACATATACAGTAAAATAAAATTACAGTCTGAAATCCTACTCAATGTCTGTCTTTGTCTCAATTATTTCTTCAGTAGTTCAGGCAGAAATTTGGAATTCTGAAGTTTCTAATCAATGGGAAAAATCAGGGTTAATCTCCCCAAAGCTCCTCCCCCTTTCCAAACCCCACCCCTTCCCATAACGAATGGCTGGTACCCTCCCATTTGACATTCTGCCCCTGGATCCACAGCTTATCCAGTGGTTGTCCTGTATTCTTATGTTCTTATATGTTCAAAGTGAAGAATAGCTGTAACTAGGCATGGCCAATTCAGATATGTGGAGAAGGGGGGTTGATGATTTTCAGTTTTTGTTTAATCAGTGTAATTAGTAAAGATAAAAATATGTCTTTCAAATTAAATCAATTATTTTGCCCTTTTCCGGTCCAATATAACATATGTAACTAAACACATGACTAGATAGTATCATCCTAGTCTTTTACGAATTTCACATCAACATTCTAAGCCGTCCCGAACTTAAGGTGACACCAAGTAGTTCAGGTCAAAAGCTACATAAATTTACTAGATGATTTTTATGGGTCTCCAGAGGTAACGTCAGAGAACCCGGGCCATCCGTGTTCAGTATTCCAAATCCAACTCTTATTTGACTGGAAATCTGAAGGGCTCACAATCCCCAACCAACAAGCCTCTTCCCTCAAACCATTATATATAATTACAAAAGTGGGGAGGGTGGGGGGAAGGACAGGAAAACCTCCTTCCTTACCGACCCCAAACTGAAATAAAAGACCGTCAATAAGACCAAACAGCTGTTGGACACAACTCCACCAATCAACCATTGCTTCCCCTCTAATTCTGCCTAACAAGTTAGGCTGCAAAATCCTGATTTGTAGCTCCACGTTAGGCAGCCCTAATTTGGTCTGGGACTTTAGGTGGAAGATACCGCATACAGCCGTATGAAAAAGCAAATGAGCAAATGTCTTTCTGACCTGCCTTCAAAAGCTAATCAAAAGATGCATTAAGTTAGTCCAATAAAAAAGGTAACATCTTATTTTCTGTTCTGTGTTATTTTTATTTATTACCTTGTTATCATAATGAAACCAACCTGGAATGAGCCACTAAACTCCAGCAGATGCTAAACAAGCAGACTGGGTGTGAGGCTTTGGAGCACACTTTTCAGTCCATCTCTACGAATTAAGGATGTGCTCTAATTAATACTCGTTTGGTTCCTTAGTATGCTTTTAAAAACTTACAGGTCCATATTGAGCTGTGGCAGTCAGCGTTTTTTGTAAACACCAGCCGCTGTGATTAAATAAATCCTGCATTCAGAGAGTGGCCAGCACTAAATATCCAGATAAGGAAGTTGGTACCAGATAGTGGTGATATCGAGCCCAGTATCCAGACAGTTAGCCCGATTAAAGCACAGTACTCAAAGGGCATCATTAAATACGGCAGCCCTGGGAGAACTTAGTTGCAAACAGCAACCGATGCACAAAGGGGATGGCATGCAGATAAAATGCAAGAAGATTCTAGACGCATCCGTCACTGTTTGCGACTTGGGTGCCCAGCACATGTGCAGGACAGGACTGTTTCCTGGGAATCAAGGGCATCGTGTCTGGGCTCAGGGTGCCACTGATCCAGCCTAAAAAAAAAACAGTCACCCCTGGGTTGGTGGCTCTTATGATACTGTACTGTAAAATTGAATTCTTACAACAAATTACTTTCTTATGCATTATTCTTTGTTGTTTATCTGTTTATTGTGAGCCACACTGAACTCAAACTTCTTTGGGATATTGTGGGATATAAATGTCACTAATAATTTAGCCCATGACCCCGGCAGACCGAGACAAAAGGCAAAGAACAGGTATGAAGCAATAGGAGAGTGTTTGCTGACGTGGGGGGGAAAAGGAAGGAATGATCATTCCCTGAGGTTAGCAGAGTGCCAGAAGGAGATGAGGGCTCCCTGCACTAGGCAGGGGGGTGGTTGGGAGGCAGAGGCTGAAGGGAGAAGGGAACTAAAATCTAGCACGTTAAAGGTAGGTGTTCCTCCGGTTCGTCCCGGGTCAATTGAAACATTCCTGCAGCGAACTCCGGATCCTGAATCGTCGGTGAGCGGCCCGCTTGTTCAGTCCGGGGCAGACGGAGGTCCTGGGCAGAACTAGGGGCTGGAAGTTACACTTAGCCCCGATGTTAGAGCCCCTCCCCCGCGTGGAAGCGGCACCCCAATGGCTGCGTCCTCGGCCAAGGGAGTGGATCGAGCCCCAGGTACAGAACAACGGGAGATGGATTACGACCAAGTGGGGGACTTGAGGAGTTTACAAACTCCTCCGTCAGCTGCGGAGACGGCATTCACAACGCCGGGAGAGTTTGGAGCCACGAATCGAGAGGGAGAAACTACAGTACAACATGCTGAGGTACCGACCACTCAATTCACAACTTTATTCATTAAACCTCCTGAGGTGACTTTGGACAATTTGTGGTCTTTAATTAGTACATAAGTACATAAGTATTGCCATACGGGGAAAGACCAAAGGTCCATCGAGCCCAGCATCCTATTTCCAACAGTGGCCAAGCCAGGTCACAAATATCTGGCAAGATCCCAAAAATGTACAAAACATTTTATACTGCTTATCCCAGAAATAGTGGATTTTCCCCAAGTCCATTTAATAATGGTCTATGGACTTTTCCTTTAGGAAGGCGGCCAAACCTTTTTTAAACTCCGCTAAGCTAACCACCGTTACTACATTCTCTGGCAACGAATTCCAGAGTTTGATTACACATTGAGTGAAGAAAAATTTTCTCTGATTCGTTTTAAATTTACTACATTGTAGCTTCATCGCACGCCCCTAGTCCTAGTATTTTTGGAAAACGTGAACAGACGCTTCACATCTACCCGTTCAACTCCACTCATTATTTTATAGACCTCTATCATATCTCCCCTCAGCCGCCTTTTCTCCAAGCTGAAGAGCCCTAGCCACTGTAGCCTTTCCTCATAGGGAAGTCGTCCCATCCCCTTTATCATTTTTGTCACCCTTCTCTGCACCTTTTCTAATTCCACTATATCTTTTTAAAGATGCGGCGACCAGAATTGAACAAAATATTCGAGGTGCAATCGCACCATGGAGCGATACAAAGGCATTATAGCATCCTCATTTTTGCTGACTTAGGAAATGTATTATGCTCAGGTACAAAAAATAAATAAAGATATTGTAGTACTAGAGGGGAAGATAAAAGAAACAGAGGATGGCTTAAAATCTGTGGATCAGCATGTTCAAAATCAAGAAAAAGGCTTTCAGCAAATGCAATTACTGCAAAGTAATACGGTTAAAGACTTGACGAATCTTAGGATGAAGATGGAAATCCTTGAAAATTACTCTAGAAGTAACACCTTACGTTTTATAAATTTTCCTCAACAAATGACTGTCTCTCCCCGGGAAATGTTAAAAAGTTACATTAAGGAAATCTTCGGGGTTGGGGAAGACAATATCCCCCCTTCTCACAGGTTTATTATCTTCCCACCAACAGTGGCGTACCAAGGGGGGGGGCGGTGGGGGCGGTGCGCCCCGGGTGCACGCTGCTGGGGGGGGGGGTGCCGCGCGCCTGTCGGCTCTTCGTTTGCATGCTCCCTCTGCCCTGGAACAGGTTGCTTCCTGTTCCGGGGCAGAGGGAGCATGGAAACGAAGAGCTGATAGGCATGCGGCACCCCCCCCCAGCGGCATGCACCCGGGGGGGTTCTTTCGCCGGGGGGGTCACGCTGCACCCGGGAGGTTATTTCGCCGGGGGGGGGGTTGCGCTGTTCCGGGGGGGCACTGCACCCGGGGGGCGGGGCGCATCGGCGATCCGCCCCGGGTGTCAGCGTCCCTAGGAACGCCACTGCCCGCCAAGAGTGATGAAAATCAGCAAGTTCAGAATAATCAGGTGCTAAATGTCTCCCTGTTGCTGGAAACAACAGACACAGAACAAGTAACAGCAGCTACCTACAGTAGCTTTGACACCAGATAAAATTTGGATTTTGAGGATGTTTTTCAAAAATAAAGAAAAAACCTTTAAGGGTTTACAAATTCGAATTGATCCGGATGTCTCAAGGGACAGACAAAAAAAGACGTCAGCAATTTCTTCAAATGAAACCAGAAGTGCTTCAGTTAGGAGCTATGTTTTTCCTTAAATACCCATGTAAATGTGTGACCAGATACCGTTCAGAGAAATTTGCTTCTTACGAACCTTCTCAACTCGCAGCCTTTATAACATCTAAACGAAATGCTGAAGGTTGAATTATCCAGCATTTGCTCTTGTTAAGAAATATGGGATTTGTGCACAGCCGATAAAAATTTAATTAATATTTCCTTGATCTCCATGGTTTAGAGATCTTGAACTCTAATTGTGGACTTGAGTGAGGATAATAGAATATTTTTTTCTTATATTACTTTCGGTATTAACATTTTAATTTAACTGAACTTTTCTGTACAAGTATATCTTTGCTTGTTTAATAATAGAAATTAATAGTAAAAACAAAAATGTAGGTGCTCCTTTCTGTGAATTGCACGGAATGCTCATTATAATACTAATGAGCTTATTGTAATATATTTGCATAGGATTCTCAGTACCTGCCACAGCAGTTAAAGTCACACAAAAGCCCTTTGTGCATTAGATGCTAAATAACATTTTCTTGAGACTGGTTACAACCAATCTAAAGCAAATGCTGTCAGCACGGTAAACTTTGTCCATTGGGCCCTAAGTAAAGACAGCCTTTTCACTGTTCTAACGTCTTTTTGGATGGACGTCCTCAACTGCACTCTCCTGCTATGATTGAGCCGCATCGGAGCCTTCCTGCAGCAGGCCGTGGAGGGAGTGAGCGGCGCGGCGTCTTCCTTTCGGGCAGCACAGGTTTTTATTAAGTGAAGGACGTCCAAAAAGAACGTCTTTGGAGTGGGGTTTTTTTTTCCAGGTGAAGGACGTCCAAAAAGGATGTCCCTGACGACATTTTTTTTTCTTCCAATTTGCCCCAACGAGAGGTGTAGACCTCCCATTAGGTTTTTCACGGTAAGGGGATCGGAAAACGGTAGTGCATCTCATTATAATAGCCTTTGGATCGTCTGCATTCCATTTTTGTTAGCTGCTACCGTGATCGGAAAATGGCTCGGAGAAGCCTTTAGTGCATGCCAGGGTTTACTACTTGCTCATTAATGGCTCATTAAGTTTAGTGCATCTTGCCCTGAATATCACTGTTAACTAGATAATACTGAAGACTGACCTTGCTCTGCCCACAGATCACCCTGGCACTATCCAGGTAGTTCTGAGGTGGTCTGTAGGGATATTCAGGGACACTGTCTTGTGAAGTCTCACTCTCAGGCTAAGTTTACACAAAATGTTTTAGTGTAGAAATTAAAGTACGGACCTTGAGAAATCGCAGGAGGACTTTAGGAAATTGGAAGACTGAGAAGCAAATGGCAGATGAAATGTAATGTGGACCAGTGCAAAGTGCTGCACGTCGGGCAGAATAATCCAAATCATAGGGCCCCTTTTACCAAGCTGCGGCAAAAGGGGGCTGGCGTCGGCACGTGTTTTACACGCGCACCGACCTCCCCCTTTACCGCAGCTGGATTGCTGCAACGTCAGACTCCATCCAACTGGAACTAAAGATGCATGCAGCTTTCACAGCGCGCTGCACGACGAAGATGAAAAAGTTAAAGATCGTGGCTGGGCTGGCGGGGGGTTGGGGTTCCCCACCAGCTGAAGCAATATTTTAAAAAGCCAGAGGAAGCGGACCTCGGGGTAGGTGACGGCGGTAGGCGAGGGAGGGAGGGTTAACGGCGGTAGGGGGGGTTGACGGCGGTGGGGG
This sequence comes from Microcaecilia unicolor, assembly GCF_901765095.1. Classification (NCBI taxonomy): domain Eukaryota; kingdom Metazoa; phylum Chordata; class Amphibia; order Gymnophiona; family Siphonopidae; genus Microcaecilia; species Microcaecilia unicolor. The sequence continues at coordinate 16,133,019 of NC_044041.1, read as the reverse complement.
GGGGCTGACGGCGGTAGGGGGGGGCTATAATGTGCCCCCTCACTCTAGCCCCTGCCCCCCCTACCGCCGAACCTCAGATACGCCCCTGGTGTAGATCCCCTACGGGTGAGGTTTATAAAGAGGGTGGTACAATAATAAAATCACAGTGTAGGGTCCCACGCTAAACACTCACCACTTAGGGAAGGTACAAAGAAATATGGGGAAATTCTGTATTATGTATATTATACAGTATGCAATTCAAGATGTTAAGCGAATTTCCCTAGATGTTACAAAATTTTAATGATGACAATATTGCACACTAACTTTTGGATTTAAATCATTTATTGCACAAGATGGTTTTAAAATGCAATGAATGTTTCAGAATAATAAGCAAGTGTAACACACAATAACTTTCAACTCTTGTATAATTTCAGGAAAACATATGCTGTGAAGCGATCGATTTCTGTTCAAACCACAACTTAGCACATCAGATAAGTACATTAATCAATTTTTCCTCTCTTTACCCCAAATTTCACCAGTTTTCATACACTTAGGCAAGGGAATTGATTCTTTGTGTTCAATTCTTTGTTTCAGAACCCAAATTTCTACTTAAAGTGACTCAGACGGTTTATGCACTACTCTCAGCAATCAGGTAAGTACCCATATTTAAGGAAAGGGGGAGTAGGAGGAGTAGGCTCTTGAACAACACTAGTAGGTGACGTAGGTTAGGAACAGTCTCTTTATTTAAATATACACTCGACTCAACACAGCCGTGTTTCGGCGCTACAGACGCCTTCTTCAGGAGTCTAGTGATATATAAATATACGAATATTAAGCTCAAAGAGAATGAAAGCAAGGCTTCTGCTACAATTGTAATCCACTGCCGATGCAGGAAAAAAGCTCAGTGTCGGCAGTGGATTACAATTGTAGCAGAAGCCTTGCTTTCATTCTCTTTGAGCTTAATATTCGTATATTTATATATCACAAGAGTCCTGAAGAAGGCGTCTGTAGCACGAAACACGGCTGTGTTGAGTCGAGTGTATATTTAAATAAAGAGACTGTTCCTAACCTACGTCGCCTACTAGTGTTGTTCAAGAGCCTACTCCTCCTACTCCCCCTTTCCTCAGATTCTACTTTTCGTAGGAATTTGTGTACCTCCACCCTTGTGGTGGTTTGGCTTGCAAGTACCCATATTTATACATAGTCCCTTAAATTACTGAGAGAGATGGCGGCTGGAACACTTAGCTGCTCTGTAGACCTTTCTTGCAGAGGTCAGGCATTTAAGTTGGATCGGTAGGCTATGCCTTTTTAAACAGGTTAGTTTTTAGTGTTTTCCGGAAGTAGAGGTGATCGTATGTCGTTTTCATGCGTACATGCCTGCATTCCTCCCATGACCACTGCATGCATGAGAATACTCCTAGAAGAGGCCCGTGTAAATTCCACTTAAGTCCAATTAGTGATGATAGTGAAAACAACGTATAACCACCTAAACTTCCGGAAATCACTAAAAACTTACCTGTTCAAAAAGGCATACCCTACCGACCCTACTTAAATACCTGAACCCTGCAACACTATGAAACCAAAGTACGTAATGGCCATAACGTAACTCTTCCTCTATACATTTCCCAAATCTATTTGTTCCACATGAACCTTATTCTACCACAACATCACTGTGTAACTGTTTATACCGGAATTGGCGAACGCCTTTACGGTACTATGTAAGCCACATTGAGCCTGCAAATAGGTGGGAAAATGTGGGATACAAATGTAACAAAATGAATAAATAATTGGTCATTATTGACCCTCTTATTATGACTAAGTGGCTTCTTAAGCAATTTAGTAGCGTACGTAAGTTACAAATTTATACACATTGCCCGGCGCGTCATATATAGAATCGGGCAGATTATTTGTAAGCCGCTTTGATTGTAACCACAGATGCTGGTGCATCATAGCATTGCTTACCTTCTTAGTGGCTCTTACCTGTATGAAAGCAACAGTGAGCATCAGTATCTGCATGAGGATATCTGGCAATAATGACCGGAAATGAGGCACCCTAGCATTTTCAGCGCTCGCTATAAATACGCATGCGCTGAACACTAGAGACGCCCATGTGTTCCTAAGGGTGTTTCTAGCATTTAGCCCACACTCATCGTTAGCACCCTTTGTAAAAAGACCCCCTTAATAAATTACTTCCTAATTATCAGGGGTGTAGCCAGACAGCAGATTTTGGGTGGACCTAGGCAAGAAGTGGGTGGGCACCAAGTGTTCCTCCCCCCCCCACCAAACAAAATCTCAGCTGGTGGGACAATGCTTCTCTCCACCTTGGCAGCCTGCAGCAGGCATGCGCTGAAAAATGAGAATGCGCAGGTGCCAGTATCGTGGAGAGCAGCGTTTTTGTTACCATCAGGATGAAGTCTTCAGCTGGCGGAGCTTGGGATCCCCAACAGCTACCGCTAAACGTAGGGTGGGCCTGAGCCCTAACTACTACTACTACTATTACTACTATTTAACATTTCTACTAGGGTTACGCAGCGCTGTACAATTTAACATAGAAGGACAGTCCCTGCTCAAAGAGCTTACAATCTAATGGACAAATGTACACTCAGTCAAGTAGGGGCAGTCAAATTGGGGCAATCTAGATTTCTTGAAAGGTATAAAGGTTAGGTGCCGAAAGCAACATTGAAGAGGTGGGCTTTGAGCAATGATTTGAAGATGGGTAGGGAGGGGGCTATGCCACTGCTAATCACAGCACAAACCGAAGGCCATAAAAACAACGCAAGACCTAACCATCTTCCGAAGGCTACGGAAAACAGATCTTTTCAAGAAGGCATACCATCAACATCCATCTTAAATACTAAATAATAACATTATACACGACCTAGACAAAACCGAACTCTTATCACATGACTGATTATCCTTTTTGCTATGAATGATCAAGAACTATCACTAGATGACCTAAAGTATGTTATAATCCAATTATCACCCAGGAACCTTCATGCAATACCATAATGTATTCTTCTCTACCATCTATGTATGCACATGGTATACTAATATACCATGATCTGTTCCATATATGTTATGTTCCATGTATGTTACCATGTACGTATGCACCTTAACGCAATACCATTTGTAATTCTGTTACCCGGAAATGGCAACCGCCATTCCGGCAAATGTAAGCCACATTGAGCCTGCAAATTGGTGGGAAAATGTGGGGTACAAATGCTGCAAATAAATAAATTAATTAATTAATGTGACGTTATAATTTAATTGAGTTTGTGCTGCTTTGGTGAAGAAATACATAGTCCATCACCATCATTGTCATCTGGAGTTCACAGACACTTGGAAGGTCACCATTTCTAAAGATGACATCTGGAACCGGAGTCCACACACAAGGCAATGATATAAGGGTTGTAAATGTATTTCCACGTTTTAGCCACACGAGGGAGCCCGTGCTCTGTAGATCTGCGGCTGCCTCTCCTCCCAAGCAGCTGATGGGCAAATCTTCCAATGTAAATGCAACCCGAGAACTGAGCAGAGAGCCCTCAGCCCGGAGAAAGTGACCAGAGGTTTCTGCTGTAGCCTTAGGTCAGGTGCAACAGTAGAGGAGAGAGAGAGGAAAAGTGAAGGAAGAAAACTGCCGGCCTTGGATGGGGACCGTAGAACACGACAAACTGTAAACGGCACGGAGAAGATCTACGTATAATCTCACACGGACTAAGGCGGGTTTTAGGCTCAAAATGCGGGGCTCCAAAACTACCTGTCTAAGTGGCAGTTTCTGGCAGTTCTTGAATTACGAGACTCCCAAAATGATGGTGGTGAAAAATCGGAACCTGGGGACCATTTATCGATTTGTTCAACTTCTCATCATTATCTACTTCGTTTGGTAAGTTCGCGTCTAGTTCTCCTGTCAAGAATGAGGTGTGTGTGTGTGTGTGGGGGGGGGGGGGGGGGGGGGGGGGGGGGGGAGGGGGGGGGGGAGAGAGAGATTGGGGGGGGGGGGCGAGTATTGGAGGGAAGTGTGCCTGCCGCATATCAGAAAGCTGCTGACTGATAAAGTTCAGCCACTTTTGCCCAAGTGGTCGAGAAAAGTGGAAATTATTCTTAGTGAAAATACTTTAATAGATTATCAAAAATAAGAAAAGCACATGGAGTTAAGAGCACCGAGATTAAAGGGGAAATCGGAGGTTTATAACGTCCCCAGTGACATCAGACTTTAAAGCAAGCCCAAACTCACCCTGATCAGATCAAACAGACACCAACCAAAAGAAAAACGGAAGGGTAGATTCCAGTAACTGAACAGGTCCAGCAAGTTACAGGAGACTTCCCGAGTTCTCCTGTCATTTATGAGATCCATTAGGAATTATTTAAAGATGGTGTACATGATTTTTCAGATGACCAAATGTCAGGAAAAGAGAATTGAACTGTTTGAAAGGTCCTCAGTGTGCGGGCCTCTAGTGTACAGCGCTGCGTACGTCTAGTAGCGCTATAGAAATGATAAGTAGTAGTAGTACACATGAAAATAGGAGCTGAAAAGAGGGGAAAATCGCAGAGAGAGATGGTCTGTGATGGCTGAAAAAGAAAACAAATCTGAAGTTAGAAAGTTAGGGGATGCGGAGAGAGGTTTATTTTATTTTATTTTATTTTATTTTATTTTATTTATTTATTTATTTATTTCTTGCATTTGTATCCCACATTTTCCCACCTCTTTGCGGGCTCAGTGTGGCTTACAATAAGATATGAATAATGGAAATACATTTGTTACAACTTGGTTATAGGTTACATTGTACAAGTTTTGTGAAACCATCGAAGTATCATTAAGAATATAACAAGGTTGGATGGAAAGGAAGGGACTGGCCTGGAGGGTTGTGTATTTGTGGATGTTGGTGATGCTGCTGGAACAGACAGGAGAAAGCAGAGGCTGGTCAAAAGACCAACCAGCACAGGGAAATGTTGCTTGATCACACTTTGTTTCAAAGCACCAGTAGAAGGACCGGAAACCGCCCACCTCAGGGGTCACAATCAAAGTCTAATAACAAAGATATACACAAGTATGTTACACAAAATTACTAAAAGGGCAAATTGTATAAAGGGGACATGCCTTGCTTACTTGCTTGATTCATGTATTTATTTATGTGTGACATTTCTATCCCACATTATCCCAAACAAGTTTGAGCACATTGTGGCTTACAATAAACAGTATAAGATACATAACAAAGAATACAGCATAACAAAGTAATTTGTTGTAAGAATCCAATTTTACAATACAATATCATAAACGTACTGGTCTCCGTATCTCAAAAAAGATATAGTAGAATTGGAAAAGGTACAGCGAAGGGCGACGAAAATGATAGTGGGGATGGGACGACTTTCCTATGAAGAGAGGCTGAGAAGGCTAGGGCTTTTCAGCTTGGAGAAGAGACGGCTGAGGGGAGATATGATAGAAGTGTATAAAATAATGAGTGGAATGGATCGGGTGGATGTGAAGCGACTGTTCACGCTATCCAAAAATACTAGGACTAGAGGGCATGAGTTGAAGCTACAGTGTGGTAAATTTAAAACGAATCGGAGAAAATTTTTCTTCACCCAACGTGTAATTAGACTCTGGAATTCGTTGCCGGAGAACGTGGTACGGGCGGTTAGCTTGACGGAGTTTAAAAAGGGGTTAGATAGATTCCTAAAGGACAAGTCCATAGACCGCTATTAAATGGACTGGAAAAATTCCTCATTTTTAGGTATAACTTGTCTGGAATGTTTTTACGTTTGGGGAGCGTGCCAGGTGCCCTTGACCTGGATTGGCCACTGTCGGTGACAGGATGCTGGGCTAGATGGACCTTTGGTCTTTCCCAGTATGGCACTACTTATGTACTTATGTACTAACTATGGATGTTTAACATTTAGAAAATCTGTTATGAATGAGAAATTGTACATAAAGCAAAGAGGAACTTAATGGTAAATAGAGTAATAACCAATTCAGGTGATAATTAATTGTTTGAGATATGGTTATACTTTGTGAGGGTTTGTTTGAATAGGAACGATTTGAGGATTTTGTGGAATCTAGTACATTTCTTATTTTGGGTGGTCAGGAGTTCCACCATTTGGTTCCTGGGTAAGTGAAGTCTGCAGAGTGGACAGTTTTGTAGGTCACTTTTTTGCAATTTGGGAGGTGTGGTCTGAGATAGTTTCTTGCCTCATATTTAGTGTTTCTTTGAGGTAAGTTCATTAATGGTACCATATAGTCTGGAGCCGAGTCATTTAGGATTTGAAAGATAAAGGTGCATACAAGAAACATTAACTAAACGTAAAAAAAACTGAGTAAATACTAAAATAATAGAAACCAGTGAACTGTACAATAAAAGACCTTGTGTGCATTAAAAGTGTAATCAACATTCATACATTAAAAAAAGAGTAAACTTCAGAAAAACATTAAAAGACAAAAGCATCCTCTCTGAAATAAGGGATAAATAAAACTAACCTACCTTTATCGGCAAGAAGGTGTAGAATTGGACAGTCCCTGGATCCATACAAAATTTAAGGGGATCTTTTACAAAGGCACGCTAGCATTTTAAACATATGTTAACGATTACTGTGCGCTAAACACTATGCCCATAGGAATATATGGGTGTCTCTACCGTTTAGCGCATGCTTTTGTAAAAGGATCCCTAATCACAACCAAAAGATAAAATACATAAATAAAAATGTAATACTACAATTTGTAATAAAACCGGTTTTTAGCTTTAACCATTTTTTACTGCTGTCTGGCTGATATAATTTTATTCACTTGTTCAGAACCCTTATTTTATCATCCTCACTTTAATATTCCCTTATCTCTTGTTTCTCTGTCCTAATTAGATTGTAAGCTCTGTCGAGCAGGGACTGTCTCTTCATGTTCAAGTGTACAGTGCTACGTATGTCTAGTAGTGCTATAGAAATGATAAGTAGTAGTAGTCATTGGGATTCCGGAATCTTGCTACTCTTTGGGATTCCGGAATCTTGCTACTCTTTGTCCTTATCTCTTATTTGTCCTGTTTGTCTGTCCTAATTAGATTGTAAGCTCTGTCGAGCAGGGACTGTCTCTTCATGTTCAAGTGTACAGCGCTGCATACGTCTAGTAGCGCTTTAGAAATGATAAGTAGTAAGTAAGTAGTGATGTGCAACAAGGAAGTGTTGACATATTTACACATGTATGTGATACGTATTTAAAGATCCTGTTTACTAAGCCGCACTGTAGGTGCGCTAGCATTTTTAGCGCACACTAAAAATTAGCACATGCTAACGCTAGAGATGCCCACCTTTGTAAACAGGGCCCTTAAATGCGATGCATTCCAAGCGCAGTGTTCTTGAAGGCTTCTACGTCTGACTAGTGCATTCCTGTTGGTAAGTCGTACACTTTTCAAAGATATATTTTATGATAGAAACTTTTCAGTTGTGGCTGCAATGTGCCTTTTTAGCCAGTTTCCATTTCTTAGCCAGTATTTTTATCTTAACTGCTTTTACTTGTTTGCCGGTTAATCCTATATAATAAAACGCACCTGCAACATTCTGAAGCTGACTGCATGGCTGAGGCATTCCTGCTCTCTGTATCCATCTCCTGAATTGACATCACGTACTTCCGGGTTCGTCACAAGCAGAAGTGACCAACCACACGAGGTTTCTCGGCTTCAGAATGTTGGAGGTGCATTCTATTAAATAGGATTGGTCAGTTCCTTGAAGCACAGCCAGAGCTCAGCGTCCTGCACAGTAACGCTCAGACACCAGAGAGAGGGAGGGAGGGGGGCCTGACACCAGAGAGGGGGGGAGGTATCTCTGTCACACAAACACTCTCTCTCTCACAGTCAATGTCTTTCTCTGTCTCACACACTGTCTCTCACACACTTTATGTCTCACACTGTATCACATTCACTCTCTATCCTGCTTATAATCGAACGAGAAAAATGCCCAAGTTCCGACCTAAATCGGGAGATGGACGTTTATCTCACAAAAATGAATAACGCGGTATAATCGAAAGCCGAACTTGGATGTTTTCAACTGCACTCCATCGCAGAAGCGTACAAAGTTGACGGGGGCGTGTTGGAGGCGTGGTGAAGGCGGGACTGGGGCATGGTTATCACCCGAACAGAGATGGGCGCCTTTCGCCAATAATGGAAAAAAAGTATGCGTTTGTAGCTAGAATTTAGAGCACTTTTCCTGGACCCTGTTTTTTCATGAATAAGGCCCCAAAAAGTGCCCTAAATGACCAGATTACCACCAGAGGGAATCGGGGATGACCTCCCCTGACTCCCCCAGTGGTCACTAACCCCCTCCCACCACAAGAAAATGATGTTTTACAACTTTTTATTTTCACCCTCAAATGTCATACCCACCTCCCTGGCAGCAGTATGCAGGTCCCTGGAGCAGTTGTTAGGGGGTGCAGTGGACTTCAGGCAGGTGGACCCAGGCCCATCCCCCCCTCCTACCTGTTACAATTGTGCTGCTTAATGCTTAGTCGTCCAACCCCCCCAAACCCACTGTACCCACATGTAGGTGCCCCGCTTCACCCCTTAGGGCTATAGTAATGGTGTAGACTTGTGGGTAGTGGGTTTTGAGGGGGATTTGGGGGGCTCAACACACAAGGGAAGGGTGCTATGCACCTGGGAGCTCTTTTACCTTTTTTTTGTTTTTGTAAAAGTGCCCCCTAGGGTGCCCGGTTGGTGTCCTGGCATGTGAGGGGGACCAGTGCACTACGACGAACTGCCCGGTTGGTGTCCTGGCCCCTCCCACGAACAAATGCCTTGGATTTATTCGTTTTTGAGCTGGGCGCTTTCATTTTCCATTATCACAGAAAAACAAAAACGCCCAGCTCACAAATTGTCGAATAAAACATGGACGTCTATTTTTTTTGAAAATACAGTTCGGTCCGCCCCTTCACGGACCCGTTCTCGGAGATAAATGCCCATGGAGATAGACGTTTTTGTTCGATTATGCCCCTCCATGTGTCACACAGTCACTCACACACTCTCTTGGTCTCATACACTCAGTCTCACAGAGAGTCTGTGTCTCACACACACTCTCTCTCTCGCACACACTGTATCTGTGTGAAACACACACTCTCTCTCTCACACTGTTAGGCATATTTTCAAAGCACTTTGGGAGGCTAAGTTCTATAGGTTTCTATGGAACTTTGGGAGGCAAAGTGCTTTGAAAATGAGCCTGCCCATCTCACATACGCACTTGCACACACTCTCATTCTCACACACACACTCTCTCACACACTAGCACCCAGACTCACTCTCTCTCTCACACACACACTTGCAGATTCACTCTGTCTCTCACACATAGTCACTCTCACATACACTCTCTCAAACATACACACTCATTTGTGTCAGAAACGGGCCTTTTTTTAACTAGTATATTAATGTTTTCTTAGTGGAGCTTCTAATGTTTATCCTTGATTTTTCAGCTCGTTTCTATACTTCATTTTTACAGCAGGACTTGCTTTTATAGTTGTTTTTTGAACTTTAAAACTTGAATAAAATTCTGGGACAGTTTCCTCACTGTGGTTTTAAATCACAGTTTTGGTGCCTTTTTTTATCCAGTTTTATAGTTTACCCGTTTTTTTGTTATACCTGGTTATCAAATGGGCAGTACTTAGCAGTTCATTTATACTTATGTTTCCGCTTGACATGGTGTCTTACACGTCTCAAAGTTTCTTTTGTAGAACTGTTGTTGTAGCATATCTGTTCAGATAACAGATATGGACACTGTCCCCCCTGTTTACCACGTGACGCTAGCAGCTGCCCTGCATTAATGCTGACACGGCATTAGGAAACAGGGGAGTGTATTTTTTTTTACTTTGGTTTTCTCTGGTATTGGTTTTATTACAAATTTTAGCATTACATTTTTATTTATGTATTTTATCCTTTGGATGCTATTAAATTTTGTATAGATCCAGGGAGACTATTATTAAGAACAGAATTACAGAGCATATTCAAAAGCATGGATTAATGAGACAAAGTCAACATGGATTTAGTGAAGGGAAATCTTGCCTCACCAATCTACTACATTTCTTTGAAGGGGTGAACAAACATGTGGATAAAGGTGAGCCGGTTGATATTGTATATCTGGATTTTCAAAAGGCGTTTGACAAAGTACCTCATGAAAGACTCCAGAGGAAATTGGAGAGTCATGGGATAGGAGGTAGTGTTCTGTTGTGGATTAAAAACTGGTTAAAAGATAGAAAACAGAGAGTAGGGTTAAATGGTCAGTATTCTCAATGGAGAAGGGTAGTTAGTGGGGTTCCCCAGGGGTCTGTGATGGGACCTCTGCTTTTTAACATATTTATAAATGACCTAGAGATGGGAGTAACTAGTGAGGTAATTAAATTTGCTGATGACACAAGGTTATTTAAAGTCGTTAAATCGCGGGAGGATTGTGAAAAATTACAAGAGGACCTTACGAGATTGGGAGACTGGGCATCTAAATGGCAGATGAAGTTTAATGTGAGCAAGTGCAAAGTGATGCATGTGGGAAAGAGGAACCCGAATTATAGCTACGTTATGCAAGGTTCCACGTTAGGAGTCACGGACCAAGAAAGGGATCTAGGTGTCGACGTTGATGATACGTTGAAACCTTCTGCTCAGTGAGCTGCTGCAGCTAAGAAAGAAAATAGAATGTTAGGTATTATTAGGAAAGGAATGGAAAACAAAAATTATTATGTTATAATGCCTTTGTATCGCTCCATGGTGCGACCGCACCTCAAATATTGTGTTCAATTCTGGTCGCCACATCTCAAAAAAGTTATAGTGGAATTAGAAAAGGTGCAGAGAAGGACGACGAAAATCATAAAGGGGATGGGACGACTTCTCTATGAGGGAAGGCTAAAGCAGCTCACTGACCCTCCTGCTGAGGGGGGGGGGGGGGATAATATTTAATAAGCATAACAGAACAACGAAGAGGTCTCCCAACAGAAAAAAATCAGTACAAATGTCTCCGTTCATGGACAGGGGATGTCCCAGTGGCCTTTCCACTGTTCCACCGCCAACCCCAAAAAACCCTCCCCTTCTCTCCACCCTCCCTCCCATCCTTTCCCAAGCCAACCCCTATTAACCTTCTCCAGAAAAAAAAGCATCAGTCACTCCCACCCTCCCTACCCCCCAACAAACTGAAACTAAGGGGCCCTTTCACTAAGCTGTGGTAAAAAGCGGCCTGCGGCAGTGTAAGATGTAAGTCTTAAAACGCAGTCTCTGCAGCCGCTCCTCCTCTCGCCTCCACATCACTGCACCTGGAGTAAGACCCCGGAGGAGCGCACTGATGTGACAGGCGATAGGAGGAGCGGCTGCAGAGACTGCGTTGTAAGACTCGGGCATTTGTGAATGATTTGGGCTGGGTTTAAAAACATTTATCTCTTCTTTTGTAGCGGCCGCTGCTGGGGAAGCAGCAGTGGCCAGACAGCGTTACCACTGGCAGCTGTGGGTGGCGAGGGGGTTTGATGCGCCGGGGCGGAGGGGAGGGTCGCTGGACATGGGTAGCTGCAGGGGGGGCAGGGGAGAGGAGGGTCGCTGGACATGGATGGCTAGAGGCGGGGCAGGGGAGAGGGAGGTGGGGAGGGGGTCCTGAGACCAGAGAGGGGGGGTGGGGAGGGGGGCCCTGCGAGAGGGGGGGTGGGGGCTCACACTCACTCACTCACTGTCTCTCACATACACTCTCTCTGACACACTCCCTGTCTATCACACTCTATCTCTCTGTCACACACACACAGTCTCACACACACAGACACTCTGTCTCTCACACACTCTCTCTCTCTCACACAAACACACACACACGCTGTCTCTGTCTCGCTCTCATTCTCTCTATGACACACACACTCCATCTCTCACACACACTCTCTCTCTCAAACATACACACTCCGAGGAAAACCTTGCTAGCGCACGTTTCATTTCTGTCAGAAACGGGCCTTTTTTACTAGTAAATAAATAATTCATCCAGGCGTTATGGGCGCACGTCAAATTTGAAATCACCACCAGGGGGCGCGTTGGCCTGGCGCTAATCTCATTTGGGCATGCGTTGCACATGCATAGAGCCTACCGTGGCTTAGTAAAAAGGCCCCTAAGACAGGAGGTGAATTAGTCCTATAACATGTCCAGCAAATATAAACCAGACAATCACTAAAGTATTACTTAGGAACTAAATGAAGTGGGTAACAGCCAAACATACACACTTACAAATTCTTACAATACTACAGGTACAGAGAAGGGCGACGAAAATGATAAAGGGGATGGAACGACTTCCCTATGAGGAAAGGCTAAAGCGGCTCTTCAGCTTGGAGAAAAGGCGGCTGAGGGGAGATGTGATAGAGGTCTATAAAATAATGAGTGGAGTGGAACGGGTAGACGTGAAGCGTCTGATTATGCTTTCCAAAAATACTAGAACTAGGGGGCATGCGATGAAGCTACAATGTAGTAAATTTAAAATGAATCGGAGAAAATTTTTCTTCACTCAACATTTAATTAAATTCTGGAATTTGGAGAATGTGGTAAAGGCGGTTAGCTTAGCGGAGTTTTAAAAAGGTTTGGATGACTTCCTAAAGGAAAAGTCCACAGACCATTATTAAATGGACTAGGGGAAAATCCACTATTCGTTGCCAGAGAATGTGGTAAAGGCGGTTAGCTTAGCAGAGTTTTTAAAAAGTTTGGATGGCTTCCTAAAGGAAAAGCCCACAGACCATTATTAAATGGGCTTGGGGAAAATCCACTATTTCTGGGATAAGCAGTATAAAATGTTTTGTACTTTTTTGGGATCTTGCCTGGTATTTGTGACCTGGATTGGCCACTGTTGCAAACAGGATGCTGGGCCTGATGGACCTTTGGTCTGTCCCAGTATGGCACTAGTTATGTACTTATGTACCACAAACAATAAAAATACAAATCCTTACATTACAGCAAAAAATTAAAAATACACACAGAAAATAAAAACATGGCATAAGAGACAGATCTCTGTGGGCAGCGGTGGCTCTGGCCCCCTTCTACCTCCATTCTTCTTTCTGCCAGCAGCTGGCTTTACCAGGGTAAAAAATCTGCCTTGGGAGCCAAAGAATTAGCATCTCTGAGAAGGTCCCTCTTAAATGGTTGAGCCCCAGGCATATGCCTAGGTTTCCTATGCCTTAATCCTACCCTGTTCCCACCTTCTTCTCTCAGGTATGTCTTCATTATCCAGAAGGGATACCAAGCGCGTGAGACAGGTCCTGAGAGCTCAGTCATCACCAAGGTGAAAGGCATCTCCACATCCGAAGTACCAGGCCTGGGAGAAAAAGTCTGGGACGTGGCCGAGTATGTGAAACCCCCAGAGGTAAGACCTTACAATTGTACAATATCTCCGTTCCTAGAGCTGCTGTCGGCTCCTGGTTAACGAAGCTCAGCCACTGCAAAGCAGGTGTACAACCAGGGTTTTTTTGAGGGGGGTACTTGGGGGTACTGAGTACCGGCACTAGTTACATCACAAATCATGGGACACAAACTTTGGAAAAAAACGCACCGGCTAGATAATATTCAACTTCTATCAGCATTCTAAAGAGCAAAGGTCAGACAGCTGCTAGCTATTTTGGTAAAGATAATTATCATTCCACTAAAGATCATTCACATTTATAGGAATACGGAACTAATATCCATTATTCCATATTATTTTATTTACTTTTATTTATTTATTTGTTACATTTGTAGCCCACATTTTCCCACCTATTTGCAGGCTCAATGTGGCTTACACGGTACTGTAATCGCTTTCGCCAGTTCTGGTATTGTGGTAGAATAAGGTTCATGTATGGCTGATGTATTTGGGAACTTAGGGAGGACGAGGGAGGTTGGGGTGTGTCCATTACGATGTTTGGTTTTGTTGTGTTGCAAGTACTCTGGCTTTTATGTTGGGTCGGTGGGATATGCCTTCTTGAACAGGTTTGTTTTTAGTTCTTTCCGGAAGTTTAGATGGTCGTACGTTGTTTTTACTATTTTTGGCAGTGCGTTCCATAGTTGTGCACTTAAATAGGAAAAGCTGGATGCATATGTTGATTTGTATTTGAGTCCTTTGCTGCTTGGGTAATGCGTGCTCAGACATCTACATATTTCTCTCTTACTTCCCTATTCCCTTTCAAACTTGCATGTTCTTAGTGATACTTCTCAACATCTGAACAAAATATTCATGACTTAAGCTTGTTGAAACTGTTAATTCAGCAAGTGTCAGCAATCTGTAACTAGGTTAAATGCATCTGTCCTGCTCTGTCTTAAAATTATCTCAGTTTCACATTTTTAATGCTTAACTCTTGATACTCCCTTCTGAGCTGGGGGTGCTATCCTATATTTTAAAACGCACCTCCAACATTCTGAAGCCGAGAAAGTGAAGCCTTCAAGCCTTGAAGCCTTACAGAACGCACGAATGCTTCAAGGCTTGAAGGCTTCACTTTCTCACACATACACACTCACTCTCTGTCTCTCACATACACTCTCTCTCACACACTCTCTCTCTCACACACAGACTCACACACACACTCTGTCTCTCACACACTCTCTCTCTCTCTCTGACACAAACACACACACACACACACACTGTCTGTCTGTCTCTCTCTCTCACTCATTCTCTCTCACATACACACTCCATCTCTCACCCACACACTCTCTCCTAACATACACACTCCAAGGAAAGGGGGGCATGGAACACGCTGGGGAGGAGAGGGAGGGGGGCATGGAACTTGGAGGGAAGGGAGGGCCAAGGACTCGGAGGGGAGGAGAGAGAGGGAGGGAGGAGAGGAGAGAGAAGGAGAGGAGAGGAGAGGGAGGGAGGGAGGGAGGGGGGCCTGCACCTCGGACTGAAGGGGGGGCTTGGAACTCGGAGGGGAGGAGAGGGAGGGAGGGAAGGAGGGGGTCATGAAACTCAGAGCCCCACACACACACACTCACTCTCTGTCTCTCACATACACTCCTCTCACACACTCTATCTCTCTCTCTCACACACTCACTCTCACACACACATACACTCTGTCTCTCACACACTCTCTCTCTCTCTGACACAAACACACACACACTCTGTCTCTCATTCTCTCTCTCACTCACACACACACACACACACACACACACACACACTCTCTCTCACACACACACTCTCTCTCTCTCTCTCTCTCTCTCTCTCTCTCAAACATACACACTCCGAGGAAAACCTTGCTAGTGCCCGTTTCATTTGTGTCAGAAACGGGCCTGTTTTACTAGTCATTTTAATAATACATCCTTAATATCATTGGCACCTTTTCCATTGTTTGCTAAAATTGACCCCTACACACCAACTCTGCCTTGTCATAGATTCTGTGACTGGTTGCGAGGGGGCCTGGCTATTGTGGGGTGAGTCCCTCAGTGACCACCCCATCCCTGAAGGGTGGCCTGGCATTTGAGTACTGGCACCTTTTTCGCTAGAAAAAAACCACGCTGTGTACAACGAACATTTATACGCAATAGTTTACACTCAAATAAACATCCTAAGTTCTATTGTGTGATGAGGAGGTCACCATTGAGGATATTACGCTCTTCTCAAAAATGGCTCCTTCAGTTGCCTGGTTTTGACATTATAAAGTTGTCTCCTACCAGAAAGCAAGCTTTCTCTTATATTGGAACTAGCCGATGAGCCCGTAAAAACGGGCTAGTATAGGAAAGGGGGGGGGGTTGAAAGCCCCTTCCCGTCGCCGCTGCAAGGCCCCCCCGCCGCCGAGCTCACACCCCCCCCCCCCGAGTCGCCGCCACCACCACCCCTCCATCCGGCCCGGGCCCTCGCTCTGCTATTGAAACAGCGAGGGAATGCAGCACACAGCTCTGCTGAGCTGCCGTCGGCCTTCCTTCTTCTTGTCTGCCTGTGTCCCGCCCTCGTGTGATGTAACGTTGTCGAGGGCGGGACACAGGCAGAGAAGAAGAAGGAAGGACGGCAGCTCAGCAGAGCAGAGCTGTGTGTTGCGTTCCCTCGCTGTTTCAATAGCGGAGCGAGGGCCCGGGCCGGATGGAGGGGTGGTGGTGGCGGCGACTCGGGGGGGGGGTGCGAGCTTGGCAGCGGGGGGGCCTTGCAGCGGCGACGGGAAGGGGCTTTCAACCCCCCCCTTTCCTGGGGGAGTACGGGGAGGTGATCCCCAATTCCCTCCAGTGGTCATCTGGTCAGTTCGGACACCTTTTTGAGGCTTGGTTCTGAAAATAAATGGACCAAGCAAAGTCGGCCAAATGCTCGTCAGGGCCGCCCTTCTTTTCTCCATTATCGGTCGAGGGCGCCCATGTGTTAACCACGCCCCTGTCCCGCCTTCGCTATGCCTCCGACACGCCCCCCTTAAACTTTCACCGCTCCTGCGACGGACTGCAGTTGAGGGCGGCCAAAATCGGCTTTCGATTATGCCGATTTGGCCGCACCTGAGAGATGGGCGCCCATCTCCTGATTTGTGTCAGAAGACGGGTGACCTTCTCCTTCGAAAATAAGCAGGATGGGCATAGGCGGTCGGTGGCCAAACTGTTTGGGGAGGCTAAAGGGGGCGGGGTTAGGGGTGGGGCCAGGGGTGGAGCTTAAATCCATAATTGTCTGATAACACACAGAAAAAAATAAATAAAAATAAAAGTCACAATTAATACCTTTTATTAAATTTAGATATTAGCTATGTATCATATGTCAAAAAATAAAGTGGTTGCTCAAAGCATATTCTAAGCACAATCGCTCAACTGCAAAACACTATGCACAACTTTGTGCAAAAACACACTCTGAACCTTACTGTACCATAAATATTACACTGGGCAGAACCTAATACACCAATATACCACCCATACGGAAAATGCAGACCGTCAACAATATGAAACAAGGATCATAATATCACAATTCTCATGTAGAGCCACAAAACACCCTAATTCATGTTTAATGTGGGATAAAATGCCATAAATAAGTAAATAAATATAAACTTTTAATGTTGAGCACCTGATTCTCAAAGTAGACATATTCCAAACACTATAATGAAAATAAAATGATCTTTTCTACCTTTGTCTGGTGACTTTGTTTTTCTGATCATGCTGGCCCAGTATCCGATTCTGCTGCTATCTGTCCTCTTAACTCCATTTCCAGGGCTTCCTTTCCATTTATTTCTTCACTTTCCTCCTTTCTTCTTCATTTCTTGCCCTACATCCGTAAGTAAAAGCTGGGTCCTCTGCAGACTTGACTGTCCAGTGGATCCAACTTCTGCCTATTTTCTTCCTCCATGTGCAGTTTTTCTCTCTTCCTTTTCCCTCATCTCATCTCCTTCCTCACTCTTCCCTCCCCTCCATCCATGTCCTGCAACCCTCTCTCCCCTCCATCCACCCATGTCCAGCAACCTTCCTTATGTACAGTGCAAAATATACAGATAGCAGATTTTAATTCCCAAAGCTGACAAATTTCAATCAATAAATGGAAAATAAAATTATTTTTCTACCTTTATGCCTGGTAATGCTATTTTTCTAAGCATAGTAGTCTCATTCTCTCTCTGTATCCCTTAGATCACTGTCCAGGGCCTCCTGTTCATTTGCTATGTTATATTTTCTCAATTTCTTCCACTCAGACATTGATTTTTTTTTTTCATGCTCATCTTCCCCCAATACATTTTTTGCCTCTCAAACTTTATCCCTCTTTCTCATCCTCCAGTCTTCCAGTTCCCTCTTTTTACTGCTTCTATAGCTCTGCATCTCTTTCCCCACCCATTTCTAACATCTCCCCTCTCTCCTCTTTCCTTTCCATTGATGCCAAGCATCTCTCCTTTCTTCCCTTCCTTCTTGCCCAGCATCTTTTCCTGGTTTTCTCTTCCCCCTTCCTTCTTGCCCAGCATCTCTTCCTGGTTTTCTCTTCCACCTTCCTTCCTAACCAGCAATGCCAGCATCTCCCTGATTTCTCTTTCCACCTTCCCTCCTCTGCAGCACCACCCCCTGATCTTTCCTCCCACCTTCACTCCTCTGTGCCCAGCATGTCACCCTAATCACCCTTTTTCTACCCTCTTCCATGCCCAGCATGAACCCCCCATTTCCTTTCTCACATTTCTCCATGCCCAGCATGTCCCACAATTTCCATTTCCTTCTTCCTTTTTCCCAATCTTTCCTCCCACCTTCCTCTGTATCCTGATCTCCCATTTCCACTTTCCTCCTTGCCCACATGCCCAGTATGTTCCGTTAATCTCCCTTTCCACCTTTCTCCATGCACAGCATGTCCCTCGATCTCGCTTCTACTGTCCTCCAGCTCTGAGCTTGCAGCGACTCTTCTCTCCCCTGCCATCCGTGGCTTTCGCTCCCCCCCCCCCCAATCCGCTCCGTGTTATTAAAGCCTGAGGCTGAGGCGTTCTCCTCCGATGCGGCGATGCACATAGCCAGCCTGATTCTGCCTGCGTCGGAGCCTCTCTCTCTCAGACGCGTCCCACCTCTGCGTACGACAGGAAGTTGAATTTGAGGAGGCGGGATGCGTCTGAGAGAGAGAGGCTCCGACGCAGGCAGAATCAGGCTGGCTATGTGCATCGCCGGCATCAGAGGGAGAACGCCTCAGGCCGACCGGAGACGGAGTGACCACGCCAGGCGAATGGATGGGTGAGTGAGAGTGGGAGGGGGTGTGTGGAGGTGCAAGACTCGCGCGGGAGGGGGGAGGAGGCAGACACCGCCGGTCACTGCAGCATTTTGGCGCTTAGGCACCATCTCTTTTAAAGAGCAGCCAAGGGAAGGCCACGATTGGGCTGGGGAGGCTTAGCCTCCCCAAGCCTCTTATACGGGGCGCCTATGAGGATGGGCACTGATGTATTTAGCAGTTTATCAAATTATTCAATCCAATCCAATTCACTGTGACTTACGTCATTTCTAGGGGAGGCAACGGACTGAGATTTTGCAGCAGTCACGTCTCATGGCGCACTATTTCATTCCCAAGCA
The DNA here is from genome assembly GCF_901765095.1 of Microcaecilia unicolor. Lineage (NCBI taxonomy): Eukaryota > Metazoa > Chordata > Amphibia > Gymnophiona > Siphonopidae > Microcaecilia > Microcaecilia unicolor. The sequence continues at coordinate 16,114,132 of NC_044041.1, read as the reverse complement.
TAGTAGGAGGGCTTCTGGTGGGGAAAGTGAAAAGGAAATATTGTTTATAGTTTTGTTTTTGTTACATTTGTACCCTGCGCTTTCCCACTCATGGCAGGCTCAATGCGGCTTACATGGGGCAATGGAGGGTTAAGTGACTTGCCCAGAGTCACAAGGAGCTGCCTGTGCCTGAAGTGGGAATTGAACTCACTTCCTCAGGATCAAAGTCCACCACTCTAACCACTAGGCCACTCCTCCACCAAGAAAGGGATCTCGGCGTCGTTGTTGATGATACGTTGAAACCTTCTGCTCAGTGTGCTGCGGTGGCTAAGAAAGCAAATAGAATGTTAGGTATTATTAGGAAAGAAATGGAAAACAAAAATGAGGATGTTATAATACCTTTGTATCGCTCCATGGTGCGACCGCACCTCGAATATTGTGTTCAATTCTGGTCACCGCATCTCAAAAAATATATAATGGAATTAGAAAAGGTACAGAGGGGATGGGACAACTTCCCTATTAGGAAAGGCTAAAGCGGCTAGGGCTCTTCAGCTTGGAGAAAAGACAGCTGAGGGGAGATACAATAGAGGTCTATAAAAAAATGAGTGTAGTGGAACGGGTAGACGTGAATCGTTTGTTTACTCTTTCCAAAAATACCAGGACTAGGGGGCATGTGATGAAGCTACAAAGTAGTAAATTTAATATGAATTGGAGAAAATGTTTCTTCATTCAACTTGTAAATAAACTCTGGAATTTGTTGCCAGAGAATGTGGTAAAAGTAGTTAGCTTAGCAGGGTTTAAAAAAGGTCTGGATGACTTCCTAAAGGGGAAAATCCACTGCTTATTTCTGAGATAAGCAGCATAAAATGTGTTGAACGTTTTTGGGATCTTGCCAGGTATATGTGACATGGATTGGCCACTGTTGGAAACAGAATGCTGGGCTTAATGGACCTTTGGTCTGTCCCAGTGTGGCAATACTGATGTACTTATGTAGGTTTATGTACAGGTAGTGAATGAGCTAAAAATGCTTTTGCATGTCGGAAGCTAGCTGTAGTGTGCAATGGTTTCTGAATTATTCTTTCCTCTCCCTCTGTGTGTGGATTATAGGGTGGCAGTGTGTTCACCATTATCACCCGGACTGAGAGCACTACATTACAGACACTTCGGACATGCCCCGAGGTAAGCGGATGCTCATAGGGGAGTGTTCTAGAAGGAAGGGGCCAGATTTTAAGAATGTTCCTATAGCATCACCATGGGATTCTCATGTGAAAGGGCCCTGCGTATTCGGGGGCTACAGTTTGATATCTCATTGCTTAGGGCTCATAATGGTGTTATTTTAATTATTTGAGTTTATTTTTTTCTCTCTCTGTGTGTGTGTGTCTCTCTCTCTCTCTCTCTCTCTCTCTCTCACTTACACCTCCCTCTGCATCTCTCCATCTTCTTCCTTCTCTTTCAGAGCAGCAGTGCTCCTGGTTCCAATTGCAGCTCCAGTGGCGACTGCCCCAACGGAGAAATGCACATGCTGGGCAATGGTAAGTTTCAGGTTATAATGCCCCCGCTCCCAGGTAAGGACGAGGGCCGAACCAGGGATGAGAGGGGGGAGGCAAGGAAGAGAGGGAAGAGGAAGGGAAGCAGAGGCAAAGAATGAAAATCATTGGTAATGGGAAGCGAAAGCGATGAGTTATTGAACTCCTGGACAAGGGTGGGGGCTGTGCAGGACAGTAATGAATGCGGATATTTGGCAATGACAAAAGACAAGTTATGGAGAACTGAACTTACCTGTTTATTAAAGCTATGTTTAGCATTGATTCCTCATAAGAACATGAGTAGCCATTCAGGGTCAGACCAATGGTCCATCTAGCCCAGTATCTGTCACGTTTTCCAAAATGCAGGAACTAGGATTGTGAGCCCTTGGGCCACTGGCAAAACCACCCCACACAGGGATAAGGCAGAACTCTGACAGGACCAGCTAGACTTCACCTGCACTTGACCACCGTTCCTCAGGAGTTGAGCCCCTGGGTGCAGGTGGCCGGCAGGACTTGCCAGACAGGGCCGGAACTGGATACCAGCAGGATACACTCAGGGACTAGAGCACACAGGGAGGCTAGGCAGAAAACTAGACTAGGACTCTCAGACAGACAAGGGACAGAACTGAGCAAGCAGCCACTGAAACAGGGAAGAAACACTGATAGACAGGAGACAGAACTAGAAGCTGCCAGGCAGCCACTGAACAAGAAACATAGACAACCTAAGAACTACACACCGAACTACAAACAAGAAACAAGACTGGGAAACAAGCAATACAGTAAACAAGCAGTACAGAACACAAAGCTACACAAAGACTAAACTAGAATCAGGCAAGAATACAGACTATAAACTGGACTAGGCAGAAGTGCAACAAGCACCAACAAACCAGGGCCTTAGGCGATGCAAAGGCAAAGCAGAGAGTTTCCAAATGGCTAATAAGCCCAACAGCAGCTGAGACTCACTGCAGCAATCACCAGGCAGCTACGGGTGCTGTGCAGGCTCAAACAAGACAAGCAAGTCTGGCAGACCGGAAGATCCGGACTGGACTGGTCTGAAGTCTGGAATGGGAAACAGCACACAGGCAATCCAATGCAGCCACCATGTCTGGCCACCAGAGAGCAAGAGGAACACAAACCAAAACACAGGCAGAAAGCATACTGAAGCACAGAGAGGCTTAACACACACAGGTGCAGTATAGTGGAGTAATCAGAGCCATGCTGGAAGCAGCCAGCACACAGAGACAGAGACAGAACTAACTCAGGAAGAACAGACAGAAGCCAGCTCAAAAGCTGACCGCAAGAAATAAGGTGAGCCTGAGAGAGGTCACGACCACAATCTTGACAGTATCCTTGCTTCCAGCAGTGGCTAATCCAGGACGTCAGATTCAGAAACAGAACAAAGGAAGAAGAGAACCTCGGCTGGCGGGGGTTGGGGTCCCCCGCCAGCAAAGGTAGCAGATGGCGACAGCAGGTTGGTGGTGGGAGGGGGAGTCGAGAGGGTCGTCAGCAGGGAGGGTCCAGGGCCAAATCTACAGGGGCCCAGGCCCCCGTGGCCCCACGTAGCTATGACCCTGATCCTATGTACTAAGTAACCCAAGAAATCAGATACTGTTTTCATCTCCACCTCCATGAACTCACCACCGTTTTCATGAAGAAGTATTTCCTCAGGTTACTTTTGAGTCTATCTCCTTTCAGCACTTAACCGGCCAAGGTCACCGCGTAGAAGGTCAGTCCTATCTTTATGTTGTATCCCATAGCCGGTTAAGTGCTGAATATTACACTTAGCCGATTATGTTGTAGCCAACTCTGCAAACCCAGAAATTCAATGCCAGAGCCCAGCATTGAAGGAGTCTTTTACAAAGCGTCGGTAAGCCCAACACAGGCTTACCGAATGCTAAATCGGGACTACCGCTGGCCCAACACAGCCACTGGCAGCAGTTCCGCCCTGATTATGTGCCATTTCTGGGGGAGAAAGAAAACCCCTGGAAATGGCTTGCACAGCAGTAACCCCACGGTAATCAATCATTGCCGCGCTCTGCACAATTAGTCAGGATACCAAGGGAGCCCTTATAAGGGCTTCCCACCGCATGGCCACAGGGTAAGAGTTCTCTTATTGAACGGCCATGTTTGTCTGGGGGCTTTTTACCCGCTGCGGTTAAAAAGGACCCTGGCATGCGGGAAAAACGGCCTCCGCCGCTAGCTCAGGGCCCTTTTTCCCGCAGCTTGGTAACAGGGACCCCTGGATTTCCAGGCATAACGCCAGCGCCAATCAGCAAAACGCTGAACACCGCCTGCTGAATATCGACCCCTCCCTTAATTGTTCTGAGCCAGAATGGACCCTTTCTGTATATAAAGTATTTTTGCTGTTTCAAGTTCTGAGTTTTTTTGATATACTGCACATCAACCAAGTTACTATCAACCCTACGTTATCAACCAAGTTATCAACCCTACGTCAAGCCCCCTCCCTGCCCATCTTCAAGTCTCTGCTTAAAACCCACCTCTTCAATGCTGCCTTCGGCACCTAACTCTTACCTTCAGGATATCTGGACTGCCCCAAATTGACTGCCCCCATCGTATCGTCTACTCACTTGTCCTTTAGATTGTAAGCTCTCTGAGCAGGGCCTGTCCTTTTATGTTAAATTGTACAGCGCTGCATAACCCTAGCAGCGCTTTAGAAATGTTAAGTAGTAGTAGTAGTAGTAGTACTATGCGATTTGTAAAACATAATATATAATACAGTGAAAATAAATAATATTTACAGAGCATGAGTAAAGTTACACAAGCAGCATAAAACAATAGGGATTTACAGCAAAAACCAAAAAAGAGTGACAAGAGATCATAATGAACACAAAGACAAAACAAAGGAGCAGGAAGGACATGGTTACACAAGCAACACAAAGGACAAAACAACATGATAAAGATCACAAGACTCCATTGTGCAGCCGTAGTTCAAGCCTCCCATTCCAGACCTCCACCCCCATGTGTACTTAGCCCAACACAAGCTGTCACCAAGGTCCACATACATCACCCAGAATTTATGCCTGCTGAATGACATCTGTCGTAACATTTGTTGGGTGTTGAGTCCTTTGACAAAATGCTCATTTATACAATCGTATTCGGTTTAATTAAACAGGTTTTAAGATGAAGGGAAGGTCCGTGAGGCCGTGCAGATGCTGAATCTAGTCTGTCTAACATTCCCCCTTTCAGGACAGAAGACGGGACGCTGTGTACATTTAGATAACAAAACCGAAAGAACCTGTGAAATCTTTGGATGGTGTCCAGTGGAGGATAGATCTGTCCTGAGGTAACAAACTTGTCAAACGTGCTGCTACCCTCACCTGAGACAAGTATAAGGAGTCAGAGGAGTATCTATCACCTCTACACCCAGCTCCTAGTCTCAACCCCGCTGCTACATTTCTGTAGCAGCGGAGTTGAGACTAGGAGCTGGGTGTAGAGGTGATAAATAGTAGTAGTAGTAGTATACTAAGTCTATTCTTCGCCATAGCCTAGTGGTTAGTGCAGCGGACTTTGATCCTGGTGAATTGGGTTCATTTCCCACTGCAGCTCCTTCTGACTCTGAGCAAGTCACTTAACCCTCCATTGCCCCAGGTACAAAATTAGATTGTGAGCCCTCCTGGGACAGAGAAATATCCAGAGTAACTGAATGTAACTCACCTTGAGCTACTACTGAAAAAGGTGTGAGCAAAATCTAAATAAATCATAATAATAAGCACCTGTATATACTATGTAAACTGCTTTGAATGTAGTTGTAAAAACCACAGGAAGGAAGTATATCAAGTCCCATTTCCTTTTCCCTAGTTGTGATTCTACATGGAATGTTGCTACTATTAGAGATTCTACATGGAATGTTGCTATTATTTGAGATTCTGTTGCTACTATTGAGATTCTACATGGAATGTTGCTAGTGGAGGAGTAGCCTAGTGGTTAGTGCAGCGGACTTTGATCCTGAGGAACTGGGTTTGATTCCCACTGCAGCTCCTTGTGACTCTGGGCAAGTCACTTAACCCTCCATTGCCCCAGGTACAATATAAGCACCTGTATATACTATGTAAACTGCTTTGAATGTAGTTGTAAAAACCACAGGAAGGAAGTATATCAAGTCCCATTTCCTTTTCCCTATTTGAGATTCTACATGGAATGTTGCTACTATTAGAGATTCTACATGGACTATTGCTACTATTTGAGGTTCTGTTGCTACTGTTTGAGATTCTACATGGAATGTTGCTACTCTTAGAGATTGTACATGGAATGTTGCTATTATTTGAGGTTCTGTTTCTACTATTTGAGATTCGAGATGGAATGTTGCTAGTGGAGGAGTAGCCTAGTGGTTAGTGCAGTGGACTTTGATCCTGGTGAACTAGGTTTGATTCCCACTGTAACTCCCTGTGACTCTGGGCAAGTCACTTAACCCTCCATTGCCCCAGGTACAATATAAGTACCTGTATATACTATGTAAACTGCTTTGAATGTAGTTGCAAAAACCACAGAAAGGCAGTATATCATTTCCCTTTCCCTTCCATTCTCCTAGACGATTTGTAGCATGTCCTGCACTTCTCTTCCTTATATACCCAACTTATTTTCTACCCTTGTGTTACTGCTACTACTATGTATTATTTCTATAACGCTTCTAGACATACGCAGCACTGCTCATATCCTTTCCTTGTCCTCTGTATTGCTCTGGTAATTGCAGCTCTGACTTTCCTCTTCTGTAGCTTCACAGAGAGTAGGTACCAGTTCTGCCTCCAGAGCCGGTCTTAGCAGGTGCGGGTCCCTATGCAAACCAATTTGGTGGGGCCTCATCCTAGCCACGCCCCCACCCTAGCCACGCCCCCACCCTAGCTCTGCCCCCACCCTAGCTCCACCCCATTGATAAGATTATTCCATTTTTAGAACATTTTTTTATTTATGAAATTTCAAATAAAGACAAATGAAGCTAAACTTGTACAAAAAAACTGATTGAAATAATAAGCACAATGCTATCATGAAACCTCCCCTCCCCAGAAATTATTCAGTTCAAGTCCACTACAATTAGTAGTTCCAATTCTCATAACAAAGGAGAATAAAGGAAAAATATTAAGAAAAGATCCAGTACTTTCAAATTCGGGAGCTGACGGCGGGCTCAGCGGGCCCAAGCCGGGGGTGGGCACCGCGCCGGTGGTGGTGGGAGCGGAGCGGCCGAGCCACGGGAATGGGGATCATCTCAGGCGACTAAGGCGAGCAGCAGCAGAGGTCGGAGCGGAGGCATGAGCGAGGCAGAGTTGAGGCGCTCCGCGCGGGGCCCTATGCAGTCGCCTTGGTCGCCTCTGCCTAAGACCGGCCCTGTCTGCCTCATACTCATTTTCTTGCTCTTCCTTGTTCTCTACCTGCTCCTTAGCACCCAGAAACCTTCCTTTCCATCTCCCTGTCTTTCTTCGTTCATACCCTCTTTTTTTTTTTCTTTTTTTTTTTTTTTTTAATCATTTATTTATAATTTTTTCATTTTACAAGGATCACTTGCAAAACAGTAAAACAGAGATGATTGTACATTAAAACAATATTAGAAGAAAAAAACAATCTCAACAAGATAAATGGATTTTATACAATCTTTCTCTTTCTTAGACCACAAAATAAATAGGGAGAGTGAAACAAGACAAGGAGATCAATTTAAGCAACAGCAAACAAAGAAAACGTGGTATTAACCCGATTATCCCCAGTTATTATTTATCTAAATCATTATTCCACATTGATCATCTGGTTGGTTTCTTCAAGACCACAACGGTGCATAGTCCATCAATTTCATTGGAAACATACTTATTGTCCAATATTAGTGAAAGTAATACACCTGATTTCATTTTTTTTCCCTTTTAAAACCAGAAATTGTTTAACAATACAAACCCTTGAATCTCCAATCCAATTCCCGCTGATTAAAGTAATCCCAGTTTCACAGGCTTCACTCCTTTTGAATTAATATATTAAGAGGAATCATTTCAGAGGAAAAAAAACATTAGGAGTCATACCCGGAACTCTGGGAAAACAACAATCTCGATATTAATCATCTATAACAATATTCATTTTGTTCAAATTTTTCTGGTCTTTTATCATTTTCAAATCTTAACCGTTTCCTACTTCAGTAGAACTTCATTTGCTGTATATTCCGTTCATACCCTCTTACCTTGACCTTCATCATCTGCCAACTCTACCTTTGTCTTATTGGACACCCTCCTTTCACCAATAATTGTAACAACCCAGGGAAAGAGAGGAGACCTGGGCTTTGGGTAGGCGAGAAACCCCATCAATCATCACAAATCCCTTCTGTGTTTGGAAGTTAAGGTTCACATTAGCTTGAGGGGGGGGTTTCATAAGTTTGGCTGAGTTTTGGGTTTGGGTTCTCTAGGGCAGTTTTTCAGTTATAAAATGATAGCTTGTCTCTTTCTCTCATTTTTGTTATTTGCAGTGAGTCTCTTCAGAAATTTGTCCCAGAGTTCACCATTTTAATCAAGAACAACATCCACTTTCCTCAGTTTCGATTCTCCAAGTAAGGATCATCCATAATTAGTAATCGTTGACCTCTTCCAGAACGAAATTACTCTATGTCATTCAAAATCAGTAGACCTTACAGTGTAACCTTATTAGTAACTCTATGAAATTTATTTCTTAACAGTGCCGTAGCGAGGGCGGCTGACACCCGGGGTGGGTCGCCGCTGCACACCCCCCCATGGGTGCAGCACAGCGCACCCCCCCCTCGGCGCGTGCACTCCCCCCCCGGAGCGCTTACCACTACCATAGAAAATGGGGCAGGCGGGCGGGAGGGCCATTCCGCCCAGAGTGCACGTTGCTGGGAGCTGCGTCGGCTCCGCTGGTTCCCTGCTCTCTCTGCCCCGGAACAGGAAGTAACCTGTTCCGGGGCAGAGAGAGCAGGGAACCAGCAGAGCCGACATTGCCCCAGCGGCGTGCACCCGGGGCAGACCGCCCCACCTCCCCCCCTTCCTATGCCACTGTTTCTTAACAAGACACATTTGGTAATCCAAAATCATAAAGTCCTTTATTCCAAGGAGATTTTTTTTTTCAGTGAACTCATTCATCAGTGACTGGGTAGATGTGTGTAGTATGATGTATTTTCTACTTGATTGTTAAGGGTATGTATGCTGTACTACTTGCAAAGTGAGTGAATTGCATACTAAGTGCATTGTAATATGTTCAAAATTGTTGCACAATCATTGTGCATCGCGTGATTTTGGCAGTGATGAAAATGTGTGTTTTCTCTTTGCCTGTGTGAGCTGACATAACTGCTCTAACATTATAATAACGTATTATGAATGCTGTATGCATGAGTTTTTGGATGTAGCAGATGCGCTTAATTTGTATTTCACAATCTGTGTATTATACAGGGCAACTGTCGGCTCATTTCTGGACTGGCTGAGGTATACTCAAAGTCATTCCGCATCCGAGGGGTCTTGTGGTTCACCCAGGGTGCAGCTCTGGTACAATTCCAAATATGACTTACATTTTTGAGTCACAAAAGTGGAGAAACTGGATCAGCTACAGGAGGACAAGTGAAAAACAACAAGTAGCGTGTTCAACACGACACTTCCAAAAACACCAGGCAGGCGAGAGGTAAAAAGTGATTCTTTATTAATAAATAAGACTCGACACGGAGCCGTGTTTCGGCGAACAACGCCTGCCTCAAGAGTCTATAAATTAAAATAAGATGCATAATTTCAGTACATAAAAACATGTTGTAAAAATGTATAAAATAACAAGAGCATAAGAACATAAATGTCACGTTTTCAAAGCTGGAACTAGGTTTGTGAGCCCTTGGGCCACTGCCGAGGAGCGGCAGTGGCAGGCAAAACCACCCCACACCGAAGACTAGGCAGAACAGGACTGGAACCCCGGACTGGAGTTGCAGCAGAGGCAAACAAGCAGGAATAAGCAGAGCAGGCACACTTAAACTTTACCTGCACTTGGCCGCCTTTCACCAGGAGTTGAGCCCCTGACTGCAGGTGGCCGGCAGGACTTACTGGGCAAGGCAGGACTGGAAACCCACTAGGCTGAACCAGGACTGAGGATCAGAGGGGAAAGGAGCATACAGGGGCCGCAGGGCAAGGAAGGGAAAGCTAAAGGGCAGGACTGAAAGCTGCAAGCAGCCACTCAAACAGGGAACAAAACACAGATAACAAGACACAGAACTGAAAGCTGCAGAGCAGCCACAAAGACACAAACAGACAAAGACTAAACACAAAACTATAACCCAGAGACAGGGCTAGCAAACAAACAGCAACCTAATCTAAACTGCACACAGCCTAACTAGAAACAAACAAGAATCTCAGGCAAGAACTTAAACAGAAGTGTAACAAGCACCAACATACCAGGGCCTAAGGCGATGCAAAGGCAAAGGCAGAGAATTTCCAACTGACTAATGAGCCCCGCAGCAGCTGAGGCTCAGCTCCAGCAATCACCAGGCAACTATGGGTGCTGTGTAGGTTCAATCCAAGCAAGCAAGTCTGACAGCCCGGAAGATCCGGACCGGACTGGGCTGAAATCTGGAACGGGTGACAATAACCAGACAGTCCATTGCAGCCACCAGGTCTGGCCACCAGGTGGCGAGAGGAAGGAGAGCACGAAACATGGGCACAACCGTGACAATAAAAAAGATACATATACTTTAAGGTGCTAATTATTAAATTGTAAAAATTATACAAATATGAAGCACATAAAAAGGGGATAAATATTTATTTATATTTTGTTACATTTGTACCCCGCGCTTTCCCACTCATGACAGGCTCAATGTGGCTTACATGGGGCAATGGAGGGTTAAGTGACTTGCCCAGAGTCACAAGGAGCAGCCTGTGCCTGAAGTGGGAATCAAACTCAGTTCCTCAGTTCCCCAGGACCAAAGTCCACCACCCTAACCACTAGGCCACTCTTCCACTGTTGCTACTATTTGAGATTCTACATAGAATGTTGCTAGAAGTCGGCCCTTGCAGATCACCAATGTGGCCTCGCAGGCTTGCACGTACGTGCAGGACGTCAGACTCACAGAAACAGAAGCCTGCACAGCCTTCTACATGGAATGTTGCTAGTGGAATAGCAACATTCCATGTAGAATCTCCAATAGTAGCAACATTCCATGTAGAATCTCCAATAGTATCTATTTTATTTTTGTTACATTTGTACCCTGCGCTTTCCCACTCATGGCAGGCTCAATGCGGCTTACATGGGGCAATGGAGGGTTAAGTGACTTGCCCAGAGTCACAAGGAGCTGCCTGTGCCTGAAGTGGGAATCGAACTTAGTTCCTCAGTTCCCCAGGACCAAAGTCCACCACCCTAACCACTAGGCCACTCCTCCACTGTTGCTACTATTTGAGATTCTACATGGAATGTTTGCTATTCCACCAGCAACATTCCATGTAGAAGTCGGCCCTCGCAGATCACCAATGTGGCCGCGCAGGCTTCTGCTTCTGTGAGTACGTGCAGGACGTCAGACTCACAGAAACAGAAGCCTGCACAGCCTTCTACATGGAATGTTGCTAGTGGAATAGCAACATTCCATGTAGAATCTCCAATAGTAGCAACATTCCATGTAGAATCTCCAATAGTATCTATTTTATTTTTGTTACATTTGTACCCTGCGCTTTCCCACTCATGGCAGGCTCAATGCGGCTTACATGGGGCAATGGAGGGTTAAGTGACTTGCCCAGAGTCACAAGGAGCTGCCTGTGCCTGAAGTGGGAATCGAACTTAGTTCCTCAGTTCCCCAGGACCAAAGTCCACCACCCTAACCACTAGGCCACTCCTCCACTGTTGCTACTATTTGAGATTCTACATGGAATGTTTGCTATTCCACCAGCAACATTCCATGTAGAAGTCGGCCCTCGCAGATCACCAATGTGGCCGCGCAGGCTTCTGCTTCTGTGAGTACGTGCAGGACGTCAGACTCACAGAAACAGAAGCCTGCGCAGCCTTCTACATGGAATGTTGCTAGTGGAATAGCAACGTTCCATGTAGAATCTCCAATAGTAGCAACATTCCATGTAGAATCTCCAATAGTATCTATTTTATTTTTGTTACATTTGTACCCTGCGCTTTCACACTCATGGCAGGCTCAATGCGGCTTACATGGGGCAATGGAGGGTTAAGTGACTTGCCCAGAGTCACAAGGAGCTGCCTGTGCCTGAAGTGGGAATTGAACTCAGTTCCTCAGGACCAAAGTCCACCACCCTAACCACTAGGCCACATTATCCAGGAAGGATGTTTAGTATTATGTTTTTATCTATTGAATATGTCTTAACCTTTTTTTTGATGGTTATATTAACTTGTGTATCTCCTGATTGGCTTTCACATTATATACTACCTCACCCTCCGGGATACATTTCATGTAATATACATCCTCCTTGGATGATGTTTTTTTTTTACCCCCTTTTTACGTGCTTCATATTTATATAATTTTACAATTTATATTTCAACGATTTTTATTGATGAATTCACATGTTAAACATTTCCATATCAAACAGTATAGATCTGGTAACAAACAATGCTATCTTGTACTAATGAACCTGAAACTTCTATCATCAAAGTTTTTATCAATCTTTTGTCCCCTATCCCTTCCCTCCTTTCTTCTTATATATTTGTGAACGTATGCATGTACAATTACAGGCCAAATGCCTAACGATTAACAATAAACTTATATATTAAACTCCAATCATTATGTCTCGTGCTTTACTCTGTGTAATATTGCCTTGTCTATATCCCAACAGTATTTGTAGATGAGTCCTCAATGTATTCTTCCATAGGATTACACTCCTAGCTAATAATACACAAGTCCCTCCTATATGCGAGGACTATTGCCCTTTCGAAAGCTTTGCCCCCTCCCCCCCCCCACCTCCCTCCCCCTCTACTCTTATGAAACCTTCTTCATACTTCATGGTTTAGCTTCCTCTACCTCTCCGAATGCTGCGACTACCAGAGTGTGGGTTATTGTCTGCTACCCCATTTGGCACTTTGCAGCTCTTTCTGTGGCGGTCCTCCCTATCTGTGCATTCCTCCACCAGCCTCCCCCAATCTAAAGTTACTTAAACTCCCATATAATTTTACAATTTAATAATTAGCACCTTAATGTATATGTATCTTTTTTACCTTCTTATTCTCTTGTTATTTTACACATTTTTACAACATGTTTTCGTGTACTGAAATTATGCATCTTATTTTAATTTATAGACTCCTGAAGCAGGCGCTGTTCGCCAAAACACAGCTCCTTGTCGAGTCTTATTCGTTAATAAAGAATCACTTTTTACCTCTCGCCTCCCTGGTGTTTTCGGAAGTGTCGTGTGGATCACGCTACTTTTTGTTTTTCATTTACATTTTTGAGTGAAATGGCTACAGTGGAGGGAGGACCCCAGGACCACCATCTAGCCACTGAGAAAGCTAATATGTGGCTCGGTGATAGTGGACGGCTAAATCAGCAAATGTGTATTGCACAGTGTGTAAAAGATACGCTGGTTTTGTGTCTCTTCAGAGGGAACATCGAGGAGAACAAGGACGACTATTTGAAAATGTGCAGTTTTCACCCGGTCACTGATCTTTATTGTCCCATCTTCAAACTGGGCTTCATTGTCCAAGAAGCTGGAGAGAACTTCACCGAACTAGCCGAGAAGGTAATCACAGTCAAACAGGGAGCCAGCAACCAACGTAGATCATGATATGGAGAGCAACGATATGACACACGGCATTGTATAACATCCCATCTTACACTGAGAACAGTAATGTCTCACGGCACCTTACAGAAAGACTAATGTAGCACGTTACACATGCATTATAGAAAGAGTAGTAATGTCACGTGGCATCTTACGTGGACAGCAGCAACATCTCAAAGGATCTCTTCAGAGGGAGTGTGAACAAACTACAGTCTATAGTTTCTTACAAGGAAAACAATGACATTTTACATACCAGGGAAAGCCGTAAGATACCGCAAGGCAGTGATGTAGCCACGGATGGGCCGGGTGGGCACAGGCCCACCCAGTAGTAGTACAGCTGTGATGTGGCTGGCGGGCAGTGGCGTTCCTAGGGGGGCTGACACCAGGGGCGGATCGCTGATGCGCCCCGCCCCCCGGGTGCAGCGCCCCCCCCCGAAACAGCGCAACCCCCCCCGGTGAAAGAACCCTCAATCCTCCGGTGAAAGAACCCCCCCCCCCCCGGGTGCACACCGCTGGGGGGGGGGGGTGCCGCACGCCTGCCGGCTCTTCGTTGTCATGCTCCCTCTGCCCCGGAACAGGAAGTAACCTGTTCCGGGGCAAAGGGAGCATGAAAACGAAGAGCCGACAGGCGCGCGGCGTGCACCCAGGGCAGACCGCCCCCACCCCCACCCCCTTGGTACGCCACTGCTGGCGGGGATCCCCAAGTCCTGCCAGTTGAAGATTCCCAGCATCTAACCTAGGGTTACCCCTATGCAGGGCTTTTTTTGAGGGGGTACTTGGGGGTACTGAGTACCGGCACCTTTTCCATTCCCTGCTAAAATTGACCCATGGTCCAGAAGTTTTAATGAAAGAGCTCAGGCTCTACACACTAATTCTACCTTGTCATAGATTCTGTGACTGGTTGCAGGGGGCCTGGCTATTGTGGGGTGGGTTCCTCAGTGATCACCCCACCCCTGAAGGGTGATCTGGCATTTCAGTACCTGCACCTTTTTTGCTAGAAAGAATGCACTGCCCCTATGGCTCCAGAAAAAGGAGGACAGATTGAGCCAGTCTGGGTTTTACTTCCATTGCTTTCAATGGAAGCAAAACCCGGACTGGATCAATGTGTCCTCCTTTTTCTGGAGCCAAACGGTAACCCTAATCTAACCCTAATAAATAAATAAAAATATCTTCCTCACCTCCCCTGCAGGCAATCAGGTCTCTCAACTCCACTCCCCCAACCCCCGCTACCTTATAAAGCTTTCAGTTCTTCACCAGCAGCAAGAAATGGCTCATACCTGCTGCTCGCACCAGTCTCAAGCCCTTCCCTCTGATGTAACTTCCTGTTTCCACATAGACAGGACCACGTTAGAGGGAGGGCTCGGAGCCGGCGTGTGCAATGGCTATGAACCGTCGCTCACTGCTGGCGAAGAACTAAGCTACCGGGGGTTGGAGGAATGGCGTTGAGAGATGCCCAATTGCCTGGGGGTAAGGGGAGGGAGAGAGCTCAGGCCCACCCAAAATTGGGTGTCTGGCTACACCCCTGCCACAGGGCACCTTGCTGGCATAGTTTGTGACAACTTCAAACACATTCTAAAATGAGTATCAAGTATATTTTGCCTTTCTTTTCATTCTCCTTCTACCTCCCTGTGGCTTCATGCTTTCTCCCTGATTCCCAACGTCTTCTTCTGCAGGGTGGAGTTATTGGAGTAGTTATAAACTGGAACTGTAATCTAGACTTGGATTCTTCCCAGTGCAACCCTCAATACTCCTTCCGACGTCTGGACCCCCGCAACAGTAAAGCCTCCTCTGGGTACAATTACAGGTCAGTCAGTTCACCTTGCTTCTCTGTAATATGTTAGGTAGAGTAAACGGATAATGCAGACAAGTTCAAAGGAATGAGACCCTCCTTGGCTAATGGCTTCCTTCCACACACAGCTATCCACCTTCCCCGAAATGATGACCACTGGGCTGAAAACCTGCCTTCTCACTGCACGACAGTCCTCCCTTCCAAAAACACAGAGACCCCATTGTAAAACAGCCTGTCTTCCTGAGACTAGGGTTACCATATGTCCGGATTTACCCTGGACATGTCCTCTTTTTGAGGGCATGTCCGGGCAACCGGGCGGGTTTTGCCAATCTGGACAAACGGGCAGATTGCTAGCCTCCCCTCCCCTTGCTTACTAGTGCCCTGGTGGTCTAGTGACCTCTTCCGCCTTCAGGGCAGGAAAGAGCCCCCTCTTTCCTGCCCGGAACGCTGCCCTGCATGCATCCTTCCTGTTCCTGATCCTCGGCGCCGATTCAAAATGGCCGCCGAGAGTTAAAGTGACCTCACGAGACTTCAACTCTCGGTGGCCATTTTGAGGAGTGGCCTAGTGGTTAGGGTGGTGGACTCTGGTCCTGGGGAAGTGGGGAACTGAGTTTGATTCGCACTTCAGGCACGGGCAGCTCCTTGTGACTCTGGGCAAGTCACTTAACCCTCCATTGCCCCAGGTACAAATAAGTACCTGTATATGTAAGCCGCATTGAGCCTGCCATGAGTGGGAAAGCGCGGGGTACAAATGTAACAAAAAAAAAAACCTGCTAAATTAATATGAATTTTCAGCTAAAAACGAAGGTTCCTAAGGGACTCTTTTACTAAAGATTAGCATCTGCTAAATGCTAAGAAGCCCATCGGTATAAAATGGGTTTTTTAGCATTTAGAGCGTGCAAATTCTGTTAACACACGCTAAGCTTTACTAAAAGGGCCCCTGGGTTTGGCTGAAAATAGGAGCCTCAATTTCTGAATATCAACTCCACGGTTATAAACGTAGGCCTGTGATTCACTTGCCTAGATCTATGAGTCTAGTGCTGAAAATCTGTGCTAAACTCCATTCCCCACCTCCACCCCCACCCCCCAAAAAAATCCATCACTGTCGCCACCTCTCATGCTCCTAAATTTAAGAATTCAGTGAAATTGTGAGTTTACGTTTAGGCAATCAGCCCTAGGAAATTTTCAAACAGGTCAATTTATGAGCATAACTCTCAAAATTAGATCATAAATCATTTGAATATCGGGCCCTTTATTTCTATTGTACCTTGGTAATTAGTTAAAAGACAGGAAGCAGAGCGTAGGGCTAAATGGTCAGTTTTTTCAAAGGAGAGGTGAATAGCAGTGTTCCAATAACTTATACTGGCACCAATGTAGTTTAACATATTCATTAATATAGTAACGTAGTAACATAGTAGATGACGGCAGAAAAAGACCTGCACGGTCCATCCAGTCTACCCAACAAGATAAATTCATATGTGCTACTTTTTATTTGTACCTGTCCTCTTCAGGGCACAGACTGTATAAGTCTGCCCAGCACTATCCCCGCCTCCCAACCACTAGCCCCGCCTCCCACAACCGGCTCTGCCACCTAAACTCAGCTAAGCTCCCAAGGATACATTCCTTCTGAACAGGATTCCTTTATGTTTTTTTTTTTTTGTTACATTTGTACCCCACGCTTTCCCACTCATGGCAGGCTCAATGCGGCTTACATGGGGCAATGGAGGGTTAAGTGATTTGCCCAGAGTCACAAGGAGCTGCCTGTGCCTGAAGTGAGAATCAAACTCAGTTCCTCAGTTCCCCAGGACCAAAGTCCACCACCCTAACCACTAGGCCACTCCTCCACTCCATCCCACGCATGTTTGAATTCTGTTACCGTTTTCATCTCCACCACCTCCCGCGGGAGGGCATTCCAAGCATCCACCACTCTCTCCGTGAAGAAATACTTCCTGACATTTTTCTTGAGTCTGCCCCCTTCAATCTCATTTCATGTCCTCTCGTTCTACCGCCTTCGCATCTCCGGAAAAGATTCGTTTGCGGATGAATACCTTTCAAATATTTGAACGTCTGTATCATATCACCCCTGTTTCTCCTTTCCTCCAGAGTATACATGTTCAGGTCCGCAAGTCTCCCCTCATATGTCTTGTAACGCAAATCCCATACCATTCTTGTAGCTGAGCAATGTGATGATATTTGCAGATGACGCACAATTATTCGAAGCGGAGTGGAGGAGTTGCCAAATGGTTAGTTCAGTGGCCTGAGAACCAGGGGAACTGGCTTTAATTCCCACTGCTGTTCCTTGTGACGCTGGGCAAGTCACTTAATCCTCCATTGCCCCAGGTACATAATAAGTATCTGTATATAATATGTAAAACCGCTTTCATTGTAACCACAGAAAGGCAGTATATCAAATCCCATCCCCTCTCTTATTCCTAATTAAAAAGAAGTTGCTGGAGGAATGGACATCTAAATGGCAGACAAAATTCAATGTGGACAAGTACAAAATGATGCACAGAAGAGAAAACAAGACCAACTGTATCCACACATCCTATATAATAAAACGCACCTCCAACATTCTGAAGCTGACTGCATGGCTGAGGCATTCCTGCTCTCTGTATCCATCTCCTGAATTGACATCACGTACTTCCGGGTTCATCACAAGCAGAAGTGACCAATCACACAAGGTTTCTCGGCTTCAGAATGTTGGAGGTGCATTCTATTAAATAGGATTGGTCAGTTCCTTGAAGCACAGCCAGAGCTCAGCGTCCTGCACAGTAATGCTCAGACACCAGAGAGAGAGAGGAGGGGCCTGACACCAGAGGGGGGGGGGAGGTATCTCTGTCACACACACACTCTCTCTCTCTCACAGTCAATGTCTTTTTCTCTCTCACTCTCATATACTGTCTCTCACACACTCTATGTCTCACACTGTACCACATTCACTCTCTATGTGTCACACAGTCACTCACACTCTCTTGATCTCATACACTCAGTCTCACAGAGAGTCTGTGTCTCATACACACTCTCTCTCTCTCTCTCGCACACACTGCATCTGTGTGAAACACACTCTCTCTCTCTCTCACACTGTGTCTCACATACGCACTTGCACACACTCTCATTCTCACACACACACACACACACTCTCTCTCTCTCACAGACACACTCGCACCCAGACTCACTCTCTCTCTCACACACACACACTCGCACATTCACTCTCTCTCTCACACACAGTCACTCTCACATACACTCTCTCAAACATACACACTCCGAGGAAAAGAGGAAAACCTTGCTAGCGCCCGTTTCATTTGTGTCAGAAACGGGCCTTTTTTACTAGTAAGAACATAAGAGTAGCCATACTGGGTCAGATCAATGGTCCATCTAGCCCAGTATCCTGTTTTCTAAACAGTGGGCAAGCCAGGTTGCAAGTACATGGCAGAAACCCAAATCGTGGCAACATTCCATGTAGAACCCCAAAGAATAGCAAGGTTCTGGAATCCTAAAGAGTGACAAGAGTCCATGCAGAATCTCAAAAAGTAGCAGAACCCCAAAGAATAGCAAGATTCCAGTCCTAAAGTGTAATAAGATTCCATTTAGAATCTCAGTGTAGCAACATTCCATACTACAAATCCCAGGGCAAGCAGTTGATTCCCATGTCTGTCTCAATAGCAGACTATGGACTTTTCCTCCAGGAACTTGTCTAAACCTCTTTTAAACCTAGGTTCAATGACCACTGTTACCACCTCCTCCGGTAAAGAGTTCCAGAGCTTAACTGTTCATTGAGTGAAAAAATATTTCCTTGTAACTTCCTCAAGTGTCCCCTAGTCTTTGTACTTTTGGAACAAGTATTTACTTCTACTCGTTCTACACCACTCAGGATTTTGTAGACCTCAATCGTATCTCCCCTCATCTGTCTCTTTTCCAAGCTGAAGAGCCCTAACCTCTTTAGCCTTTCCTCATACGAGAGGAGTTCCATCCCCTTGATCATTTTGGTCGCTCTTCTTTGAACCTTTTCTAATTCTGCTATATCTTTTTTGAGATACGGCGACCACAGTGGCGTACCAAGGTGGGGGCGGTGCGCCCCGGGTGCACGCCGCTGGGGGGTGCCTCAGCACGCACCTGCTGTGAGAGTTTGCTAACTTCTCTCGTTCGCTGCAGCTCCCTCTGCCCCGGAACAGGTTACTTCCTGTTCCGGGGCAGAGGGAGCTGCAGCGAATGAGCAAAGTTAGTAAACTCACAGCAGGCGTGCGCTGCGGCACCCCCCCCCCCCCCAGCAGCATGCACCCGGGGGAGGGCTGTTACGCGTGGGGGGGGCTTTCGCCGGGGGGGGTCCGTGCTGCATCGGGGGGGGGGGCGCTGCACCCGGGGAAGGGCTGTTACGCGTGGGGGGGGCTTTCGCCGGGGGGGGGGTCCGTGCTGCATCGGGGGGGGGGGGCGGCGCTGCACCCGGGGGGCGGGGCGCCGCCCCGGGTGTCCGCCCCCCTAGGAACGCCACTGGGCGACCAGAACTGAATGCAATACTCAAGGTGCAGACGCACCATGCAGCGATACAAAAGGCATTATAATATTTTCAGACTTATTCACCATCCCTTTCCTAATAATTCCTAGCATCCTATTTCAGTGTATTATGTACAACAACACCTAGATCTTTTTCTTGAGTGCTGACCCCCAAGGTGGACCCTAGCATCAGGTAACTATGATTCGGACTATAAATAGGACTGCATAAATAGCTGTCCTATCTGTATGTATCACCTCCCTTTGGGCCTTCCCTCCCTGTGTCCCGCCCTTGTGCAAGTTATGTCAGACGAGGGCGGGACACAGGGAGGGAAGGCCCGAAGGGAGGCGATCTGCAGACTGCCGCTGCTGCGCTTCTTTCACATGGAGCGAGGTCAAGGTGAGGCGCTATGATTTGAAATCAGGGGGGCCCGGCCCGGTGGTGGACGGAGGGGGGCGGGTGTAGGGGACTGCGGCGCCGGGCCCCCCTTGGAGGCCCAGGGAATTTTGTCCCCCCTGCCCCCCCCCCTCTCGGCGGCCCTGTTCCACTATTCAGTTAAGTGAGACTGAAAATGACAGCCACATTCAAGCGAGTTAACCAGTGGGCGGCCATTCCTGGCTGGTTAACTGGCTTTGATTATCGACTGGTCAAAATATGCAAAACATCACACATTGATTTTGACACTACAAAATACTGTATTTCTTATATAGAAATCTGACAATTCCTGTTGAAAAAATTATGCCTTTGAGAAGTTTTCAAATGCAGAGAAAAGATTTTTCCAAATCATAGTTCAAGGGGATGAGATTTTTTTTCCATATTTTTATTAAAGGTTTTTTCAAAACATATAACAGAAGAGTAAACATAAAAGCAAACAAAATCAACAATCCATGGTAAATAAGCGTAAATAAAAATCAGAACAACATTATCATCGTTCCATGACAATACCTTTAGATAAATATCATGGATACATAAGGTCAAGTAGTGCTATGTGGTTCCTGACAAAATAGGTCTAAACGAGCCCAAGTCTTTAAGACAGACTTGACTCTACGATGTCTATGGGCCAGAGTTGTTTCATATTTTCTTATCACACAGATGTAGCTCCACCATTCATTATAATTTAGATGCACATTATCTTTCCAATTTGAAACAATTAAGTGCAAAGCAACAGCTAACAGTATATTGAACAAATTCTTATCTGACTCTAGAAGAGAGATATTAGGACAAGAGGCTCGCAGAATCACAACCCCATAAGAGAGGGGATGAGATTTCTAACTGAATGGCTCTAAAGCACAAGCCCATGTCTTAGAGAGATGGTCCTGTTTAACAGATGAAACTGGTGACAGCATCCTGTCTGCAGATCGAAGTGTATAAGAAGATGCTTACACACCAATTACAGACTTTAAAATACAAAGGAACGAAGCCTCTGAAAATCATCACTTCAATTTTGAATTTAATTATCCCGCTTACTGGAAATCAGCGCAGTAAACAAAGTTGAGAAGTAATATGATCCCATCTAATACAGTGAAATCTTCAGCTCAGTGTTCAGCAGTGGTCAAAAAGCAAATAGAACATTAAGGAAAACAAATGGAATGTTAAGATAATCAAATAGAATGTTAAGAAAAGCAAAGAGAATGTTAAGAAGTCTTCATACAGGAACAAAGAATAAAACTGAGAATATCATTATGCCTCTGTAGAATCTATGGTGCAACCACACATTGAGTACTGTGTGCTATTCTGGTCACCAAATTAAAAATATATATATATCCAAATTGTGGAACTAGAAAAGGTTCAGAGAAGGGAAACAAACATGTTAAAGGGATAAAGAAAGGATGAATAGATTTTGGTTCTTGTTGATTTATTGCATTTGTATCCCACATTTTCCCACCTTTTTGCGGGTTCAGTGTGGCTTACAATATGATATAAATGATGGAAATACAATTTGTTACAACTTGGTTATGGATTACATTATGTAGATTTAAGCGAGACAGTCAAGTAACGTTAAGGAATATAACAATGGAACACAGACATTGAAACATTGGAATGGGACAATGGGAGGCTTAAAGGGCAATATTAAGGCATGAAGACATATGGTATACATATTTCTCTGAGTGGAAGTATGAGTGGTGTGAGATTCAGCTTGAGACAAGATGACCGCGAGGTAGATTGATAGAGTTCTATAAAATCATGAGCGGGTTGGAACAGGTTAATAAGGAATGGCTGTTTACCCCTTCAAATAGTACGTGGGCTAAGAGACAATTTGTGAAACCAACAGGCAGCAGCTTATTTCCGATCTGAGGAAGAAGGGCAACCTTTGAAAGCTAATCAAGAAATGTATTATGTCCAATAAAAAAGGTATCATCTTATTTTCTTTTCCATGTTTTATTTTGTTTGATTTCTATAGATTCTACATGGAATGTTGCTATTCCACTAGCAACATTCCATGTAGAAGTCGGCCCTTGTAGATCACCAATGTGGCCGCGCAGGCTTCTGCTTCTGTGAGTCTGACGTCCTGCACGTACGTGCAGGACGTCAGACTCACAGAAACAGAAGCCTGCGCAGCCTTCTACATGGAATGTTGCTAGTGGAATAGCAACATTCCATGTAGAATCTCCAATAGTAGCAACATTCCATGTAGAATCTCCAATAGTATCTATTTTACTGTCATAGTAATGCTTGAATGTTTTCACTTATATACACTGTCAGCTAGCACATTTGCTTATTTCCGATCTGAGGAAGAAGGGCAACCTTGGAAAGCTAATCAAGAAATGTATTAAGTTATGTCCAATAAAAAAGGTATCATCTTATTTTCTTTTCCATGTTTTATTTTGTTTGATTTCTATTGATAACCTTAAGAGTGGACTAACACGGCTACCACACTCCTCTACTTAAGATAAATTTAAGAAAGTACGGGCCCAACATTGAGCCAGAGGAAGTTTGTTTTTTTTTTAAACACCAGCCGCTGCGGGTATGAATCTCTGGATATTCAGAGGTACCTGGGAAGGGGCTACCACTGAGTATTTTGGTATTGCAGGGGGTGGCTGCCACTTTCTAAAAAAGTGCGGATATTCAGCTGCTATATAAATAGCCTATTCAGATATTGACCTATAAGTGCATTCACTCTGCCGCTCCCCAGTACCTCTCCACTCTCGTCTCTCCCTACACCCCCCCCCCCTCGGGTACTCCGTTCTGTAGGTAAATCTCTCTTGTCTGTCCCCTTCTCCTCTACTGCTAATTCTAGACTCCGTTCCTTTTATCTTGCTGCACCTCATACCTGGAATAGACTTCCCGAGCCTGTACGTCTTGCCCCGTCTTTGGCCGTTTTCAAGTCCAAACTTAAAGCCCACCTCTTTACCACCGCTTTTGACTCCTAACCACTACTCACTTGCCCTGTCCTTTTATCCTCACCTCTTTATTCCTTTACCCTTAATTGTTCTGTCTGTTTACCTGTCTTATCTAGATTGTAAGCTCTTTGAGCAGGGACTGTCTTTTTTGTGTATGGTGTGCAGCGCTGCGTATGCCTTGTAGCACTATAGAAATGATAAATAGTAGTAGTAGATATACATAGGATGGCCTTTTTGCTGACTTAAGTTATTCAGGGGTCCTTTTACAAAGGTCTGCTAGTGTTTTTAGCATGCGCTAAACGTTAGAGACACCCATACATTTCTATGGGTGTCTCTAGCATTTAGCGCATACTAAAAACGCCAGCGTGCCTTTGTAAAAGGACCCCTCAGATAATTATCCAAGTTATGGCATTGAAAATCACTGTGGTCTCATCCCCCAGACCACTCCAGCACTATCCGGATAGCGGCACAGCGGGTCTGTAAAGATGTTCAGCGGTTCAGCTACCACCTCTTGCTGAGTGGCATTTATCCAGATACTGGGTGCTGCAACCTGGATAAATGCTTTTAAATATTGGCCAGTATCTTTTCAGTCAATGTCTAGCTACACTGTGGTGGAATCTGTTGGAGGATGTGGTCAAGATTAACAGGATGGCTGAGCAGAATAGCGATTTGAGCAAGTGTCTGGAGGAGTTCCACTAACAATCATTAGTCAGGCAGACATAGGAATCATCAGCTGTTCTAGGAAAGAGGAACCGAAAAGGGGATCTTCCCATTACAATCGTCTAGGAACAGTATTTACCCAGAATGGCCACTACCAATGGGATCCATGGGTCACTGGTCTACTCAACATGGCAGGAAGGCAGCTGAAAGTTTCATATGAAGAATAGTCTTAACACAGTCCTTGCAGAACTAGGGAGACTGCATGAGTCTCCTCCCCTTGCTCTGTAACATAGAGGGGCATAATCGAACGGGGGCACCCATCTATAAGGGAGCCCATCGCTAATGATGGCCCCGTAAAGTGGCGTACCCGACCGTATTATCGAAACAAGATGGGTGGCCATCTTTTGTTTTGATAATACGGTCGGGGCCAGCCAAATCTTAACATTTGGGCCGCCCTTAGAGATGGCCGACATTGGTTTTCGCCGATAATGGAAACTAATGGCGGCCATCTCAAAACCGGCCAAATCCAAGCCATTTAGTCGTGGGAGGAGCCAGCATTTGTAGTGCACTGGTCCCCCTCACATGCCTGGACACCAACCAGGCACATTAGGGGGCACTGCAGTGGACTTCAGAAATTGCTCCCCCCCCCAAACCCACTCCCCACAACTGTACACCACTACCATAGCTCTTAAAGGGTAACGGGGGGGGCACCTAGATGTGGGTACAGTGGGTTTTGAGTGGGTTTTGGAGGGCTCCCATTTACCACCACGTGTAACAGGTAGAGGGGGGATGGGCCTGGGTCCGCCTGTCTGAAGTGCACTGCAGTACCCACTAAAAACTGCTTCAGGGACCTGCATAGTACTGTGATGGAGCTGGGTATGACATTTGAGGCTGGCAAAAAAATGTTTTTTACTTTTTGGGTGGGAGGGGGTTGGTGACCACTGGGGAAGTAAGGGGAGGTGATCCCTGATTCCCTCCGGTGGTCATCTGGTCAGTTCGGGCACCTTTTCAAGGCTTGGTCGTGAACAAAAAGGGACCAAGTAAAGCCGGCCAAATGCTCGTCAGGGCCGGCCTTCTTTTTTCCATTATTGGCCGAGGATGGCCATCTCTTAACCACGCCCCCGTCCCGCCTTCGGTACACTGCCGACACACCCCCTTGAACTTTGGCCGTCCCTGCGACGGAAAGCAGTTGAACCCGGCCAAAATCGGCTTTCGATTATACCGATTTGGCCGGCCTTAGGAGAAGGCCGGCCATCTCCCGATTTGTGTCGGAAGATGGCCACCCTTCTCCTTTGAAAATAAGCTGGGTAGTAACATAGTAAATGACGGCAGATAAAAACCTGAATGCTCCATCCAGTCTGCCCAACAAGATAAACTCATTTTACATGGTATGTGATGCTTTATATGTATACCCGAGTTTGATTTGTTCCTGCCTTTTTCAGGGCACAGACCGTAGAAGTCTGCCCAGCACTGTTCCTGTTCTAAAGGTTCTGAAGCTAACTTCGAAGCCCTTCTAAACAGGATTCCTTTGTGTTTATCCCACGCATGTTTGAATTCCTTTACCGTTTTCATCTCCACCACCTCCCGCGGGAGGGCATTCCACATATCCACCACCCTCTCCGTGAAAAAATACTTCCTGACATTACTCCTGAGTCTGCTCCCCTTCAACCTCAATTTATGTCCTCTAGTTCTACCACCTTCCCGTCTCCAGAAAAGGTTTGTTTGCAGATTAATACTTTTCAAATATTCGAACGTCTGAAATATGTAACATACCATGTGTCTGAATGTAATGAGCATATCGCTGCGTGTTCTGTAAGTATCTTCACTTTCTTACAGATTTACTTTCTGTTTTCACAGGTTTGCAAAGTACTATAGACAGAACGGCTCAGAGTCTCGCATACTCATCAAAGCCTATGGAATCCGTATTGACGTGATTGTGCATGGAGAGGTTTGGATTTTAATTTCAGTGGTCATTTGCAGGGTTCATCTCAACAAATCTCGAAGAGGTCTCAAAAGCCTGCAAAATTATCATCGTAGGCCAAATCTTCCATTGACCCAATAGGAGTCGCAGCCAGTAAAGACTGGTCAAATGCTTGAAATATTTGTACACTGAAG
Source organism: Microcaecilia unicolor (assembly GCF_901765095.1). Classification (NCBI taxonomy): domain Eukaryota; kingdom Metazoa; phylum Chordata; class Amphibia; order Gymnophiona; family Siphonopidae; genus Microcaecilia; species Microcaecilia unicolor. Next base: position 16,088,537 of record NC_044041.1, on the reverse strand, counting down.
CTGTGTGAGACAGACGCACATGCAATCACATGTATGCGCTGCATGATTACATGCGCCAGTATGGTATCCACATATACTGTACCAAAATAATTCTGTAACGCTGCTATATTCACATATCATTCACATACAGAAATCAGTGGCGTAGCTATGTGGGGCCAGGGGGCCTGGGCCCCCGTAGATTTGGCCCTGGACCCCCCTGCCGACGACCCTCTTGACCCCCCTCCCGCCGCCAACCCGCCATCGCCGTCACCTGCCTTTGCTGGCGGGGGACCCCCAACCCCCGCCAGCCGAGGTCCTCTTCTTCTCGCAAAAGGCTTCCTTCTGTTTCTGACGTCCTAAATCCATCTATGCATATACAGGTGTCCGGAAAGACGAAACAAGCCTGCAAATCGCTGAGAAACCTAAGCACACTGAATAAATGCCTTCATTCAATCTAAAATCTACACAGAGTGACTTCTAGGGACATCTTTAAGATGAAATAGAGCAGGATGTATTTTTTATTAGCTAAAGACATTAATGGACGTTGAGATGCATAATCATTGCTATCATCCAGAAGACTGATGGTTCGCGGTATGCTTTCAAGCACTCGGAAGACTATTGTCTGGAGTGTAAGAACCAAATAATCATATTACTGCCTGCACTAGGTTGCACAGGACTCAAAGTGTTTTGTTTTTCCAAGAACGGATACTTCAAGCTCAGAACACTTTAAAACAATAAAACCTCTCTCATCTGCTAAAATTGTTCGCCTTTTCCTGTTTATTTCTTTGTCCTTATTTTCGTTCTGTGGCTCTTCTCTGATATTTCTGATTGTGCAAAAATCTCTCTTCTGTGCGGTTTCTCTCTTTCTTTCTGCACCGTTCTCCTTCCCCACCCCCCACCCCACCCCACCCCACTCCACCCCACCCCACCCCCTCTCTTTTGCCTCCTTGCAAAGTATATGTTGCTTTTTATCTCTGTCTCTTGCTTTGTTGATTTATACAGCTTTCTCTTCAGTTGAGATACAGTTTCAGAGGAAAAGAGATATTTCTATCTTTACACATATTAGTGTGTTTATCACTTTTCTTCTCAGTCTCTGTCATTCCTGGTGTTGTGTCTTTCTTTTTATCTGTTTTTATTAATAGTATTGCATGTAGTGACTAGGCGTAGCCTAGTGGTTAGTGCAGTAGACCTTGATCCTGGGAAACTGAGTTTGATTCCCACTGCAGCTTCTTGTGACTCTGGGCAAGTCACCTAACCCTCCATTGCCCCTGGTCAGTGGCGTACCAAGGGGGGGGGGCGGTGGGGGCGGTCCGCCCCGGGTGCATGCCGCTGGGGGGTGCCGCGCGCTGGTCAGCTTCCTTCGTTTCCATGCTCCCTCTGCCCCGGAACAGGAAGTAACCTGTTCCGGGGCAGAGGAAGCATGGAAACGAAGGAAGCTGACCGGCGTGCACCTGGGGGGGTTCTTTCACCGGGGTAGGAGTGTCCTTTCGCCGGGGGGGGGGAGTCACGCTGCACCGTGGGGGGGGGGCGCTGCACCCGGGGGATGGGGTACATCGGCGATCCGCCCCAGGTGTCCGCCCCCCTAGGAACGCCACTGCCCCTGGTACAAAATAAGTGCCTGAATATATGTAAATATGAAAGTGCGAAGCCCCTAAGAGAGAAACTGCATTGGCTCCCGCTCAAGGAACAAATTGAGTTCAACATCTGCACGACTGTACACAAAATCATTCACGCAGATGCCCCACTATATGTGCTAAACCTAGTGGACTTACCGCCCAGAAACGCCAAAAGATCGGCCCGCAAATTCCTCAACCTGAACTTCCCCAGCTGCAAAGGAATGAAATACAAGCAAGCTTATGCTACTACCTTTGCGTACAAAAGTACACAGTTATGGAACGCACTACCTATGGCCCTGAAAACCATGAATAATCTAACCAGCTTTCGCAAATCTTTGAAGACACATCTCTTCAACAAAGCCTACAAAAGACACCCTTAAGGATATAAATCATCCCTTAAACTACCCAAACACATCAAAAAACACCTCTCATATGACATTACCTTACACACCTCCATCTAAACCACCTCATACCTTCTGCTTATTATTGACCGTATTTAAGATCATGTAATGTATCTAAGAACATGTAACGACTGTATCATAACAACATTCTGTAAGCCACATTGAGCCTGCAAAAAGGTGGGAAAATGTGGGGTACAAATGCAATAAATAATAATAATAATAAACCACTTTAAATGTAGTTGCAAAAAACTCAGAAAGGTGGTATATCAAGTCCCATTTCCCTTTCTCTATTTGAGATTCTACATGGAATATTGAAACTATTTGTAGATTCTACATGGAATGTTGCTACTATTGAGATTCTGTTGCTATTATTTGAGATTCTACATGGAATGTTGCTATTCCACTAGCAACATTCCATGTAGAAACCTGCCCTTGCAGATCAGCCGCGCTGGCTTCTGCAGGATGTCAGACTCACAGAAACAGAAGCCTGCGCGGCCACATTGCTGATCTGCAAGGGCAGGCTTCTACATGGAATGTTGCTAGTGGAGGCCTAGCCTAGTGGTTAGTGCAGTGGACTTTGATCCTGGGGAACTGAGAGTGATTCCCACTGCAGCTCCTTGTGACTCTGGGCAAGTCACTTAACCCTCCATTGCCCCTGGTACAAAATAAGTACCCGAATATACTATGTAAACCGCTTTGAATGTAGTTGCAAAAAACACCTCAGAAAGGCAGTATCTCAAGTCCCATTTCCCTTTCCTATGGGACCAACATACAGTACAAATGATCCAAAAATGTAACGATGCTTCTTCCTATCTCCTTCTTTTCTTCTCAGACGAGTTTCAGTTTCTGTTCTCTTTCTTTGCTAATATGTTTCTTTCCATCCTCCCTTGTTCTTTCTCATTTTTGTTTTTGGTCCAGCAGTTTCCCTATGATCTTACACTTCACCCAATGATAGTGCCTATCACACACACAAAACCTGCATACATACAGTACACACAAGCTTCATAGAGCCCCTGTGACTCTAACAAGACACAACTTACCATGTCTTTTCACAACCAGTCCTCGAAGAGAAATGCATGAGTTTGCAGCGATAGGAAGGGTTCTTTATAGTCATATCTATATCTATGGTCCCCTATCAGGAACTTTGAGGTGTCAATTGTTTAATCATTTAAATTGTTGAGGTCCTTTAAGTGAATTGAGTGTATGGCATAGTTGTCACAAACCTAATTTTTTTTGCATAGTTTTACTTTTTTGGAAGAGGAAACCCTACCATTTTGTCATACTGTCAGTGTACACCTTTCAATGTGTTTACTGCCAATTCAGTCAGAACTTCATTTATTTTTATTTACTTATTATTATTATTTATTGCAGTTGTATCCCATATTATCCCATCTCTTTGCAGGCTCAATGTGGCTTACAATACATCATGGGTACTGGAAATAGAAGTGAATATACATTAGGTTTACAGAGGGTTTTAGGTTACATGGTGGTGAATTACATGATGGTGTTAAAGCAAAAGACATTATAAGACAGTGTTAGAAGTTCAGAAGATTATACATTTGCATGTTGATCTTTGTGATAAAACTTGTTGAAGAGATAGGCTTTTAATAGTTTTCGGAAATTGGTCAGTTCATAGATCGTTTTCAAGTTGCGTGGTAGCGCATTCCAGAGCTGCGTGCTCGTAAAGGAAAAGGTAGATGCATGCATTGATTTGTATTTCAAACCCTTGCATTTCGGAGGATGAAGAATGAGGGGTGTACGGGAAGATTTTTTTGCGTTCCTGGGTGGTAGTTCTATTAGATCTGACAACCATCCAAGAATTTTTCCCTTGTTACCTATCACCACCCACCTTACGTTCACCCAGCCCTCAGCCTGGGTCATACATCCTAATCATGGGATCTAACTTCAGCCATCAGACGTCACAAGTGCATGATAAATATGACTCTCCCTCCCATGATCATTGAACGGCACTTCTGTATCATCCCTAATCCCAGCAGCCCAAGGCAGCAGAACTAGGAATCAAAATCACATCCCTTCTGACGGCGGTGTACGGCAGGGGCGTAGCCAGACAACAGATTTTGGGTGGGCCTAGGCAAGAATTGGGTGGGCACCAAGTGTTCTATCACCCCCCCCCCCAAAAAAAAAAAAAATGACCTCAGCTGGTGGGAAAATGCTTCTTTCCACCTTGGCAGCAGGCATGCACTGAAAACTGAGCATGCGCAGGTGCTGGTGTCATGGAGAGTAGCGTTTTTGTTACCATCAGGGGAAGGTCTTCAGCTGGTGGAGCTTGGGATTTCCACCAGTTACCACTAAACATGTGCTACTGTTGGGTGGGCCTGAGCCATAAATGGGTGGGCCCTGGCCCACTCAAGCCCACCTGTGGCTACGCCACTGGTGTACGGTCATGAGATGTTCTTTATGTGCTGTATATCTTTCCACCTGCCTGTCTCTTGCTTTCTAATCTGTCCGTCTCTTCCTGTGCTGAGATACATGTTCCTCTTTTTTTCTTCAGGCAGGGAAATTCAGTCTGATTCCCACGATCATCAACCTGGCCACGGCACTGACCTCCATTGGGGTTGTAAGTACTCACCGTGATTCTACTGCCTGTTTGTCATCACTGACACTGTTTACTTGTCAATTTTTTTCTAACCAATTATTGAAAGGTTGGAGTTGGTTTAGTAATTTGATGCAATAGCCTGAACCCTTCGGTAAGTGATAGGTAATTCTAGAACTAGGTGACCGCAGATACGTGCACTTTGCACGCGCAAGTGCCAAGAAAATTGGCACTTGTGCACATCAGAGCTGTATGCACTGTTCTATGAGGTTGTGCGTACATGCCATAGTGCATGAATGCAAAGGAGCATATAGAGGGTCAGAGGCTGGGTTAGGCTCCCACTTACATGCGTAATTTAGACGTGCCCTTACCAGGGGCATATTGACCATACAGGCAACTGGGCAGTGCTCGAGGGCCCATGGCAGTGGGGGGGGGGGGGCCCAGTGCTTCCCTCTCACGTGCCAGACAGCCTTCTCTCCCCTCCACCCCTAGGTCTGGATCCGGGACCAGGACACCTCCTCTCTCTCTTGTTCCCATCCCAGGAGCACTGGCAGCTACTCTGGATGTCTGCCACTGATACAGGAACTTCTATCTGCCTCAGCCTGACCCTCTTCTGACATAACTTCCTTTTTCCACAAGGGTGGGCCATGGCAGAGGGAAGTTCTGGTGTCAGTATCCGGACCAGGGCCGCTGAGAGGGGGGGGGGGGCAGGGGGGACAAAATTCCCCAGGCCGCAGTCCCCTCCACCCGCCCCCCTCCGTCCACCACTGGGCCGGGTCCCCCTGAATTCAAATCATAGCGTCTCACCTCAACCTCGCTCCATTTGAAAGAAGCACAGCAGCTGACGTAACTTGCGCAAGGGCGGGACACAGGGAGGGAAAGCCCGAAGGGAGGTGATCTGCAGACTGCCGCTGCTGAGCTTCTTTCACACGGAGCGAGGTTGAGGTGAGGCGATATGATTTGAATTCAGGGCGGCCTGGCCCGCTGGTGGACAGAGGTGGGTGGCAACGACGACCTCGAGGGGGGGCGGCGGCAGGGGTAGGGCCCCGGGCCCAGCCCAGTCTCTCAGCGGCCCTCAGCTGGACTAAAGGAAAAGGTCAGTGGCAGGGGGAGAGGGAGACAGCAGGACCTGGAGAGGGGGCAGCAGGACTGGAGGAGGCCCAATGATCCTGATTGCCCGGGGGCCCAGATCAGTGTCAGTCCACTCCTGGCCCTTACCACGTTTTTGCACCAAGTCAATGGCCTGGTGTAACTGCCAGGCACACCGATGGCAGGTTATGCTGGTATCCAGAATGGCATTTTGTGCCCTAATGACGTTACAGAATTGACATTCATTGCACACCATCTGGGCACCTAACACATGGTGCCCGCTTATAGAATTGCCCCCTTTGGGGGTAAATTTGCAACAGGGAAAACACACAGGTATAGATGTTGCAAGATATGTGTCTGTTTATCTTTATCAAATTCCCCCAAGACTCTAAGGCAGGTAGAATTGTGTTCACGTATGTGCCAGTAACAAAAGATGCAGATACAAATATTTTATAAAATATACACATGGGGTAAATTCAAGAAACGGCACTGAAATGTAGGTGTTGGGATGTTGTGCGCTGAGCTCAAATTCTACAATGTCAGTTCCACATGGAACTGTTGTTATAAAATACTAGCAAAGTCCGCATCCGCAGGAAGTGCTCACGCCTAACTGTAGGTAGTTAGGTGCATAAATGAGAGTATTCAATAACCTGTGCACTTAACTGGAGTGGAGGAGTGGCCTAGTGGTTAGGGTGGTGGACTTTGGTCCTGGGGAACTGAGTTCAATTCCCACTTCAGGCACAGGCAGCTCCTTGTGACTCTGGGCAAGTCACTTAACCCTCCATTGCCCCATGTAAGCCGCATTGAGCGTGCCATGAGTGGGAAAGCGCAGGGTACAAATGTAACAAAAATAAAATAGATACTATTGGAGATTCTACATGGAATGTTGCTACTATTGGAGATTCTACATGGAATGTTCCTATTCCACTAGCAACATTCCATGTAGAAGGCTGCGCAGGCTTCTGTTTCTGTGAGTCTGACGTCCTGCACGTACGTCAGACTCACAGAAGCAGAAGCCTGCGCGGCCACATTTGTGATCTGCAAGGGCCGACTTCTACATGGAATGTTGCTAGTGGAATAGCTCCATGTAGTAGCAACAGTGGAGGAGTGGCCTAGTGGTTAGGGTGGTGGACTTTGGTCCTGAGGAACTGAGTTGGATTCCCACTTCAGGCACAGGCAGTTCCTTGTGACTCTGGGCAAGTCACTTAACCCTCCATTGCCCCATGTAAGCCGCATTGAGCCTGCCATGAGTGGGAAAGCACAGGGTACAAATATAACAAAAATAAAATAGATACTATTGGAGATTCTACATGGAATGTTGCTACTATTGGAGATTCTACATGGAATGTTCCTATTCCACTAGCAACATTCCATGTAGAAGGCTGTGCAGGCTTCTGTTTCTGTGAGTCTGACGTCCTGCACGTATGTGCAGGACGTCAGACTCACAGAAGCAGAAGCCTGCGCGGCCACATTGGTGATCTGCAAGGGCCGACTTCTACATGGAATGTTGCTAGCGGAATAGCAACATTCCATGTAGAATCTCAAATAGTAGCAACAGTGGAGGAGTGGCCCAGTGGTTAGGGTGGTGGACTTTGGTCCTGAGGAACTGAGTTCAATTCCCACTTCAGGCACAGGCAGCTCCTTGTGACTCTGGGCAAGTCACTTAACCCTCCATTGCCCCATGTAAGCCGCATTGAGCCTGCCATGAGTGGGAAAGCGCAGGGTACAAATGTAACAAAAAAAAACCTGTCTGACATACTTCTGTCCCACCCATGCCCTAGCTTAGAGATGTGCTGGAGCTGGCTCGCACCAGCTTGCGAGAGTCGTTTGTTAAGAATTTTGGGAGCCAGTTGTTAAAGTAGGTCCCTCATGGCTACTTTAACGACCAGCTCCCAAAATTTGGGCTCGGGCCTCCTTCTGAACTCCCTTTTGCTTTGCTGGCGGGAATTCCGAGCCCTGCCAGACAAATAAATAGACTACCGCTGCTCCCTGCTGCTTGTTTCTGTCTCTGAGCAGCATGCGGGACTTCTTGCACATGTGCTGAACATGCAAGAGAAGTCCCGGCTTTCTGCTCAGAGCCGGAAACATGCAGTGGGGAGCATCCCTGCCAGCAATGTATGATTAGCGCACCTGCACCGGGGGTGGGGGGGGAGGAATGCTTTGTTCCCCAGTCCACCCCTAGACCCCTCCAAATTGCAGGGCTGGCTACGCCCAGAGAGAGCACCCATTGTTAAAAATTTACCAGCACCACTGGCCACGCCTCCATCGAAGTTGCACGCTCCGGAATCTGAGCTCAGAAAATAGAATAATGACTAAGGACATTTCTGCGTAACTGCTAATTGGTGTCAACCCATGCCAATTATAGACAATGATTGGCTGTTAATTCCAATTACAGTCAATTATTGAATTAAGTTGAACACACAACTGACCATATTCCGTAAAGTGCGCATGCAGCTTTGCATGCTGTGTGTAAAGTTGGGCATCCAACTTTATAGACTTAGGGAGATAATGTCAAACCCCCCCCCCCCCCCCCACTCCACCTATTTCCCACCCCTGAGAGTAGCATAGAAACGTAGGTGCTATGGAGGGAAAATTCAGTAATTGGCATTGAAAGTTAAGCACCGGAAAGATCCACACTTAAGCAATATTCAGGAAAGGGTGAACGCCCGTTGTAGAATAGTAGCTTAGCACAGATTTCGCGCCTAACTTTGAGTGCTGGATTTACACTTGCTGAAACCTGGTGTAAAGCTGGCGCCCAACGTAGGCACGGATAGGACGTTATTCTACAACACAGCACCAGTGGCGTACCAAGGGGGGGGGGGTGGTCTGCCCCGGGTGCAAGCCGCTGGGGGGGTGTTGCGCGCCTGTCGGCTCCGCTCGTTCCGTGCTCCCTCTGCCCCGGAACAGTTTTGAAAATCCCAAACTATAAGGGTGTTTTTTATCCACAAAACTAACTCTGCCATAAGAGCTATAATTTGAGTATAGTATATATGTTGTACAAGTAAGTGACTCCTTTTACCCATATACAGGGTGGGTTATTTCAGACAGCCCATTCACACCAGTAAAACACTTTTTACCCATGGAAATCCCTTTGAAAATCAATCAAGACCCAACTACCTAAGAATAGCCAGACCAATGGTCATCTAGCCCACTACCCTGTTTCCAACAGTGGCCAATCCAGGTCACAAGTACCTGGCAGAAACCCCCAAAATGGCAAGATTTCAGAATCCCAGAGAGTAGCAAGATTCCGGAATTCCAGATAGTAGCAAGATTCCAGAACCCCAAAGCGTAATAAGAATCCAGAACCCCAAAGAGTAGTAAGGTTTCGTGCTACCACTCTCAGGGCAAGCAGTGGCTTCCCCATGTCTGTCTGAATAGCAGACTATGGACTTTTCCTCCGGGAACTTGTCCAAACCTTTTTGTAAACCCAGATACTCTAACCACTGTTACAGAGCTTAACTGTTCAGATTTCCAGAACTTAACTATTCACACTTCCCACTCTTTTCCTGCCTCTAGGGCTCCTTCCTCTGTGACTGGATCTTATTAACCTTCATGAACAAAAACGAGGTGTACAGTGATCGGAAGTTTGATAAGGTATGCTTACACATTTCTTCGTTCATATTCCTCTTTCTGTATTTAAAAATGCTATATGGCGGTAGACATTCAGCTGGCGACAGTCGGCGTTTATTTTACGGCAGTCACCAGCATTATGGCCAGATAGTCAATGCCGAACAACATTTAGGCACCAGCATTTAATATCCAGGTGTGAAGGGGTTTATAGAACTCTGCCCCTCACCCTTAAGAACAGTCCCTTAGACAGCCTGAGCCACCTTAAGAGCACTAGTCCCACCCTGGAGGAAGTGAGCCGGGAGGAGGGGTGGAGCCTAAACCAGGAAGGATATAAGGCAGGGCCTGACTGAGGTTAAGGAGGCCCAGAGAGAAAAAGGAATCGAAGCCCCAGTGTGCGCCACCACCACCTATGGTTAAGAATTGTGACCCGGCTGAGGTAAGCTGCTTTTGCTTCTTGTTTGAGCCAGACCCTAGTACTCGGAGAAGAACCGAGGAAGACTCACAGGCTGTGTTTGGGACGGGGCCACCCTACCAGCCACAGACTGTGTTCAGGCTTTGCCAGCCTGAGGCCTGCTTAAGACTGCTTATTGAACTACAGAGGCGTTCTATCTTTTGTTCCTGGTCCTGTGACATAACAGGCCTCAGGATTCATTTAAATAAACACTTGTTTTAGTGTATATCCCTTTGTCTGACTGTTTTATTTCACAGGCCCACCATCAACCCTTTCTCGGGGTGTCACGCTGGGTTTGTGCAGCCAGCTATCTCCTATCCGGTTAAGTGAGATATTTAGCACTTTTAACCACCTAAACAAAACCAGATAAAGATAGGGCTGTGTTTTATGCGGTCTGATTTGGCCGTTTAACTTAGGCGATTAAGTGCTGGATATCAGCATTTAACCACGCTACTCATAGGTGGTCGGTGGCCCAACTGCTTGGGGAAGCTAAAGGGGGCGGGGTTAGGGGTGGGGCCAGGGGTGGAGCTTAAATCCATAATTGTCTGATAACACGCAGAAAAAAAATAAATGAATAAAAATAAAAGTCACAATTAATACCTTTTATTAAATTTAGATATTAGATATGTATCATATGTCAAAGAATAAAGTGGTTGCCCAAAGCATATTCTAACCACAATCGCTCAACTGCAAAACACTATGCACAACTTTGTCCAAAAACACACTCAGAACCTTACTGTACCATAAATATTACACTGGGCAGAACCTAATACACCAATATACCACCCGTATGGAAAATGCAGACTGTCAACAATATGAAACAAGGGATCATAATATCACAATTCTCATGTAGAGCCACAAAACACCCTAATTCATGTTTAATGTGGGATAAAATGCCATAAATAAGTAAATAAATATAAACTTTTAATGTTGAGCACCTGATTCTCAAAGTGGACATATTCCAAACACTATAATGAAAATAAAATGATCTTTTCTACTTTTGTTGTCTGGTGACTTTTTCTGATCATGCTGGCCCAGTATCCGATTCTGCTGCTATCTGTCCTCAGTGCAGGTCAGGAAGTCATCCTTGTTAAATATCTCCCTGGCAACCCAGGACACCTCCAGCCAACCCCCCCTGCTTTCCCAGCAGTAAGGTAAACAAACCATAAACCAATTTCTACAACTGCTAGAGGCTTTCACTGCAGCTCCTGCTGTGAGGATGGAGGTAAATCAACAATTTAATCCCCTCAGAGCAGCTGGACTCCACAGCTGATCCATTCTGCTACAGCAGGGGGGAGTCTTAGCCTCTCTAAGCCTCTTATACCGGGTGCCTATGACAATACTAACTGGTTGAGTGCCATAGCCCCGCACAAGCCTGGAGCCTCTCCCGCCCCATTAAATCACTTTGTATATCAACCCCTTATGACTAATCACAAAAAAGCTCTAAGTGGATTACAGATGACATCCATAAGTTAAAGATAAAGCAAGACCCATACATAGGTTAGAAATCCCTGGCCTTGTGCTCTGCTTTGACAGGGTCTCTAGAACTTAGCCAAGAATGCTCCTGAATAAGTCTTAAATCTTCCCTCTTTTCATCCGTCAGGTGTGGAAAAATCAAGATAAATCAAAGACTTCTGGAACCAGCTGCACGGATATCTCCACACAGGAATCCTCACCAGTGGAGACCAGTAACGGCATCCAGCTCTGACCCCCAACTTCCAACTGGGGTTATGGACTAAATAGTGAGGTATAACAGTACTTTATGTACCACCACAGCATATCTCCATTATCAGTGCTCCCTAAATAAGGAGAACCATGCCTTTCAGAGGATTGGGACCAGTATATTACAAGGACTGGAGCCAGTATCAGACAGCGACTGAAAACAATATAATAGAAGAACTGGATCGAAAGTAGTAAATTTAAAACAAATTGGAGAAATTTTTTCTTCACGCAGCGTTTAATTAATCTCTGGAATTTGTTGCCAGAGAATGTAGTAAAAGCAGTTAGCTTAGCGGGGTTTAAAAAAGGTTTGGATGGCTTTCTGAAGGAAAAGTCCATAGACCATTATTAAAATGGACTTGGGGAAAATCCACTGCTTATTTCTAGGACAAGCAGCATAAAATATATTGTACTTTTTTTGGGATCTTGCCAGGTACTTGTGACCTGGATTGGCCACTGCTGGAAACAGGATGCTCAGCTTGATGGACCTTCGGTCTGTCCCAGTACGACAATACTTATGTACTTATAATACAAAGAATAGGGGGGGGGGGACATCCCAAACTGGTAAAAGCTTCACATTAGGACCTCATAGTCTAAGGCGAAAAATATGCATTAATGGGATTAAACAAGATCTCAGATTATGATTAGCAGTTCCTCTTACAGACTGGGCCAATAAACTGTGGATCTTGGCCCAGAAATCATCTCAGACTAGACCAGAAGACGACCTCTGGCTGGGGCAGGGAAGACACCTGCTTTTGCATTTCTCTTCAGATTTTGTGCCTCGCTAACCTACTTCCCCCAAAATGTAAATATGGAATTTCCAATGTATGAAAAAAAACCCAAAGCCCTCTCCAGGACCACCTTCCACACTCGCTGCTAGTTTTCATCCAGAGCCCAACCTGGAATTCTGCCATCGAAGAAGCTTCTCCTTCTTACCTACAAATGCATTCAGTCTGCTGCCCCTCACTACCTCTCTACCCTCATCTCCCCTTATGTTCCCGCCCGTAACCTCCGTTCACAGGACAAATCCCTCCTCTCGGTACCCTTCTCCAACACCGCCAACTCTAGGCTCCGCTCATTCTGCCTCGCCTCACCCTATGCTTGGACCAACCTTCCTGAGCCCTTACGCCAAGCCCCCTCCCTGCCCATCTTCAAGTCTTTGCTTAAAACCCACCTCTTCAATGCTGCATTTGGCACCTAACTCTTACAGTTCAGTAAATCCAGATTGCCCCAATTTGACCGCCCCTAACGGACTATCCGTTCACTTGTCTTTTAGATTGTAAGCTCCTTGAGCAGGGACTGTCCCTCTATGTTAAATTGTACAGCGCTGCGTAACCCTAGTAGCGCTTTAGAAATGTTAAGTAGTAGTAGTAAGTAGTAGTTTTCATGTCTTGTTCCGGAGCAGTGAACTCACAAGAAGGAATGAGCAACGTAGGGGTGAATGCCACCGTGAATTAACAAAAGTCTCTTTTAGATGAAACTGAACTACTACTACTACTACTACTTAACATTTCTAAAGCGCTACTAGGGTTACGCAGCGCTGTACAATTTAACATAGAAGGACAATCCCTGCTCAAAGAGCTTACAATCTAAAAGACGCGTGAGCAGTCAGACCGATAGGGGCAGTCAAATTGGGCAGTCTGGAATTCCTGAAAGGTAAGAGTTAGGTGCCGAACGCAGCAGTGAAGAGGTGGGCTTTAAGCAAAGACTTGAAGATGGGCAAGGAGGGGGCTTGGCATAAGGACTCGGGGAGGTTGTTCCAAGCATAGGGTGAGGCAAGGCAGAATGAGCGGAGCCTAGAGTTGGCGGTGTTGGAGAAGGGTACAGAGAGGAGGGATTTGTCCTGTGAACGGAGGTTACGGGCAGGAACATAAGGGGAGATGAGGGAAGAGAGGTAGTGAGGGGCAGCAGACTGAGTGCATCAGCAATCACTCCAGGACAGCACATTACAACATCTTGGAAAGTCTGCACAATGGCCAGTGATACCTATGAAGTAGACACGAAGCCCATCACAAGATAAAAAAAATCTCGCCAGGTACAAACCGAGGGCTGGATTTACTAGTGTGTGTTAAAATAAAATGATTTATGTATGATATTAGTAAATCAGCACCAGGGACCTGCATTAATAATGTGTGTTAAATCAATTAACACACATTAATATGGAATCATGCATGTTAACACATAATCCATTGATTATAATCCCTCTAGCAAGAGGGAAATGCCTGTTGTACCTGAACGTAACTCATCTTGAGCTACCAATACAAAGATGTGACTTAATATAAATAAATATCCACAAGCTGGAGAAACTGAGTGACAGAAGGAGCTAATGATGCTGGAACATCGATTGTGTGGAAGTTCAGTTCACAGCTGCTCCGTCTCCAGACTTTCCTTCTACTGGACAAGAAAGAAGCTACAAATGGGACACTTCACATTCCACAATAATCCAAAAACAATTCTACAATCAACTTTGAGTGTTCAAGAGTAGATGGAAATCAATTGAAAAAATTGTGGAGAAAAAAAAGACCTCAGTGAAAACCGGATACACCTCTTTGTAAAGGACACACCTTTTGAATAGAGAGGGAACCTCTTAATCATTAGTCTTTAAAAAAAAAACTCCACTTCATTTACTTTCATATTCATAATACCATCTCACCCTTATAAACACTCATTCAGGGCGGACACGCAATGCTTCATATCAAAAAAGTCCAAAACTTTAATATTACTTATCTTGGACGGTGATCATTTCCATCTGTGAAACTTCACGAAGTATTTTCTTTTGCTTCTCTTTATCTTTATCTTATCTTTAATAATTAAAGATAAAGAGAAGCAAAAGAAAATACTTCGTGAAGTTTCACAGATGGAAATGATCACCGTCCAAGATAAGTAATATTAAAGTTTTGGACTGCAGCTCCCTGTGACCTCCGTTGCCCCAGGTACAGTAAACACCTTAGACTGTGAGCGCACTAGGGACAGAGAAAGTACCTGCATATGATTTGTACAGCACTGCATATGTCTAGTAGGGCTATAGAAATGATAAGTAGTAGTGTTAGACCTTATACACAAATGAAGCCTCTATAATAAGAAGAGAAAAATTATCTATAACAAAATAAGGGTTTGATGGCACTTGTGACCTTGGGAAGTCACTTAGGAGGAGATTCTCTGTATGATGCCTAAACAAATTGGTGCTTAAATCAGTGCCAACTAAGCGTATTCTATAATCGGCACTTAGGCGCCAATTATAGAATATGCTTAGTTGATATTTCAGTGCCGATATCTGCGTGCATCAGTTTACGCCAATGAAAACCTGGTGTAAATCTCAGTGCGTAGATTTAGGCGCACCTAAATTTTGGAGCGCCCATGAAATGCCAATTTCCCTGCCCATAACCACACCCCTTTTTGCTTCCACACATTATTTATTTCTTTATTTGCAGCATTTGTATCGCACATTTTCCCACACACAAGCAGGCTCAATGTGGCTTACAAGACAATAAGAAATAGGGACAGGTAAGGGAGGGGGTACATGTGTAAAATAACATTAGAAGTTCGGCGCACATCGTTACAGAATACGCTTAGTGAGTTGTGTGCCTAAATTCTAATCGGTGCCAATTAGTGCTCATTATCTCTTGTTAAGTGCTGTTATCAGCGCTCATTAGCTTGTTAAGACATTTCAGTTGGCCGCGCTGTTATAGAATCTGTGCTGATTTCAGCGCCTAAATCTAAGCGCGCTATATAGAATCCAGGGGTTAACCCTCCATTGCCCCAGGTACAAAAAACTTAGATTGTGAGCCTTATGTATGTGTAGTGCAAGATCCATCATCTCATCAAGCAGGCAAGATACCAAGCAAACCTTACACCCACCAGCAACCCAGCTGTTTATATTCATAATGAATCACTAAATTATAAAAAATGCCCTTGCCCTTTCCACCTGGGCACATGCCCTTGGAGACACATCCTACATGCAAGAGGATATTGCATCACTCGGAGGGCAGATCCTAGCTACAAGGTCACTTCCTGTCACACCACAGTGATACTCTCCTTCCAAGTTACCTGTCTTCTCCAAAACAGTACAAAACCTGCCCAACTAGAGATGGTACTACTCTAGTATGCCCTGAAGGTCACCCCTACACACAGTCTACCTCGGTTCCTCCAAATCTGCCACTCTAGCCTCCAGAAATCAGACTCATTCTCCAAGAGCCAGGAGTTTGGGGCAGACAATTGCATTGCCTCCATCTTGCTGCTGGATTGCTATCTGCATCTTAGTATTGGTGTATAGTTTAATTAGTTAGAGTTGCTATAGGAGTAAGGATGCTTTAACAAAAGTAATTACCTTGAACTCGGATTTGGAAAGATGAGTGAGTTAGGGGTAGAGGTATACATGTTATTTCCCTGTCCAAATAGGCTTTCAATCTAAGTTGTACATCTCATTGTTACCCCCTTATACTGTATGGTGAGCCCTTCAAACCCACCAAAAACCTACTGACCCAACTGTACACCACTATAATGGCCCTTAAGTCTGTAGGTGTCACCTATATGTGAGTATAGTAGGTTTTTGGTGGGTTCTGGATGGCTCACACTTTCCACCACAAGTGTAACAGTTATGGGCCTGGGTCCCCTTCTCCAAAGTGCACTGCACCGACCCACTAGGCTACTCCGGGGACCTGCTTGCTGCTCTAATAGGAATGGCCATAACATCTGAAGCTGTGATAGAGGCCGGTATATACTGTTTCTTTCACATCTTTGGGGGGTGGGAGGGGTCAGTGACCACTGGGGGAGTAAGGAGTGGTCAAGCCTTAATCTCTCCAATGGCCATTGGGTCATTTAAAGCACCTTTTTATGACTTAATTGTGACTGAAACAGGTCTAGACCAAGCCATCTAATTTTTAGCCCTGAATGTTTTTTCAAAAATAGTGATTTGGATGTTTTGACAAAAAAAAAAAGTTCATTTTCCACTTTCTGCTGTTTTAGACATTTTTCTGTTTTGAAAATGAGCCCCGTTTATCTCCTTAGCTACAAATGAAAAGACTGAATTGATAGCCTATATAATAAAATGCATCCCCAACATTCTGAAGCTGACTGCATGGCTGAGGCATTCCTGCTCTCTGTATCCATCTCCTGAATTGATGTCACGTACTTCCAGGTTCGTCACAAGCAGAAGTGACCAATCACACGAGGTTTCTCGGCTTCAGAATGTTGGAGGTGCATTCTTTTAAATAGGATTGGTCAGTTCCTTGAAGCACAGCCAGAGCTCAGCATCCTGCACAGTAATGCTCAGATACCAGAGAGAGGGAGGGAGGGAGGGGGGCCTGACACCAGAGGGGGGGGGGGGGGGAGGTATCTCTGTCACACACACTCTCTCTCTCACAATGTCTTTCTCTCTCTCTCACTCTCACACACTGTCTCTCACACACTCTATGTCTCACACTGTATCACATTCACTCTCTGTGTGTCACACAGTCATTCACACACTCTCTTGGTCTCATACACTCAGTCTCACAGAGAGTCTGGGTCTCACACATTCTCTCTCGCACACACTGTATCTGTGTGAAACACACTCTCTCTCGCACACTGTGTCTCACATACGCACTTGCACACACTCTCATTCTGACACACACACTCTCTTTCACAGACACACTCGCACCCAGACTCACTCTCTCTCTCACACACACGCACACTCGCACATTCACTCTCACACACAGTCACTCTCACATACACTCTCTCAAACATACACACTCCGAGGAAAACCTTGCTAGCACCCGTTTCATTTGTGTCAGAAATGGGCCTTTTTTTACTAGTTTATTTATATTGGGCTCACTCCTTTTTCATTTGTAGGTCAAGGTGAGTTTCTTTCACGTATAGCAGGCATTTCCCTGTCTCTGGAGAGCTTACAATCTAAGGGGTCCTTTTTCTAAGGTGCGCTAACAGATTTAGTACGCACTAACGATTAGTGTGCGCTAAATACTAAGAAGCCCAAAGGTATAAAATACATTTCTTAGCATTTAGCGTGCACTAATTGTTATCGTGCACTAAATCCATTAGCGCACCTTAGTAAAAGGATCCCTGAGGCAACGGACAGTAAAGTGACTTGTCCCAGGTCACAAGGCGTAGCAGTGGGATTTGAACCCTGGCTTCCTTAGTTCTGAGCCTGTGTTCTCTCATGTTGCGCTTTGTGGACCTTACACATGCCAGAACCTCTCTAGCTGATATGGCTATTAGATGTGAAAACTATTGTATATTCAGCTCTCAGCATAATCTAACATCTATTAAAACTTAAATAAAATGCTAAAAAAAACTTGTGCAAGTTTATGGGGAGGGAAAGACACCTGAGAGTGCAAGGGTACCTGTGCAGGGTTAGGGGAAGAGGTACATGGGGAGGTACACGGGGAACACTGATTATCACAGGTCCAGGAGAATCTCCCTCCCGCTGCCTGTCGTCTCTGGACAGCACCACCCTCCTCCTTCTTTGGCCAGCATGGGAATCGTTACCACTGCCCTTCTCCCAGGTACTCATTGTTGGCGTGCTTTTCTCTGTCCATTAGCTCAGCTCTGTGCAGGTAGGAAAATTTGAATTTCCACTGGCAGATCTCTTCTATCCCCCCAGAAACAAATTTGTAAATCCCAGGCCTGCGAAATGGCCTCAGTAATTTGTAGTTCACAAGAAAAGTCACTCTTGTAGTCCTTAGTCAAATTTTCTTTTCTCCTGCAGTCTCTCGAGCCCCACGTTGGGCACCAAAATTGTAACCTGCTCCTCTCGCTTAGCTGGGTTAGGCTCATGGGTTTACTCCGAGAGCCAATCTTGGGGTTCAGGAGACTGGGTGTGCATTACTCACTTCAGGTTCCCTCCGGATCCAACACAGGACCCACACAATAGTCAGGAGAGTCAAGAAAAATAGCTGAACTTTATTCAACAACTGAAATCATCATCATTTGTCATGAAAGTCCTCAGCATACAGCTATGATGGTAACCCAGGCTTGATCTTGCAAAGTTACAAGAGCATATAACCTTTCCTTCTTGGGTTATGCACATATGCAAAACCCCTTTCTCCTGACCTGTATGTGAAGGACGTCAGACTCACAGAAACAGAAGCCTGCGCAGCCACATTGCTGATCTGCAAGGGCAGGCTTCTACATGGAATGTTGCTAGTGGAGGAGTAGCCTAGTGGTTAGTGCAGTGGACTTTGATCCTGGGGAACTGAGCTCAATTCCCACTGCAGCTCCTTGTGACTCTGGGCAAGTCACTTAACCCTCCATTGCCCCTGGTACAAAATAAGTACCTGAATATATGTAAACCGCTTTGAATGTAGTTGCAAAAACCTTCCCCTTAAACACAGGCCACCAAGGTCAAATCTTACAGTACTGTCCTTCCTTATATAGTAATCATCAGCTCCACCCCACACTGAGATTCCACGAACCAGGACATCCTCAAGTGTGAGATGGACTCATAACTTTCTTCCATGCTGGGCTCCTCCCACCCAGAGCTCCAATATAGCAAAGGGTTACACATGTGATTCTGCATGCTGTGCCAGAAAAAAATAAAAATATAGCAGAATTAGAAAAAGGCACAGAGAAAGGTGAACAAGATGATGATAAAGGGGACTGAATAACTCCTTTAAGAGAAATGGCAGAAGGCAGACATGAAATCATGAGTGGAATGGAATGGATAAATGCAAATTGGTTTACTTTTTCAAAAAGTACAAAGAAAAAGGGGCTTGCCATAATGTTATTAAGGAGCACATTAAAAACAAATCAGAGAAAATATTTTACTGTATCATACAGTGTACAATTAAGCTCTGGAATTTATTGCTGCAGGATGTGGTAAAGTAGTTAGCCTAGCTGGATTTTAAAAAAGGTTTGGACAAGTTCCTAGAGGAAACATCCATAAACGGTTATTAAGGTAGACGGGGAAATTCATTGCTTATCCCCGGGGGGGGGGGGGGGGGAGGGGGGGGTAAACAGCATAGAATCTATCTATGCTGTGATATCTTGTGAATGGTAATAAACATAAACACCCCAATGGGTACTTGTGACCCGGATTGGTCAATGTTGGAAACTGGTTGATGACATCATGCTCTTAAAATAATCATGATTAGCAGCTTCTCACCCACTTTATTTATTTATTTATTTGCTGCATTTGTATCCCACATTTTCCCACCTATTTGCAGGCTCAATGTAGCTTACATTACACAGCAATGGCATCACCATTAACGGAGTAAGAGGTTCAGCATATTGTTACAATTAATGTACAAGAATAACAGGTGGGTAGAGTAAATAAAATGATAATACATAACATACAAGTGAGAGTAGGAAAAAAAATGTAATGTTCAATAATGATAATATGATAAAATAATCAGATCAGAAGGGATCAATATTGGTTGGTTCTGGTATAGATTAGGAAACAAGTCATTAAGGAGGATTCTTTTTGTAAGTCTCTTTGAACAGGTACGTCTTCAGTTACTTCCGGAAGGTTGTCAAGTCGTGCGTAGTTTTTATAGTATTCGGTAGTTTGTTCCATAATTGTGTGCAGAGGTAGGCGAAGCTAGATGCATGTATTGATTTGTATTTAAGACCTCTGCAATAGGGGTAGTGGAGGTTTAGGAAAGTACGTGATGAACTTTTGGTATTTCGTGTTGGTAAGTCAATTAGGTCTGACATATATGATGGGGCCTCTCCATGAATGATTTTATGAGCTAAGGTGCAGATTTTGAATGCAATTTGATCTTTTAATGGGAGCCAATGTAATTTTTCTCTAAGAGGTTTGGCGCTTTCATATTTCGTCTTTACGAATATGAGTCTGGCTGCGGTGTTCTGGGCAGTCTGGAGTTTCTTAATGGTTTGCACTTTGCATCCTGCGTAAATGGAATTGCAGTAATCCAGATGGCTCAGTACCAATGATTGCACCAGCCTGCGGAATATCTCCCTTGGGAAAAAAGGTTTCGCTCTTTTAAGCTTCCACATTGCATGAAACATTTTCTTTGTAACATTTTTCACATGGCAATCAAGGGTACGATTTCAGTCAATAGTAACACCCAGGAGTTTCAGGGTATCCGCAACAGGAAGAGTGTGGCTTGGTGTAATTGGTCTTGTTATACTGCGATGAAAGGATAAGACATCGAGTCTTTTCTGCATTAAGCTTAAGCTGGAATGCATCCCACCCTCAGATATCTGCAGCATGAATACACAACACTGCACCTTCTTGCTTTAAGAACATAAGAACTGCCATACTGGTTCAGACCAAAGGTCCATCAAGGCAGCACTCCAGTAATCCTGGCCTCTTGCTTGGGAGAAGCCAGTCCAACACTATTAGCTGATGAGAAGATTAATAGCCCTCAGGTGCCCTTGTAAGGGTCTTAGATTTGGAATGGAGTTTCCCTGTAGGACTTGGTTGCAACTCACATGACTAACACCATCATCATACAGATGCATTTTCTGAGTCAACCCCTTTTGGAACCCTGAAGTAGTGGATCTCCTATCTTCTTGGTAAAACTCCAAAGCAACAAGTTCTTCAGCCATTCTCAAGTTGGTTGTTGGTCACCTTGAGATATTGGTAGGTGCCTAGTTTCTTCTAAATTTAGGATGGGTCTTTGGATTATTGAAGTGGTCTTTAATACATCAATTTCAGGAGATGATCTCTTTGGATCATACCAGCAAGAGTTGGCAAATCTCAGTGGGCTGGCAAGCCTGCTTGATTAAGATTGAGGAGTCTTTGTAGACAGAGTTAAAATCTGTCTTTCCAGAGGATAATGGCAGAGCAGTGTCCTTGCCTTTAGTACAGCCCTTCTCTAAGCCTCAGTGTATATATATAGGTCTGGAGGGACTACACCTTAGCTATAAGTCTTGAGAATTATTGTGACTTCCTCCTACCTGGTCTGGGTGAAACTTGGGTACAACCCATATGTCTGGATTGGTCTCACATAGATGATAAAGAAGGTAAAATTTGGACTTACCTTTAATCTCCTTTCCTTGACCCCTGCCAGACAAGTCCAGAACCCATCCATGGAAGCTATGGTGATTAAAGGTTCTCAGTCAAACGAAGTCAGAAAGTTAACAGCAAGTATGGTGCTTAGTCCAAGAATGTCCAACGGTCTAGTCAGGTTTTCAGATTTCCCCAATTAATATGTTCAAATATTTGAAAAGTATTAATCTGCAAACGAACCTGTTCTGGAGACGGGAAGGTGGTAGAACTAGAAGACATGAAATGAGGTTGAAGGGGGGCAGACTCAAGAAAAATGTCAGGAAGTATTTTTTCACAGAGAGAGTGGTGGATACTTGGAATGCCCTCCCACGGGAGGTGGTGGAGATGAGAAAGGTAATGGAAATCAAAAATGCATGGGATAAACATAAAGGAATCCTGTTCAGAAGGAATGGATCCTCAGAAGCTTAGCGGAGATTGGGTGGCAGCACCAGTGGTTGGGAGGCGGGGCTAGTACTGGGCAGACTTTTGGGTGGCAGCACCGTTGGTTGGGAAGCGGGGTTGGTGGTTGGGAGGCGGGGCTAGTACTGGGCAGACTCCCTCAATTGGAAACGGTTCCAGATCTGGTGTACCTTGGCACAACAGAACCCTTTCTTCTGCCCTGTTCCTGCAGTCCTCCAGTACCTACTCAGCCTATCGCCTGCAGGCCTAAGGACAACCTCCATAAAACTCCACTTGAGAGCCATATCGGCCTTCCATTACAAAACTGAAGGTAGGCCTCTTTCACCCCATCCTCATATGACCAGGTTAATTAAGGGACTTGCAAACCTCCACTATCCAGTCTGCTGCCTCCCTCCGGCCTGGAACCTCAACATCATCCTCTGCAGCCTCATGGGTCATCCTTTGAGCCCCTGGAGACTGCACACACAAAGTTCCTCACATGGAAAATAGTCTTTCTCATTGCCATCACATCAGCCAGATGCATCAGTGAACTACAGACCCTTGTGACTTATCCACCGCACACGGTGGCCATGAGGTTAGCAGCTCTGAAGCAACAGAAGCAGACTTTGTGAACGTCTGCGGTGCTCATTTTTCTTTTGCAGCCTGGGCTTTGGGGCTGACTTGGGTCAGGCATGTTTCTTCAGGTAGGGAGAGAGAGGTAATCTGACCGTTGGGCAGGGTGGATAAGGTAAACTGGAGCAGAGGAGGGCTAACAAACTGGGCAACACAATAATACTGTAATGGGATATAGTGGAATTAGAAAAATTGCAGAGAAGGGCAACGAAAATGATAAAGGGGATGGGATGACTTCCCTATGAGGAAAGGCTAAAGCGGCTAGGGCTCTTCAGCTTGGAGAAAAGGCGGCTGAGGGGAGATATGATAGAGTTCTATAAAATAATGAGTGGAGTTGAACGGGTAGATGTGAAGCGTCTCTTCACGCTTTCCAAAAATACTAGGACTAGGGGGCATACGATGAAGCTACAATGTAGTAAATTTAAAACGAATCGGAGAAAATGTTTCTTCACTCAACGTGTAATTAAACTCTGGAATTCGTTGCCAGACAATGTGGTAAAGGCGGTTAGCTTAGAGTTTTAAAAAGGTTTGGACGACTTCCTAAAGGAAAAGTCCATAGACCGTTATTAAATGGACTTGGGGAAAATCCACTATTTCTGGGATAAGTATAAAATGTTTTGTACATTTTTGGGATCTTGCCGGGTATTTGTGACCTGGATTGGCCACTGTTGTAAACAGGATGCTGGGCTCGATGGACCTTTGGTCTTTCCCAGTATGGCAATACTTATGTACCGCAAGGCCATATAGGGCTACCAACCCATGCTCAGATGAAGCCCTGCAAAGGCTTGGAGCTCTGGGAGAGAAAATCCGCTTTGGGCTCATCAGAAGATGTCACCAGTTGACTCATCCTGCTTGTCCATGGCAAAAGCCACTTCATTGAAAGAGTTAATGAGATTTGCAGCTTTTTATCTTACCAGCCAGACCTGAGCAGAGCACCAGAAGCCCACATCTTTGATTCTTCAAATCACTCAACAGCCACAGAGAATGGATTTCATGTTAATGACTTCTAATTGCAGCAGAAAGCGCAAAGACATCCTTGCCCAAAACAGTCTTGGGAAGTAATCATATGTAACACTGATTGATTAATAGACTAAATGAGCACTGGACAGGTTATGATTATTCACACATTGTTTTCCTACACCAGCACTGCAGGAAGGTTAAAAACGGTCTGTTTCCAGAAACGGGTGCTGCCAGAATAACGCCATTTCAGCATGCAGTTTCAGAGCTGCAAGGTCACCCAGGTCAAGGAGGGAGACTGTTAGCCAGTGCTTGGTTTGGAACTTACATCCCAGTTCATTCTGGTACTTGTAATCTCTGCTGCTACCATGCAAAATATGTGCTTCGGGTCTCACATTCCAAGAGAACAGGATTGTCTGAAATTGTCTTTCTTGACCTGGGTCATTGGCTTCTCTTCATTCCAGGGGAAAAGCTATAGGTGGGTCTGGGCCCCTCCACGTTCACATCAGGCCCATCCAGGTGGGTCTGGGCCCCTCCACGTTCACATCAGGCCCATCCAGCAGCCGGTGCACCCTTCATGGAGCTAGCATGAGTTAATAATATAATTAAAGCCTATTCTGTTAACTTCATAGAATGTAGGCAAAACAAAAAGAGAGAAACAGAAAGGACAGCCACTGGTCGTTTTTTTCTTCTCCTTTAGCCGGACTCCTCACTTCCTGAGATTTGCCGGATCCTAATTCAAGGGTCCACCATAGAAACACAATACTCTTCAGACTCCTACTGATCCTGAAACAGGCTTCCCGACTACTTCCCTCTTTTCTTTACATTCAGGGGGAACTCCTGGCTGACCAATTACCCCACATTTGAGCTTATGGACTCTTCAAGCTCTTCAGCACTTACCCACCTTGCTCCTTCTCTTCCTTTGGCCCACAGGTACCTGCTCTTCCGCCACAAATAAGGATTCAAAGAAATCTTAATAGTTTTCATAAAATGCGGAAAACTTCCTTATAAGTACATAAGTATTGCCATACTGGGAAAGACCAAAGGTCCATCAAGCCCAGCATCCTGTTTCCAACAGTGTCCAATCCAGGTCACAAATACCCGGCAAGATCCCAAGAATGTACAAAACATTTTATACTGCTTATCCCAGAAATAGTGGATTTTCCCCAAGTCCATTTAATAACGGTCTATGGACTTTTCCTTTAGGAAGCCGTCCAAACCTTTTTAAAACTCCGCTAAGCTAACCACCTCTACCACATTCTCTGGCAACGAATTCCAGAGTTTGATTACACGTTGAGTGAAGAAAAATTTTCTCTGATTCGTTTTAAATTTACTACATTGTAGCTTCATCGCATGCCCCCTAGTCCTAGTATTTTTGGAAAGCGTGAACAGACGCTTCACATCTACCCGTTCAACTCCACTCATTTTATAGACCTCTATCATATCTCCCCTCAGCCGCTTTTTCTCCAAGCTGACGAGCCCTAGCCGCTTTAGCCTTTCCTCATGGGGAAGTCGTCCCATCCCCTTTATCATTTTCGTTGCCGTTCTGTGCACCTTTTCTAATTCCACTATATCTTTTTGAGATGCGGTGACCAGAATTGAACACAATATTCGACGTGCAGTCGCACCTTGGAGCGATACAAGGGCATTATAACATCCTCATTTTTGTTTTCCATTCCTTTCCTAATAATACCTAACATTTTATTTGCTTTCTTAGCCGCAGCAGCACACTGAGCAGAAGGTTTCAACGTATCATCAGCGACTACACCTAGATCCCTTTCTTGGTACGTGACTCCTAATGTGGAACCTTGCATGACATAGGTATAATTCGGGTTCCTCTTTCCCACATGCATCACTTTGCACTTGCTCACATTAAACGTCATCTGCCATTTAGACGCCCAGTCTCCCAGTCTCGTAAGGTCCGCTTGTAATTTTTCACAATCCTCCCGCGATTTAATGACTTTGAATAACTTTGTGTCATCAGCAAATTTAATTACCACACTAGTTACTCTCATCTCTACGTCATTTATAAATATGTTAAAAAGCAGCGGTCCCAGCACAGACCCCTGGGGAACCCCACTAACTACCCTTCTCCATTGAGAATACTGACCATTTAACCCTACTCTCTGTTTTCTATCTTTTAACCAGTTTTTAATCCACAGTAGAACACTACCTCCTATCCCATGACTCTCCCATTTCCTCTGGAGTCTTTCATGAGGTACTTTGTCAGACGCCTTCTGAAAATCCAGATACACAGTATCAATCGGCTACCCTTTATCCACATGTTTGTTCACCCCTTCAAAGAAATGTAGTAGATTGGTGAGGCAAGATTTCCCTTCACTAAATCCATGTTGACTTTGTCTCATTAATCCATGCTTTTGAATATGCTCTGTAATTTTGTTCTTAATAGTCTCTACCATTTTGCCCGGCACCGACGTCACACTCACCGATCTGTAATTTCCCAGATCTCC
Source organism: Microcaecilia unicolor (assembly GCF_901765095.1). Taxonomy (NCBI): domain Eukaryota; kingdom Metazoa; phylum Chordata; class Amphibia; order Gymnophiona; family Siphonopidae; genus Microcaecilia; species Microcaecilia unicolor. The sequence continues at coordinate 16,062,749 of NC_044041.1, read as the reverse complement.
TCTGGAACCTTTTTAAAAATCGGCATTACATTGGCCACCCTCCAATCTTCCGGTACCACGCTCGATTTTAAGGATAAATTACATATTTCTAACAATAGCTCCGCAAGCTCATTTTTCAGTTCTATCAGTACTCTGGGATGAATACCATCCGGTCCAGAAAGTTTGCTACTCTTCAGTTTGTAGAACTGCCCCATTACATCCTCCAGGTTTACAGAGAATTCATAAAGTTTCTCCGACTCGTCAGCTTCAAATACCATTTCCGGCACCGGTATCCCACCCAAATCTTCCTCTGTGAAGACCGAAGCAAAGAAGTCATTTAATCTCTCCGCTACGGCTTTGTCTTCCCTGATCGCCCCTTTTACTCCTCGGTCATCTAGTGGTCCAACCGATTCTTTTGCCGGCTTCCTGCTTTTAATATACCTAAAAAACATTTTATTATGTGTTTTTGCCTCCAACGCAATCTTTTTTTCGAAGTCCCTCTTAGCTTTCCTTATCAGCGCTTTGCATCAGAGGCGTATGTGGACTTTGACGGGAGGGGGGGGCCAGAGCCAGAGTGAGGAGGCACATTTTAGCCCCCCCCCCGGTGCCCTACCACTGCCGACCCCCCCTGCCATTGCCGGACCCCCCCCCAGCCGCCAACAACCCTCTCCACCTCCCTCCTGCCGCCAACCCTCCACCGCCACCATCGCCTACCTTTGCTGGCGGGGGACCCCAACCCCCGCCAGCTGAGGTCCTTCTGTTGCAAAGCTGGTGGGGACGTCAGAACAGGAAGCTTTGCTGCAATGGAAGAGAGGATCTCAGCTGGCGGGGGTTGTGTTCCCCTGCCAGCTTTGCAACGGAAGAAGAGAGGACCTCGGCTGGCGGGGGTTGGGGTCCCCCGCCAGCTTTGCAACGGAAGGACCTTGGCTGGCGGGGGTTGGGTGGGTTCCCCCGCCAGCAAAGATAGGTGACGGCGATGGCGGGTTGGCGGCGGGATAGAGAGGGTCATCGGTAGGGGGGTCCAGGGCCAAATCTACAGGGGCCCAGGCCCCCGTGGCCCCACGCAGATACGCCCCTGCTTTGCATTTGACTTGACATTCCTTATGCTGTCTCTTATTATTTTCAGTCGGTTCCTTCTTCCATTTTCTGAAGGATTTTCTTTTAGCTCTAATAGCTTCCTTCACCTCACTATTTAACATTGCCGGCTGTCATTTGGTCTTTCATCCTCCTTTTTATGTATTGCTATGATATGTTTTATTATATTCTGCACACCACAATGAACCCTTCCAGGGAAATTGCTGGTTTATAAATATTGTATGAAAATTGATATGTCTTTTAAATAAAACATATACATGAATCAACACTGGCAAGTCACAATCTGCAGACCTTACTCAACTTTCTTTCCAGGGCCAGAAAGGAGATAAGACCTGAATGCACAATTTTTCCTTTAAGAGTCTTCCCTCTGCATGACCCCAAACCGCCTTTCCTTTGACCATCCAGCCTGCTTCTAGGAGGAAGAAAAGAGGAAAAAGACCTCATCCCTCCCCAAACACCCAAATTTACAGAATAAATGACCTATCACTCCACCTTAGGCCACCTCCCAGTGAGGAAAACCAGTTGCTCTATACATTGCCTTTGAGGTATATTACTCGTAGTTACAGAAGGCAGGGTTATCCCTGAAAGACAATCATGTTACACAGGACAGAAGCATTGGATGTGTCACCGCCACCTGAAACTCAATATGTCCAAAACTGAGCTCCTTATCTTCCCACCTAAACCAACCTCTCCCCTTCCCCCGTTCTCTATTTCTGTCGACAACACTCTCATTCTTCCTGTCTCGTCTGCTCGCAACCTTGGGGTCATCTTCGACTCCTCCCTCTCCTTCTCTGCCCATATTCAACAGATTGCTAAAACCTGCCGTTTCTTCCTTTATAACATTGCCAGAATTCGCCCTTTCCTTTCTGAACACGCTATCAAAACCCTCATCCACACTCTTGTCACCTCTCACTTAGACTACTGCAACTTGCTTCTCTCAGGTCTCCCACTTAGCCATCTCTCTCCTCTTCAATCTGTTCAAAACTCTGCCGCACAACTAATATTTCGCCAAAGTCGTTATGCCCATATCAGCCCTCTCCTGAAATCGCTTCACTGGCTCCCTATCCGTTTCCGTATACAATTCAAGCTCCTCTTGTTGACCTACAAGTGCATTCACTCTGCAGCCCCTCACTACCTCTCCACCCTCATCTCTCCCTACACTCCTTCCCTAGAACTCCGTTCGCTAGGCAAATCTCTCCTTCTCCTCCATCGCTAACTTCAGACTCCGCTCCTTCTATCTCGCCGCACTTTATGCCTGGAATAGGCTTCCTGAGCCATTACGTCTAGCTCCATCCCTGGCTGCCTTCAAATCCGGGCTAAAGGTCTACCTGTTTGATGCTGCTTTTGACTCCTGACTTGTAACTTTTATCTTATCCTTATGTGTCCTTCTGTCTGGCCTTCCCTTATCCTTTTTGGTCCTGTCTGTTTGTCCTGATTTAGATTGTAAGCTCTTTTGAGCAGGGACGTCTTTCTTTCTTCTTCATGTTCAATTGTAAAGCACTGTGTACAACTGGTAGCGCTATAGAAGTGATTTATAGTAGTAGTAGTAGGATACACTGGCCTTCTCCAACAAAGGGATCAGCCAATGAGTGACACGTGTTAGGACTGGCTATTTTATTCCATATTAAAGCTTTTACCTTTAAAGGTTCTTGTGAAAACTCATTAATAGTGCATGTAGATATACATAATGTATAAAGCACCAGCGCAAATGTTAATTGGACATTCTGTACGGTTTTGTGTACCGACCAGAAAGCTGTTCTCTCTCTGTGTTTTCTATCCATTTTTCAAATGAGATTTCAAAAATTGCAATCTATATAAAACCAAAGAAATCTCCAAATTTTGTGTTTCTGTCATTTGCAAAGCATGCTGGTCTCCAGATGTACACGCCTGTTTGTTCTGCTAGTTCATTGGACTTCAATCTCACTCCCGGGGGGAGGGGGGGGGGGGGTAAATTTCACTCTTTGGGACAGACCAACCAATCTGCCTCCTACCAGAAACCAGCTTACTTGTAGTTGACAACCACAGTAAAGCTTTGCTTCAAAATCACATATTCCTAAAATAAACAAATAGATAACGTAAAAAGAAAGTGATTACTTTTCTTGCTGCATTTTAAGCTTAAAAATAACTTGTGGCTGCCTTGTTCATACTCCTCTGACCCTGTTAACAGGGAAGAATTACTTAACGAACTCTGTGGCTTCACCGGATTTGGCACTTTGCAGCAAGAAACATTTGATTCCTCTTGACTCCTTTGGAAGAGGAAGGACAGAAGACAATACCTGGACAGAGTTGTTGGCCAGCTCCAGTTCTGCCAGAAACCTGTTTTGCCCGGTTATGCGCAAGGATGGACTTGTAGTTCTGATCTCCCTTAACAGTGCCACGAGATTAAAGCTCCCAACTGGATCCAGATTCATAGGACAGGCTTGATCCAGTCCTGGGTTTACCCCAGTGCTTGCTGGGACTTTTAGTCTTGCTTTTCTTAGGGAAATGCAATAGAGAAATCAGAACTACAATTCCCTGCATGCAATGGGGTAAACCAAGGCCTGGATCAAACCTGTCCTATGAATCTAGATCCATTTGAGGGGAGATATGATAGAGGTCTATAAAATAATGAGTGGAGTTGAATGGGTAGAAGTGAAGCGTCTGTTTATGCTTTCCAAAAATACTAGGACTAGGGGGCATGCGATGAAGCTACAATGTAGTAAAATTAAAACGAAGAAAATGTTTCTTCACTCAACGTGTAATTAAACTCTGGAATTCGTTGCCAGAGAATGTGGTAAAGGCGGTTAGCTTAGCGGAATTTTAAAAAGGTTTGGACGGCTTCCTAAAGGAAAAGTCCACAGACCATTATTAAATGGACTTGGGGAAAATTCACTATTTCTGGGATAAGCAGTATAAAATGTTTTGTACTTTTTTGGGATCTTGCCGGGTATTTGTGACCTGGATTGGCCACTGTTGGAAACAGGATGCTGGGCTTGATGGACCTTTGGTCTGTCCTAGTATGGCAATACTTATATACTTGCAGAGCCGGTGGTTGGGAGGCAGGGATAGTGCTGGGCAGACTTATAGGGTCTGTGCCCTCAAGAGGACAGGTACAAATCAAGGTAGGGTATACACAAAAAGTAGCACATATGAGTTTATCTTGTTGGGCAGACTGGATGGACCGTGCAGGTCTTTTTCTGCCGGCATCTACTATGTTACCTGGGATTACTACTACTACTACTACTACTATTTAGCATTTCTATAGCGCTACAAGGCATATGCAGCGCTGCACAAACATAGAAGAAAGACAGTCCCTGCTCGAAGAGCTTACAATCTAATAGACAAAAAATAAAAAATAAGCAAATCAAATCAATTAATGTGAACGGGAAGGAAGAGAGGAGGGTAGGTGGAGGCGAGTGGTTACGAGTCAAAAGCAATGTTAAAGAGGTGGGCTTTCAGTCTAGATTTAAAGGTGGCCAAGGATGGGGCAAGACATAGGGGCTCAGGAAGTTTATTCCAGGCGTAGGGTGCAGCGAGACAGAAGGCGCGAAGTCTGGAGTTGGCAGTAGTGGAGAAGGGAACAGATAAGAAGGATTTATCCATGGAGCGGAGTGCACGGGAAGGGGTGTAGGGAAGGACGAGTGTGGAGAGATACTGGGGAGCAGCAGAGTGAATACATTTATAGGTTAGTAGAAGAAGTTTGAACAGGATGCGAAAACGGATAGGGAGCCAGTGAAGGGTCTTGAGGAGAGGGGTAGTATGAGTAAAGCGACCCTGGCGGAAGATGAGACGGGCAGCAGAGTTTTGAACCGACTGGAGAGGGGAGAGGTGACTAAGTGGGAGGCCAGCAAGAAGCAGATTGCAGTAGTCTAAACGAGAGGTGACAAGGGTGTGGATGAGGGTTTTGGTAGAGTGCTCGGAAAGAAAGGGGCGGATTTTACGGATGTTGTAAAGAAAGAAACGACAGGTCTTGGCGGTCTGCTGGATATGAGCAGAGAAGGAGAGAGAAGAGTCAAAGATGACCCCAAGGTTTCGAGCTGAGGAGACAGGGAGAATGAGAGAACCATCAACAGAAATAGAAAACGGGGGGAGCGGGGAGGTGGGTTTGGGGGGGAAAATGAGAAGCTCGGTTTTGGTCATATTTAATTTCAGGTGGCGTTGAGACATCCAGGCAGCAATGTCAGACAAGCACGCTGAAACTTTGGTTTGGATGCAAGGTGAGATATCAGGGGTAGAAAGGTAGATTTGGGAGTCATCAGCATAGAGATGGTAGGAAAAGCCATGAGATGAGATTAATGAACCAAGGGAAGAAGTGTAGATAGAAAAGAGGAGGGGACCAAGAACAGAACCCTGAGGTACGCCGACAGGCAGAGGGATAGAAGTAGAAGAGGATCCACCAGAGTGAACACTAAAGGTGCGGAGGGAGAGGTAGGAAGAGAACCAGGAAAGGACAGAGCCCTGGAATCCAAGTGAGGACAGGGTATCGAGAAGTATGCTGTGATCGACAGTGTCAAAAGCAGCGGAAAGATCAAGAAGAATGAGGATGGAATATTGACCTCTGGATTTAGCCAATAATAGGTCATTGGAGACTTTAGTAAGCGCAGTTTCGGTTGAGTGGAGAGGGCGAAAACCAGATTGTAATGGGTCAAGAATAGCATGTGAGGAGAGAAAATCAAGGCAGCGGCGGTGAACAGCACGCTCAAGTAATTTGGAGAGAAAAGGAAGGAGGGAGATGGGTCGGTAATTAGAGGGACAAGTAGGGTCAAGTGAAGGCTTCTTAAGGAGAGGTGTGACCACAGCATGTTTAAAGGCAGCAGGGACAGTCGCAGTGGAAAGTGAGAGGTTGAGAATGTGACAGATAAAAGGAATAAGAGTAGGAGAGATGGCATTAAGAAGGTGGGTGGGAATGGGATCTGAGGAACAGGTGGTACATTTTGAGGAAGAAAGGAGAAGTGTAGTTTCCTCAATAGTAACTTCAGGAAAGGAGGAAAGGGAATGAGGGGAAGAAGAGAGAGGGGAACGGACTAGTGGAGGGAGAGCTGGTGAGGTAGAGAAAGCAAGGTTTATCTTTTGAACCTTGTTGTGAAAGAATTCAGCAAGGGTCTGAGGAGATAATGAAGGGGGAGTTGGGGGAGGGGGCACCTTGAGGAGAGAGTTCAATGTGGTGAAGAGAAGTCGAGGATTAGAGCCAAGAGAGTTGGTCAGTTGGATATAATAATCCTGTTTGGCACGTAAAAGAGCAGATTGGAAGGAGGTCAGCATGAACTTAAAGTGTAAGAAATCAGCAAGGGCCCGAGATTTCCGCCAGAGGCGTTCGGCGGAGCGGGTACAGGAACGTAGGTAGCGGATATTAGAAGTCAGCCAAGGTTGGGGTTTTGTACGCCTTACAGGGCGGGTCATCAAAGGTGCAAGAGTGTCTAAGGCAGAGGATAGAGTATTGTTGTAAGAAGAAACAGCCTCGTTGACAGACGTGGATGGTGCCACAGTAGAGAGGAGGTTTGAAACATGGGAGGATAGAGATGAAGGGTCAATATTGTGAAGATTCCTAGATAAATTAGATAGGATAGGACGGGACTGGGAGGGAGGAGATTTAAGTGTGAAAGTTATAAGATGGTGATCAGAGGAGGGATGATCAGAGGCAAGGAAACTAGAAGGTGAACAGTTGGAGGAGAAGATGAGATCAAGGCAGTGACCATTTTGATGAGTGGGGGAGGTGGAGCATAGTTGGAATCTTGCTACTCTTTGAGGTTCCACATGGAATGTTGCTACACTTTGAAATTCTGCATGGAATCTTGTTGTTCTTTAGCATTCTAGAATCTTTGTTACTCTTCAGGATTCCGGAATATTAATATTCTTTGGAGTTCTACATGGAATGTTGCTACTCTTTGGGTTTCTGCCAGGTACTTGTGACCTGGATTGGCCACTGTTGGAAACAGGATGCTGGGCTCGATGGACCTTTGGTCTGTCCCAGTACTTATGTAGTTGGCAGTCTTACTATAGATGCACAAATTTTAAATCCAATCCTGACCATGACCTAACAGTAGCTGAGCTGGAGCCTAGATTTTGGCATAAACAACACAGACAATTGCTTATGTTGAAAATTTTGAAGACACCGTGTCAACGGCCTGCAGTAGCAATGCTAACTCGGAGAAATGTCAATGCAGGCCAGATCCTAAGCTAATATGGTCACAGGCCCTGCAGTGGCCCTGCCCTTGACTCAGATTTCCATGGTAACAGGAAGCTCAGGTGAGTTGGTCTTGCCCTTACTGGCTACAAATCTTCAAGGCCAGCAGGATGTAATGCAAAAAGAGGCCATGTACTACTACTACTAGAGACAGTCCCTGCTCAACAGAGCTTACAATCTAATTAGGACAGACAAACAGAACAAATAAGAGATAAGGGCAAAGAGTAGCAAGATTCCGGAACCCCAAAGAGTAGCAAGATTCCAGAATCCCAAAGACTACTACTACTACTTATCATTTCTATAGCGCTACTAGACATACACAGCGCTGTACACTTGAACATGAAGAGACAGTCCCTGCTCGAAAGAGCTTACAATCTAATTATGACAGACAAACAGGACAAACAAGAAATAAGGGAATATTAAAGTGAGTATGATAAAATAAGGGTTCTGAACATGTGAATAAGGGTTAGGAGTTAAAAGCAGCATCAAAAAGGTGGGCTTTTAGCTTAGATTTGAAGACGGCCAGAGATGGAGCTTGACCTACCGGCTCAGGAAGTCTATTCCAAGCATATGGTGCAGCAAGATAAAAGGAAGTGTCTGGAGTTAGTGGTGGTGGAGAAGGGTGCAGATAAGAAGGAAGGGAAAATTTGGGCAGGGGTGATCCAGGAAAAAAAACTCTTCCAAAGATCTCTTGGGGGCAAGGAATAGTGTCTACAGATGCCCAAGTTTTAGGTGTAGCTCCTAACATATGAATTTTATAAGGGATCCCCTGTTACTAATTCCTCTGATAAAGTCATAGGCGTAGTTTGGGAAGGGCTCGAGGGGAGGCAGTGCCCCTGAAATGTTGAGGGTGCTAATGCTGGATTGGTCCCCCTTCCTTTCATTGCAAATATGACCTCCTTACTCTTTGCAGCTTCGCCCTCACAAAGTAAGTAGGCAAACTGTGTATATGGATAAAGGAATCACGTCTTCCTGCATTATAGGATCCTTGCGTAACGAAACTAATGTAAGTACATCTCCTGGGAAGCTGTTCTGATAGAGCAATCACTGGGCCCAGTATCGCAGAGTACTCTGGACAACAGGGTAAGGATAAAAACCTTCCCTGTATAAACCCCTCTGGTAGAACGATCACAGCTTACAGTGTCACAGGACAAAGTGTGTGACATGGTCATTGAAAGAAAAAGGCTGCATTATTTGTGTTGTATATTTTTCCCCCATTTGCAAAACAATATAACCCTCTTTCTCTGTGCAGCTCAGCTGTGCTTGTGAGATTCTGTTGCTGGCAGAAGGGTTGGGAGGGGGAGATGGGAGCGGGGAGCGCAGGGAAAGGGAGGCTGGGAGGGGAGCTGAGAGCCGATGCTGAAGTGTGCAGGGTTTCAGTCTCTTGGTGATGTTAAGTGCCTTACTCAGTGCGGTAAGTCAATTACTGAGTTCTTTGCAGGTAATTGAGTGTCCAGAATGAGACCTTTCAGACATTAATCAGATTCCGGCCCATTTCTGTAAAGCCAGCAACCACTCAATCAGGGGACTTGACATATATAGTCAAGTCAGACAAGTCCCCAGCTTCTCCCTCCTGCTTTTCTCGGCCTTTCACCTGCTCCTGTCCCTCCTTCCATTTTCCATTCCTCATTGTCTCGTCCTTCTCCAATCTCTCCTTTTCTTTAACATTTCCCTTCTACTGTCTCTCACCTTTTCCTCCTCCTTCCTATCTTAGCCTCACAGGCCTTCTCCTTCCCCCACTCTTAGCAGCTTCTCTTTCCTCTTTCCTTCTCATCCCACATCTCCTTCTGTGTCATCTTCTTCCTCGGTCTTTAGCCTCCTTCTTTACGTGCTCCTTTAACTTTTGCTTCCTTTGATCTCTCTCTGCTTTGTCTTTGGCCAACTTCTTCCCTTCCCTTCCTTCCTTGGCTTCTTCAGCTATTCATCTTCTTCTCCCCCTCCATCATTCCATAGTCTCTTTCATGTTCTACCTTTATCCATCTTTATCATACATCACTTTATCTTAACTTGCAACAGAGGAGTAGAGCGCAGACTCTCTGTGCTACGTTTACCTTCTTAGCCTCTTCCTCCATCTCTTCCCTAAAAATACAAAATCCTTGCCATCTTACGGACATATCACCCCCACACACTTAAAATTCTATACCCACCTAGCTGCCAACTACATTTTTTTTTGTTACATTTGTACCCCGTGTTTTCCCACTCATGGCAGGCTCAATGCGGTGGGCAATGGAGGGTTAAGTGACTTGCCCAGAGTCACAAAGAGCTGCCTGTGCCGGGAATTGAACTCAGTTCCTCAGGACCAAAGTCCACCACCCTAACCACTAGGCCACTCCTCCACATTGTATTCCTCTTGACATATTAGTTTCAAATGGCGGCACCTCCCAAACTGTTTAAATAGAACCGATAGGCTATCTGAAGGACCAAGCATTTGCACCCTCAGTAGCAACTTTGGATGGGACCTGCCAGTGGGAGCTAGTGAGTCATCTCATTTCTGTCACTCATCAGCTGCAAGAAGCCAGGGAAGAGATGGAGGAAGAGGCTAAGAAGGTAAAGGTAACACAGCGAGTCTGCGCTATGCTCCTCTGTTGCAATTTAAGATAAAGTGATGTATGATAAAGATGGATAAAGGCAGAACATGAATGAGACAATGGAATGATGGAGGGGGAGAAGAAGATGAAAAGCTGAAGAAGCCAAGGAAGAAAGGGAAGAAGTTGGCCAAAGACAAAGCAGAGAGAGATCAAAGGAAGTAAGAAATTAAAGGAGCAGGTAGAGGAGGAGGATAAAGACTGAGGAAGAAAATGACACAGAAGGAGATGTGGGATGAGAAGGAAAGAGGAAAGAGAAGCTGCTAAGAGTGGGGGAAGGAGAAGGCCTGTGAGGCTAAGATAGGAAGGAGGAGGAAAAGGTGAGAGACAGTAGAAGGGAAATGTTAAAGAAAAGGAGAGATTGGAGAAGGACGAGACAATGAGAAATGGAAAATGGAAGGAGGGACAGGAGCAGGTGAAAGGCTGAGGACTTGTCTGACTTGACTATATATGTCAAGTCCCCTGATTGAGTGGTTGCTGGATTTACAGAAATGGGCCGGAATCTGATTAATGTCTGAAAGGTCTTATTCTGGACACTCAATTACCTGCAAAGAACTCAGTAATTGACTTACCGCACTGAGTAAGGCACTTAACATCACCAAGAGACTGAAACCCTGCACACTTCAGCATCGGCTCTCAGCTCCCCTCCCAGCCTCCATCAGTTCCTTTCCCTGCGCCCCGGGTGGCAGCCGACCTAGGATCGTCACTGACTTTGGTAGGTGTTTCTAACTCTGTAGTCTGCTTCTTATCTACTGGTCCCTCGTTGCTGACTTTGCCTGTACCTGTATTACCCTTCTGCCTGCCTACTGACTTTCGCCTGTACCTGGATTACTCTGTTGCCTTCCGCCTGCCTTGCCTGTACCTGGATTACTCTCTTGCCTGCCGCCTGCCTTTCGCCTGTACCTGGATTACTCTGTTGCCTGCCGCCTGCCTTGCCTGTACCTGAATTACTCTCTTGCCTGCCACCTGCCTTCTGACTTGTCTGTACCTGGATTACTCTCTTGCCTGCCGCCTGCCTACTGACTTTCGCCTGCATCTGGATTACTCTCTTGCCTGCCGCCTGCCTACTGACTTTCGCCTGTACGTGGATTACTCTCTTGCCTGATGCCTGCCTACTGACTTGCCTGAACCTGGATTACTCTCTTGCCTGATGCCTGCCTACTGACTGCCACTTGTTCCTGGATTACTCTCTTGACCAAGAAAGCACAAAGGCAGATGATCTGCAAACTCCAAGATGGAAAACAGAGCAGATTGTTGAAAACCAAAATATGTTTTATTGATGAAAATCAATTAGAATATTTTATGTATATTCTAATTGATTTTCATCAATCAAACATATTTTGGTTTTCAATGATCTGCTCTGTTTGTTTTACTCTCTTGACCTACTGCCTGCCTGGCCAATACATTCATTACCCCGCTTCCAGCTCCGTCCTGTAAGTCCTGCAGGCCACCTGCACCTAGGGGCTCAACCTCTGGGGAACGGCGGTCAGCGCAGGTGAAACCTGGGGTTGTCCAGCCGCCAAGCAGAACGTGGCCGGAGTACCGGGCTCAGCAGCGCTCTATTTGGTACAAGAACTCACAAGTCTGACAATTTGATGTTGCTGGTAGTGGAAACTACTTCCAAGTCTGAGGTAGATGTTAAGGTGACAAGTCAAGAAAATTAAAACTCAGCTACAGCAACAGGTCGCCCAGGATGAATATGATAAGAAACACTCTGAATTATTGAATGCTATGCAGACATTCCATGAGACATTGCGTGTTCAGTTTTGAAGGCTGTATCTTGCTAAGGCCATAAAAAAATTTTAAGTGATTCAGAGAAAGGCGACAAAAATGATATGGGGTTTGCGCCACAAGACGTATGAGGAGAGACTTGATGACCTGAAGACGTACACCCTGGAGGAAAGGAGAAACAGGGGTGATATAATATAGAAATTCAAATATTTGAAAGGTGTCAATCTACAAGCAAACCTTTTCCAGAGTCGGGAAGGTGGTATAGAACTAGAGGACATGAATTTAGATTGCAGTGGGGGCAGACTCAGAAATAACATCTGAAAGTTCTTTTTCACAAAGATGGTGGTAGATACCTGGAATGCCTCTTGCGCAAGGGGGAACTAGAGGAACTGAAGTGAGCAGGACATCGAATGAGGCGGATGGTGAACACACACACGCTAGCCTTTCTAGTGTCCGACACTCCACCCCCTTGGACTGGTGACAGTACCCCGATTGGGGTGATGTATAAAAATAGACATTGAATATATATATATATATATGCAACGATGGAGACCTGAAGTGATCTAGAGACAGTGTTAATTTGTTGAATTGATCAATCAGTTGAGCGGCGTTGGAGCCGTACTCTGGAGAGCTGTTGCTAAAGAGAGATTTGGTGAATTAAATGGACACTAAAGAGCTAAATATACATCAGGATCAGAACTATATATTTATGTACACATGTGATTACTAGTTACTGTATATAACAAGTTAAATAATATGCGTTCAAGTGTGTGGCTGGAGTAGGAGGCATGTGATTGTGAGTGGCGTGAGTGTTAGTAGGATGAATGGTAATTAGGGGTATTGAATGTAATAAAATGGTTTGAGAATGAAAACTAGTGGAGTACGTTTTTGTATATTGTCGTAAATTGATTGCCAAAATGCAGTTGTGTCCATTTTACCTCTGGTTTGGTAAGATTTTTTTTCATCAGCTTTGAGATGCCCATTCTTCAGCCAATGTAGGGTCAGATTTAATTTGAAGTGATCTGACCATGGAATTTCTGTCCATTTGTGGTCAATGACTTTAATGATTTGGTCTGATGCGAATTTATAGGTTAGCAGGTCAAGTGTGTGGCCTTTTCTATGGGTGGCATTTGGATGTGGCCATTCGAAATCTCATAGTTGGAAAAATTCCTTACAATCTTGGACACCAGTTGAGTTTGGGTCTTCTAAATGAAGGTTTATGTCCCCAATGACTAGTATGTTTGAGTTAGATGTACAAGTGGCCGATATGAAATCCATTAGGGTTATATATGCTTCACGCCAAGTGCCTGGCGGACTGTAGAATAGGACGTAATTTAGATTGCCGGCTACACTTTTATGTTGCAATCTGATTGAGGCAATTTCTAGTTGAGGTGTGATTGATTCAGCAGGGGTCCAGGTGACTTATCACTCTATCTTGCTGATTTGACTCAGTACGTCTTTCAGGTTCACCAAGATTTCTTTCAGTTCCTTCACATCATCACCCTTGAAAACCATTTCCAGTACAGGTAGATCTCTTACATCTTTTTCCATAAAGACCTAAGCAAAGAACTAATTCAATCTCTCCGCTATGGCCTTGTCACCCCTGAGTGCCCCTTTTGCTCCTTTATGATCTAATGATGCCATGGATTCCCTCACAGGATTTCTACTTCTGATGTACCTGAAAAAGGTGTTACTATGAGTTTTTCTTCATATTGTTTTAGCCTTATCGATGCTTTGCCTTGTTAGAGTGACTTCTGCATACATGTTGTTTTTAATTCTATGATCTACTTTGCTGTTCACCCTATAAGGTTGTTGATCAAATATCAAACTTCAAACCTTAAACCTCATTGTTAAGGTGCGCAGGCTGAAGATTGAGCCAATGGGTGCAATCAGCCAGCCCTGAACCTCACCAAAATGACATACTGTCCATTGGAGAGTTCCAAGGCCAACTGGTGCAGACAGAGAGAGAAAGGAAGCCCAAGTCAGGGAGAAAAGGCAGAAAGAGGAAGAAGTGAATGTGCAGAAGAGGATGAAGCCAAGGCAAAGAGAGAGCTATTATTTATTGCAGATTCCAGTGGAGTTCACAGATGCATTTTTCCAGTTCTCCATCTCTGCAACACTTCTTATCTAATACTTATCTCCCTGTGATGCTTGCTTAACTCAATTTCTTTTCCACCAGCAAGATTTTTTCAGATCTAATTAGACTTATGTTTCCTTTTACCTTGTAATTTGATATGATTTCTCTGCTTCTCGTGGGACCGGGGAAAGGGGGGGGTAAGATGATGACAAATGAGCTTAGTAAAGCTCAAGTAATCATACTGTCTATTTGCACACTCCCAGTTCCTCAGGTCCCCAGTGTCTTTAGCATAAACATTCTCATTTCCAGCATGTTCTCCATGGCACCTGATATTCCATGGAATGACTAGTAATTTCTATTTTTTTTTTAATAATCTGTCTTGCTGTGAAAGCCTTTGCACTCTAAGGAGACAGTTGCATTGGTAAAGCTGTATGTGGTATCAACACTGGAACAGCAGGGGGTGCTGCAGGGAGGGACAGATATGTTGGTACAGGTCTATGTGGTAACAGTACTGGAACAGCAGGGGGTGCTGCAGGGAGAAATGAAGCAAATTGGTGAGGCAAGACTTCCCATGGCTGAAACCATGCTGAATATCCAACTTAAACCAAGTTTGGCTAAGTGTTCCATAATTTTATTGTTGCTCTTTTGAGCACAGCACACCCAATACAGTACCGCTCCTTTCTTTTCGTAGCCTAAATGCATGATCATACATTTTTTTTTGGACATTAAATCATAGCTGCCAGATTCTAGACCATATTTTGTTAGATAACTCCTCTTCTTGTCCACACCATCCAGGGTGTTTACCCTATTGCAGATTTTGGTATCATCCACCAAGCCATGAATCGTCCACAACATCCCTTCTACAATGGCAGTTACAACCCTAACCACCTTATCTTTAGCTACTGTTGCCTAGTACATCACTATGTAATTCTTAAAAGACAGCATTCCAAAACAGAGGCAACAGTATTCCAGATTCTTCCTCTCTGTGAACAGCATTTAATTATAGGTAACACAGCTCCAGGTCATCATGGACAGGCTAACCCGATCCTGGTTTTATTCCATTGCATGCGTGGACTACTTGCTCTGCTCTTCTTAGGGAAGTCAGAACTACAAGTCCAAGGATGCAATGGGGTAAAACCAGGAATGGCTCAACCTGGAGTCATCTGGTAGCCCTAGTGCGTGGAACATGTCACCAGAAGTAGCCACAGCAGGAAGATGAATTAAAGTCACCAATGTAATAAGTGGTGTATTCCTTAGCATGGTGATGGCTTACTCAGGATTTTCACACACTAATACAACTACCTGATGCAGTAAGGTTCAGTATGGAAAAAAATCTAGAGTGAAAAAGCAAAGCAAAAAAAAAAAAAAAATACAAAGGATAATGTGGTCTGCATGCTCCCAGTGTAAAAAACAAACAAAAAAAAATAACAAAAAACCAACAAAACAGTTACATTTTTGCTGTTTGCACTTAGCACTGAATCTTTACTACAATCCTAGACCTGTACTGGGAATTAATACTGGCCATAAACAAGTCTGTTAATTGCACCCCCTCCCCCCCATCCCAACACAACCCTTTAGTCAGAAGGGCCACTTGCTCCCTTATTTGGCAAGCTGAACCCTAGCGGTATCTTCTGACAGAGAATATAAACAACCAGTTTTCCACAGACAAAAAATATATACCATATATGCTTAACATAAGGTAGCAGTTACGGCATCATGTCATTACTGTAGACTAGGAAGGAAAAATTAATTGTTTCCACACCCAATTTGTGAACTGTTTAGTAGATTCTTCTGACAGCCAGCCAGGGGTCATTTTCCGAGACAGCGGTGGAGGAAGATGATGGGACCTAGTGTATTACTGGTCCACAGGGAGCCCTGTAACTTTGCAGCCTCTCCCATTAAGGGCCTCCCTGTGTCTGGTGCCCATGACAGGTGTGCTCTGGACCTGACAGCTTCTGTAAAGGTGCCGTTTTTCCTTTCTCCTTTCCTGTCAATGAATTCATTGACAGAAGAGGAGAAGAAAATAAGATTTCTACCCAATGCATGTTATTGCAGTGGAGTGCATCAGTTTTTCTGTCAGTGCACATTTTTAGCTGCATACTAACTTGCACTGCATTAGTTGATTGTATAAGGAGTAAAACTTTAGCACGTGCTTTGGGAAACTGTGCACCAGCTTTTTAAAAAAAAAAATGTATTAATTTAAATTTTACAATAAAGTATATACTTGCACAGAAAGGTATACTACAAAAAATAGTTCTTAAGTAAATAAAAAAAATATAATAGTTACTCTCAAGTCCTCTAAATTAGATCCAAGATTAACATAAGTGGGATTATTGTACAGGAAATATTATCATTCGCAAGAAAAAGAAAACCTGTTCATGATGTAACAAAAAAAAAAACAAACAAAAAAAAAAGATTGTTTATCCATTAACAGAGTTCATTAATACTTATGTAAATAACATTCTCTTCATGCCAATGATCTTTTGGCCACAAGAAATTCTGTTAATTGTGATGGCTCAAAAAGTACATATTTTAATCGACTGACAACGTACTACACATTTACAAGGGTAACGCAGATAGAAAGTTGCACCAATCTGAAGAACTCCTAATTTAAGCAATAAAAATTGACATCTTTTTTGAGTTTCTTTTGCTACATCTGGGAAAATACGTATTTTGTGTCCCATAAACTCCTTATCCTTAAAGAACATTTTCATTATTCATGTTTTGTCCAAAGTTAAAGCCACAGAAGCCAGTAAAGTAGATGATGAAACCAAGTCTATATCAGAAGATTCCAAAATTGCTGACACATCCAAAGGTGGGCCAGCTTGTCCAGCGGCTGTTGAGGCTCCAAGTGGCTTACTCGGCAAATAGTAGACCTGGGAGAAAGGGGGAATAGCTTCATCCGAAGCACCAAATATTTCTTTTATGTACCTTCTCAACATTTCCCTAGGTGTTACCGATAATTACCCTAGGGAAACTCAAAAATCTTAAATTATTAATTCTCAGGGAATTTTCTAGCGATTCAATTTTCCTTCGCATATTTGTTGCATCTTTCATTGTAGTTGTTTGAATTTCTTGAATTCTAACCAGATCTTTCCCCTGAGTCACAACTTTCTCCGACATTTGCTTCATACCCGTTTCTACTATTTCCGACTTCTCTTCTAATTTTATTATCTGAGTTTCCAAGTCCACAATTCGAGGATATAGAATTTTTCCCAGATTTGCAATTAAAACCCACAAGTTATCAAGGGTAACCTCTGATGGTTTCACCTCCAAAAAAAAAAAAAAAAACTTAGAAAGAATGAAATTTGTACCTTATCAGATGAAAAATTTAAAACAGATATTTCTTCACCTGTAGCCAACTGATCTCCCGCAGCGACTGATGACTTCTCCGCTACTTGTTGGGAACTAAAAAAAAACAAACTTTTAGCTCCCTGGTTTTGTTCTTTAGGCCCCACACGTTCAACCTCAGCTTCTGTTCCTGGCTGCTGAGAGGACGCTGCCAACATCGGAGAACTTGTGCTACGGGGCTGCAGGGGAGGAGCTCTTGGATCGGGGCTCAAGGTCACATCCAGCACCGGCGTTGTACCAGGGCCTCCACTCGCACTGGGCATCGCAAACGTGCTACCCACCGATCCCTCAGACATTCCAGACCTCCTCAAACAGGATTCGATAGAACCTGCCGTCAAAGCAGGACACCGGCCTGGGGTCCCCGTGGCTGCCGGCTTCCCCCCGCGTTTTGGCGTTTCTCAAAATTGAAAACGAAGAAAGCGTGGAGGACCCGCTACAGGTTCAATCCGCCATCTTGGATCCAACTGTGCACCAGCTTATTAATCAGCTTTTTGGAGTCTGAAAACTATCACAGATGATTAAAGAACAAAAACTGAGAAGCAAGCAAACTGGATTCCACTGAGGAGGCTAATTACACCACATTTATTGCTGGCTTAACCATGAATTGTTGGGCAGACCGGATGGACCGTTCAGGTCTTTATCTGCCGTCATCTACTACGTTACATCTTGGAAAGCGGCAGGGCAGAAGTCCAGTAGCAAACAAAAATACTGAGTTGGTCACCAGGACTCAAGGCTACTGTGGCATAAATTAACAAGAGATTTTTGTTTCCGTAAAAGAGAACATTTCACTTTTATTAAATACAAATTAACAGAATAAAAAGGAAAGGAATTCAACCAAATATACATAGAAAACAACTCCACAAACTCGTTTCAAAAATGTCCAAGTTCCAGGAGATCCTGCCTCTTTTTCACCTGCAATGTCAGGAGCACCTTCCATCCTGCAGAAATTAATTTAAGATCAAGAGTATTTGCCTTCTCGAAGTTATCTCCCAGAAGAACCTTTTGGCTCATTTTTGGGGTGAGCCACATTTCTGGGGATTTATTCCTGGCATGTTCAGAACTGTAAAAATTCACACATACAACTATGTTGTACATTATTGCTTAAAAGTCACATTAAATGACATTTGACTTGATTTCCCGCTGGATTTGCCAACTCCCCATGCCTTCCTCCAACTGTACAACAGCAGATTTCAATTAATTTTTTTTTTTTTTTTACTTTACAGGGGTTCGATAAAATAAAATAAGCTTTCCTTATTTGTCCATTCAAAGGTTGAAATTCTGTTTATTCCAAGAGAAACAGTGGTTTATTGCTCTCTGCATTACTCCTGGGAGCTCTAATACAGAGCTGGGATTACAGGGTCATAACCATGACCCGCTTTCTCCTGGAGGAACAGCCAGTCAGTAGCCACTGGATAAACAGGCCGCAGGTGTTCACCAGTCCTGTATCAGAAAAACCTATTACAAGGAAGACTGATGTCAACGTTTGTGTGAATGGAGGCGAGGATTCATCTGCAGCAGCCACTCTATCATCTCCAGCAGGTATGGCATGTTGTAGTGCCGGGCAATATTTTTAAATACAGAAATCTGCTCTACAAATACCTGTGGAATAAAGAGGGGAAAAAAAAAGGGGGGAAATGCTGTTACAGGAGACATGCCAACTCGACAGACTGTTTTTAGGACACTTTTGAGTTTGTTTGAGCCAATACAGCCTGGACAGTGTTGCTAAGGTGACATGTGAGGACAGCAGTTCTTAGATAAATTTAAATTGTTGGGCAGACTAGATGGACCGTGCAGGTCTTTTTCCACCGTCATCTACTATGTTATGTTACATGTATGTTATTAAAGAGGTTCTGAATTCCAGAATACAGACTGGGGATTGTAAACACCGATTTACAGTCAGACGGACAGAGAACTATGAGAAAAGCGGCAAACAACTGAGGGAAAAGGAAGACTCTATTCCCTTCTTTTCCCAGAGGGTGACCCAGTGGGTCAAATCTATTCTAAAGAGATGCAGCTGGGTTTGAACATCCAGATTAAAAAGAACAAAAAACAAAAAATGAAGGGAACGCATGCCCCGCCTCAACCTGAAAGGTAGTTACAGGCCAGGTGCAATGATTAGGCAAACTAGGCGGTGGCACCAATATACATTCTGCAAGTATGGGGATCAAATCAATGCTGCTTCTCTGCCTTCTTATAGGATCTATCACTGCAAGAGACTGGAGGAAATACATTTTTTAAAAAGCTGCTGTCAGTGTGTCCCACCTCCTCCCACCCACAAGGTCCTGTGCAGTGTTTAGGAGAAGGAAGAGCCTTCACTTCCTTCCCCTTGCAGAAGTAGAGAAGGAAAGAGTAGCCACTGCTGCCTTGTTTCCTGTCCCCTATGATCTGCGAGTTAGCTAATGGCGGTATAGCAAACCTGAATAAACTATAACTTTTCCTCCTGAACAGCTGCCTCTCGCCCCACCCACCCCTTCACTGTCCAGACCCTTCTCACTGTGAAGCAGAGCTGAAAACGAAAAGCTAAGAGGAGCAACTGCTGCTTCTCAGCCTGCCCTCCTCCCTCCCTCTGGAAAGGCCCGAGTGTAATACCCATTAGGCCACCTGAGGTGGGGGGGGGGGCCTCTGGCGGCACTTCTTCATGGAGCAGCATCTTGCCGCCACCAGCTGGCCGGCCTGCTTGCATCTCTCCTTTCCACCTCCCACACTGGCCGTAGTCTGGCTTCTCCCCCCTTCCTTCCTCGAGTCTACCTTCTTTTTTTTTGTTTGTTTGCAAAACGTCGTCGGCGCAACTATTCCCATACGCTGCCCTGTCACCCGCCTCTTTGACATAGCTTCCTCATTCCTCAGAGGCGGGCCGCACTACAGAGAAGAAGCTTGTGCCGGCGGCAGGGCAACGTATGCGAATTGCTGCCTCCGATGACTTTTGACAAACAAACAAAAAAAAAAAGAAGGTAGACTTGGGGGAAGGGGATTGAGGAAGGGGGGGGGGGGGGGGGGGAGATGCCAGACTGTGGACCAGGGGTGGGAGTTGGGGAAAGAAGGGGGAAAGATTGAAGGGAGGCAGACTCAAGAAAAATGTCAGGAAGTATTTTTTCACGGAGAGAGTAGTGGATGCTTGGAATGCTCTCCCGCGGGAGGTGGTGGAAATGAAAACGGTAACAGAATTCAAACATGCGTGGGATAAACATAAAGGAATCCTATTCAGAAGGAATGGATCCTAAGAGGCTTAGCCGAGATTGGGTGGCAGAGCCAGCCGGTGGTGGGAGGCGAGGATAGTGCTGGGCAGACTTATACGGTCTGTGCCAGAGCCAGTGGTGGGAGGCGGGGCTGGTGGTTGTGAGGCGGGGATAGTGCTGGACAGACTTATACGGTCTGTGCCCTGAAGAGGACAGGTACAAATCAAAGTAGGGTATACACAAAAAGTAGCACATATGAGTTTGTCTTGTTGGGCAGACTGGATGGACCATGCAGGTCTTTTTCTGCCGTCATTTACTATGTTACTATGTTGGATTCAGGGGGAGGGGGCAGGATCTCATCCCTCACTTCAGGCATTAGAATGCCTTGGGCCACCCCTGATGATAAAAAAAAAAGATCTGTGCAATGGGGGGGGGGGGGGGGGGGGGGGGGGGAGGGGAGGATGAGTTTTCAGGTATTTCTACTTTCCACGTATACTACTAGTATAAATGTAAAACATTTAATACATATTCATTTTCAAACGTTAACTGTGTGTGGGGGAGGGGTTGCTCAGCTGAAGGTCCACCAAGGGTGCCTCTCAGGGCTCCGGTTATATTTAAACTATACACACTTACTTTTTTTCAATTTTAAATGGATTAGCTCCTGAGTATTTAACTGACTTGGTAGTCTCTTCTCAGGGAAATTCTGCTTCTTCTAACAGACTGGCATCACTATTACAATACCCCAGTCCTATGGGAGTAATTCATAGATCAGTTTTTAATGGTTTCTTTTCATTCCAATCTGACAAGAACTGAAATGCTTTACAACCTTTAAATAGTCAAGTGTTGACTCAATCTAAAAGTTTTAAGAAAAGCTCATAAAACGTACCTTTTTAACCAATTTAAAGGAGAAATGAAATGTGAATGTATTCTACTTGTAGCTCTCTGACAATGATCAAGTGACACAATCTTTTGTGAACCGCAAAGAGCTCCATTGGGATTTTGCGGGGTATAAGTGTCTCGTGTAAATGCTCTCGCACTGGTCCTGGCAAACTAAATATTCACCTGATGCACTGGGAAAAGCGGTGTGCTCACATACCTTTGTGGAGATAGCAAGATCAAAATCTCCAGCACAGCTGCAGTATATGGGCATATTAGCTTCCTTCACCCCTTTACACTTCATGCAGACCTGAAAAAGGGTGTCCAAGGTTAAAATCCAGACAACACTAGCTGACAAGAGCAGGAGCAGACACTGGGAAGAGAAACATTTCTCCAACTTATCAAAGAAGAGGAGGAACCATAGAGCAAAAAGATGGGAGGTAGCCAGGAGGAAGGAAATGGAATCGGATCCAAAACGAAGTTCTATATTCTAATCAGAAAGAGGTTCAAAGAGCAAAATGGAAAAGAGGAAAAGAAAAAAAAAAAAAAAAAAGAGAAGGATCTGATTCAAGAGATAAGTACATAAGCATTGCCACACTGGGACAGACCACAGGTCCATCAAGCCCAGCATCCTGTTTCCAAAAGTGGCCAAACCAGGTCACAAATACATGGCAAGATCCCGAAAAAGTGCAATACATTTTATGCTGCTTATCCCAGAAATAGCAGTGGATTTTCCCCAAGTCAATTTAATAATGGTCTATGGACTTTTCCTTTAGGAAGCTGGCCAAACCTTTTTTAAACCCCGCTAAGCTAACCACCTTTACCACATTCTCTGACAACGGATTCCAGAGTTTAATTACACATTGAGTGAAGAAACGTTTTCTCAGATTCATTTTAAATTTACTACTTTCTAGCTTCATCGCCTGCCCCCTAGTCCTAGTATTTTTGGAAAGAGTAAACAGACGCTTCACGTCTACCCTTTCCACTTCACACATTATTTTATAGACCTCCATCATATCTCCCCCTCAGCTGTCTTTCCTCCATGCTGAAGAGCCCTAGCCACTTTAGCCTTTCCTCATAGGGAAGTCATCCCATCCCCCTTATTTTCGCTGCCCTTCTCTGCATCTTTTCTAATTCTAATTCCACTATATCTTTTTTCAGATGCGGTGACCAGAATTGAACACAATATTCAAGGTGTGGTCGCATCACGGAGCGATACTTCTAATCCCCTCTAGGTGGTAGGGAAAGGCAGAAGCAAGGAAATGCTACCTACCAGGTCCTGCAGTGTGAAGGCCATTAGTTTCTTCTGTAGCGCCTCCACCAAAGCCATCTCAACCGAGTCTGAATCATACGCTGCCTGACAGTTTGTGCAAATCCACTTGGGTAGTGCAGACCCATCCTGAATGGAGAAAGGGGAAGGAAAACACCCAAAAGGAGGCTGAGCAGACGGCATGAAACATACCACAAAACAAAACAGAAACAGTATATCCATCTCTGTGTCCACAGCTCCCAAAATTGACTACAGTGAGTCACACTCTCACCTGCAAAGTGGAAGGGTCTTTGCAAAGGTCCAAATCCCGACAGAAGTTACAGTTCCTGCATATAACTTCTGACAGGATGTATGAGCGACAAGGATCCTTAAACTGGGAATCCTCTGAGAATTCACCAATGTCAATCAGCCGCAGGAGGTCTCGTTTCAGCTTATTCACTTGATTGGTAATGTTAGTATCTAAAGACAGGACCTAAAAGGTAGCAGAGAGAACATAAAAATCACATCACACACTTGGCCACTTCCACAGAAAAGGTCCTTATACGTGAAGCCTCTTTATCAGGCTCTAATGGCATAAAAGAATGGATGCCTACTAAAGGCCGACCGCATTTCCATTTTACTCAGATAAGCCTGAAATCTGGATTTGGTTAGGATTCTGTTTCGGCCAAAAATGCCCATGCATTTTCAGCTGAAATCAAAACTAGCCCCCCCCCCCCCCCTCAACAAAAAGCACCACTCTCCCACAACTCGTAGAGGGCCTACCTTAGAAGCCCTGGTGCTCTAGTGGCCTAGTTGGGGCAGAAGTGATCCCCAGTCGCGCCTGCTCCCGCCGTCTCCGCTGTCCAAATGGCTGCTGCAATTTTTGGTGGTAGTCTCATGAGAATGCCACTAAAGGTCTCAGCAGCCATTCTGACAATGGAGACAGCAGAAAGGAACTGGAGGTTCGCTTCTTCCCTGGTTAGGCCACTAGACCACCATGGTTGACGGTAGGCTTGGGACGGGGGAGACTACAGGGTAGAGGTACTGCTCGGGGTGGGGATGGGCCGGTTTCAAAACCTAGTTTCGATCATCCTCTAATGCCTGTCTCACCTTACAAACGTATTTAATGAACTCTAGTGCAGGGTTATTGAGCGGCAAGTATGAGCCAGGTAACACTGGGAACATCTCAGAGGACTCGGTGACATGACGGGTGCCTGTAACTTTCTTCTGGATCTTTTGGGTGATCGTGAAAAAGCTCTGGGTGAGCTCATTGGAAACATAATCCTGAGAGAAGGTGATCATACCTGAATGACAAAGACCAAAAATGAACAGAAGACAAGCGAATAAACATAAAAGGATGAGAAAACTGTAGATAAAAGAACACGAGAGATTTAAGTAAATTCACCCACGCTATATGCATCTATTTATTTAATTAAAACATTTATATTCCTTATTATCTTACAATTCTAAACAACTCACAATATAAACACAATATCATTAAGACAAATAAAAACAAAAAAAACAAATCAACATACTCAAAAATATTAAATTACAATCTTGCCATACATACATATGTCTGCCAAAAGCAAAAGAAAACAGCAGCCATCTCAAACAAATAGTATTACTCAAAAGCTCTTTCAAATCAGTAAACTTTTGAGTAATGCTTCTATTTATTTGAAATGGTTGTTGTTTCTTTTGGTAGGTGTTTTGGTTGTGATGTCCATAAAAGTGGGGATAAATGGGAGAAAAACAGCAAGAGATGACTGGCCTGCGCAGCCCAATGCAATAAGAGTTCCGACCTGGCATAGCACCAGCATCTGCCTCAGCCTCCTGGGATATCTGACTGGTCTGTTTTCTCTTGACAGGAGTACATCCAGGGGCATTGCGCTTCATTTCCTCTCTCATACTGTGATACACAGCTACAATATAAGCTGGTCAAGAAAAAAAAAAAACAAAGAAAAAAAGGAGGAAGGTCAGAGGAAAAAAAAAAGCAAAATCATGCTATAAACAGAATCATCCATTTGAGAGCACTTAGCCATCTATCCCCCCTTCAATCTGTTCAGAACTCTGCTGCACGTCTTATATTCCGCCAGAACTGATATACTCATATCACCCCTCTCCTCAGGTCACTTCACTGGCTTCCAATCAGATACCGCATTCAATTCAAGCTTCTCCTTCTTACCTACAAATGCACCCAGTCTGCTGCCCCTCACTATCTTTCTACCATCATCTCCCCTTACGTTCCCGCCCGTAACCTCCGTTCACAGGACAAATCCCTCCTCTCAGTACCCTTCTCCACCACCGCCAACTCCAGGCTCCGCCCATTCTGCCTCACCTCACCCTATGCTTGGAACAAACAACCTTCCTGAGCCCTTACGCCAAGCCCCCTCCCTGCCCGTCTTCAAGTCTTTGCTTAAAGCCCACCTCTTCAATGCTGCGTTCGGCACCTAACTCTTACTGTTCAGGAAATCAAGACTGCCCCAATTTGACTGCCCCTATCGGACTGACTGTTCACTTGTCTTTTAGATTGTAAGCTCTTTGAGCAGGGACTGTCCCCTCTATGTTAAATTGTACAGCGCTGCGTAACCCTAGTAGCGCTTTAGAAATGTTAAATAGTAGTAGTAGTAAGATGGGATAGACAAAGGAGAAGGTCTAGATTAGGTGCTCTGCAGTAGTAGGATGTCCATGTGCTCAATACAACAGCTGGGGGGAAAAAAGTCACCTGATACAATCATTAGGAAATAGTTCTGGCAGGAGGCTGCCTGGGGCAGATACTGAACAATGTTCCAGTTGTTTTCTAGTGAATCCTCCACATCATCTTCTGACTGAACTGCCTCTTCATCCTCACTCCCCTCATCATCCTCTTGGTGTCCCGCCTTCTCTTTCTGAAAAAAAAAAAAAAAGATGTTGCTGTCATTTTTGGGGGCTGATGTATATTTTATTATACTGTATATCTTTGTATTGGTGTCTGTATTACTTTATGTGTATGTTGTGACAGACAGTGGGTTTTACGCCTGTAAACTGTATTAATTATTTCTTGAAGTTTATTTCTCTAGTTTGGCCAGCAGGTGGTACATGTTTAAGTTTAAAGCTGTTACAGAGAAACATTAGTTTTGTCACAAAACGCATAGCCACACACTTGGGGATACCCCGCAGCCACTTAGAGGGTCTATCCCCAGCACAGCTCAGATCCGCTTGCATCTGCCGCTTGTGTTCTAAACTAGCATCCTCCTCTTACTGACAGGGTCCCAACCGCCTCTGGGTGAGTCTCCAACTCTCAAATTATCCCCAGTGATTTCTAGGTTACACTCTCGGTGATCCCACAGTTCCTGGAAAGCACTTGCAGACCCAACACACAAACCTCCAGAATTCTTAGTTAGTCCAGACAAGCAGAGGCAATAAACTAAAAATTAGAACAATGAACAGAAAAGGTGTAATCAGCAAAACAATAACAGGTAACTGAAATATGGATCAATTATAACACTAAACATTTGTATACTGTCTAAATAGTACCTGGGGAGATCAGGACATATAGCTGCTTGCATGTTATCAAATATAACTGTTCAAAGGGTCTCAGAAAAGAGATCTTTCTCTTCTCCCTTGCTAAGACTGGAGAAAAAAGCCAGTACATCCTAGCTGAATTGAGCTCCTGGGCCAATCAGAGCCCAGAAACAACAAGTTTTCAAAAGTATACTGCATCTTACTTGCTATCTGTATTAGACTAAAGAAAAAACAGTCATTTCACAAACTGGCTTCAGTGTGCACCGTGACCCTGCCTACACACAAGAGTCTCTGTTCTGCCACAGACTGCTTTAAGGAATGTTTGGAACTCAGCAAGAGTGCCCTCACTCCTATGCTGCAGACTGAAGCAGAACCTTTGGGAATCACCATTTTGGAGCACAGTCCTCCCTCACAGGCACCAGCTGAAACAGCCCAGATTTCCCTTCTGCCCCCCAGCTGCAGCAGTAAGCAGGCAAGGGCCTTGCTCCCAATGAATACTGGAAGTCAGTGGCGTGGGGGGGGGGGGGGGGGGAGAGAGAAGCAAAGGACTTTTAGAATGCCGCCATCTAGACGCCCAAAAGTCACGGGTCTCAAATGGTGGCGCTCAACACTCAAGTACCCGCTGCAGACAGACATCTGTGAGGTATCCCTAAGCAAGGTGTGTACATTTGAAAAGGCATACCCTAACGATCCAACCTAAATGCCTTAACCCCGCAACACAACAATATAAAAGTTTGTACTGGACATAACCTAACTTCCTCCTTATGACCCCCAATGTGTGTTATCACACTTGAACATTACTCCGCCATAACCTCACTTTGTATTTGTTCATACCGGTATTGGCGATCGCCTCTACTGTACTATGTAAGCCACATTGAACCTGCAAATAGGTGGGAAAACGTGGGATACAAATGTAACAAACAAATAAATAAATTCCCATCATCATACTGGGTACTGAAAACTGCAAGGCCTCCCAAAGCTCAATCTGCATACTCATCTCTGGTTGGTACTGACAGGGAAACCCAATGACATCTTGCACTTCTTGGTACTGATCCCTGAGAGTGCTCCTAATAACAGTCACCTTTTTTATTCAATGGCTTTCCCTCAGAAGAGCAGATAAAGCGCTATAAGATACCATACCATTTCTCTCACCTCTCCATAATGGACAGTAGGTGGAATCTTTCCTTTGATGCCACCATAATTTGCTGGATCCATCCACAGCAGGAACTCCCAGCAGCGGGAAAGCGAGATGGTGAGCGAGTGGAAAATCTCACGAGAATGTATACTGGAAGGAGAAGAAACAGAAGAAATGTTTAAGAATCATGGCATAAAAAGAAAGCAAGAACTAGATCTAAAACAAGGAGAAAAGTCAGGAAACCGTAGAACACAGGATTAAAAAAAAAAAAAGAAAACAGAGAATGGAAAATCCTATGTCTTTGCACCACGCTAACAATAAATCACAAGGGGTGCAACTACTACGCCACGGAGGGAGAATGTGTCAAGGATGATACGTGACGGGAGTGCATTAAACCGGTTATACCAGGTTCCTCCTTTGAATCAGCCTATTTCAACTGTACAACTATTGCTTGATGCAATCTGCAGGAAGGCAAAAGTCAGTCTGTGTTTTGCAGCTGATTATGTTCCCCAAGTCAAACCTTCCTTCCTCAAAACTCTAAAAAAATAAAAAAATCAAACACTTATCACAAAGGAATTGCAAAAAAAAAAAAAATCAGTTTGTCAGGCATCACTGCAACCAGAAAATATGCCAGTGGGTCCAAAAGGATTCCTCTCTTTTACTTCCTGCCCCTCCCTCTCAGCACAAAATCTCTGGCACCCCTCGCACTGGGTCTCAAAAGAACAGCTCCAGACTACACTGCCTAACTCGGTCTCCTGCACAGTAGCCTAGTGGTTAGTGCAGTGGACTTTGATCCTGGGGAACTGGGTTCAAGTCCCACTGCAGCTCCTTGTGACTCTGGGCAAGTCACTTAACCCTCCATTGCCCCTGGTACAAAATAAGTACCTGAATATATGCAAACTGCTTTGAATGTAGTTGCAAAAACCTCAGAAAGGTCCCATTTCCCTTTCCCTATTTGAGATTCTACATGGAATGTTGCTATTCTAGCAACATTCCATGTAGAAGTCGGCACTTGCAGATCAGCAACGCAGCCGCGCTGGCTTCTGTTTCCGTGAGTCTGACGTCCTGCACGTACATTTCTCAGGTTTTTGCAACTACATTCAAAGCAGTTTACATAGTATAGTCAGGTACTTATTTTGTACCAGGGGCAATGGAGGGTTAAGTGACTTGCCCAGAGTCACAAGGAGCTGCAGTGGGAATTGAACTCAGTTCCCCAGGATCAAAGTCCACTGCACTAACCACTAGGCTACTCCTCCACTAGCAACATTCCATGTAGAAGCCTGCCCTTGCAGATCAGCAACGCAGCCGCGCTGGCTTCTGTTTCCGTGAGTCTGACGTCCTGCACGTACATTTCTCAGGTTTTTGCAACTACATTCAAAGCAGTTTACATAGTATAGTCAGGTACTTATTTTGTACCAGGGGCAATGGAGGGTTAAGTGACTTGCCCAGAGTCACAAGGAGCTGCAGTGGGAATTGAACTCAGTTCCCCAGGATCAAAGTCCACTGCACTAACCACTAGGCTACTCCTCCACTAGCAACATTCCATGTAGAAGCCTGCCCTTGCAGATCAGCAACGCAGCCGCGCTGGCTTCTGTTTCCGTGAGTCTGACGTCCTGCACGTACATGCAGGACATCAGACTCACAGAAACAGAAGCCTGCCCTTGCAGATCAGCAGCCACTTAACCCTCCATTGCCCCTGGTACAAAAGTACCTGTATATATGTAAACAGCTTTGAATGTAGTTGCAGAAAACCACAGAAAGGCAGTATATCAAGTCCCATCCCCCCCCCCCCCTACTTGTGTTCACTCATCTCGGTCCCCCTCCCTAACCAGTTCCCTGTTTAAATATGTGTGTGTGTGTGTATATGTGTGCTACAGAGGTCCCCACTGTTTTTTTCCTCCACATTCCACAGAACAGAAAACATTTGATATTTGATTTTCATTTGTATCTTGAAGGCACTTAACTCAAATTAATGCACATTGGTAAATGAGGCTCTAAGATTGCATCTGAAACAACAGCAGGTCAAGTGACCTGCCCAAGATCAGGTCAGTGGGAGAGGTAGGATATGAACTCTCGCTTCCCTGGTTTTCAGCCAGCTACTCTAGCTGTGGTTCTCAAAACTGTCTTTTCAGGATCTTTCTCATGAATATGTATGAGAGAGATTTGTATGCCTACTTCCTCCATTATAGGCAAATCTCCCTGAAAACCCGACTGGCTGGTTGTCCCTCAAGACAGGCTTGAGAACCACTGCCCTCAATATATGGTGTAAGCACAAACAGTGGAGGGTATATACAGAGAGTCTATGTTGTATTTATGATATACTGCCTTTCAAAAAAAGGTCATCACAATTGTTGATCAGCAAAATAAACAAGAAAAGGATGAACTACAATTGCTGATGGGAAAGCTAGAGTCAGTAAATACCTACTGTACTAAATGGCCCCAAAAAACCAGTGAGAAGAGACAGGTCTTCCAAGAAACTCTAAATTTCAAGTAGGACTGTTTTGCTCGGAGAGAGAAATCCATAACGAAAGAGCAGCAAAGGAGACCGAACGTCATATCAATCCCTCACTATATGCTGCATATCTTTTTTTTTTTTTTTTTGGAAGGGGAGGGGGATTTCATCCCTCTTACCTTTTAGTGATGTAATCCACATACGCAATGGCATCCTCAATTCGCCTCTTCTTTGTACAGAGAATGATACGGTTGAAATTTGCATAAATCACAGAAGAACCAAGGCGTTTAAACTCGGCCACAAGTCTGATAGTAGGATCGGAGGAAGAGCAAGAAAAGGGTAAAGAAAAAATTAGGAACAGACAGCTTGTCAGACAAAAAAAATAAAATATGCTCCTTCTACTCCAAGCAGATACTGGTACATAAAGACCAACTGATCCATCCAGCGTAGGCGTACCTAGCATGTTCGCAACCCGGGACGAGCCACCGCTGCACCGCCCCCCCCCCCCCCCCCCCCCCAAAGCACATCACCCCACCTTTTCCTCCTAGCAAGGGGGTGTGTGGAGCAGGCGCACGGTTGTCGATTCTGTAGGTCCCCTGCCCTGAACCAGGAAATAACGTCAGAGCCGACAGTCGCACACCTGCTCCACGCACCCCCTTGCTGCCTGCTCCTGGGGTGGACCGCCCTCACTACCCCGCCCTTGGTAAGATATTGCCATCCAGTCTATCTTATTATTCCTGTCTCTGCTTATCCCAAGCTGCCAGCCATAGAAGCCTTATAAGTTTAAAAAAAAAATTGCTTATCAAAGTCTGTTTTTGTTATTGATTCTGTGCTGTCCTGGGTTGATAACAGTGAGGGCTCAGGCCCATCCAACAGTAGCACATGGTAATGAAAATGCTGCTCTCCACAATACTGGCACCTTCGAATGCTCAGTTTTCAGCGCATGCCTGCTGCAGACTACCAAAGTGGCGACTGGAGAGAAGCATTTCCCCACCAGCTGAGATATTTTTTTGATGTGGGGGTGGGGGAGAGAACATTTTGTGCCCAACCACTTCTTGCCTAGGCCCACCCAAAAATCTGCTGTCTGGCTACGCCCCTGGTTAATAAGCTTGCAAGTTCCCATACAGAACAGAATACCCAACTCCACCCACTCCAAGTCTCACCGCAGCCATTTACAAATGAATAGCTACCAAAAACACAATTTTGTAAAAAAAAAAAAAAAAAAAGTGAGGAATGCGGATATAAAGGATGCTGCCTCGTTAGCCACAGAAGGAAAAGTCACTCAGTAATCCTCAGCTCAATTGGGCCTCTAGCTCTTGCAAAGTGCCGACATTCACCGCGAGTGAATACACTCTGCAAACTAAGACCAGAACTATAAATAATGCAAGTATGGTCCAAGCTGCTGAAGAAATAAACACATGAAGGATCATTTTATAAATAACCATATGAACCTTCCTAGGAAAATGGTATGTATCTCCCTCTCTCCATAGCTAGTAAACCTCTAAAAACAACCTCTACTTGAGTTACTCACTGAAGGAACAGCTTCTTCATCATACCATGCAGCGTTCGATGGAGAGCTGGGTCATACAGCAGAGAAGATGGAGACCCCAGCCAGCGGTAAAAATGCATCACCTAGAATTTGATGTTTTGTGGTCAGAAATTACAAGGATCTGGGTTTCCTAGCCCATTATAAACCATAAAGCTGTATTTCTCTGTTGATCACCCCACACCTATCCACACCCATCCTGTTAGAATATCAATGATATGCTTTGATGTCCCCATGCATACCTCCGACCCACCCCCACCCTCCCACCCTGTCAGACTGTCATAGTAATGCTTGAATGTTTTCACTTATATACACTGTCAGCTTATTTCCGATCTGAGGAAGAAGGGAGACCTTCGAAAGCTAATCAAGAAATGTATTAAGTTATGTCCAATAAAAAAGGTATCATCTTATTTTCTTTTCCATGTTTTATTTTGTTTGATTTCTATTGATAACCTTAAGAGTGGACTAACACAGCTACCACACTCCACTACTTAAAATATTTCCAGAACTGCTCAAAAGTGATGGAAAACGTGTGTTCAGTTAAAGGGCAAAGTTTATGTTGGGAGCTACTTTTTTTTTTTTTTCTTTTTAGGTGCCATGTAAGTGCCTGATTAAATTTTAATTATATTTTCTTTGACCCAGGCATGGCTTGAAAAACTATCCAATCCTTTGTTTTTCCTGAATTGTATTATAACATAATTTTCCTCTCTCTCTCTCTCTCTCTCCCCCACTCCAATATGGATTTTAAATATAGGCTTTCTAGCAGTTTTCCCACTTTGTTTAGTAGT
Source organism: Microcaecilia unicolor (assembly GCF_901765095.1). Lineage (NCBI taxonomy): Eukaryota > Metazoa > Chordata > Amphibia > Gymnophiona > Siphonopidae > Microcaecilia > Microcaecilia unicolor. Next base: position 16,031,045 of record NC_044041.1, on the reverse strand, counting down.
GTTGATTTGGCCTATGATTATTATTGCAGCTTTCTTGATGTGTTTCTAAAAGGAAATTAACAAGAAACAAAACAGAGAAGGTGACTAACAAAAACAAAAATGAAAAATATATATTAAAAACGTCAAAATTTGAAATTAATCATAAAATATGTATTTAAAAAAATAAATCCATCAAAATCAAAAATTACATAAAAAAAAGACGACACTTTGGATGTAAAAATGAAGAATCAGTACGGCCGAAACACAGCTGTGTCGAGTCCCCTTCTCCCTGCTACCGTTTGGCTAATAAAGTTGATTCTTCATTTTTACATCCAAAGTGTTGTCTTTTTTATGCAATTTTTGATTTTGATGGATCTATTTTTTTAAATACATATTTTATGATTAATTTCAAATTTTGACGTTTTTAATACATATTTTTCATTTTTATTTTTTGTTTTTGTTAGTCATCTTCGCTGTTTTGTTTCTTGTTGATTTCCTTGCGAAAGCTGGTTTCTTCTGTTTTTTGTTCTAAAAGGAAATTATAAGAAGTGTATCACCTGGTTATCTGCGTAAACATTATGGTACTGGGTGATCTCTTTTACCCATCCCACCACCATGCTCTTCAGAATCCTGCCAAAGGAATCAAGAGTGTTACTCACACACACAAAAACTATTGCCTTCCAATACCACTGGGAATTTCAGGATCCTGCCAAAGAAACTGGGACAGTGATACAGTACACCCCCCCCCCCCCCCGCAAGTATTATAGTCTATAAGGGGAAAAAAAAGCAACAAACATAACAAATATAGATCACACTAATCACTGCCCCATTCACACCCTTCAGAATTTTGCCAGGGAAATCCAAGGGAAGAGAACTGTAGAGAAAAAAAGACCCCTACATCAGGCTTGTCCAAGTTCAGTCTTGAAAGGCTGCAAACCAGCCAGATTTTCATGATTTCCCTAATACACATGAGTGTGCTTTGTATGCCCACTACCTCCACAGTACGCGTATGTTTTCAGCCCTCGAAGACTGAACTTGGGCAAGCCTGCCTTACACAAATCACTAAAATTAAAAAAAAAAAAAAAAGAGGAATGTTAAAGAAAAACAGAAGGACTGCCATCAACTAAGCCTTCAGAATCCTGTCAGGCCAAAGACCAGAAACCAAAATACCACCCCTACCATACACAATGCTAAGCCCCCACTCCCACCAGGTCTTCTACTCCATTCAGTCCAGGGGAATTCCTGGTCCTTGGCCTTTCTTTAAATGCTGTTCTTATAATGCAACTATCCTTCTTATTCAGGTGAAAAGTGATTACGATATATCCAACAACATTTAGATCAATTCTAGATAGAACAGCTTCATCAGCAAAATCTAGCCTGGCCTCATCATACCACACAGGAGCTATAAATGTCACATACCATACCTGAACGTGTTGGAGCAAAGTGCAGCTTCATCGTAGCTGGCCAATGAGCTGGTTGCCTGGTTCCCAGTCATCATCTCCTCCAGAGAGGCCTGCTGGATCACATCAAAGCTGATCCCCATACTGGATGCACCCTCCATGTCGTTGATGTGATGGGACTGTAGAATGGTATTCACTGCCAGGCTCTGAATATCCAGCTCCATACACACTAACAAAGAAACCACTACTCATGAAACAGAAAAACCCTCTCCTCGAGAGTTTAACCCTAACCTTGACTCACAGATGCCCCAATAACCTGACTCCTCTCAATCATTCCTCAAGACCCAAACTCCTACTTCCTTTCCCTGTTATCTTGCTTGTCCATCTCCTCCCTTCACCTGTGGAATAGCACCCTGAGTTGTTGATTTCAACTGAAGCTTTATCGTCAAACTCCATCACTAGGCGGTTATCATCTGCCTCTTTGCCACCAAGATCCGGTCGTGACGTCGGCGACTGCCAGAGCAAGTGGTTGTGTCGACGGAGGTGACGAGAGAAGAACAAGTCAGAACCAAACGTGGAGATATCATCTGGAAGATTCCCAACCGGAATGTGATAATACCTACAAACAGAAATTGCCATCAACTCCGTGCTCTTATCAATCATTAATGCCCTGTATCACAGCAAGACTACAAATACAACCAAGACTGCAAAGAAAACAATGCCTTTGACAGCAGCTGTATCACAGCCCACACAATTTTGGGCAGCTTGAGGGTAGTGATGTAGAGTTTTGAAATGAGGGAGCAAAAAATGGGAATAAATAAATATTTTTTCTCAAGTAGCAATTAATGTATTGTGTGAATATACATTTATTAAAGACATTTGCTTGAACAATTCTGAAGAATAAACTTTTGATGATGCATTGTAAAACTTTATTTGAAATTTCAAAAACCTATATACAATCTTTCATGCTTTAGTGGTGTCACATTTGAACTTCTGTAATGCTTTATGTATAGGACTACCAATGAGTGTGTTAAGAGCATTACAGACAGCCCAAAATGCAGTATTGTTTGTGGGGGGGGGGGGGGGGAGAGGGGGAATTATTTTGAATCTTCGTTACCATTGTTAATGTATTTATAAATGACCTAGAGATGGGAATAACTAGTGAGGTAATTAAATTCGCCGATGACACAAAATTATTCAGGGTCGTCAAGTCGCAGGAGGAATGTGAACGATTACAGGAGGACCTTGCGAGACTGGGAGAATGGGCGTGCAAGTGGCAGATGAAGTTCAATGTTGACAAGTGCAAAGTGATGCATGTGGGTAAGAGGAACCCGAATTATAGCTACGTCTTGCAAGGTTCCACGTTAGGAGTTACGGATCAAGAAAGGGATCTGGGTGTCGTCGTCGATGATACGCTGAAACCTTCTGCTCAGTGTGCTGCTGCGGCTAGGAAAGCGAATAGAATGTTGGGTGTTATTAGGAAGGGTATGGAGTCCAGGTGTGCGGATGTTATAATGCCGTTGTATCGCTCCATGGTGCGACCGCACCTGGAGTATTGTGTTCAGTACTGGTCTCCGTATCTCAAAAAAGATATAGTAGAATTGGAAAAGGTACAGCGAAGGGCGACGAAAATGATAGTGGGGATGGGACGACTTTCCTATGAAGAGAGGCTGAGAAGGCTAGGGCTTTTCAGCTTGGAGAAGAGACGGCTGAGGGGAGATATGATAGAAGTGTATAAAATAATGAGTGGAATGGATCGGGTGGATGTGAAGCGACTGTTCACGCTATCCAAAAATACTAGGACTAGAGGGCATGAGTTGAAGCTACAGTGTGGTAAATTTAAAACGAATCGGAGAAAATTTTTCTTCACCCAACGTGTAATTAGACTCTGGAATTCGTTGCCGGAGAACGTGGTACGGGCGGTTAGCTTGACGGAGTTTAAAAAGGGGTTAGATAGATTCCTAAAGGACAAGTCCATAGACCGCTATTAAATGGACTTGGAAAAATTCCGCATTTTTAGGTATAACTTGTCTGGAATGTTTTTACGTTTAGGGAGCGTGCCAGGTGCCCTTGACCTGGATTGGCCACTGTCGGTGACAGGATGCTGGGCTAGATGGACCTTTGGTCTTTCCCAGTATGGCACTACTTATGTACTTATGTACAAGTATTGTATTGGTTTCCTATAGTGTATCGGATAAGATTTAAGATATTTCTGATACACAAAACACAATATCACAGACTTATGTAAATAAGACAATTAATATAATATTGTTACAGAGTGTCATTATGCATTCATGCTAGAGAAAATAAAAAAAAGTTGTAAGCCTTTTCCTAAATTCTTCTGTGTGTTGGTAATTAATTGTAAATTCAGAGGTAATGCACTCCCGAGTTTCACAGAGTCAAACCTGTTTCTGATTTGGAAGGTCCAATAGACATCAATTCATTGATCTTAAATCCCCAGATGGTTTATATGTTAGTTTATCGAGTTTGCTAAAATAAACGCCAAAAATAAATAGGAAAGCCCATTCACTCAAGCCCAGACAAATAAATGTATAAACAGAATTACTCATTCAATATTCAACTCAAATTAAATCAACCATTATCTACAAGGTGGTTCATTAAAAGCTGAGATTCAGTCATAACTGAGTTTCCACCCCTCATTGCAGGAAAAAGCAGCTGGAATGGACATGAGTCTGATGGCTACTTTAAAGAAACAGATTTTCAGTGATGCTCGACATGAAGAATGGTAGTGAAGTCGCAAGTGTTGGGGAAACGAGCTCTAGAGGGCGGGTGCAAGAAAGAAAAAAAAAGCAGATGACTGGGTGGACTCCCATCAAGCTTTTGAGGGGTGAGGTAAAATGAGCCTATTATCAGTGAAGGGTACAGGAGGGTGTCTAAGGAATGATCAAAATGGCCAAACTGGAAGGAGTGTTAGTATAGAGTCTTTTCTGCGTTAGTACAAGAATTTTGTACTTTATGCGATACTCAATGGGAAGCCAGCGAAGACATTGTAAGAGTGGAGATACATGATCATAACGTTTTACGTAACAAATTATATGGGCAGCAGTATTTTGAAGCGTTTGAAGACACTTCAAATTAGCTTTGATAATACCTGAATAGACAGAGTTGCAATAATCGTAACGAGAATTGATGTATGCATAGAACAAACAGCAAAGTGAAGATGAGTCTACCAAGCTGCGAATAGATCAGAGACAACGGAGAAAACAGAAACCAGTTTTCATGAGCTGAGATATCCGAGTTGTAAAAGTTAGCGCCGCATCAAGGATTATCCCAAGGTATCTGAAAGAAGCGACAGAAGTAACCCTTCTATCAAAAAAACATTGGCATTACAGAAGGAACAGAAGAGGAACCAGTGATCCAGCTGGATACTGTTTTATAAGGACTGAGAATTAGATGATCTTTATTCAGCCAAACAATCCTGAAGGGGATGCAGATTGACAATGCATCAGTATAATGAATTAAAAGAAAATCGTCAGCATATGAGTAGGCACAAATGTCGACGGTCTGAATAAGTAGTGCCAATGGACTAACAAAAAAAGACTGAAAAGATGCTATAACATCAGGGACTTCATTATTACATGCTTTTATTATGTATGTTTGATTGTAACCCTCTGCAATCATTGGACACAGTAGGTTATAAATTTTAATAAACGCAAGTCTGATGCACAAAATGTTTATATAACATAAGAAGTTTTACAAAAATGAATGAACAGAAAACAAGTAAATAACTGGTCATAAGCTATGTCAATATATTGTCATAACCAGTGGCATAAGCTCAAATTCAGGGCCCTGACCTCTGCAAAGCATTAAAACTTTCAGCAGGAGGAAAGCAGAGCCCAGAAAGCAAACAGGCAAGCGATCCGCAAGATGCAAAACAGCAAAAAAAAAAAAAAAAAAATGGGGCAGACCAGCGTGTTAGAAATTCAATAAAATTTACTCAGCACAGATAAATAAAAACACACACTCTACACGCCCAACATGGCCATGTTTCGCCCGCACAGGGGCTGCATACAAACCAGCAGGGTGTGGTACAGGATATTCACATACACATTCAAGCAGCCTTTGTGACAGGCTATGGCAGGCTTGAGGAAAAGCTGCTCAATACTCTGCCTGATTTTATACCAGACAGGTGAATATCCTGCATCACACCAGCTGGTTTGTATTCAGCCCCTATGCAGGTGAAACATGGCCATATCGGGCGTGTAGAGTGTTTTTGTTTATCTGTGGTGAATACATTTTATTGAAATTCTAACACACTGGTCTGCCCCATTTTTTTTTTTGCTGTGGAGGGAAGCAGAGCACAGAAACACTGTACCTAACTTTTAACAGTGTTGCCACAGGGACTCCCAACATCTTCAGGCAATAAAATCAGCCGAACATCCCCACCACCCCCAGCAGCATTGCTAAATCTCGTTCAAACTTAGCTTTCAAGGCCAATCATGTTCTATAACTCTGCAATCGTGCCAGTAAATGACAGCCTGGAGATTTTCATCCCACCAAGGACCAAGACACAACCTCATTAGAAAGGTGAGAGGAACATCTACACCTTGTGCATCTTTGGCTTAATTGTAGTCTTTTGGGATTATGTTGATGTACAATGCATTCTCCCTCCTTTTGTATTTCCTCTTTGTTGTCAGATTTTATCTTGTTTGCTTTTACTTTTTTATACTTTTATTGTTTTTACCATTTCTTGAATTTGTACTGTACACAGCCCTGATACTGACATTTGAAAGACGGTATATTAAATATTATATTATTTTTCCATATTAAGCTGCCAAACAGTGGAAATACAGATTCAATGTAATTTTAATTTGTTTTGCAAAATGTTGAAAACCTATTTGTTCAGGAAATTTCTGGGAGAAGGCCGAGGCGCACTACTAAGGGAAGAGGGGAGTGTGGGGGGGGGGGGGGGGGGGGGGGAGGGACCCGGAGTGTACATGCCCCAAAAGAGGCGCAGCAGGGGCCAAGAGCCCGAGACCAATGCAGCTGTTTCTCTCCCAAGGATGTTTTTTTTTTTTTTTTTAACTAAACCACTAAGCAAGATCCCTAAAGGGAACCTGTAAACCTAACTAAAACCAAGAGGCCAAAACCGGTGCACCCACCAAAAAACCTGGAGCAGGGTTGCACAGCATCTACCTCTGCTGGGAGACTGAGAAATACTGAGGAGGTCAGGGTTGCAGGCAGAGTCCCTTATACAGGAGCGCTGTTCAATAATTCTCAGTCTCCCTCTGCTGGTAGGAGTGCATATTACCCACTCACAGGGAATGGTCTGGAGAAGACGATAAGGAAATACTGTTTTTTCATGTCAAACTGCCAAATGGTAGAAATACAGATTCAATGTAATTTTAATTTGTTTTGCAAAATGTTGAAAACCTATTTGTTCATGAAATTTTTGGTAAAACGACTTTGACTGGTTGCTGTAGTTGGAGATTGTAGAATGGCTTAAACTTTATTTTTTTACATTATGCTATATTGTACTATTATTTTATAAAAATTCCTGAAACCAGTCAGTCTCTTCCCACATTTCTTCTCAATGGATACTTAAACGTCTATATTCTCTCGACCATCCTTCAGCAAAATCATAGATATATATAAAACATTCATACATTCATATATCAAAGTGACCTCAGTGATGTTCACCGCCCACCACCCTTACAGGCTTTACGTGGCGATATATATAAACATCAACCTCTTCATCGGTACACTATTACTGTTATAGATTCTTTAAAAATTTTTTAAAGATTTTAAACAAATTTTAAAAAATGTTTAAAAAATCAAGAGATCGGGGTGGGGGTGTGTGTCTCATAGTAATATAGTAAATGACGGCAGATAAAGCCCTGAACGGTCCATCCAGTCTGTCCAACAAGATAAACTCATTTTACATAGTATGTGATACTTTATATGTATACCAGAGTTTGATTTGTCTTTGCCATTTTCAAGGCACAGACCGTAGACGTCTGCCCAGCACTCTTCTTGTACTAAAAGTTCTGAAGCTAACGTCGAAGCCCCTTAAACACTCCAGCCCATCCTTATCTATTCCGTTACGATCAGGGCGTAGACCATAGAAGTCTGCCCAGCACTAGTTTCGCTTCCCAATTACCGGCGTTGCCACCCAATCTCCGCTAAGATTCCGAAGATCCATTCCTTCTAAACAGGATTCCTTTGTGTTTATCCCACGCACGTTTGAATTCCATTACCGTTTTCATCTCCACCACCTCCCGCGGGAGGGCATCCCACTTATCTACCACCCTTTCCGTGAAAAAATACTTCCTAACATTACTCCTGAGTCTGCCTCCCTGCAACCTCAATTCATGTCCTCTAGTTCTACCACATTCCCGTCTCCGGAAAACATTTGCGGATTAATACACGTCTGTATCACGTCACCCCTGTTTCTCCTTTCCTCCAAGGTATACATGTTCAGGTTGGCAAGTCTCTCCTCGTACGGTTTGCAACGCAAATTCCATACTATTTTTGTAGCTTTTCTTTGCAACGTTTCCAGTCTTTTTACACCTTTAGCAAGATACGGCCTCGAAAACTGAACACAATACTCCGAGTGGGGCCTCACCAACCGACTTGTAGAGGGGCATCAACACCTCCTTTCTTCTGCTGGTTATATCCCTCTCTATGCAGCCCAGCGTCCTTCTGGCCACAGCCATTGCTTTGTCACATTGTTTCTTCATCTTCATAGTAACATAGTAAATGACGGCAGAAAAAGACCTGCATGGTCCATCCAGTCTGCCCAACAAGATAAACTCATATGTGCTACTTTTTGTTTATACCCTACTTTGATTTGTACCTGTCCTCTTCAGGGCACAGACCGTATAAGTCTGCCCAGCACTATTCCCGCCTTCCAACCACCGGCTCTGGCACAGACCGTATAAGTCTGCCCAGCACTATCCCCGCCTCCCGCCACCGGCTCTGCCACCCAATCTCGGCTAAGCTCCTTAGGATCCATTCCTTCTGAACAGGATTCCTTTATGTTTATCCCACGCGTGTTTGAATTCTGTTACCGTTTTCATTTCCACCACCTCCCGTGGAAGGGTATTCCAAGCATCCACTACTCTCTCCGTGAAAAAATACTTCCTGACATTTTTCTTGAGTCTGCCCCCCTTCAATCTCATTTCATGTCCTCTCGTTCTACCGCCTTCGCACCTCCAGAAAAGGTTCGTTTGCGGATTAATACTTTTCAAATATTTGAACGTCTGTATCATATCACCCGTTTCTCCTTTCTTCCAGAGTATACATGTTCAGGTCATCAAGTCTCTCCTCATACGTCTTGTAACGCAAATCCCTTACCATTCTCGTAGCTTTTCTTTGCACCGCTTCAATTCTTTTTACATCCTTCGCAAGGTACGGCCTTCAAAACTGAACATAATACTCTAGGTGGGGCCTCACCAACGACTTATACAGGGGCATCAACACCTCCTTTCTTCTGCTGGTCACACCTCTCTCTATACAGCCTAACAACCTTCTAGCTACGGCCACCGCCTTGTCACACTGTTTCGTCGCCTTCAGATCCTCAGATACTATCACCCCAAGATCCCTCTCCCCGTCCGTACCTATCAGATTCTCCCCGCCTAACACATACATCTCCCGAGGATTTCTATTCCCTAAGTGCATCACTTTGCATTTCTTCGCATTGAATTTTAATTGCCAAACCTTAGACCATTCTTCTAGCTTCATATCCTCAGTGAGAAGATGGCTCAATTACAAGAGGCAAAAGTGCATTTATTAATATTATGGAACCTCAACAATAATAAGAAGTTATTTTTTTACATCTCTAGTGATACCTTTATTAAGCTGATTTAAATAGCTGGACTATTTTCTCTCTCCTGAGGTTTCCATGTGGTTTGACGGTATTTGTCATTACATTTGCTAGAGAGATGGTTTTCATTGACCACATTACTCACATTATCCCACCTTTTCACTGCTGCTTTTGGCTCCTAGCCTCTACTCATTTGCCCTCCCTTGTTCCTTCCTTCCTTCTCACCCAGTACTTCCCTCATCCGTAACTGTCTTGTCTGTCACTCTATTATTTAGATTGTAAGCTCTTTTGAGCAGGGACTGTCTCTTTGTGCCAGGTGTTCAGCGCTAATAATAATCATCATTTATGTTGTTCATTATTTGGGATTTGAGAATTTTGTGATTATTTAGATGCACAGAAAGATACCACATTGTCTAGTTCCAGACTGGAGATGTTGGACAGTCCTAGATTTCTGATCACCCCCATCCTGGTGCATTATGGGACTTGCAGTACTGATTTCGGTAGGCAGGATGAGGCACTACAATCCGACACTGCTTCAGGATGTTAAGTTCAAAAATCAGGATTGGCCAAAACGTCTAGCCTGGAACTGGGTAACTTGACGTGTCTGGATAAATATAGATATACTAGCATACACTCTTCCTATAGAGATAAGGATTGAATCTCATTATGTAATGTTTTGAAAACAGGTTAAGATGTTCCTGTTTGTGAAACATTTATTTATTTATTGCATTTGTATCCCATGTTTTCCCACCTCTTTGCAGGCTCAATGTGGCTTACAATACATCATGGATACTGGAAATAAGAAGAGGATATACATTTGGTTTTACAGAAGGATTTTGGGTTACATGGTCATGAATATAAGATAGTGATATTGCAGAAGACATTATAAGACATTAGACGCGTTACGACGTTTCTGGGTATATTTGGAGGTTGTTACATGTTTTGATCTTTGTGGTATATCTTTTCAAAGAGATGAGTCTTTAATAATTTACGGAAGTTGGCCAGTTCATTGGTCGCTTTCAAATTGCATGGTAGCGCGTTCCAGAGTTGCTTGCTCATATAGGAGAAGGTAGAGGCGTGCATTAATTTATATTTCAGACCTTTGCAGTTGGGAAAATGAAGATTAAGGAATGTTCGAGAAGATTTTTTTGCGTTCCTGGGTGGCAGGTCTATTAGGTCTGACATGTAGGCTGGGGCAGCTCCATGGATAATTTTATGAACTAGGGTACATACTTTGAACGTGATTCGTTCTTTGCATCATTCTGTGAAGTAAAGGTGGGAAGGAATAGTTAACTGTGTTTAGGGTTCTGAAGACAAGATGATGGTAATGAAGGCCTGAAAGGTGGATTGGGGGTGGGTGGGAGAGTTGAATTATTGAACATGGATGATAGGAGGTGGGCATTTTTTTTTAATTGACATTGTTAAGTGTTAGGCTGCATTGTTTATTTGTAAATTGCTTTGATGTATTTGAGGCAGTGTATAAAGAATATTTATATTAATATTGTATACTTTAATTTTCAAGTACAGCTGACTCTAGAACGCCTGAGCTTTGCATTCCGAGTTGCATTACTCATCATGGTGCCCGACTTCTTCTCTGCGGGAGATGCAACTATGAGATCCATGCTGTGTGTACTCCAATGAGCCTTGCTCACCTGGCCATTTCAAAAGCCTGGGACAAGCAGCTGTCCAGGTTCAGATAGTGTCGGATCATCCGCCGGGCACCATGCCGCTGCCAATCTAGAATATTATAGCTGACGTCATCAGTCACACGAACAGGAACCAGTGGAAACTCTTCAAAGACAGGCATCCCATTGGCCAGTCGCTTCAGCTCCCAATTAGACTGTACAGCAATTAGTGTAGGACCTCGGCGTTCATCCTACAAGGAAGGTGGAAGGAAGGAAGGACACAGACACTTTAACTTCAGGGTGTTCCTGGGACTCTAAAACCAAGCACTATAATCTTGAGACTCATTGCCCAGAAAGTCTGCACCACCTGCATTACATAAATTCATTCCCCTCAGTTCCCTGAAACATCCAGCACTATCTTGAGAGTTATGGGCACCCATAGAATTTCCCACTAGGCTCCGGTACCAAAACAGCACATTATACTAATGCTGTCCAACCAGACGGGCTGCCAGGTAATCTGCTGAAAACAGCGTGCAAAGCAATGAATCATCCCTCCCGTTCGGTTGTTAGTCCTCACCTTGTAGTTGACTAGCAGCCTCTGGATGGCTCGAAAGACGGTCTTCGGGTCAGTTTCAGCCCGCACCTCAAAGTTGTGCTTCTCTGGAGGCAGCAGCTCCTGGTCCACCTTCTCCATCAGGGCGCTGTGCTCTGCAGAGTACATGCTGTTCAAATTTGGCATCTGGTTACTGCGAACCTGCAACAAAGAAATCACATCAGTCAGATAAATTGCACGTAACCATATAGTACAAAAGAGCATAGAAACGTGATTTATTTATTTATGGTTCATTTATACCCCACAGTTTCCCACAATTGCAGGCACAATGTGGCTTACATGAATTACAAAAGTAGACAAGTACAACACATGAATTTTACAGCAGAATAAGGAGAGAACACTAAAAACAATTAGGGTGACTAATAAGCAGAATTACTAATGGAGTAAGTTTTTTCAAAAAGGAACGTTTTCAACATCTTCTTGAAAAGGTGATGATCAGATTGAGATTTTAGGTTCAGAGGTAAAGCATTCCAAGTCTTCGGGCTGGAGTAGTGAAAAGTAGAGGCAAAAAGAAGCTTGTATTTGACACCCCGGCAAGACGGATAATGAAGTTGGAGATAGGTGCAGGCTGTGTTGATGGCATTTCTAGGTGGGAGGTCTATTAGAGGAATCATGTATTCCGGAGCTAGACCGTAGATAATTTTATGCGTTAAGGTGCAGAGCTTGAAAGCGGATTCGCTCTCTAACTGGGAGCCAGTGCAGATTGAGACGTAGAGGTTGCGCGGGAACCATGCGCGATTTGCCCATCCAGTCTGCCCATCTTCAGTAAACGCTAACTCCTCCTTTTCCTAAGAGATCCCACGTGCCCGTCCCACACTTTCTTAAATTCTGACACAGTCCTCGTCTCCACAACCTCCACCGGGAGGCCATTTCATGAATGGACCACTCTTTCCACAAGAGTATTTTCTTAGATACCTCCTAAGCCTATTTCCTCTTAACTTCATCCTATGTCCTCTCTTTCCAGAGTTTTCCTTCATTTGAAAAAAGCTGATCTCCTGTACATTAATGCCACCGAGGTATTTAAAAGTCTCTATCATATCCCCTCTATTCCGCCTCTCGTCCAAGTGTATACATGTTGAGGTTCATAAGCCTGTCCTTATATGTTTTATGGTAGAGACCGCTTACCAATTTTGTAGCCGCCCTCTAGACCAACTCCATCCCAGTGGCGTAGCCACAGGTGGGCCAAGGCCCACCCACTTAGGGCTCAGGCCCACCCAACAGTATCACATGTTTAGCGATACCTGGTGGAGATCCCAAGCTCTGCCAGCTGAAGACTTCCCCCTGATAGTAACAAAATTCTACTCTCCACAATACTGGCCCCTGCGCATGCTGTTTTCAGCGCATGCCTGCTGCAGACTGCGAAGATGGAAAGAAGCATTTTCCTGCCAGCTGAGATATTTTTTTGGTGGTGGTGGGGGGGGGGGGGGGGGGGGGAGGGGAAGAACATTTTGTGCCCACCCACTTCTTTCCTAGGCCCACCCAAAATCTGTTGTCTGGCTACGCCCCTGCTCCATCCTATTTATATCTTTTCGCAGGTGCGATCTCCAGAACTGTACTCTAAATGGGGCCTCAACAGAGACTTATACATGGGCACTATCACCTCTTTTTTTTCCTGCTGGTCATCCCTCTCCCTCTGCACTCGAGCATCCTTCTAGCATTTGCCCTTGCCTTTTCTACCTGTTTGGCCACCTTAAGATCATCAGACACAATCACCCCCCAAGTCCCGCTCTTCTTTTGTACAAAGAAGCACTTCATCCCCTATTATTGTACTGTTCTCTTGGATTTTTGTAACCCAAGTGCATGACCCTGCATTTCTTAGCATTAAATCTTAGCTGCCAATTATTGGACCAGTGCCAAACAGATAACATGAAAAGCTCAGAGACTATGGACTACAATGGGATCTGAACACTGGCCTTTCTGGTTCTTAGCCCACTGCTCTAACATTTATTACATTTGTACCCCGCGCTTTCCCGCTCATCGCAGGCTCAATGCGGCTTACTTAGTAACAACGGAATACAATCTACAGTATCAGAATCAACAAAGGAAGTATGTGATAGGACAAATGAACAAGGAGTAAATGGATAGGGATAGGTAAGGAGGTGGGGCGATAAAGGAGAAGTTGGGAAGAGCATGGAGTTAGGCTATTCTTCCACTAAAAGAAACCCAGATTATAGAATATCTTCAAGAGAAAATTCTATTCACCATGAAATCAAGTTCATCGAGCCTGGACCTACTTCTGGTCCAACTTATAAAGATCCTAAATTTGGCATTTTCCTTTGATATGATTACCATCAGTTTGGCTAAAGGCATGGCTCCTTTATGCTGGTAGAAAGCAAGTGTTGCAGCCATTACGGGGTTAAAAAACCAAAACCTCAGCTTGGACCCTAAGTTGTCACTAATCATCCTCATCCCATTTCAAATCTCTTTCATTGCTAGGGTGCTAGAAAAAAAAATTCTCTTTTCAACTGACCAATTTCTGGACAAAAACTCAGGTGCTGCATACAAAGCAACCTGGATTTCAACAGGGGTGCAGTTCAGAGACTGCCTTTGTGGCCTTGTCTAATGAGATTTGTATGGTTTGGGATTCTGACAAGGGTCTCTTGTTGTTTCACAGAACCTTAGTTACGACCATGTTTAATCTGGTACATTGTGAGCGGCTCTTATCAATCATGCTCTCAGTACAATTTAAGTACCTCAATCTTCAATAAAGACTTTTGAAGTGTGGAGTCCTGCAGGGCTCCATATTTGCTACAACACTGCTTAATATATTTATGGCTCCTTTACTAACACTTACCCAAAAGTATAGGTTAGTTTTTGGCATTTTATGATCCCTTGCATCTTAATTTCAACTCCTTAACTTGTGTTTGCATCAAGTGGCACTGTAGCTTCAATGATACAAGCATAGGTTAAATCTTACCAAAACTGAAGCTATCTGATTTTTGTGGAAACTGCTCTTCCCTACATTGTCCCCATCAACTCTAAGCAGCCCTTATGCAGAGTTTATTCCAACTTTGGGCATGAAATTAGAGGCCGACCACATTTCAGCTTCAGTTACTGTACCAAAATTGGTCCAAAATCCTTTTTCTGTCCAGTTTCAGTTTTGGATGAAAGGTTATTTTTATTTTTGGCTATGTTTTTTCAGTTTTGGCCATATGTTTTTGGAGGAAGACAAAAATGTAGTTGAACCCAAGCAAGAAGCAAGCAGCAGTATATTTTTGAAATCTTGACTGGGCTCTGATTTGTGTTTGTTTTACTAAGGTTTTAGTGATACAAGTAGTCACTAACTAGGACCTAGGTCTTGGTTTGTCAGTTTTAGGCTTGCTGTTCTTGTTTTTCATTTCCTTTTCCCCCCTCCCCCCATTTCAGACGTTTTCTTTTTTTTCTTTCCTTTTTTTTGTAATCTTGTTTTGCTTTTGTTCTGTACCATTTAGAGACTTGATTATTGTATTAGTATTTTTTATACTGTTTTATATTTTTAGTACATACTAAGATGGCTTCGTTGCAGTTTTCTGGGAAAGGCAGTTAGGTAAAACTTTAATAAATAAACATGAAATTGAATCTGCAGCTTTTTTTTTTTTCATCTGCTGGAGACAGAGAATACTGAAGAGCAACAGGCTACACTGCCCTTATAGGCAGAGTTCACAAGCATTTGTTCTCCGTTTCTGTTGATAGAGGGGCATAACCCATATATCTAGACAGGTCTGGTGTACAAGTAAAATAAATGAGTACCAAGTAGCTGGAGCAAACAAATTAATGATCACTGTTTGATAACCAACTGATTCCCATGTTTGTTAAAGAGAGAGATGATAAAGTAATAGAAAAGTTTGTAAGGTAAAGAAATTCAAAAAGGAACAGTACAGAAAAGGAGTTAATTGGAGCAATACGGCGGCTTGTCAAATATGGTAGAATTCAATAAACATAACAAAATATACAAAACTGAACACAAAATCATCATTAAAATTCTCCTCCAGGAGCTAGAGATCAAGTAAGATATGCAGTAGAGCAGTAGGAAGGGAGAAAGGAGATATGAGAAAGGTCTTATGTTATATGCTGCCAAGTTTTTTCCTTGTATAGCAAGAAAAGAAAGCAAGACGGAATGAATTAGATTTGTTTAAAAACATCCTGTGTGCCCCTCCCCCCACACACATACAAACACCAGAAAACTTCTGTAGAAATTTTGCTAAGAACTGTAATTCTCCTCTAATTGAAGGACCTGTGTGTGATGCAATCCACATTGAATCTAATTGGAATAATGCAGAATATAAGACATTATATTGTATAGTATCAAATCTACTGCCCATTTATCATAGCCCCTATATTTTTCCATCATCTTCTTCCTCCATATATTCTTCCCCTGTAGTAGCATGAAGTCTATTCTCTTACTGTGTCCATCACGAACACCGCAGCTTTGCGTTGAGAAGGAATAAAGAGGCCAAAAAGAGCCTTATTTCCCTGTGAATTGTGATAAAAGTAAATGTGCCGGATGCTCCCTGTGAAAAATGAAATAAATCCAAATGTCAGAATCCTCAACAGTTTATTAACAAGAATTACAAAAAAAAAATGAGAAACTGGACTTTGTACAAGTTCACTCACAAGGCAATGGAATAACTGGGTTGGTATCAACAACAACTCAGAAACCAACCAGGTCAGTACAAGTAGGCTGCTGGTGGCTGGATTCTGTTTTTGTTATCACCTTGCTGGATAAAGGAAGCCTAGTGACACTGCAGGTCACAGAGTAGCTGCACTGGGACCACAAAACTAACCAGATCAATGCTGTCCAGTATGGTCACGGGACCTAGGCAGCCGGATGTTTGTGTAAAAGTCTCGCTCATTCTGTTAGGTTATAACAAAGCTTGGTGGTACAATCCAGGAAAGAATGCGGTGGCTGTTGAGTGTTGGATTAAGATTAGAATCTTGGACACCCATCTAACCAGGATTGTACAGAACCAACATAGAAAGACAAAAGGAGAAGTTAGGTCTTTGCCAACTAATTTGTCTTCCCTTCAGTCCCTCCAGACCAGACCACAAACATAGATTATACTCTCTTGCCAGCAGATGGAAACTGAGAACTATTAATACTCCATAACATCATTGTATATTTTTCCATCCAGCAGATAATCAGTATTTTGATGACAAAGCAAAAGGTGACATTCCCCAATAACAAGGGAACAAACCAAGAGAAATCATAAAATTGAAAACAATACTTCAAACATCAGCAACCAGAAACACCCTCTCCCAGCCAGAGTAATGAAAGCTGTACCTAGCTTCTCTACAGTTCTACTTCCTACACGCAGCTCATAAGTGAATGACCTTGCCCCTAGAAAGTCTGCTCTGGACTAAGAGGGCTGGTACAGAAAAGGTTCTTATTAAACTTACCACATTTTGTTATCTGTAAGACTGAATTCCTACCTGGCTCTAGATAACTGAACTGGGCAAGAGATTTCATCTCAAGGTGCTCCAGATCAAAAGTTTCTGCTTCCCGGCCCGTGAGGTGACGAACCAGCTGCTTATTGACCATGCACACACATCCCAGCTGGACCAAGGCACGCAGCAACAAAGGTACCTACGGAGCAATCCAACAAAAAGTCACACGCACAACCAGGTCAAGTAATGACTTTGGCTGAGACAATCAAAATGCAAGACCTCTTTGCAGAACCCCACTCACCACTGTAACCCTGCTCAGAAAGGAAGTTGCTCCCTTATGTTTTCCTGGGAATAACACAGTGAACATAAACAAACTAAACACTAGCATGGCACTGGCTAGCTGATTTATTCCTGCAGTACTCAAAGGGCATGAAAAGGCTCCCAACCCAATACTGTGAAGATTCTGCCAAGCGCTGCTTATGGTAGAGGATTCGTCGTATATACCTGAGTTTCATACACCCCTTCGATGTCTGGTGCCGACAGCTCAGCATGGATTTCATTAATGTGCTGCCGGTACACATCCTCGGGGACAGAATATTCATAGAGATTATAAATAGGGTTTGCTCGAGGGAGGATTCGATTCACCTAGAAAAAGGGAAAAAAAAAAAAAAAAAAAGATAAGACTTGGGACACGGAGGACATTCTGTGCAATGCAGCTATGTCAACTGCAAATGTAGCAAGAGAAAAAGTTCTTGTGGGTAGCATGTCTGAACACAAATCTCAGTGGCAGGGGTTTGGAAGCACGGCAAGGCCGAGCGTACAAAGTAGTGGAAGGAGAGAAGGCAGCAGTTTGTTGAATAAAGTCAAAATGTGGTTAAGTGCAGATAAAAGTGGGATGTTTGACCACGGAAAAACAAATCCTGGAAACAATAATCTTGAAAATGCTTGTTTATTTGTTAAAAAGACTCGACACAACTGTTGTGTTTCGGCCGTCAGGCCTGCATCAGGAGTCTTAGACACCTGAAAGAACAACTGATCTGTGCAAAGGATGACCAATGATATGTTAGTCTGTAGGCAAAATGGTCTTTAGAAAGACCTTTGATTAAACGCAGCTTGTGAACAAGTCTGGTATCGTAAGCAGCATGGAAAAAACTCTACTGTCCAAGTGTTTGTTTAAAAAGATCAGATCTTCGCACAGATCAGCTGTTCTTTCAGGTGTCTAAGACTC
Source organism: Microcaecilia unicolor (assembly GCF_901765095.1). NCBI lineage: Eukaryota > Metazoa > Chordata > Amphibia > Gymnophiona > Siphonopidae > Microcaecilia > Microcaecilia unicolor. The sequence continues at coordinate 16,013,050 of NC_044041.1, read as the reverse complement.
CTGATGCAGGCCTGACGGCTGAAACACAACAGTTGTGTCGAGTCTTTTTAACAAATAAACAAGCATTTTCAAGATTGTTGTTTCCAGGATTTGTTTTTCCGTGGTCAAACATCCCACTTTTATCTGCACTTGTGTTTTCCCGTGGGGCGTTTGAGTTCTCCGTTGCATTGCGGATTCTTCCGAAAATGTGGTTAAGTATATTTTAATAAACTAAACACAAATGCGGAAGGAACCAAGGATGGACAGATGTGCACACACAGATATTTTGTCTGTTTCATAGGTATCAATAATGATGGGGCAAGGAGGAGAAATTAGGTCTTACCTGATCATTTTCTTTTCATTAGTTCTTCCCACTATTCCAGAACCTGTGGGATAGTTGTGTTCATCAACCAGCAGGTGGAGATAGAGAACTGAAAACTGAGCTGAGACATTTCTCTTGGCATCCACTCAAGTTCCTCAGTATTTAAGCAGACAAGCAGTAACGGAGAAACTCAGAACAAACACAACAACCTTAAACAATTCGCTAACCTAACACCAACCAGACGAGCAAACATATATACAGTGGTGGAAATAAGTATTTGATCCCTTGCTGATTTTGTAAGTGTGCCCACTGACAAAGACATGAGCAGCCCATAATTGAAGGGTAGGTTATTGGTAACAGTGAGAGATAGCACATCACAAATTAAATCCGGAAAATCACATTGTGGAAAGTATATGAATTTATTTGCATTCTGCAGAGGGAAATAAGTATTTGATCCCCCACCAACCAGTAAGAGATCTGGCCCCTACAGACCAGGTAGATGCTCCAAATCAACTCGTTACCTGCATGACAGACAGCTGTCGGCAATGGTCACCTGTATGAAAGACACCTGTCCACAGACTCAGTGAATCAGTCAGACTCTAACCTCTACAAAATGGCCAAGAGCAAGGAGCTGTCTAAGGATGTCAGGGACAAGATCATACACCTGCACAAGGCTGGAATGGGCTACAAAACCATCAGTAAGACGCTGGGCGAGAAGGAGACAACTGTTGGTGCCATAGTAAGAAAATGGAAGAAGTACAAAATGACTGTCAATCGACAAAGATCTGGGGCTCCACGCAAAATCTCACCTCGTGGGGTATCCTTGATCATGAGGAAGGTTAGAAATCAGCCTACAACTACAAGGGGGGAACTTGTCAATGATCTCAAGGCAGCTGGGACCACTGTCACCACGAAAACCATTGGTAACACATTACGACATAACGGATTGCAATCCTGCAGTGCCCGCAAGGTCCCCCTGCTCCGGAAGGCACATGTGACGGCCCGTCTGAAGTTTGCCAGTGAACACCTGGATGATGCCGAGAGTGATTGGGAGAAGGTGCTGTGGTCAGATGAGACAAAAATTGAGCTCTTTGGCATGAACTCAACTCGCCGTGTTTGGAGGAAGAGAAATGCTGCCTATGACCCAAAGAACACCGTCCCCACTGTCAAGCATGGAGGTGGAAATGTTATGTTTTGGGGGTGTTTCTCTGCTAAGGGCACAGGACTACTTCACCGCATCAATGGGAGAATGGATGGGGCCATGTACCGTACAATTCTGAGTGACAACCTCCTTCCCTCCGCCAGGGCCTTAAAAATGGGTCGTGGCTGGGTCTTCCAGCACGACAATGACCCAAAACATACAGCCAAGGCAACAAAGGAGTGGCTCAGGAAGAAGCACATTAGGGTCATGGAGTGGCCTAGCCAGTCACCAGACCTTAATCCCATTGAAAACTTATGGAGGGAGCTGAAGCTGCGAGTTGCCAAGCGACAGCCCAGAACTCTTAATGATTTAGAGATGATCTGCAAAGAGGAGTGGACCAAAATTCCTCCTGACATGTGTGCAAACCTCATCATCAACTACAGAAGACGTCTGACCGCTGTGCTTGCCAACAAGGGTTTTGCCACCAAGTATTAGGTCTTGTTTGCCAGAGGGATTAAATACTTATTTCCCTCTGCAGAATGCAAATAAATTCATATACTTTCCACAATGTGATTTTCCGGATTTAATTTGTGATGTGCTATCTCTCACTGTTACCAATAACCTACCCTTCAATTATGGGCTGCTCATGTCTTTGTCAGTGGGCAAACTTACAAAATCAGCAAGGGATCAAATACTTATTTCCACCACTGTACATATATTAATCAAACATATAAACGGCGAGTGACCGTACTCACTCGCAAATGCGCAATAGAGACTTCCCTCTCTATCCCGCCCCCGCGTCAATAAGTGATGATGGGGGCGGGACAGAGAGGGAAACTGCGCTCCCCCCCCCCCCCCCCCCCGAGGTCGCCGCCACCGGTAACCCACCCACCTCGAGTCGCCGCCGCCACCCCTCCACCCGAGGTCGCCGCCACTGGTGCCCCCCCACCCGCCCCGTCTTATCGCTATTCAACTTACATCCGCAGCAGGCAGATCAGCTGAGCTGCCGTTGTGGCCTTCCTTCCCTGCCTGTGTCCCGCCCTCGCCGACGTTATGTCACACGAGGGCGGGACACAGGCAGAGATCGAAGGCCAACGGCAGCTCAGCTGATCTGCCTGCTGCGGAGATGTAAGTTGAATAGCGATGAGACGGGGCGGCAAACTTGGGGGGGGGGGGGGGAGCGGACAGCGGCGACCCACCAGCCCGTTTTAACGGGCTCAATGGCTAGTATATATTATATATATATATATATATATATATATATATATATATATATATATATATATATATATATATATATACATACACATACACACACACCTCTCTCTAATCTCTGCACAATTTGTAGAGAACAAGAGATATGCAGGAAGCACCATGCAAGGTGACAGCCATTATTTGACCACTACTTCACACTAACTAAACATCTCAGAAATCCTGGGCAGGCCTTTGGAATAGTGGGAAGACCTAATTTCTCCTTCCATTATGTAGCCTCCCACTATTCCGCAGCCCGTGGGATGATCAAAAGCAGTTCCTAGACTGGGTGAGATCCTGGAGTCGCTGCCCTGAGGACCCTGTCCAGCAGTTGAATCAGGTCCATGTACCGCGGCCTCCGCAGTCAATCCAGGGCTACAAAAGTTATTCGAACTTGGTGCAATGCAATCCTTTTTAACACGCAGCTTACCATGGGCCAAGGAGGAAAGACATACACTAGATGTGTCTCCGGCCAGGGCTGCAGTATGGCATCAATCCCATCGAGCCTGGTTCTTTCCGATAGGTGAAGAACTTGGTACTTTGGCATTCCTTTTTGTGGCCATCAAGTCCAGAAGCGGAGAACGCCATCGGTCCATTATCAGCTGAAACCCCTGGCTGGATAGTTCTCTTTCTCCTGAGTCCAAGGAGTGCCTGCTGAGAAAGTCCTCCTCCACATTCAACAGCCCCATGATGTGAGCTACCAACAAGCACAGATTTTTCTTCGCCCAACTCATGAAGGAGGCCACCTCCACCGCCATCAGACTGTGGGTCCTGCCTTGTTTGTTGATATAAGCCATCACCATCGCATTGTCAGAGAAAACTTGGACCAGGGTTCCTTGACAGAAAGGGAGCAAATAGGCATATTTTCAAAGCACTTAGCCTTCCAAAGTTCCATAGAAACCTATGGAGCTTTGGAAGGCTAAGTGCTTTGAAAATATGCATAACAGTCACCTAAGGCATTCTGCACTGCCCTGAGCTCCAAGCAATTTATCAACCACTGAGACTCCTGTTCTATCCAGGTGCCCTGTGCCAGATGGAACTTCTAACACGCTCCTCAACCAGACTTGCTGGCATTCGTTGTCACCACCTCTGTCTTACTGGAGAGGGGGCTCCGATGGTCAAATTGCTGGGTGATCACCTCTGCATACTCCGTCTGGCAACCAACGTCCAAGGAAGATGATGGGTGTACTTCTTTAAAACCAGAGGCCAGCAGCTGAGAAAAGATTCCTGTAACGGACGCATACGAGCCCTTGGCCATGGCACTACTTCCATTGCCACCGTCATCAACCCCAGAACCTGGACGTCGTCGCAGACCCTGGGCCTGCCTTAACAGAAGATCAATCTGTTGAACCAGCTTCAACCTCCTATGCTTCACGAGAAGATCCTGTCCCGTGCTTTGTCGAATAGGCCGCCCAGATACTTCAGCATCCGTGATGGAGTTAGTCTGCCCTTCTCAAAATCGATCACCCAACCCAAAGACTGCAAAAGATGGACAACTTTGTCTGTTGCCACCACGTTGTCTGAATAGGATGACGCACAATGAGCCAGTCGTCGAGATATGGGTGAACTCCGATTTCCTGGCGGAAGGATGCAACCACCACCATAACCTTGATAAACATTCTTGTTTCAGTGAGCCTTCTAGCTTCCTATCCTGTAGGTCTTTTAGGGCAATGCCCTCTTCCCACCAGCAAGGTGGTCTCTTAGTCACACCATAACCAGGCAGTCCACCCTGGGAAGCTGTAATTTATCTTTCTCCTCTGGAACTAATGGGTAGAGTACCTGAGTTTTCAGTTCTCTATCATCACCTGCTGGTTGACAGACACAACTATCCCACAGGTTCTGGAACAGTGGGAAGATACATAATGGAAGAGTGAAATGTTCTGAGCTGACCGGATCTACAAGAGGACTTCTCACCTTTCTATATACTGCACCCTCCTCAGGCTTGATGATGCGCTGATTCACATAAAACACTCGTGGGATATTGAGCTTCATGCAGTGCAAGTCACTGCCGATAACAGCCCAGAGCCGGAAGAACCCCGGCTGGCTGGTCTCTCCAATCTGAGAGGGGAAAAAAAAAAATCAGATTTGAAGAAGTTCACACAGGGAAGGAAATTCAGAAAATGTTTATCAGCCCCAAGAGGCCAAAAGAACAGAGGGGGAGAAATGAATCAAATGCTCAGAGAAATTTATCAAAAGCCTTGAGAGGCCTGTGTTATCACAAAAAAAAACCAAAACAAAACAAAAAAAAGGCATCTGTGGAAAGTCCTGAACAACGGAAGCTTACTTTGGCAAAGCACAATAAATTATTATGGCTATAAACAATGGAATAGACAAAAAACAGTATAAAATCATGCATTTCATAGTAGTTCGTTGTCTAAAGCATGTCTCATAGCATCAACTGCCAGGGATAGCAGGCACAGTCCTCCTCTACCCTGGTCACCTGCACTATCTGCCACGGCATATCTAGGATGCTACGAGCTGTCTTGCGCAGGAAGCCACCAAGTCCGGCTGAGGGTCCATCACGGATCACCCCTCCTCCACCAGGCACCGCCTCTCCATCCAGTAGTCGTCGCTTCTTCCGGCGCTCTCTGCGCTGCTTGGCCTGCAGCTCCCACTTCTTCTTGTGATACCGAAGCCACACCATACGCTCTTCCTACGGCAGGGAAGGGCAGAGAAAAAGAACCATAGTTGCCGTTATCAAATAGCCTCAGTTCTAACATTATGGTAGGGGAGGTATCCGAGAAGCAATTCCCAACAAGTAAACCTCTGCCTCCTTCTTTCCCTTATTTCCACATACAACCATCCCCAGTAAAAGGATGGGTGTCCACCTGGAACTTCCTGGATTCCCCCCCCCCCCCCCCCCCCCCCCCCCCCCCCCATCAGATAGAAGTAATAGATCCCAGTTTGTCAACCTCTGAACCAGGGCTACCGAATTCCTGTCTTCGAGGTCCACAAGCAGGCCAGGTTTTCAGGATATCCACAATGAATATGCATGAGAGAGATTTGCATACCAAATAACAAGGAGGCAGTGCATGCACATTCATTACGGATATCCTGAAAACCTGGCCTGTCTGTGGACCTCGAGGACCAGAACTGAGTAGCCCTGCTCTAAACCCACTCACTGCCTTTTGGATTTGTAATATTCATTTCCTCATAATGGCTATAATCTGTACAAGTAGGTGCTTGGTTACGTAAAAATTTAATTTGCTGAAAAATAAAATAAAAACAAAACACTTGAACTTTGATTTTCATTCAAATTGTTGTAGTCTCTTGAGCAGTCTGAATGGTCCTTGAAGCAGAGATTGAAAATAAGAAGCCTCGTCAGACCAGAGCCAATAAAGAGCTGCATGCAACACATGAGAGATAAGCGATAGTGTTTTTTTTCATTCATTGTGCAAGAGATTATTTATGATGTGGACATTTTAAAGTTTTGGTGCTATTGCACAGACACTATTTTGAATTTGTGAAGTCACAGGCTGAATGGTAGATTACTGATGTTTGGAATGTTATGTTAGTGCCAGTGGTAATAAAGCAAAGTTACTCGCCTGTAGCAAGTGTTCTCCAAGGACAGCGGGCTAAGTATTCTCACAAATGGGTGATATTTGATGGAGCCTGATGCAGATGCTGACTAGCGAGACTGGAGAACTTTCCAGCAATGTCCCAACGCGTGTGCGTTGGTGCCTTCCCGCCCGATATGCGAGTGAGGGTCCCTCAGTCTTAAGCACATAAGCACCGCCATGCTGGGAACAGACCAAAGGTCCATCAAGCCCAGCACTCTGTCTCCGACAGCGGCCAATCCAGGCCCCAAGAACCTGGCAAAAACCCAAAATTTAATAAAGATCAATGGACTTTTCCTTCAGGAATCTGTCCAGACCCCCTTTAAACTCAGCAAGGCCAGCTGCCGTCACTACCTTCTCCGGCAATGAGTTCCAGAGCCTAACTACGCGCTGAGTAAAGAAAAACTTTCTCCGATTTGTTTTAAACCTACCACATTCTAATTTCATCTTGTGTCCCCTAGTTCTATTATTGTTAGAAAGCGTAAACAAACGCTTTACATCTGTCCGCTCTACCCCACTCATTTTGTAGACCTCTATCACATCACCCATCAGCCGCCTTTTCTCCAGGCTAAAGAGTCCTAGCCGTCTTAACCTCTCCTCATAGGGTAGTAGTCCCATCCCCTTTATCATTTTTGTTGCCCTTCTCTGCACCTTCTCTAATTCCTTTATATCTTTTTTGAGATGAGGCGACCAGAACTAAACACAATACTCCAGGTACGGTCGCACCATGGAGCGACCATGCTTGTAAGATAGCTAAAGAAAACAACTCCAAGGGAGGTGGGAGGGTATGTGAGAATACTTGCCCTGCTGTCCTTGGAGAACACCTGCTACAGGTGAGTAACTTTGCTTTCTCCGAGGACAATCAGGCTGTTGTATTCTTACAGATGGGAATTCCTAGCCACCAGGCTCACCGAAAACAACAATGCTAGGAAAACAGGGACTCAAAACATAGAGTCCTGAAAGCCAATTAACCTGAAATTATTTACATACTAGTTGTGAAGGTGCTGCCTGGAACTAAAGAAAACTGGGCCTATGAGGGGGTGGGAGGGGGAAGAGAGATGAATTTTAGACACTAAACAAATTCTTCAGGACTCATTGGGTGTCCTGCTCAAGGCAGTAATGAGAGTGAATGTGTACACACATGACTATGTTGCAGCTTTGTAAATCTCCGCTTTGTAGGCTGACTTCAAGTGGGCTACCAATGTAGCCATGGCTCTGACTTAAGTACATATGTATTGCCATACTGGGACAGATCGAAGGTCCATCAAGCCCAGCATCCTGTTTCCAACAGTGACCAATCCAGGTCACAACTACCTGGCAAGATCCCCAAAACAGTACATAACATTTTATGCTGCTTATCCTAGAAATTAGCAGTAGATTTTCCCCAAGTCGATCTTAATAATGGCTTATTATGAGCCTTAAGACCCAAACGTGGCTAATTTGAAAAACTATATACCAGTCCCTATAGATTCTAACAAATATCTCATTCAAAATTGGGTCCGGTAATTGGTACTATTGAAGCAGAGATCTTCGTATTATTTTAGAGTTTTCTACTGCTCAAATATATAGAAAAACAGTATCTTAAACATTCTCATATTCTCATGTTTTTCAAAGGCAACCTCAGCGGCGCTCATTACCAAAAAGGAGAAATTAGACCTTACCTGCTAATTTGCTTTCCTTTAATCCCTCCGGACCGGCCCAGGATTGGACTGATGGGTTGTGCACGCCTACCAGCAGGTTGGAGACTGAGAAAAAAACTCTGACTCTAGCGAGCCAATAGGAGCCCTGGTCATGTGACCCTAGCCTCAGTATTTTCATAACAAAGCAGAAAGAACAAACAGTCTGTGCCTCAAGGAATTCAAGCAGCCAGAGAGCACTAGTAAGTACGTGCTCTTATTATAATGGCTCACCGAGTACCCTAACCAGAGCATCGGTATGGCCAGACTATCCTGGCTCACCACGTACTCTAACCAGAGCAGCGGTATGGCCTTATCACAATGGCTCACCGAAAACCTTAACCAGAGAATCGGTATGGCCTTATCACAGTGGCTCACCGAATACCCTAACCAGAGCATCGGTATGGCCCAATCATTGTGGCTCACCACGTACTCTAACCAGAGCAGCGGTATGGCCTGCATAGAAAATGCATCATCTTTTTTTTTTTTTTTTTTAAACTTGCAAACAAAACAGCTCTGCAATCAACAATTGAACATAGAAACTTAGACAGAAATATAGAACACGGGAGGGGCCTGGGCCGGTCCGGAGGGATTAAAGGAAAGCAAATTAGCAGGTAAGGTCTAATTTCTCCTTCCTTAGCATCCCTCCGGACCGGCCCAGGATTGGACTGATGGGACGTAACAAAGCAGTAGTCCTACGGGAGGGACCCCAGCAGACCCGCTGAAATCACTCGCGACGCAAAAATCGCCTCCTGCCGACACTGCACATCAAGCCTGTAATGCTTAGAAAACGAATGGAGAGAGGACCAAGTCGCTGCCTTACAAATCTCCGCTGGTGGAACCAATGAACACTCGGCCCAGGACGCCGCTTGCCCTCTAGTTGAATGCGCTTTAACAGAGTTCGGGACAGCTTTACCTGCCAAAAGGTAGGCTGACCCTATCATCTCCTTGATCCACCTAGACAATGTGGGCTTAGAAGCCGCCAACCCCTTACGGTGACCGGCCAACAGTAGAAAAAGACGGTCCGTGCGTCGAAAATCTTCCGTAACTGCGAGATACCGCTTAAGCACTCTTTTAACATCCAGAGTATGTAACTGTCGCTGTTCCTGCGTCCCTGAGGCCGATCCCAAAACAGGAAGAAACACTGACTGGGACAGATGAAAACGGGATACCACTTTAGGCAAAAAGGAGGGAACCGGATGAATAACCACACGCTCCTTGGAAAACTGCAGAAAAGGAGATCTGCATGAAAAAGCTTGCAACTCTGAGACTCTCCGAGCCGATGCAATAGCCACCAAAAACACTGTCTTAAGCGTTAGATCCTTCAAAGAACATGCTTGCAAAGGTTCAAAAGGTGGTTTCGTGAGAGTCGAAAGAACCAGATTAAGATCCCAAGATGGAAAGACTGATCTTACCGGAGGACGAAGAAGGCTGACTCCCTTTAAAAAACGAGCCACCTCCGGAAGACAGGAGAAAGATTTACCTCGAATCCGACCTCTAAAGCAGGAAAGAGCTGCCGCTTGCACCTTAAGAGAAGAAAGAGACAGCCCTTTATCCAACCCTCGCTGTAGAAACTCCAACATCTGAGGCACAGATGCTCGAAACGGAAGGATGTCAGCCTCTGCACACCAGGCCTCAAAAATTCTCCAAGTACGAATATAGTTTAGCGAAGTGGAACGTCGACGAGACCTAAGCATGGTGGAAATCACCGGTCCTGAAAAACCCCGTTTAGCTAAACGGGCTCGTTCAAGAGCCAAGCCGTAAGACAAAATCGACCCGGATCTGGATGTGGAACTGGCCCTTGAACCAGCAAAGTCCTGTGAACTGGGAGCCGAAGAGGAGGCGCCACCAATAGCCGCTGTAGATCCGCGTACCAAGGACGCCGCGGCCAATCCGGTGCTACCAAAACTACCGGTCTTCCGTGATCTTCGATCATCTGTAGGAGACGGCCTATTAGCGGCCACGGAGGGAACGCGTAAAGAAGGTCGGAGGGCCACTGTTGCAAGAGAGCGTCTACCCCTGCCGCTCTTACATCCTTTCGACGACTGAAGAAACGAGGGACTTTCTTGTTGAGATTGGATGCAAACAGATCTAGAACTGGAGTGCCCCAGCGCTCCACTATCAACCGAAACGCCTGATCGCTGAGAGACCACTCCCCGGGATCGAGAGTGTGGCGACTGAGAAAGTCGGCTTGAACGTTTTCCACTCCGGCCACATGCGATGCTGAAATGGCCGAGAGGTGAATCTCCGCCTCCCGACACAATAGACGACATTTCGTTCCCCCCTGACGGTTGACATAGGCCACTGCCGAGGCATTGTCCGAAAGAACTCTGACCACTTTGCCTATTAGTAGAGCCCTGAAGTGCTGCAGGGCCAACCGGATCGCTCTGGTCTCCAACAAATTGATTGATTGAACTGCTTCCAGTTGAGACCAAAGCCCCTGGGCCCACTGCCCCAGGCAATGCGCTCCCCAGCCTCGGAGACTGGCATCTGTTGTTAACGGTATCCAGCGAGGAGATTCCAAAGGCATGCCTACTGTGAGATTCTTCATCCGCAGCCACCAAAACAGCGAGCTGCGCTCTCTGTTGCGGAGAGGCAGACGCTTCCATAGTGACTCCCTCTGAGCGGACCAACGCGATAGAAGAGACCACTGAAGAGGCCTCATATGGAGTCTGGCCCAGGGTACTACTTCTATGGTGGCTGCCATGGATCCGAGAATCTGAAGATAATCTCGAGCACACGGACGCTGCTGTTGAAGAAAGGCCCGAATCTGAGACTGCAGTTTTAGAATCCTGGCCTGCGGTAGAAACACTCGGCCTTGTGTCGTGTCGAACGTGACGCCCAAATACTCCAGAGATTGAGAAGGAACCAACCGACTCTTTGACACATTTACTACCCAACCTAGAGACTGCAAGAACTGCATCACTCGTTCTGTGACACGACAACTCTCTTGATAAGACTTTGCTCTGATTAACCAGTCGTCTAGATATGGATGAACCAGAATCCCTTCCTTCCTGAGGGCCGCAGCCACCACGACCATAACTTTGGTGAAAGTGCGGTGAGCCGTCGCCAAACCGAAGGGCAGAGCACGAAACTGGTAATGCTGCCCTAGAATTGCAAAGCGCAAGAACTTGTGGTGAGCCGGACGAATGGGAATATGCAAATAAGCCTCTGTGAGATCCAAGGCTGTCAAATACTCTCCCTGGCGCACTGCGACTATGACTGATCGCAGGGTCTCCATCCGAAAACTTGTGACTCTGAGAGCGCGATTGACCGGCTTGAGGTCCAATATAGGGCGAAAAGAGTCTTCCTTCTTGGGAACTACAAAATAAATGGAATACCGGCCTCGCCTGTACTCGGAAGGAGGGACTGGACAGATAGCGTGAAGATCTAACAGCCTCTGTAGAGTCTCCCGAACCGCCCTCACCTTGAGAGGAGAACGACAGGGAGACTCCAGAAAGGCGTCTGCAATAGGCCTTGCGAACTCTAAGGCATAACCGTCTCGTATAACTTCCAAGACCCACTGATCTGAAGTTATGTGGGCCCACCTCTGATAGAACTGAGAAAGACGAGCTCCGACAGGCACCAGAGGAGAGGCCCTCGCCCCTTCATTGGGAAGGACGGGTCTGTGATCTAAAACCTGGAGAGGAGAAACTCGCTCCTCTGCGAGTACCCCGAAAGGACTGTGTCCTATTGTAGAACCGAGATTTATGAGGTTGAAAACCCCGACCAGTCTGAAATCTACGTAAACCTCTACCTGGACCTCTACCAGAGAAGGAACCTCGACCGGACAGGCGGGGTCTATCTTGCGGCAATCGAGGAACTTTAGCATCTCCTAAGGAATTAACCAACTTATCCAATTCTTCCCCAAACAAAAAGGACCCTTTAAATGGAAACTTGCTCAATTTGGATTTGGAGGCCGCATCCGCCGACCAACCTTTCAACCACAGCGACCGGCGAGCAGCGACTCCCAACGCCAAAGACTTAGAAGATGCTCGCAACAAATCATATAAGGCATCCGCCAGAAACGCAGCTCCCGTTTCAATCCTAGCCACCTGTAGATCAATAGCTTGAAGATCATCCGAAGTCCTGTCCAGAACTCTCTCTGCCCACCTAAAACAGGCCCTAGCCACTAAGGACCCACAAATGGCAGCCTGTACTGCCAAGGAAGAAACATCAAAACTATTCTTGAGCAGAGAATCTAGACGTCTGTCCTGAACATCCCGAAGAGCTGTTCCGCCATCTACGGGGACTGTATTCCGCTTATTTACCGCCGACACCACGGCATCCACGACCGGCACCTTAAGCAAAGACTTATCCACTTCAGGAACCGGATAGAGACGAGACATAGATCTGGACTGCCGGAAAACCGCATCTGGGGACTCCCATTGCGCTTTAATAACATCCCAAATATCCTGGTGCATAGGAAAAGTCTTGGTAGCAGACCTAGAGCCTTTAATCAAGAAATCGACCTTACGGACTGCCAAAGCTGGCTGTAAATCTTCAAAGTTCAAAGTAGAAGACACCATAGAAATTAGCTCCTGCAAATCATCCTTATGGAAAACTCTGGCTACAGAAGGATCTTCTCCCTGAGCAAAAGAAGTAGCCTCAGGATCTGGAGAAGAAGATTCCTCCCAGATATGTTCCGCCAGATCTTCCTCTTCTTCTAAGAAGGGCATTTCCTGATCATGAACTGACTCCAAATGCTCCCGCCAATCTCCCTCCCTAGATCTCTTAGAGGGAGGGGGAGCAGCCATACTCAAAGGCCCTGGCTCAGCTGAAGAATCCCCCTTCTGCAGCAAAAAAGCCTGATACATCTGGAGCACAAACTCAGGAGGAAACCCCCCTGCCTGAGTAGGCCCAGCCTGCATCAGTGCTCCTGCAGAAAAAACATCCAACGGAGGTACCGAAAGCCCTGCAGGCTGCGAGGGAGAAGGGGAGGACGAATTCAAAATGGCCACCGTTCGCGCCAAAACCGGCGTTCCGGAGTCCGGGGGCGCGCCTGACCCTTCAGCAAGCACGGGATCAGAGCGCGCCGGTGAAGAGACCGAACCAGCTGACTGAACCGCTGCCGGCAAAACCGAACCCGACGCTCCCGCTAGCGCTGTACAATACTTACAAGCGCCTGAAGATGAAACACCCCGACGCTGACAAATGGAGCAGCGCTTAAGTTTTTCCGACATCGCTGACGCGCGCGTGCGCGCGCGTACCCAATTCGCGCCGAAACTGTACTTTTTTTTTTTTTTTTTTTTTTTTAAACAGCGCTTCAATTAACAACAGAAATCCCCCGAAACAAATAGAAAAGGGAGCCAGGCCAGGCAAATAAAAAACTGTGCTCTTTATGTTTCCCTGCTGTGGAAACGCTAATCAGCCACACCACACACACTTGACAGAAACAGAGCTGCCTGCTCGTTTAATCAAAGGGACTGAAGAGATCTGTGGCAGAGAAACCAATTTAGCTTCCTTTTACTTCTGGCTGCCTCTCCCAAAGGTAAAATCCCCTTGCTAATCAAAGGGCAACCCTTCCCTTTGAAATTGAATTAGATAATAAGGGAGGTGGGGAGGAACAAGGGGGGAGGGACCCGGGACACCCGAGTTTTCACCCCTGAGGCTGAAAGACAACCAAACTGAAAAGAACACCTAACAAGCCTCAAAGAATTCCTGTGGCACAGAATAAAGGCAGACTAAAGCCAACAATAAAGAACAAGCTGAAAGACAATATAGAGAGACTAATGGGCTCACTCCTACCTGCTGGGAGACTGAGAAATACTGAGGCTAGGGTCACATGACCAGGGCTCCTATTGGCTCGCTAGAGTCAGAGTTTTTTTCTCAGTCTCCAACCTGCTGGTAGGCGTGCACAACCCATCAGTCCAATCCTGGGCCGGTCCGGAGGGATGCTAAGGAACTTAGATTTGGCAATGTAACTAGCGCCCACTTCTTCATTGGTTTAGCCAATTTCTTTACTTTTCAATTTCAAACTTTTTTATATTTTTATCCAGATTTAGTTACTTATCTTTAATGATCAGACCAAAGGGTTCAGCTGAAGATAAGTAACTAAATCTGGATAAAAATATAAAAAAAGTTTGAAATTGAAAAGTAAAGAAATTGGCTAAACCAATGAAGAAGTGGGCGCTAGTTACATTGCCAAATCTAAGTTTTTGGTAATGAGCGCCGCTGAGGTTGCCTCTGAAAAACTTTTGAAAAACATGAGAATATGAGAATGTTTAAGATACTGTTTTTCTATATATTTGAGCAGTAGAAAACTCTAAAATAATACGAAGATCTCTGCTTCAATAGTACCAATTACCGGACCCAATTTATTATGAGCCTTGACATGACCCTCCAATCAGCCGAACCTCGGCATAAGGAAATTAAATCTGCAAGCCAATTAGAAATTGTGCGTTTGCTGATGGCTACCCCCACACGGTTTGGGTCAAAAGAAACAAAAAGCTGGGTGGACTGTCTATCTGGACTGTCCATTCCAGATAGAAAGCTGAGGCTTGCTTGCAGTCTAAGGTATGCAGTACACTCTCGCCAGGATGGGCATGTGGTTTTGAAAGTACCTTAGGAAGGAATTTAGGGTGTGTGAGGAGAACTACTCTATTGTGGTGAAACTGGGTCAGCTACTAGGGCCTGAAGCTCACTGAACCTGCAAACTGAAGTGACCGCCATCGGAAACACAACTTTCCAGGTCAAATATTTCAGATGACAGGAATCAAGTGGCTCAAAAAGGCACTTTCATCAGCTGGGTGAGGACAATATTGAGAGTCTATGATACAATTGGAGGTTTCACTAAATATTTCTACATTAGGGAAAAGATTTTGGAAAAAGATTTTTTTTTTGTATAAGTCTCTAATTAGTAATAACACTAATAATTTAAGAGACTATAAAATAAGAAAACACAAAAGGTTTTTAAAAAATGTTATGGTGGTGTTCAGACTTGTGAAACATACCCAGTAGTGGACTAGCTATCTCTTTCCAATCATTGCACTTCCTATGATGTCACTCCTTTCTCCAAGGAGTCCTTCGGTGCCAACGAGGACAATGTCGAACCCATACATGTCCTTGGTGTCGGGTCTGATGCTGACCGGTCCCAGGGCCTACTTTCAGCGCCTGATGTCAAGAGAAATGGAGACCTTCTCGATGCCAGTGGACTCCCAGTGGAAGTTGAAGCCTTGGCAGCCATCGAGTTCGACGCTTCCAGTGCCGATGATGATGTACTGGCCTTCAAGAAGCTGTTGGGACCTGCTATGCCCGCTGTGTCGCACACCATGCACCAAGACTGGGGGGTCCGTCACAGAAACCACCCAATTACATTAGGCGCACCTCTTGAAGCCACGGGGGTGGGGGTGGGGGTGGGGGGTCTTCTGGGACACCAAGAAAAGAACCATGGCCAAATTAAACTCTTCAATTGTGAGCCAAAAAGGGGCAGCATTCAAACTGAGGTTAGTGTTCCGGCCTAAATGGGCCTAGCACCTCGCTAAAAATAAAAAAGAGCCAAAAAAGGTAGTTAAAATAAAGTGGAAGTAGAAAACCAAAAGAAGAATACTAAACAGCCAGTAAGACAAAAGACCCCTGCAAGGGAAGGCACTGCAAGAGAAAAATTCATGCACTTTGAGGAAAACAGAAAAAAATGAATCCTCCCTGCTCCGTGGAAAAAACAACACTGAGGCGGGAAGGCACCAGCGCATGCGCAGTGGGATGCTGCTAGAAAGTTCTCCAATAATCTTGCTAGTCACCACACTCCATCAGATGACGTCACCCACCTGTAAGAATATGACAGCCTGCTTGTCCTCGGAGAAACGAATGATATTTACCCTTTGGCTCCTTAGCAGGTATTAAGTAGTTTAACCGAGTTATATATAGTTACTAGTAAAAAAGGCCCGTTTCTGACACAAATGAAACGGGCGCTAGCAAGGTTTTCCTTGGAGTGTGTATGTTTGGGAGAGTGTATGTGAGAGTGACTGTTTGAGAGTCAGAGTGAAAGTGTGAGTGTGTGAGAGAGAGTGAGTCTGGGTGTGAGTGTGTTTGTGAGAGAGTGTGTGTGAGAATGAGAGTGTGTGCAAGTCTGTATGTGAGACACAGTGTGAGAGAGTGTGTGTGTGTGGGCAAGAGAGAGAGTGTGTGTGTGAGACACAGATTCTCTGTGAGAGTGAGTGTATGACACCAAGCGAGTGTGTGTGTGAGCCGTGCCCTCCCAATCCATGGCCATCTGTCCCCTGCCCCCTCCATTCATCCTTTTCCAGCAATTCCCCTCTGTCCCTGAGTCGTGCCCTCCCAATCCATGGCCATCCATGTTTGTCTGTCACCTGCCCCCTCCATTCATCCCTATCCAGCATTTCCCCTCTCTGCCTGAGGCCTGCCCTGCAATCCATATCCATCCATGCCCATCTGTGCCCTCCATTCATCCCTATGCAGCAATTCCCCTCTCCCTGAGTCCTGCCCTTCCAATCCATGCCCATCCATGCTCCTCTGTCACTTGGCCCCTCCATTTTTCCCTATCCAGCATTTCCCCTCTCTGCCTGAGGCCTGCTCTGCAATCCATATCCATCCATGCCCATCTGTCCCCTCCATTCATCCCTATCCAGCAATTCCCCTCTCCCTGAGTCCTGCCCTTCCAATCCATGCCCATCCATGCTCATCTGTCACCTGGCCCCTCCATTTTTTCCTATCCAGCATTTCCCCTCTCTGCCTGAGGCCTGCTGTGCAATCCATATCCATCCATGCCCATCTGTCCCCTCCATTCATCCCTATCCAGCAATTCCCCTCTCCCTGAGTCCTGCCCTTCCAATCCATGCCCATCCATGCTCCTCTGTCACCTGGCCCCTCCATTTTTCCCTATCCTGCATTTCCCCTCTATGCCTGAGGCCTGCTGTGCAATCCATATCCATCCATGCCCATCTGTCCCATCCATTCATCCCTATCCAGCAATTCCCCTCTCCCTGTGTCCTGCCCCTTCCAATCCATGCCCATCCATGCTCATCTGTCACCTGGCCCCTCCATTTTTCCCTATCCAGCAATTTCCCTCTCTCCCTGAGTCCTGCCCTCCCAATCCATGCCCCTCTTTCCCCTGCCCCCTCCATTCATCCATTTCTAGTAATTCCCCTCTCTCCCTGTGCCCTGCCCTCCTAATCCATACCCATCCATGCTCCTCTGTCCCCTGCCGCCTCCATTCATCCTTTTCCAGCAATTCCCCTCTGTCCCTGAGTCGTGCCCTCCCAATCCATGCCCATCCATGCTCCTCTGTCCCCTGCCGCCTCCATTCATCCTTTTCCAGCAAGTCCCCTCTTGCCCTTCCATGACCCCCCCCTCGCATCCATGCTACTCTCTCTCCCATGTCCCAGCCTGGCCCGCCCTCTTTCCCCCCCCCCCCCCCCTCGCATCCATGCCTCGCATCCATGCCCCCCCTTCCCATCCATGCATCCCCCCCCCCCCCCGTTCGCATCCATGCTTCCTTTTTTTTTTTTCTTCTTCGTTTTAACTTTACCTCCGTGGCGGTTCGTGCAGCGAAGCGTCAGGGAAGGAGGCGGCGCTCCCGACGTCTAGCTTTACGTCGGGAGCGCCGCCTCCTTCCCTGACGCTTCGCTTCCCGATTTGTTTGGTTTGAGGCGAGGGCGGGGCAGAGACGGCTGGCTGGCTTGAAGGCTTCACTGGGAGTGACGTCAGATGGCTTCAAGGCTTCAAGGCTTCAGCTTGAAGCTTCCGGCTTCAAACTTCCGGCTTCACAGAACGTTGTCTTCAGAACGTTCACGGTGCGTTTTATTATATTAGATGTGTTCTGTTATTAGATAGAGGAGATCCTAATTGTGTCTCTCCTCTTGAGGGTTTTACTTTATTGGAGTGGACCCGACTCTTGTTAGTAACGGTTTTACCTTTGTAGTCCCAATAGGAGGTAGGGGTCCAAGGATCTCTCTCCAGGACTGGGTCAGCTCCATGTCCTGCGACTCCTGCTGGTTCTCCTGTGCCAATGGCACCCGCTTTCGCTTACTGCTAATTGGAACAGCTGGGTGCGAGCGCTTTGCGACCCCAAAGTCTTCCATGTCAGCAACCTGTGAAGGCTGCAGGTCTGCACTGGGCTGGTTGGCGGAGATCTGGAGATATAAACAAGTCCATGAGACCCGTAACATGTCGACTACTGCAGTCGCCTCCACACCCTCACTGATTAAAAGATACTGGAGGGAACTGGCTGGAGCTCATGAAGTGAAAACAAATACGCATCTTTTCACCATGCATGGAATATAGCAGTCTCTGTAAAACGGCCACAGACTGTCTCCATTACCTTCCACCATTCCTATTAGATATAAACTAGGGCTGCATTTCTGGCAAATACATTTTTTAAATTAATATATAAATTTTGATTAAAAATTTTAATCACGTTTAATCACATGGGGAGGGGCTGGACCACATACTTCCTGTCCTCCCCCCCCAAAAAAAAAAAAAATTAGGTATCATACCTTTCCTGGTGGTGATGGCAAAGTCCCGCCAGTTGAAGAAATCCCCTGCCTGAGTCACCCCCTTCCTCCCCCCAATGGAGCGATGAAGTCAGAAGCACGCCTTCAGCCACTGAGACTGGCACTCCCCACGCATGCGCAATTCATGCTCCCTCCCTTCCCTGCAGCTATCTCTCTCATCCCCTCCCCCACCCGGTCTGGTATCTCTCCCTCCTCTCCTGGACCTGCCTGTGGCTCTTTCATTCCAGCCTCCCCCACCAGTGTACCTTTTGAAAAGCAAGCTAGTGTTCAGCCCTGTAGCAGTACTCAAAACTGCCTGCGGACTGCACTGGGCCTTTCCCTCGGACTCGTCCCACCCCTTCTGATGCAACTTCTTGTTTTTGGAAGGGTGAGACAGGTCAAAGGGAAAGGCCTGGTGCAAGCCCGAATCCTTGATTGCTTTTCAAATGGTACGCCGGGGGGGGGGGGGGGAGACATGAGACACAACCAAAGACAGGTCCGGGAGTGTAGGGAGAGAGACCAGACCATGCAGGGGGGTGGGGGAGGTGGGGAGAAGGCAGGCAGCACACAATTAATTGCAATTAATAATAAACGTGTTGATTGCAGCATTAATCATGATTAACGTGCAGCCCTAATATAAACTGGTTTCTGATTTCAGAAGACATCAATTTGTAAGTAGAGGAGTAGCCTAGTGCTTAGAACAGTGGGTTAAGAACTTGGGAAACCTGGATTAAATCCTGCTGCTGCTGCTCCTTGCAATCTTGGGCAAGTCACTTAAGAACAACCCCCCCCCCCCCCCAATTGCCTCAGATTGAAACTTACATTGTGAGCCCTCTGGGATAAGGGAGATATCTAGCATACCTGAATGTAACCCACCTTGAGCTAATACTGAAAAGATGTGAGCAAAATCTAAATAAAATTTGGAAGAGATGGAAGGTGAGAAACATTCTGCTCTCTGAAACTCTTCCCGAATTGTTTCAGAGGAAGGAGAATCAGTTGCTTTTGGCACCTAACCATTGTACCTCTATCCAGGAAATCTGGACTGCCCCCAATTTGATTGACTGCACTTTTATGTCCTTTAGATTGTAAGCTCCTTTGAGCAGGGACTGTCCTTCTTTGTTAGATTGTGCAGCGCTGCGTAACCCTGGTAGCGCTTTAGAAATGTTAAATAGTAGTAGTAGTAGAATGAGAAGCCAATGGGACCAGTAAGAAGTCTCCTTACCTGTCTCTTCCCCTCGCTAACGAACAGCTCATTGATTTTCTTTTGCTTATACACATCATTTTTTTCCAGTAACTTTTTGTGCAGCCAGTCAGGATGTCGGACTCTGGGCACAGGATTCTTCACCTACCAACAAAGCAAAATCACAAATCAGGCAGACCACAGGCCCATCACACAGTCCGGAAATCCCCACCCTGCGACAGACTGAAAGGCAGGAGGTGAGGAGCAGACTAAGGTCTCTTATCTGCCTTTCCAAGCCCCATACTGACCTGCTGCAGTGCTGCTGGAATTGTGATAATCTTCTGGATGGAACTGCCCATTCTCTCAATGTAGTAATCCCAGTCCAGGATCTGAGTTGGAAAAAGGATCTCGGGTTAGGGATCAGTGATCTTCTACAATATTCACTGATCATATGATAAGAGGAGCTGAAGCAAGGAGGGAGGAGGACAGACGTCGACAGCCTTGCGAAGTACTTCAAGGAGAAAATCATACTATTACAACACAAAATACCCGCCAGTCCCATAGAATACGCCACTCTTCTAGACTGTCTGGACCCAGAAGAAGGAGCACACCCAGCAGACAGAACCTGGACCGAGTTCGAACCACTACCAGAAGACCTCATCTCTAAAACTCTCAAACAATATGCCAAATCCAACTGCAAACTAGACGCATGCCCAAACAGCCTCATGAAATCAGCCCCTCAACAATTCACAATTGACCTAACGAATCATGTAAATTACATGCTACAAAATGGACTCTTCCCAAAAGAAAAAGGAAAAATCTTACTCACCCCAATTCCAAAAGATAAAAAGAAAAACTTTTTACCAACTACAGACCAGTAGCATCCATACCACTAATAACTAAGTTAACCGAAGGGATGGTAACCAAACAACTCACAAACTATCTAAACAAACACTCAATACTGCATGATGCCCAATCCGGATTCCGGTCGAACCATAGCACAGAAACAGTACTAATCACCCTTATGACCAAATTTAAGCAAATAATAGCAACCGGGAACAATATACTCCTCCTACAATTTGACATGTCAAGCGCCTTTGACATGGTCGATCACGAAATCCTACTACACATACTTGAATACTTCGGCATTGGAGGAAATGTCCTAAGCTGGTTCAAGGGGTTCCTAACCCTGCGCTCGTATCAAGTCACATCACACTCAACCACGTCCAAGGCATGGATACCGGAATGTGGAGTTCCACAAGGATCACCCCTCTCACCAACTATTTTCAACCTAATGATGATCCCCCTAGCAAAACTCCTATCAAACCATAACCTCAATCCACATATATACGCTGATGATGTGACAATATATATCCCCTTCAAACATGACATCAAAGAAATCTCCAACGAAATCAATCAAAGCCTACACATCATGAACACATGGGCAGACACATTCTGTCTGAAATTAAATGCAGAAAAAACTCAATGCCTGGTACTCACCTCCCAATACAACACCAACGAATTCAACGTGATAAACACACCAAACCTAAACCTTCCAATCTCAGAAACGCTAAAAATCCTTGGAGTCACTATCGACCGCCACATAACACTTGAAACCCACGCAAACAACACAACTAAGAAGATGTTCTACTGCATGTGGAAACTGAAAAGGATAAGACCACTCTTCCCAAGATTCGTCTTTCGTAACCTAGTGCAATCCCTCGTCCTCAGCCATCTGGATTACTGCAACTCATTATACGCAGGCTGCAAAGAGCAAACACTGAGGAAACTTCAAACAGCCCAGAACACAGCAGCCAGACTCATCTTCGGAAAACCAAAATATGAAAGGGCAACACCACTACGAGAGAAACTACACTGGCTTCCACTGAAGGAACGCATCACCTTTAAGGTATGCACACTAGTCCACAAGATCATTTACGGCGAAGCCCCAGCCTACATGTCCGAGTTGATTGACCTACCACCCAGAAATGCTAGATCTTCCCGAACATACCTCAACCTCCATTTCCCTACTTTCAAGGGCGTGAAATACAAGACGCTACACGCGTCAACCTTTTCTCACACGAGCACGCAGCTTTGGAACTCACTGCCATGCAACTTAAGAGCGATCCACGAACAAGCATCCTTCCGCAGATTACTGAAGACCCATTTGTTTGAGACAATCTACGGAAAAAACCAAAACACATAGAGTCTACACTCACTTACATCAATGCATCACACATCCACTCATGATCTCTCATCCCCCCCAATTCCACATTACTCATACATATACTTACAGGAATAGGTAAACCATGTGCCTATATGTCTTAACACTGCCCTTAAGCTTCCTATTGTCTCCTCCCAAAGTCTCCCTGTTGATGTCCCATTGTGATATTCCTAATGATAATTCGATTATCTCGCATAACTTGTACAATGTAACCCATAACCAATTTGTAACAACTGTATTCTCTTTATTCATATCTTATTGTAAGCCACACTGAGCCCGCAAAGAGGTGGGAAAATGTGGGATACAAATGCAAACAATAAATAAATAAAAGGGAGTCGCCCCCTTGACTAGATGTCATTGCATTGGAAGGGAAGTAGATTGTCAGAGTGCAGTGGATGTTTTACACTAAGAGAGTAATTATATCACAGGGAGCTTATGCTACCAAGGTAAATAGGTTGATATGTTGCACCTATTAAAAAGGCTCAAGAAACCAAAAATCTTTATCAAAGCAAACATCCATAAGAACAAAGAAAAGCCAAACTGGGTCCATCTAGCCCAGTATCCTGTTTCCAACAGCAGCTAAGCCAGGTCACAAGAACCTGGCAGAAACCCAAATAGCAGCACCATTCCATGCTGCCAATTTCAGGAGAAGCAGTAGCTTCCCGTGTCTGTCTCAATAGCAAACTATGGACTTTTCCTCCAGGAACTTGTCCAAACCTTTTTTTAAACCCAGATACGCTAACTGCTGTTACTACATCCTCTGGCAAAGAGTTCCAGAGCTTAACTATTCGTTGAGTGAAAAAAAATATTTCCTCCGATTTGTTTAAAAGTATTCCCATGTAACTTCCTTGAGTGTCTCCTAGTCTTTTGTACTTTTAGAACGAGTAAAAAAAAAAAGAATAAAAAATAAAAATCGATTCACGTCTACTTGTTTTACACCACTCAGGATTTTATGGACCTCAATCATATCCACCCCTTTTTCTAAGCTGAAGAGCCCATACCTCTTACAAGAGGAGTTCCATCCCCTTTATCATTTTGGTTGCTCTTCTTTAAACCTTTTCTAATTCCACTATATCTTTTTTGAAAGACGGTGACCAGAACTGAACGCAATAATCAAGGTGAGGTCGCACCATGGAACGCTACAGAGGCATTATATTATTTTTGGTCTTATTTGCCGTCCCTTTCCTAATAATTCCTAAAATCCTGTTTGCTTTTTTGGATGCCGCCACTGCATACTGAGAAGAAGATTTAAACGTATTATCTACAACGACACCTAGATCTTTTTCTTGGGTGCTGACCCCCAAGGTAGATCCTAGCATCAGGTAACTATGATTCGGATTATTCTTTCCAATGTGCGTCACTTTGCATCTGTCACATTAACTTTCATCTGCCATTTGGATGCCCAGTCTTCCAATTTCCTAAGGTCTTCCTGCAATTTTTCACAGTCCTCACGTGTTGAAATAACTTTGAATAGTTCTGTGTCATCTGCAAATTTAGTCACCTCATATTCAAATTGTGTTTGCATTTAAAAAACATGGTATCACGTCAGATATCTTCTAGAACCGAAGAAGAATGGAACATTTTTTGATTACAGATAAGTAAAAAGTTATTTTCATTAATATTTTTGGTGAGCTTTGTGTTATCACTGTTCACACCAGTGATATATAAGCACCGCCATACTGGGAAAAGACCAAGGGTCCATCAAGCCCAGCATCCTGTCTCCAACAGCGGCCAATCCAGGCTTCAAGAACCCGGCAACCCCCCCCCCCCTAAAAAAAAAAAAAAAATTAATAATGTTCAATGGACTTTTCCCTCAGGAATCTGTCCAAATCCCCTTTAAATTCCATAAGGCCAGCTGCTGTTACTACATTCTCCGGCAACGAGTTCCAGAGTCTAACTACACGCTGAGTAAAGAAAAAAAAACTATTTGTTTTAAATCTCCGCTGTTGATAATCCATTGCACTTTTGCTTTTTAACCTTTTGTAACTTGATGAAGATTTTTCTTGACTTCTTGGGGATTTGGATTGATAGAGGTGGTTTTTTTTTTGTTTTTTAATCACCTCTGGACTTGAAGTGGTTGGTCTATTTCATAAAAAGTAACTTATGCACCTCTGTGCCTTTATAAAAGGGGTGTCCAACCTCGGCCCTCGCCAGGTTGGGTTTTCAGGATTTCTCCAATGAATATGCATGAGATCTATTTACATTCCATGAAGGCAGCACATGCAAACAGATTTCATGCATATTGATTGGGGAAATCCTGAAAACCTGACTGGACTGCAGCCCTCAAGGACTGAGGTTGGACAACCCCGGTTTATAATATCACTTCAGTGAACAGATGCACACATCTGCACTTGCTTCAAAGCATGTGTAACTGTATGTGTATAAGTATGGCAGAGAACAGGTACATACGCATATATTTTATCAACCTCGCCCTACTGCTGGGAATGCCTATATCGTGTGAAAGTAGGAGCTATGGGGCCGATGTTCAGACCGTGGGAATTAGATCGTCTAACTCCCACGGTCTGCGGTGATGGTGTATATTCAATGTCAGGCTGTTTATTTATTGCATTTCTACCCCACATTTTCCCACCTTTTTGCAGGCTCAATGTGGCTTACATGGTACCGTAATCGGCGTTAACCGATTTCGGTATGAACAAATACAAGTTGCAATTAATATCAAGGTGATATTATGGTAGAGTGAGATACATGTAGGGTAAAGACAATTGGGGAGAACTTAGAGAGGGAAAGGAAGAGTTAGGATATGTCCGTTACGATCTTTGGTTAAGTTGTGTCGCAGATGTCCAGGTTTTTTATGTTGGGTCGGTGGGGTATGCCCTTCTGAACAGTTTTGTTTTTAGTGCTTCCCGGAAATTCATGTGGTCGAGTGTGGTTTTTACTACTTTTGGTAGTGCGTTCCACAATTGTGCGCTCAGGTAGGAAAAGCTGGAAGCATAGGTGGATTTGTATTTGAGTCCTTTGCTACTTGGGTAATGAAGGTTTAGGTATGATCTAATGGACCATAATGGTAATGGAGGTTTACGGTGACCAGCTTTGAACATCAGGTATATTTTTGGCAGGATTGAACTTAACCAGCCAAGCCGATATTCAACGCTGGGCAATTATGATTAAACAGGCCAAAGATATTCCACGTTTTCATGTGGAATAACAGTATAACTGGCTATTCGCTAGCCGGAGATATTCAACAGGAGACAGCCAGCTGTCTCCCACTGAACATCACCGGATAGCCGGCTAAATACCATTTAACCAGCCAGGTGCTGCTCCTGGCCAGTTAAATGGTTTTGAATATCAGGGGATATGTGTCCGTGTACCTATTTTGTATCATTTACAGCCCCAGATCATTTTTAAAAGAACTCACCCCGAACCTGTAAAATGCTGTTCTACGCACACAGGTCCCTCATAAAATGGATGTTGCTGGGCAATAGGGAGCACTTGCTCGCTTACCGCTCGGATATCCAGGTCTTGCAGTGATGAGTTTTTCAGCCACTTTCGAAGAAAGTGTTTTTTCACGCTGTTCTCTGCCTGAAAAATGGCAAGTGGGATGGCCCTGGAATAGAGCACGATGCAGTTACAGCAACTCAGTGGAGTGAAAATTAAAAAAAAAAAAAAACAAAACCCAAACAGTTCTTATATTTAACACATACATACACAAGTCAATATTCAAATTCCAGAGTCAGCATTTGAAGTTATACCTATATTCCGCGCTGGCTGCTCTCTGAATATCTTGCCATGGATGTAAAAAGACTTGAAGCGGTCCAGAGTGCCCCGGGATTTACGTACTTATGTGCTCTTAACTATGACAAGATCTTATCTCATATCTGCACTGATTTGGGCTGCTAGAAAGGTTTACGGTTGCCTTGGTGGGGCCGCATCGTGGCAGTGAAGATGAAATGTGTTACCGTGACTGCTTTCCTTGTTCTGGACTTTACCTGTCCGCATCCTGCGCAGACTTATTCTCCGCATGCAAGCTTTAATATCTCGATTTATTTGGGAGGGGAAGCGTCTGTGTTTGGCTCAGCGGGTTTTATGGGGAGCTCTGGAACAGGGTGAGAGAGCAGTCCCTAACTTCGATTGGTATTATATGGCAGCCCAGCTCCTGTTGGTGCTGGACTGGGTGCTTGGGAAGTCTAAGCCTTCAGTGATTTTTGGAACAATCATATTTTCCTGACCGTCCACTGAAGTCTCTTTTGTGGACTTCTATGGAGTCAGGGTGGTCCTTTCACAGGGTGCACAACCCCTTCCTGTGGCACTTGTTTGAGATCTGGGGTGAGTCATGTAAACGGGGAGGTCGGGTTTCCTCCCTGTCTGCGGTGCGAGGGGAACAGCATTTTGGAGCGGGGTGGATGGGTATGGCTTTTGCTAGTTGGGAGCGGGCGGGTTTTGTCAGTTTTTGGGATGTTCTGGTCAGGGGACAACTTATACACTTTGAGACCTTGCGGTCTCGGTCTCAGTATGGGTTTTCGACAAGGGATTGTATTCCTTATCTGCAACTTCAGCATTTTATGTCGGGGCAGGGTTGGTTAAGGGAATATCCCTACAAGACGGAGTATCTGGAGAATTTATGGCTATTCTTGAGGAAATTTCAGTGATAGATAAGTATGTGAGGGGATGGGATTCCAATGCCCACAAATTCATGCATCATTGGGATTGCAGTTTCTCTACTCAGGAATGGGAAACCATGTGTGCAGAGATACAGAAGACTTCAGCCTGTGTGCTGTCGCAAGAGAATGCATATTTTATTTTATTTATTTATTGCATTTGTATCCCACATTTTCCCCACCTATTTGCAGGCTCAATGTGGCTTACAGAGTTTGGTTATGACAATCATTCCACGATATCAGATACAATTAGTAATGTACAAAGATTAAGTAAGGGAAGAGAGAAGGAAGGTATTAGGTAGTATAGTGGACTTTAATATCTGGGTGGATTGGGGAGGTATTTTTGTGAGGTAGTTTGTAAGGCTAAGGGTTCTCTTTGTAGGCTTTGTTGAAGAGATACATCTTCAAAGATTTGCGGAAGTTAGTGCTTACTAGATGGTACCACACTCCTGACCATTTGAAACTTATGTTTTCCACTATGTCTGATGTATGCTGGAGATATGCAAATATGATGGATACTTTTCTGCATATTTGGTGGGACTTTACTTTAATATCCTCCTTTTGGTTAGGGGTGGTTCAGGCCTCGTCTACTGCCCTTCGGTCATCTTTGTCCTGTACTCCTCAGGATTGTTTATTGGGCTTGCATAATGATTGTCCTATCTGGTGGGAGAACAAATTGTTGCGATGGGGACTAGCAAAGTGTCTTACATAACATAGTAGCATAGTAGATGACGGCAGAAAAAGACCTGCACGGTCCATCCAGTCTGCCCAACAAGATAACTCATATTGGCTGCTTTTTGTGTATACCCTACTTTGATTTGTACCTGTGCTCTTCAGGGCACGGACCGTATAAGTCTGCCCAGCACTATCCCCGCCTCCCAACCACCGGCTCTGGCACAGAACGTATAAGTCTGCCCAGCACTATCCTCACCTCCCAACCACCGGCTCTGGCACAGACCGTACAAGTCTGTCCAGCACTATCCCTGCCTCCCAACCAACAGTCCCGCTTCCCACCACCGGCTCTGGCACAGACCGTATAAGTCTGCCCAGCACTATCCCCGCCTCCCAACCACCAGCCCCGCCTCCCGATCTTGACTAAGCTATACATTGGAAAAGTACTGCGTCACCTTCCCTGAGAGGACTGGAAGCAACATATTTGCCATTTGTTTTGATGGAGCGTCATACTGCTGAACACAAAGATAGCTTTCTCCCTCATAAGCACGATTGGGACAGGCTTCAGGACTGTTTTGCTCACTTCTAAAATGAGGGGGGAGGGAAAGGGGTGATACGAGGTTGCTATTGGAGTGTCTTGAAGAACTTGCAGGGCACTCTGTTGCAGCTGGAATATATGGGCCTCTTTCACAAAGCCGTGCTACTGATTCCCAGTGCAGTAATTGAGAGGAATCCCATTCAATGCCTATGGGCTTCCTCTCATTTGCCGCGTGGAAGTCGCTAGCACGGGTTTGTAAAAGAAGCCCTATGTTTCTTATGGGGGGAGGGTTTATAGTTGCATTGGGGGATGTTGGGTGTAATGGGAGGGGGAGTATTGTTTCAGTGTTATCCGGGTAATGAGGAGGTGGAGACTGTATGGTTTCATATTTTAGCATGTTTGTATATATTGTTTAATTTTGCAAACAAAACAAAATATTAATTGATACAAAAAAAAAAAAAAGAGACTTAAGAACATAAGAGTCTACATGTCAGACCTTATAGACTTACCACCCAGGAATACTAAAAGATCAGCACGCACATCCCTGAATCTCCACTTTCCCAGCTGCAAAGGACTAAAATATAAATTAACATAGGCTTCCAGCTTCTCCTACATAAGCACGCAGCTATGGAATGCATTACCACTGGCCGTGAAAAAAATGCACGACCTAACCAACTTTCGGAGATCTCTGAAGACCTACCTGTTCAACAAGGCATACCACACTGATTCATCCTAATCACCAGACAACGAAACTCAAGCCTGAACTGGATAAAACCTAACTCTCTGCATGTGACTACCAAAGTCTACTCTTACCACAAAAGAACTTTAACGCAATACCACTTTACCTGTTATTCCGAATATGAACTCTTTACACTTGACTGCTTAATCTACCATGTCAATCATGATCTTAATGTAATACCACCTGTATCTCTCACCCCGGAATTGGCGATCGCCATGACGGACCAATGTAAGCCACATTGAGCCTGCAAATAGGTGGGAAAATGTGGGATACAAATGCAACAAATAAATAAATAAATAAATAGGAGTAGCCATACTAGGTCAGACCAATGGTCCATCTAGCCCAGTATCCTGTTTTCCAAACAATGGCCAAGCCAGGTCACAAGTACCTGGCAGAAACCCGAATCGTGGCAACATTCCACGTAGAACCCCAAAGAACAGCAAGATTCTGGAATCCTAAAGAGTGGCAAGATTCCATGCAGAATCTCAAAGATTAGCAACATTCCATGTAGAACCCCAAAGAATAGCAAGATTCTGGAATCCTAAAGAGTGACAAGATTCCATGCGGAATCTCAAAGAGTAGCAACATTCCATGCTACGAGTCCCAGGGCAAGCAGTTGCTTGAAGTGGTCCAGAGGAAGGTGACAAAAATGGTACGGGGCTTGCGCCAAAAGATGTAGGAGAAGAGACTGGAAGACCTGAATATGTATAATCTAGAGGAAAGGAGGAACAGGGAAGACACTATACAGACATTTAAATACTTGAAAGGTATTAATATAGAAAAAAAAAAAAAAAGATATTTTCCAAAGAAGGGAAAACAGTAAAACTAGAGGACATGAATTGAGGTTGTGGGGCGGTAGACTTAGGCGTAATGTCAGGAAATTCTTTTTCATGGAGAGGGTGGTCGATGTCTGGAATGCCCTCCTGAGGGAGGTGGTGGAGAAGAAAGAAAAAAAAAAAAAAAAGACGGTGATGGAATTCAAAAACACATGGAATGGAGGAAGTGACGTCATCCCTTGAAATGGCTGCCTGAGCCACGAGCTCCGATCAGCCCCTCGCTATCAGGACACCCACGGAGACGCGAGTGCATAAAAATAATCATTAATTACATGAAAGCAACATCGGAAGCCAAGGGTAAGCGATCTATGTCGAACTCAAAAACTAATTCGATCGACTTACAAGCTTTTGCATACACGGGCCCAGCCGCGAATATGAGCGCGCCGTCCCCTGAGCAAGGCCCGACCAGCCCTCGTGAAGGCAGTCCCCCGCTGCTCTCCCCGCCACTTTTTATAACGGGAGAGGGACACAACCCGGAGGAAACTCGCATGCACGAGATCCGCGGGTGGTTGCAAGAAATAAAAACTGAAATTATCGCCGCAGTGCGAGCGGACCTCGTGGCAATGGGGGCGGAGCTCCGAGGAGAAATAGGCGCGCTGGGCATCAGAGTCGCAGAGACAGAAGATCGCATCGACGAACAAACTGAAATAATACAGGCTATGGATTCCCAGATAAGGGAGACCAAACAGGAAACACTGCAAATTTGGGACAAGGTAGAAGATCTCGAGAATCGGAGTAGACGGTGCAATGTGAGGTTCCGCGGCCTTCCAGACACGCCACTGTACACGGATTGTGAAGCAACAGTGCAGAGCATTGCAAGCGCTCTACTAAAGGAAGTGCAGATATCTAAAGATCCAACAACAATCCAACTTGTACGGGCACATAGAGCCTTAGGAAATACCATAACCAACCGTCCAAAAGATATTATTGCCTGTTTCAATGACTTTAAATTAAAGGAACAAATAATGAGGGCCTCACGATCAACACCCGGATTCCAGTGGGACTCTTACCATATTGAATGCTACCAGGATCTAGCTGCAGCCACACTGAAAAGAAGAGCAGAGCTCAAGCCCTTCACTAAATTTCTGACAGACAAGGGCATCAAGTATCGATGGGGCCACCCATTTGTGCTACGATTCTATAAAGAAGGGAAGCAATATCAAGTGCGAAGCATAGCGGACGCGGCTGAAATATTCCCAGAAGAAGGACCACAGGGAGAAACTACTGCATTAAAGAAACAATCGCCCACGATTGGCGAAAAACCACGTTGGCAAAGAGTCGTCGCGGGAAAAGGCAGACTACAACGCCAGCAATCGGACACGCAATTAACAAAAACAGGCGCCAGGGTAAAGAAATAATCAGAGCCTGTATCCTTGGCATCGGAATCCAGATGTAGATTGCAATTTGGTGACTATATAATTGAATTTTGTAGAGTTGATGTTGTTAAGAATGCGTTACCCAGTGTTGAAAGGGGATACAAATATGATGTGTAACTAGCAATGTACCGGTTAATGATGTGGGGACCAGTAACTTAAAGTGGATAATCAGGGGGGTGGGTCACTATCCTTCTTGACACCCTTATGCACACGGCACGAGGATGTCCTCAAATGGGGAGGGAGGGTAAAGGGGTTACTAGTGGGAAAAGACTGACTATGTTTAAACACCACATGAAGGGGGGAAAAACACAGGGGATAAACTGGAGGACTAAACAGAGATTGAAGCTAAGGGGGGCATTCTCACAGATTAGATGAGTGCTGTTAAATGCATGACCCTAAATGTAAAGGGCCTTAACTCACCAGGCAAACGCCAACTCATGTTCAAAGAAGTGCAACGCCTAAAAGCAGACATAACATTTATTCAAGAGACCCATTTGCTCCAGTCAGCTGAGCGATATTGCCAAAGTACAAGACGGCAACAGGTGTTCTGTGCATCTAACCAGCTAGAAAAGAAAAAGAATGGTGTCATGATCATGCTATCCCAAAAATACGCATGGCGGGTCCAGAAAGTGATCAGGGACAAAAAGGGTAGATATCTGTTAATGATAGTACAAATAGAGGGGGAAACACTTACACTCCTAAACATATATGCGCCTAATGACCAGCAGGGTGCATTCTATTTGGAACTGTCAGCGCTCCTCCCCAACACATAGTAGGCACCCTATTAATAGGTGGGGACTTCAACTTGACGCTGCACCCAACACTAGATAACACCACACAGGGGGTTCGCTACTCACAATCCGCTCGGTTCCAGTTGCACAAATTTATGAGGCAATGGCATTTAGTAGATATCTGGCGGCATAAAAATCCCCAAACCAGAGGATTCACATTCTATTCGGCAGTACATAACTCATACTCTCGCATAGATTTTTGGATGGGCCCACCAACCCTAATGACCGACATCATAGATATTCAGATACAACCGAGAACATGGTCGGATCACGCACCAGTGGTGCTAGAGGTGAAACTGAGGATATCGAACCCTGGGGCGCCGCAATGGCGCTTCAATGACAAATTACTAGCAAATTCGGCTATCGCTACCAATCTAGAAGAGGCCATTAAAGACTACATCACCCTTAATGATAATGGAGAGGTGACATCAGGAATATTATGGGAGGGCTGCAAGGCAGTGATAAGAGGGACAGTAATAGCGCTACAGGTACATCTTGCACGCCAGACACGAGCAAGGACCCAACAAATACACACAGAGCTGACAAGCCTCAGTGCACAGGAAACTCGTCAGCAAGACAAAGAAACTGTACAACATCGCATACATACATTAAGGATGGAACTTAGAGAAATCCAAATGGCAGAGATAGCAGAACAACTTCAACGGGTGAGACAGGCGTATTATGAATATGGGAACAAGACCTCCCGGCTATTGGCACTCAAGCTGAAAAAATGGTCGGCCGACACACATATCACAGCTATACACGACAAAGAGGGGAAACTGTGCACCACACGGGAGGAGATTCGGGCAGCCTTCACAAATTTCTACACAAGGCTTTATCAGGCCGAGGGAGACCCGGATCCACAGGACTCCGGGAGGTACCTGGCTCAAGCCAAGCTCACAAAATTAACACCACTAGAGGAGGAGATGCTCTCAGCCCCCATTACATATGACGAAGTGGCATGGGCAATTAAAGATCTACCTAATGGGAAAGCACCGGGACCAGACGGGTTCACAAATAAATTTTACAAACGCTATAACAAATTGCTAATCCCTCTACTGGTTCGGGCATTCAATGAGTTAGAATTCCAGGGGGAACTGTCCCACTCTTGGAGATTGGCAGATCTAGTGGTCCTTCGCAAACCAGGGAAGGATCCACAATATTGCAGTTCTTATCGCCCAATATTCCTCCTTGGCTCTGACTACAAAATCTTTACCAAAATACTAGCCAAGAGATTACAAAAGCTAATGCCGAAACTAGTACAGGAGGATCAGACGGGATTTATCACAGGCAGACAAGCAACTGATAACATTAGGAGGGCACTCCACTTGATCCACGAGGCAGGCAATACCCGACAATCCATGTTGCTTCTCTCCTTGGATGCAGAAAAGGCGTTCGATCGGGTCAGCTGGGGTTTCATGTTCAAGGTTCTAGAACATATGGGATTCACAGGTCGTTTTATAACATGGCTTCAATTAATTTACACCAGACCAATGGCTGCCCTGAGGATCAATGGGAACAGTTCAGACCCGATAACATTAGAACGTGGGACACGTCAGGGTTGTGCTCTATCGCCACTGTTGTTCGCTCTGACAATGGAGCCACTAGCTCAGCATATTCGGCAGGACCCACATATACATGGTATCACTATAGGGGGTGTAACACATAAAATCATGCTATTCGCCGATGATATTCTATTAACCTTAGTCGACCTGAGCAACTCCATGTCTCAGATAATACAGGAACTAAATCGATATGGTAAATTCTCTGGGTTCCGAGTGAATATGGACAAATCAGAAGCCTTAGGGCTGGGGTTAACAGTGGGAGAGGAAACTTCAATACGACAACAATTCCCGGTCAAATGGGTCACGAGATCCCTCAAATATTTGGGCGTGCACTTAACACCCAAATTGACAGATTTATACCAAGCTAACTTTCCCGTGAAGCTCAGGGAACTATTTGAAGATTTGGATAGATGGGAGGGCTTAGAATTATCTTGGCTGGGACGAGTGGCAGCGATAAAAATGATGATCCTACCCAAATTGTTATATTTGTTTCTTGCGCTGCCCCTACCAATGCCGAAGGGGTTCTTTAGGCAACTCAAACGGAAGGTCTTCGCATACATATGGCAACATAAACCACCCAGAGTGAAGGCAGCTATAATGTATCAGTCCAAAAAGATGGGAGGTATGGGGGTACCAAATTTTACTTTATACCATCAGGCGGCGCAGTTGCGTGTGCTGGCGGGATGGAGCGCTGGTAGTGTAAAAGCATGGTTCCAAATAGAGCAACACTGGATGGGACTAAACAATCTGGGCTCTCTATTATGGATACCAAAGGGCCAACTACGGACATATATCAAGAGAGCCCCCTTAGCGGTGCAATACCCTCTACAGACATGGTTGGCCATAAGGGGGAAGTATCTTCCTAATCGCCATTGTTTCCACCAAATGGCAATAAAAACAGCCCCAGGGTGTCCGCTGGGGATGGATAACTTAATATATAAACAATGGGAGAAGAGAGGTTTGAACACATTAGGCCAGCTATGGGATGAGGGTCAGATATTCTCATTCGAAGAATTACAGGAAGATTATGGGTTACCACTATCACATTTGTTCCACTACACTCGCATTAGAGACTATATAAACAAGAGAGCCAAAGCAGAATTACTTATAGAAGAGACGACCCTAGAAAGAGCACTGAGAGTGGGAAACCACAGGGGGTGTATCTCTCGCATATATGCTACATTGCTTAATGACAAGGGACCCATACTATATTATCTACAACGATGGGAACGAAATTTGCAGGTTACCATAGATTACACACAATGGGAAAAGGCATTGAGACACTTGCTGCGGGTTTCCATATCTAGTTCAATGATTGAAAATGGTTATAAAATACTGTATCAGTGGTACTATACACCACAGAGGCTGGTAAAAATGTATGGACAGGGATCTGCACAGTGCTGGAGAAACTGTTCAATGGTGGGGGATATGCTACACATCTGGTGGTCTTGTCCTAAGATTCAAACATACTGGACAGAACTGTTGGACATATTTGCTATAGTGACTGGGGTAAGATACCCAACTAAACCGGAGATTTGTCTGCTGCACATAAGACCCCCAGGAGTTCGGCTGTCGGTTCACAGGCTCACAGCAGTTTGGCTGGTAGCTGGGAAAATCACACTGGCATCGGCGTGGAAAAGCCAGCTGGCTCCACCAGTGATAAAGGTGATACACAAGATGGACTACCTCTACCAAATGTCCAAAATGACAGCTATACGATTGGGACATATAACAAAATTTAACTTGCAATGGGAACAATATCGAGTCTGGCGATCACAAAATGGGATAGACTTGGATGCACCTAAATTGATTATACCAAGATTATGACTGCTATAACACAACCCTCATATTATGATATTCCACTGGTAACAAGGGGGGAGGGGGGATTGTGGTAAGGGACAGGGGGGAGGGGAGGAAAGGGGGATATATCGCTTTCAGTTTTTGAAGTTTACACATTCTGTATGTGACATATGTTTGTTATGAGGATGTTGTCAATATGTAATTGTTCAAAAAACCTTAATAAATAAATATATTTAAAAAAAAAAAACACATGGAATGAACAAAGAATCTGTAATTAGAAAATGGATGGTATATTAAAAAAAAATCAAAACTTTATTGGCGCTTAGATGGTGACTCCGGTTGTGAAGAACTAAGGCCAGTGCCGGGCAGACTTATATGGTCTGTGTCCCATATATGGCAATCCAGTTTAGGATGGGCTGGAGAGGCTTCGAAAACAATTTCAGTAGCTGGAATGTGAGGACAATGCTGAGCACACTTTTACAGTCCATTTCTCGCAAACGACAAGATGGATTCAGATCGGCTGGAGTGGGCTTTGATGACAACTCCAGTGGTCGGAATTTAAGTACAATGCAAGGGCGGACTTCTACGGTCTATGTTCCAGAAACACCAAAGAAAGACCATGATCAAGTATTTTATATCACATTCATTGTTGGTTTAATCATGAATTGATAATGAGTGAAACTGTTGGACAGACTGGATGGACTGCTAAGGTCTTTATCTGCCGTCATGTTACTAAGTTACCAGTGGAACCAGTTGCGTACCAAGGGGGGGGGGGGGCGGTGGGGGCAGTTACTTCCTGTTCCGGGGCAGAGGGAGCTGCAGCGAACGAGCGAAGTTAGCGAACTCGGAGCCGACAGGCGCGCGCCGCAGCACCCCCCCCCCAGTGGCGTGCACCCGGGGGGGGGTGTCATTTCACAGGGGGGGGGGGTGCATCGGCGATCCGCCCCGTGTGCCATCAAGGCTAGGAACGCCACTGAGTGGAACCACAATTATCTGGATAATGGTGATATTCAATGTCACTATAATTTATGCTTTACTTGTCCTTTCTATATCACCTTAGTGACAGGCTGGCTAAGGCAGTGAACAGACTAAAACAAAGCATGAAAGGAATGGTAATCATCAGTAGGACAGAAATAAAATACACAGAAAGGCACACACACAAAATAAAGTTTAAAAATAAAGACACTTTATCCAAATAATAACCACCCTACAAGAAACTCCCAGTTCTGCCCAGGCTCCATCCCTTAACCGCAGCAGCGCAATCCAAATAGTTTCAGGGCAGCCTGCAAAGATTTGTAACGACATTGTCCAGATGGAAATTTGGTATGCCCTCGGTCAGCAACAATTCTCTGGGTAACAGCATCTGCCACCCAGATAAGTGCTGCTGGGTATTTACAGAAAACACTATTTCAGGTGTCTGTGCTGAGTGTAAATGTCCTTCAATTCATTCAGCAGCACCTATGACGCGCTGTCATGCAGTGAATGAGGTGCAGTCCTAAACAAAATGTCTGAACAGGAAACAGATAAGGAAATGCTGCTAAATACATCCATCAAACTGAGACGGCGTGGGATTTTAACTGATGGGCAGCTGGTGCCTGAAAGTCTAGAACCTGTGCTATGCGACTTGGGACTTTTTGCTTATGCCCTTTTTCCCTATGTATGTGCATTTTCATTTCATTCTGTTGCATTAAACTCTCGTTAAAAAATAACATAGTAAATGACGGCAGATAAAGACCTGTACAGTCCATCCAGTCTGCCCAACAAGATAAACTCATTTACATGGTATGTGATACTTTATATGTATACCCGAGTTTGATTCTCAGGGGACAGACCATAGAATTCTGCCCAGCGCTTTTCTTGTACTAAGTTCTGAAGCTAAAGTCGAAGCCCCTTAAAATTTACACTCCAGCCCATCTCTATCTATTCAGTCACAATCAGGGCATAGACCGTAGAAGTCTGCCCAGCTCCCATTTTGTTTCCCAATAAACAACAACAACAAAAAAACTGTGTACATTTCCCCCCTCTGTAAATCCTCCTCTTTTCTGTTTTAATAGAAGCTACATTAAAGGGGCAGAATGCTCGGCATTTCAGTTTCTACTGTATTTATTGTACTGGCAACAAAAGCTCCCCAGATAAGTGTCTACACATGAAAGCCTGGGGCTTGTAAGGGTAATGTGGTAAGCTGCCTGAAGATGACATACTGGCCTGTCACTTGCTCCTGCCTATGGTCACCACAGAGCCTGCTCAAGTTATGGTGAGGGAAAGAGATGGGCAGAATCAATCCCCTGTGACAGTGACCTGGGTTTATCCCCTCTCTTATGAATTTACATTTCTGTATTTTCCTCATGAAACATTTCTACAAGACTCAAAATTAGCCTAATCACAGCAGTTATGATGTCTAATTTATGGAAACAGCTTAAGTTTCACAATTTGTTCAGTCTGGGTAAGGTGTAGCGCAGTAGCGTAGCCAGACACAGTATTCTGGCTGGGCACCCCCCAATCAATCTGAAAAGTTGGCTCCCAAGAGGGGGGAAAGTCCCCACAGTTTTGCCAGACAAGCCCGAGCTGCTCCCCCGCCCCCTCGTGAAACGCTAAGGAGGCTCCCGGGGAGAGGCTGCAGCTGCTCAGCCCGACTTTGCGACTCTCCCTCCGTTTACCTTTCTCAGTTTCCAGCCGATCATAGTTGGGGACCTGGTGGCTCCTCACCGGCTTCTTCACCAGGAAAGAGCGGGGCATCTTCTGTTCCGGGGCAGCGCGCGCACCTCGTCTGCACCGCTTCACATTCTGCCACGCGCTGAATCTGAGAGCGGCTCACAACGCTGCCGCCGGGCAGGTGCAAGAAGGTCCGAGCGTATTAGCATAGGCTGCTCGCTGCACCAATCGGAGGGCGAGGGACAAGTGCAGGGGGCGGGGTCTGCTGCCTTAGGTTTCTTGGCTCGTCCGTAAGAAGAACAGATGTACTTCTGACGAAGGTACTCCACTGCTGGGTGGGCCTGAACCCAAACTGGGTGGGCCCAGGACCACCCGTGGCTACGCCCCTGGTGTAGAGAAAGTGGTGGGGGAGGACAGTTTTGATTAACCCTCTCAGCTTGGCTGATTTGCTTCAGTGATTTACCAGGTAACATAGTAGATAACGGCAGAAAAAGACCTGCATGGTCCATCCAGTCTGCCCAAGACAAACTCATATGTGTATACCTTACCTTGAATTTGTACCTGTCCTTTTCAGGGCACAGGCCATATAAGTCTGCCCAGCAGTATTTCCCACCTCCCAACCACCAGTCCCGCCTCCCATCACCGGCTCTGGTACAGACCGTACAAATCTGCCCTCCCCTATCCTCGCCTCCCAACCACCACCCCCCTCTTCCCCTCACCTGCTCCGCCACCCAATTTCAGCTAAGCTTCTGAGGATCAATTCCTTCTGCACAGGATTATACTCTATGCATATCCCATGCACGTTTGAACTCTGTTACCGTTTTCATCTCCACCACCTCCCGCGGGAGGGCATTCCAAGCGTCCACCACCCTCTCCGTGAAAAAATACTTCCCGATAAGTCTTCTCTCCCTCCACCCCTGTGTAATTCTTGCCTACATGTCTACTTCCTGATTTAACTCTCACTGTTTTTACCTGATAATTAATGCCTGCTTCACTATGCACCTCACTGCTTTACCTTTCAGTGACAGGGGAGCCCTCTGGTTTCCGGGATATAACATAGCGACAGCTCAGCCCAGCATCTTTCACCATCTGGTCCCCAAGGAACTCTGCCAAGCGTTTGGCTGTACTGATAGAGGTGGACTTTTGCTCCCCATAATCCTCCAACTTGCGAGACATTGAGCGATTCTCTGAAATCAGTTCAAACAGTTCCGAGTCCGGCATATTGGCTGCCTGAGGGAAATGAAAGACAATTGAAGGGGAACTGCAGGTTCAAGAACACTTTCGTTCACCCCCCCTCTCCCTAGCCAAACCACCATAACCCAGGAGACAAATCTGGAACCAGCTGGCACTGTCTGTAAGTCCTCCCTCCCCATAGATCCCTCTGCTGTCAATCCAAAGCAAGACTTTTTTTTTTTTTTTGGCTATACATGAAAGACGTCAGGAAACAAGCCACACCCCCCCACTTCCCCTCCCCCCAATCAGTCTGAGAAACCACCTCACAGCAGGAGATAGGCGACACTGGTCTATCTGCACCCACCTTGCTGTACAGAACATCAAGCCAATAGTCAGCCACTTTGGCCACCGAAGCATAAACTTCCTCCAGGGTGGAACCTTTCAAGAATGCCTCAAAAACAGAGGATTGAAAGATCTTAATCAGCTGCAATTCTCCACGTCGTTTCACTTCAAAACCCTTCAACTCAGCCAAGGAGCCGTCCTCATTAAACACTGCATATCTGGGAAAGCAAAAAAAAATGCAGACAGTGAATGTAACGTACTATAAAGGGACCTGGTCCTTGTTAAGCTGCAAGCACAGGACTAGCTCAAAGGCCCGGTGACTAGCTTTGATTCTCAGATCAGCTGGGCAAGGCAGGATCTGTAACCTGCTGTTCATTGCTCAAGGCTGGGGGTTTGTGACACTTGCCTCTTCTTCAGTTTCTTGCCTTCCTCCTTGGAGGCCGGGAGGATCATGGCCAGATAAGGCCCATCTACTTCAAAGAAGATGCTGTTCTCCGAGCGAGTCACATAGTTGAGGGAGGTCGGATCAACCAGCTCCTGGTACTGATGGTTTGTGAAGCCTTCCTGGAAATACAAGATGGATAAGTGTCATGGTATAGAATATCCAAGGCCATCAATATCAAACATATAAACGGCGAGTGACCGTACTCACTGCAAATGCGCAGTAGAGACTTCCCTCTCTGGCCCGCCCCCGCGTCAATACGTGATGACGGGGGGGGGCGGGACAGAGAGGGAAACTGCGCCGCCGACGTTGCTACCGCCCCCCCCCCCCCCCACTCGGAGTCGCCGCCGCCACCCCTCCACCCGGCCCGGGCCCTCTCTTCCCTTCTGAACTTACAGATCCATTCGCCGAACGCAGCAACGCACATCAGCTGAGCTGCAGTGAGCCCTTCCTTCTTTGCCTGTGGCCCCGCCCTCCTGTGACGTAACGTCAGCGAGGGCGGGACACACACAGGCAGAGAAGGAAGGGGCAGCTCAGCTGATGTGCGTTGCTGCGTTCGGCGAATGGATCTGTAAGTTCAGAAGTGAAGAGAGGGCCCGGACCGGGTGGAGGGGTGGCGGCAGCGACGACTTCGAGGGGGGGGGGGGGCGGGGGTGACCGCGGGGGGAGGAAAACCTCTATACCAGCCCGTTTTTACGGGCTCAACGGCTAGTATATATATAAATGGCGAGTGTCGTACTCACTCGCAAATGCGCAGTACAGACCCTCTCTGCCCCGCCCCCACGTCAATACGCGATGCCGAGGGCGGAACAGAGAGGGTCTCTACTGCGCATTTGCGAGGGACACCGCCGTCGCTAACGCTCCCCCCACCCGGAGTCGCCACCGCCACCCACCTTCCACCCGGTCGGGCCCTCGCTCCGCTATTGAAACAGCGAGAGCACGCAGCACACAGCTCTACTGCTGAGCTGCCGTCGGCCTTCCTTCTTCTTCTCTGCCTGTGTCCCGCCCTCGACGACGTTACGTCACACGAGGGCGGGACACAGGCAGAGAATGTAAGCCGCATTGAGCCTGCCATGAGTGGGAAAGCGCGAGGTACAAATGTAACAAAAAAAAAAAATAAAAAAAGAAGGAAGGCCACGGCAGCTCAGCAGTAGAGCTGTGTGCTGCGTGCCCTCGCTGTTTCAATAGCGGAGCGAGGGCCCAACCGGGTGGAAGGTGGGTGGCGACGGCTCCGGGAGGGGGGGGGGGGGATGAACTCAGAGGGGGAGCGGCAGCGGCGAACTCGGCGGCGGGGTCTTTCAACCCCCCCTCCTACACTAGCCCGTTTCTACGGGCTGAACGGCTAGTCTTGGCTATTGTACCTCATACTATCCAAAGCCACACTGGTTAATCCATTTCAGTGTTACATAAGTACAGTAGAGTCTTGATTATCTGATACAAACCGGACCAACAGGTTTGTCAGATAACCGAAAAATCAGATAAT
This sequence comes from Microcaecilia unicolor, assembly GCF_901765095.1. NCBI lineage: Eukaryota > Metazoa > Chordata > Amphibia > Gymnophiona > Siphonopidae > Microcaecilia > Microcaecilia unicolor. The sequence continues at coordinate 15,972,244 of NC_044041.1, read as the reverse complement.
CCAAGAGACTACACACAATGCATTGCATCCCTCCCTCCCTTCCACCGAACAGCAACAAGCCATTCCACTCTTGGGGGCCCACCCACCCAACCAAGCAAGCATAGGCCCTCCTGGGTCTACCTTTGAAGCGCTGGTGGTCCCAGCAGTGAGGTCGGGGCAAGAACGATCCCCAGTTGCTCCAGTTCATGCCTGCTCCGCTTTCAAAATGGCTGCCGCAACGTCTGGCTGCTGCTAGAGTTCACGGCAGCCATTTTTAAAGTGGAGTCGGCATAGGCAGGAGCAACTGGGGATCACTGTTGGACCTCTAGGGTTTCAAAGGTAAAACGGAGGGGTGGGGGGAACCTACGCTTGGTTGGGTGAGTGGGCAGGCACTTGGGAAAGAGATCTGGGAGCGGGGGAGGCTGCTGCTGTTTAGGTGGGTGATCAGGGAAGGAGGTACTTTTGGGGGGGGGGGGGGGGGGTCGGAGGTGCAGCTGGTGCCCTGACGTTTGGAAGGGAGGGGGCGGAGCTGGGTTACGAACAGTCAATTAATCTGGATCATGGGATAACCGACGGTCGATTAACCGCGACTCTAATAAGTTCCAGTGTCGTGCAAGAAGACACATCCGGTTTATCAGAAAGCACTGGTTAAGAGTTACATTGCTAATTACATATACTGTTAGTGCATTATGCAAAGAGGAGAGGAGTTATTTAAGAACATAGAAGTACCATGCTGGGTCAGACCAGCATCTCCACAGTCACTTGGGAAGTACCCAGCAGATGTTAACAGTGAGATTTATTCTCTGCTGCTCACTCTTAGTTTGCAGGGTCAAGAAGAAACACCCCTAGACAGCCAAACTTCAGAGTCACTGCAACAGCTATCAAGCAAAGTACGATCTGTTTTAATAGAATCAGTCCCATTCCCTTTACTGGCAATGCTAAATGGTCTTTGGGTTCTTGCACCTCAAATGTTTTATTAGGATGCCTTCACTAATGCTAGACTCACCTTCACAAGGATATTCAGCATGGCACCTGGGTAAGAAATGGTCACCTTTGGCTTCTTTGGGTTGGTTGACTTGATGACAAAGTTTTCAGGGAAGCTGTTGGGAAGAACACACCAGATTCCATCTGTGTCCAGTTCCAGGGGTCTCCTGGGAGAGGGAAGGGAGGAAGAGAGATGTAGAATTTGAGACACTGCAAGTACTCTGATTGCCTTCCGCACATAATTAAGAACAGACAAAAAATGTGAATATAACAAGTTTCAGGTGGGAGTCAAGATGGTGGCAGGTCCTCACTGCTGAGAGCATCAAGGCTGCTAGCTGGAGCCTTTTCTCGAGTTCTTCTTTTCTGTTTCAGCTTTACTAATGTGCCACACACTAAAAGGAAGGGTGTCGTTAAGGCTGTGTCCTCACTGGCCTCTGAGGGTCCCCCTAACCAGCAGCAAATTGACCATTTCCCAGTTGAGCACTTGTGGTTTGTTGCTGAGAGTGGAGGCTCAGCATTGGAAGGAGGGTGGAGGAGCATCCTCCTTGTTGAAGCATGAGACATCCTTGTCACCCCCAGTTGCAAGGTTTCCGCCAGACAGGCCAAGTTGGCGGCCCTAGAAGGTGTATCCTTCATCGCAAGTTCGGCGTTCAGAGCACCTGGTGGGGACGGGGCACTAAAAGATGGATCACCAGGAAAGAGACAGCAGGAGTTGAAAAAGCAGCTCCCACGGCAGTGTCTCGACCATATTTGGAAGGTCATTCAAGATTTCAGTGCAACGTTGGATAAGACTGCTTTGGACGTAACATCTTGAGTCTCTAAATTTGATGACATGAATAAGAGCATTGAAGTACTGAAAGCAGATTTTGCTGGGCAGATCAAGCAAGTTCAAACCAAAGTTAAAGGTCTTCAAGATTTTAAAGCTGCCACGGGTAGTGGACAGGTTGATGGTTTATCAGCGAATAGAGCAGTTAGAGAACCAGAATAGGAAATTTCAAAATACGGAGAAGATTAACTTCCCTAAATCCTCGACCACTACTCCATTGGATGTTTTCGAGAAATAGTTGATATTTTGAATTTTTCCTCTGATGGACTGCCTCCTGAAAATAAGATTTTCTAAAAATTTCCAGGGAGAAGTGGGAGTGGATTCAGTCTCCATGCAACCCTTAGATTTAAACATCTCAGCTATTCTTGAAGAATCTATCAACGAATCAACTGAGCGAGCTACTTTATTAGTATCTTTGGTTTTTGAACCGGATGTAACATCAATTATGAAACAATATTTTAGACACCCAGGATTTATTTTATGGACAAAAACTGTGGATATATCCTGATGTTGCAAACGTCATGCAGGAACGCAGAAAAGCTTTTCTTGCTATGTGGCAAGAAGTGAAAAATTCAGGTGTTACCTTTTTATTAGCTTTTCCATGTTAATGTAGAGTTAGATATGGACAATCAAAGTATGTCTTCTTTATACCTGAACAATTGCGGGCCTTTTTGGATCTGAAGAAAGTGGTAGTGTCTTAGTTTAAGACGTGAGGGTTTGTCTGTTAAGTTTTTTTCTTGTTTCTTTTGTACTTCAGGTAACAATCTCTTCTTTCTCCTTCTCTTCACTAGTTGAGGTCTAAGGAAGAGTTAATTGTATTTCTTGATTTATTTATTTAGATTTTGCTCACACCTTTTTTCAGTAGTAGCTCAAGGTGAGTTACATTCAGGTACACTGGATATTTCTCTGTCTCAGGAGGGCTCACAATCTAAGTTTGTACCTGAGGCAATGGAGGGTTAAGTGACTTGCCCAAGATCAAAAGGAGCAGTGGTGGGATTTGAACTGGCCACCTCTGGATTACAAGACTGGTGCTCTAACCACTAGGCCACTCCTCCACCCCAAAGAATCTTGTTGCTCTTTGGGGTTCTACATGGAACGTTGCTACACTTTGAAATTCTGCATGGAATCTTGTTATTCTTTAGAATTCTAGAATCTTTATTTACTTATTTGGATTTTGTTCACACCTTTTTCAGTAGTAGTGTTGCAGGAATTGATGCATGAATTACCCCTATTATTAGCAGAATCTGTGGTACTTCAGGAGTCAAACAGCACACACCAGAATGAGGGAGAAATCTTCTTTATTTGCCAGCAAACAAATAGGACATCAGTTCTAGCTCTCTTCTCTCTCTCTCAGCTCTCTGGATCTTGTGGCTTCTGTCTGTCCTCTTCAGCTGTCTCCTTCTTCTCTTCTGAGCTCCTTCTGACGTAAGCTGCTTCTGCTCTCAGTTATATACAGTTTAACACCCCCTAGCCCCCCTTACTCTCCAGATGGTAAAGAATAGATTGATTACCCTGCCTCAACCAATCATCTCTATACATTACTTAAAAAATATCAGTTACATAGGTTTAATATTTCTCAAACTGACCTATGACCTGGGGCCTCTCAGACCAGACATTTTGGCTCTCCTCTCTTGGCATTTCATTATGATTTAAATTCTCATATTCCTAGTCAACTTCATACTAACTGCTAACTGAACTCTGGCATTCATTAAGGGGTCAAGGGCCAGTCTTACTTAATGGCGCACATACGTGATTTGTTATTTCTTTCAGAAAGCCCAGTCCTACATTTACCTATAATTAATCAAGGAGAAGAGAGCTGACTTCTCTTTCACCTATTACCCTCATACATTGAACCAGCCAGGACTGTAGGTAATTCAAACCATATGCTGACCTTTTCAACTACAATCTTACTTAGAAAGTCAGACAAAGAGTTGGACAGACATTAGATTTAAAAAGGTATTCTACATATTAACTACACAGAATACACATATTCTAAAATAAGCAAAATCAGTATTCCTTATAAGACATATTCTAAATATCAAGAACTTCTAAAATCTAGAATTATTTAGAATTATTTACTTCTAACTAGCATTAAACTAATTCTTTTAAAACTACAGTATGTCTGCAACATGCCTTGTTCATAATAGTATCCATATGTGGTAGCCTTAGCAATCCATCACTCACAAGGGGTGAAAGAAGTTTCTCTCTCTGACCTTTTAACCCAGCAAAGCTAGATTTCTAAATAATCTGAACCATCTGGCATTCCTTCATCACTTGTAGGACTGAAGAGTTAAAATAGTATTTGACCACCTTTAAACAGAATTAACACTTAATATAATTTCTTATATATGTATAATTATGCCCATGCTGTCTCAGTAGCTCAAGGTGAGTTACATTCAGGTACTCTGGATATTTTTCTGTCCCAGGAGGGCTCCCAATCTAATTTGTACCTGAGGCAATGGAGGGTTAAGTGACTTTGCCCAAGATCACAAGGAGCAGCAGCGGGATTTGAACCAGCCACATCTGGAATTCAAAGACTGGTGCTCTAACCACTAGGCCACTCCTCCACTCCAGAATGCCAAAACATAGCAACATTACCAATCCCAGGGCAAGCAGTGACTTCCCCGTGTCTATCTCAATAGGCACAAGGTAGTCTACTTTGGAAGCATAACATTTTTGCATCTAACCATTCATAAGCCACATCCCCAAGGACATATGACTTGGTGGCCTTCGCAGATACATCTTCCACAATTTGTTTGTTGTTGCCTATTATGTCTATTACTATCTGTATTTCTTGAGCAGAAGTTCTCTTGTGATTATTTGTTTATGCAATTAAAAAAAAATAAAACAAGAATAAGTTTCATTTTTCAACTGCCAAAATAATACACATTTGATTTGATCCAGGATTCTGCAGGTAACACTCACCCAATCTGCTCTATCAGCTCACGGGCCTGTGTGATAATATTGGCACCAGTGTAGCAGACAATTCCAGCCATTTCCATAGAATACCAGCGGGCTCTGGAGCAAGACAGAAAGACAAATCACAAGCAAATTACTCAGCTCACACTCTGAGAAACCAGGAGCAATGATGCAAGAAACGGGACACTTGTGGGAAAGAAGATCAATCTTGGGAGAAAGGAAGGTAAATATAGAGCAGCATTTCAAGCCTTCTCTCTGGTTTCCATCCACTGAGTCAACAGGATTCTTACAGCAAGTGAAGCAAAACCAGTAAGAAGCAAATGCCAGCCTGCAACCTACGTAAGAATAACCATACTAGGTCCATCTAGCCCGGTATCCTGTTTCCAACAGTGGCTAATCCAGGTCATAAGTACCTGGCAGAAATCCAAAGAGTAGCAACATTCCAGAATGCCAAAATGTAGCAACATTTTGTGCTACCAATCCCAGGGCAAGCAGTGACTTCCCCATGTCTATCTCAATAGGCACAAGGCAGTCTACTTTGGAAGCATAACATTTTGGCGTCTACACATTCATAAGCCACATCCCCAAGGACATACGACTTGGTGGCCTTCGCAGATACATCTTCCACAATAAGGAGGCTCACTCACCCCTTGCGCATAACATATCCATAGAAGGAATTCAAGATGCACTTGTGCGCCAGCTGCAGAGATTCATATAAGATCTCCATATTCTTACAGCGCTTCACTTCAGCTGCATCTCCACTCTCCAAAGCAGCTGACAACTTCTTCTTCCAAACCTGAGAAACAGAGGTTGGACAGCTTAGTGAAAACCCAGAGGAAACAGGAAAGGCCACGGAATCAGGAGGCCAGAGTTGCATTCCTATTTGTGTCACCAGTATTCACTGTGATCTTGGATAAGTCAGTGTCTCCCACTGCCTCAGGTCCTCATTGACAAAGCGCCCCCGAGTAGAGATACTCTTTCACTGTAACTTGCATAAAGCCATCACATTTGTTTTTTAAATTCAGCTCATGCCTTTTTAGTATTAGTTCAAAGTTAAGTTACATTCAGTTACAGTATGAATTTCCCTGTCCCCAGAGCTCTTACAATCTAATTATGTATCTGAGGCAATGAACGGTTAGGTGTCTTGCCTTATAGCCACAAGAACACTAGACTACTCCATGCCTCCATAACAAAGGAGAAATTAGATCTTACCTACTCATTTTCTTTCTTTGAACCCCTCCAGACCAGACCAAACCAAATGCTTGGGTATATGAACTGACCAATTTCCGCAAATTATTAAAAACCTATCTCTTCGACGAGATATATCACAAAGATCAACATGTGTAACTGTCTTATAATGTCTTTTGCTTTAACACCATCATGTAATTCACCACCATGTAACACAAACCCTCTGTAAACCTAATGTATATTCACTTCTATTTCCAGTACCCATGATGTATTGTAAGCCACATTGAGCCTGCAAAGAGGTGGGATAATGTGGGATACAAATGCAATAAATAAATAAAATAAATAAATGCTCTCTTGCCAGCCGATGGAGACTGAAAACATCGGTTCAATGCCTTCACCTTAAAAAAGGGTCCAGTGCAGCTCATAACTAGTCAATATTTCTTTAACAAAGAGAAGAAGCAAGTAATTTCCATTATTAACATGGGGCATGAAACAATCAACCAACAAATACACCAAGTTTCTATACAGAAGAGTCACTCTGTAGAGAGATAGAAGGAGACTAGCGAAATAAACTCTCCCTTTGCTCTTGCCTCTGCACTGATCTCTTCTGTACCTAAATGTTGAGCAGGTCAGGGTTGCACAGTCCCTTATACAGATGCACTACTCAATAGTTCTGTCTCCCTCTGCTGGTAGGAGGATATATTACCCCGCTCGTCAGGAATGGTCTGGAACAGATAAGGAAAAGGAGAGCCGTCTTCCTCTACAGCACCCAAAATGGTGGCATATCCTGCCAAAACTGGGTCCCCTTCAGCGCCCTGTCTGCCCTAGACTGCCTTCATTGCTCACAGTTCCCCCTGACAGCCACAATGATCACAGGAGCCACAATGACACACTGAAATGAACACAAATGGCACTTGCCACTAACAGTGCCAGACTGCAGCTGCCGCAAATTACACAGGCTCAACCTCTTACTCTGAGCAGCCATATGTGCTGTCCTGCAGACCAATCCCCTCCCACCCCCAGCAGCTCTGAGGTAACTAAATATCACTTCCCCTCCTACCAATGTCAGTGCTTCAGGCACCACACTGCACCATCAACTATAGCTGCAGAGCATAACTGGCCTCCTAATTCTGTCACTGTCAGAATGTTGGCTTCACTCTCCCATCCTTTTTTTTTTTTTTTTTTTAACAAACAGTCCAGGAAAAAAAATTTAATTTGGACAAGCCTTTTCAAAGCCTCCCCAAACCCAGCCTACTAAACCAGTCACCTTCTGCACAGGATGCTTTCTTTACCTACCATGCGCTGGAGACTGAGTGGTGAATGGCTACACAAGGTAAAAAATGAAAACTACTGAACTAGACACCAGTCTCCATCTGCTGTCAGGAGAAAGAAAATCCAAGTGTCTAGACTGGCCTGGTGGGACGATAAGAAGACAAGTCTTGCTTATTCTGCTACAACAGTACTGTGCATGACAAAATATAAACCCTCCCTGAAAAACAGTACTGTGGTCAGAATGGAAACGAGTTTACTGCACATCAGTTCTCTACGCAGAAGCTCCTTAGTATATCTTGTAGAATTTCCTTACTCCCAGGGCACAAGTAAAAACGAGCCTATGCCCTCATTCCCACCTTGTGTAGCCCCTTGAACTCATAGCGGCGGTCCCGAAATGCTCGCACTGTGTCAACATAGAAAGAGTTTTCCCGCTGGCAGATGGTAGTAACACGATCCTCCAATCTCGTGACATGGATTTTCTTATAGGCTTTCCGGCAATAATCTGGAAAAAAAAAATACAGATGGCCAGAGAAAGAAGTATCAGCAAATGGCTATGTTCCTTAAAGATGGGGGACACAAGAAGAAGCCCTTAAATCCCTATGAGCCAATACCAAACACATAAGTACAAATGAAACCACAACCAGAGTGGACAAGGAATGGACAAGAAGGGTGCTCATGGCGGTCGCCAAGTCACAAGGGAAAACTTCAGATCACCATTTTGATTTAGTCCGCCAGCATGGGAGACTGAAGGGAAAGGGGAGCAGAGTGTGCAGCAAGTAATCCTTGCCCAGTGTGCTGTTTTTTTTTTTTTTTTCCAGTAACTGTTCTGACAAGAACAGTTTTTTTGTTCTGTTTTTTTAATTTCATATTCCAGCTTCTGTACACGTACCCAAGTTTCTCAGTACCAACATGTTCAGTCTCATGTTTGTATGAACAAAACTAGATCATTACACAACACGAGAGTGATACACATATTCTGGAAAGTACCCAAGTAAAACGAAAAGCTCTTTACAGCTCTGGATTGTTCCAACTGTATCCCGGGGGTACTCACCCGCCAGTCGCTTCTTCTCGTATTTGGCTTGCTCCTCACGAGACAGTTCATGAAATGCACGTGGCGGCCCATTCGGGAATAGTGGCGGGAATTTCTCAGACTCCAGCTGCTGTTGTATGCGGTGGTACTCGCTGCGGCTTGCAGGCACTGCGGAAAGGAGAAAGAAGACAGCAGGGATCTTATGTTTCAACGGTTTTTATTAATGACAGAACAAATGTAATTTAAAAAAACCTCCTTAACACAGCGGGTACAATACAATGTTATAACCCTTCTGGTTTCTACTCATCATTTATACCCCCACTTTATTGCAGTCATCAAATTTTAATCAAATTCCTCCCCCCCACCTTTTCTTCATTTATTGGAGCTTACAATGCATTATATCCAATAGAGATGTTGTATCTATCTCCACATTATAACCCTAAACATTAAACATACCTTAAATAGTATCCCCTTGAATCATGAAATCGCTCATTTGTTTGTTGCTTGTCCCCCCCCTCCCTCAAACCCACCCCTCATAGCCCCCCCCATCCCTCCCCCTTTCCACCACACCCCCTTCCATCTGACAGCATGGTGTTTAATGTGCATTTTTGTCCTTCAAGAGCCCAGTGACAGACAGAATACAAAAGAAACTAGAGAACAGCATTCACTCAACCTTCCACAACAGGAAATGTTTAAGAGATCAGAAATACATAATGACTTAGAATAAAGCAATATAGAGAAGAGCAGAAATTACATTGTTTCAGAAAAAAAACATCTTAAGTAGAGGAGTGTGGTAGCCGTGTTAGTCCACTCTTAAGGTTATCACTAGAAATCAAACAAAATAAAACATGGAAAAGAAAATAAGATGATACCTTTTTTATTGGACATAACTTAATACATTTCTTGATTAGCTTTCGAAGGTTGCCCTTCTTTGTCAGATCGGAAATAAGCAAATGTGCTAGCTGACAGTGTATATAAGTGAAAACATTCAAGCATTACTATGACAGTCTGACAGGGTGGGAGGATGGGGGTGGGTCGGAGGTATGCATGGGGACATCAAAGCATATCATTGATATTCTAACAGGATGGGTGTGGAGTGGGGTGATCAACAGAGAAATACAGCTTTATGGTTTATAATGGGCTAGGAACTTATTTACACTGTCAGCTAGCACATTTGCTTATTTCCGATCTGACGAAGAAGGGCAACCTTCGAAAGCTAATCAAGAAATGTATTAAGTTATGTCCAATAAAAAAGGTATCATCTTATTTTCCATGTTTTATTTTGTTTGATTTCTATAGAAAAAAACCATGAAAGAAGGCACCAGTAAGAACAGAAGAATTAAGAGAAAGCGAATGCTACATACCTGTAGAAGGTATTCTCCGAGGACAGCAGGCTGATTGTTCTCACTGATGGGTGACGTCCACGGCAGCCCCTCCAATCGGAAACTTCACTAGCAAAGTCCTTTGCTAGCCCTCGCGCGCCCGCGCGCACCGCGCATGCGCGGCCGTCTTCCCGCCCGAAACCGGCTCGAGCCGGCCAGTCCAGTATGTAGCAAGACAATACACTTCAAGGGAAGACACAACTCCAAAGGGGAGGCGGGCGGGTTTGTGAGAACAATCAGCCTGCTGTCCTCGGAGAATACCTTCTACAGGTATGTAGCATTCGCTTTCTCCGAGGACAAGCAGGCTGCTTGTTCTCACTGATGGGGTATCCCTAGCCCCCAGGCTCACTCAAAACAACAACCATGGTCAATTGGGCCTCGCAACGGCGAGGACATAACTGAGATTGACCTAAAAAATTTACCAACTAACTGAGAGTGTAGCCTGGAACAGAACAAACAGGGCCCTCGGGGGGTGGAGTTGGATCCTAAAGCCCAAACAGGTTCTGAAGAACTGACTGCCCGAACCGACTGTCGCGTCGGGTATCCTGCTGCAGGCAGTAATGAGATGTGAATGTGTGGACAGATGACCACGTCGCAGCTTTGCAAATTTCCTCCATGGTGGCTGACTTCAAGTGGGCTACCGACGCTGCCATGGCTCTAACATTATGAGCCGTGACATGACCCTCAAGAGCCAGCCCAGCCTGGGCGTAAGTGAAGGAAATGCAATCTGCTAGCCAATTGGATATGGTGCGTTTCCCTACAGCCACTCCCCTCTTGTTGGGATCAAAAGAAACAAACAATTGGGCGGACTGTCTGTGGGGCTGTGTCCGCTCCAGATAGAAGGCCAATGCTCTCTTGCAGTCCAATGTGTGCAGCTGACGTTCAGCAGGGCAGGAATGAGGACGGGGAAAGAATGTTGGCAAGACAATTGACTGGTTCAGATGGAACTCCGACACAACCTTTGGCAGAAACTTAGGGTGAGTGCGGAGGACTACTCTGTTGTGATGAAATTTGGTGTAAGGGGCCTGGGCTACCAGGGCCTGAAGCTCACTGACTCTACGAGCCGAGGTAACTGCCACCAAGAAAATGACCTTCCAGGTCAAGTACTTCGGATGGCAGGAATTCAGTGGCTCGAAAGGAGGTTTCATCAGCTGGGTGAGAACGACATTGAGATCCCATGACACTGTAGGAGGCTTGACAGGGGGCTTTGACAAAAGCAAACCTCTCATGAAGCGAACAACTAAAGGCTGTCCTGAGATCGGCTTACCTTCCACTTGGTAATGGTATGCACTGATTGCACTAAGGTGAACCCTTACGGAGTTGGTCTTCAGACCAGACTCCGACAAGTGGAGAAGGTATTCAAGCAGGGTCTGTGTAGGACAAGAGCGAGGATCTAGGGCCTTGCTGTCACACCAGACGGCAAACCTCCTCCAATGAAAGAAGTAACTTCTCTTAGTGGAGTCTTTCCTGGAAGCAAGCAAGATGCGGGAGACACCCTCTGGCAGACCCAAAGAGGCAAAGTCTACGCCCTCAACATCCAGGCCGTGAGAGCCAGGGACTGGAGGTTGGGATGCAGCAGAGCCCCTTCGTCCTGCGTGATGAGGGTCGGAAAACACTCCAATCTCCACGGTTCTTCGGAGGATAACTCCAGAAGAAGAGGGAACCAGATCTGACGCGGCCAAAAGGGAGCAATCAGAATCATGGTGCCTCGGTCTTGCTTGAGTTTCAACAAAGTCTTCCCCACCAGAGGAATGGGAGGATAAGCATACAGCAGACCTTCCCCCCAATCCAGGAGGAAGGCATCCGACGCCAGTCTGCCGTGGGCCTGAAGCCTGGAACAGAACTGAGGGACCTTGTGGTTCACTTGAGATGCGAAGAGATCTACCAGGGGGGTGCCCCACGCCCGGAAGATCTGTCGCACCACACGGGAATTGAGCGACCACTCGTGAGGTTGCATAATCCTGCTCAACCTGTCGGCCAGACTGTTGTTTACGCCTGCCAGATATGTGGCTTGGAGCACCATGCCTTGACGGCGAGCCCAGAGCCACATGCTGACGGCTTCCTGACACAGGGGGCGAGATCCGGTGCCCCCCTGCTTGTTGACATAGTACATGGCAACCTGATTGTCTGTCTGAATTTGGATAATTTGGTGGGACAGCCGATCTCTGAAAGCCTTCAGAGCGTTCCAGATCGCTCGCAACTCCAGAAGATTGATCTGTAGATCGCTTTCTTGGAGGGACCACCTTCCTTGGGTGTGAAGCCCATCGACATGAGCTCCCCATCCCAGGAGAGACGCATCCGTGGTCAGCACTTTTTGAGGCTGAGGAATTTGGAAGGGACGTCCCAGAGTCAAATTGGAGCAAATCGTCCACCAATACAGGGATTCGAGAAAACTCGTGGACAGGTGGATCACGTCCTCTAGACCCCCGGCGGCCTGATACCACTGGGAGGCTAGGGTCCATTGAGCAGATCTCATGTGAAGGCGGGCCATGGGAGTCACATGAACTGTGGAAGCCATGTGGCCCAGCAATCTCAACATCTGCCGAGCTGTGATCTGCTGGGACGCTCGCACCCGCGAGACGAGGGACAACAAGTTGTTGGCCCTCGCCTCTGGGAGATAGGCGCGAGCCGTCCGAGAATCCAGCAGGGCTCCGATGAATTCGAGTTTCTGCACTGGGAGAAGATGGGACTTTGGGTAATTTATCACAAACCCCAGTAGCTCCAGGAGGCGAATAGTCATCTGCATGGACTGCAGGGCTCCTGCCTCGGATGTGTTCTTCACCAGCCAATCGTCGAGATATGGGAACACGTGCACCCCCAGCCTGCGAAGCGCCGCTGCTACCACAGCTAGGCACTTTGTGAACACCCTGGGCGCAGAGGCGAGCCCAAAGGGTAGCACACAGTACTGGAAGTGGCGTGCGCCCAGCTGAAATCGCAGATACTGTCTGTGAGCTGGCAGTATCGGGATGTGTGTGTAGGCATCCTTCAAGTCCAGAGAGCATAGCCAATCGTTTTGCTGAATCATGGGGAGAAGGGTGCCCAGGGAAAGCATCCTGAACTTTTCTTTTACGAGATATTTGTTCAGGGCCCTTAGGTCTAGGATGGGACGCATCCCCCCTGTTTTCTTTTCCACAAGGAAGTACCTGGAATAGAACCCCAGCCCTTCTTGCCCGGATGGCACGGGCTCGACCGCATTGGCGCTGAGAAGGGCGGAGAGTTCCTCTGCAAGTACCTGCTTGTGCTGGAAGCTGTAGGACTGAGCTCCCGGTGGACAATTTGGAGGTTGAGAGGCCAAATTGAGGGTTGTATCCTTGCCGGACTATTTGGAGAACCCACTGATCGGAGGTTATAAGAGGCCACCTTTGGTGAAAAGCTTTCAACCTCCCTCCGACAGGCAGGTCGCCCGGCACTGACACTTGGATGTCGGCTATGCTCTGCTGGAGCCAGTCAAAAGCTCGCCCCTTGCTTTTGCTGGGGAGCCGCGGGGCCTTGCTGATTCGCACGCTGCTGACGAGAGCGAGCGCGCTGGGGCTTAGCCTGGGCCGCAGGCTGTCGGGAAGGAGGATTGTACCTACGCTTGCCAGAAGTATAGGGAACAGTCTTCCTTCCCCCGAAAAATCGTCTACCTGTAGAGGTAGAAGCTGAAGGCTGCCGGCGGGCGAACTTGTCGAATGCGGTGTCCCGCTGGTGGAGAGACTCTACCACCTGCTCGACTTTTTCGCCAAAAATGTTATCCGCACGGCAAGGCAAGTCCGTAATCCGCTGCTGGACTCTATTCTCCAGGTCGGCGGCACGCAGCCATGAGAGCCTGCGCATCACCACACCTTGAGCAGCGGCCCTGGACGCAACATCAAAAGTGTCATAAACTCCTCTGGCCAGGAATTTTCTGCACGCCTTCAGCTGCCTGACCACCTCCTGAAAAGGCTTGGCTTGCTCAGGGGGAAGAGCATCAACCAAGCCCGCCAACTGCCGCACATTATTCCGCATGTGTATGCTCGTGTAGAGCTGGTAAGACTGGATCTTGGACACGAGCATAGAGGAATGGTAGGCCTTCCTCCAAAGGAGTCTAAGGTTCTAGCGTCCTTGCCCGGGGGCGCCGAAGCATGTTCCCTAGAACTCTTAGCCTTCTTTAGGGCCAAATCCACAACTCCAGAGTCATGAGGCAACTGAGTGCGCATCAGCTCTGGGTCCCCATGGATCCGGTACTGGGACTCGATCTTCTTGGGAATGTGGGGATTAGTTAATGGTTTGGTCCAGTTCGCAAGCAATGTCTTCTTCAGGACATGGTGCAAGGGAACAGTGGACGCTTCCTTAGGTGGAGAAGGATAGTCCAGGAGCTCAAACATTTCAGCCCTGGGCTCGTCCTCCACAACCACCGGGAAGGGGATGGCCGTAGACATCTCCCGGACAAAGGAGGCAAAAGACAGACTCTCGGGAGGAGAAAGCTGTCTCTCAGGAGAGGGAGTGGGATCAGACGGAAGACCCCCAGACTCCTCGTCAGAGAAATATCTGGGATCTTCCTCTTCCTCCCACGAGGCCTCACCCTCGGTGTCAGACACAAGTTCACGGACCTGTGTCTGCAACCTCGCCCTGCTCGACTCCGTGGAACCCTGTCCACGATGGGGGCGTCGAGAGGTAGACTCCCTCGCCCGCATCGGCGAAGCTCCCTCCGCCGACGTAGTCGGGGAGCCTTCCTGGGAGGTGGCCGCGGTCGGTACCGCACGCGGTACCGACGTCGGGGACCTCAACCTGGGCGATGGGCCAGCCGGCGCCACGCTCGACGGTACCGGTGGCGCAAGCACCGCCGGTACCGGAGGGGTAGGGCGCAACAGCTCTCCCAGAATCTCTGGGAGAACGGCCCGGAGGCTCTCGTTTAGAGCGGCTGCAGAGAAAGGCTGAGAGGTCGATGCAGGCGTCGACGTCAGTACCTGTTCCGGGCGTGGAGGCTGTTCCGGGCTGTCCAGAGCGGAGCGCATCGACACCTCCTGAACAGAGGGTGAGCGGTCCTCTCGGTGCCGATGCCTGCTGGGTGCCGCATCCCTCGGCGACCCAGAGCTCTCGGTGCCGACACGGGGAGGAGACCGGTGTCGATGCTTCTTCGATTTCTTCCGAAGCATGTCACCGGAGCTCCCCGGCACCGACGAGGAGGACGTCGAATCCACCCGTCGCTTCCTCGGGGCCGAGACTGAAGAAGGTCGATCTCGGGGGGGCTGTACCGCAGGAGCCCTCAGGGTAGGCGGAGACCCACCCGAGGGCTCACCGCCACCAGCAGGGGAATGGACAGCCCTCACCGGCACTCCACCCGATGCACCACCGTCCGACGACATCAGCAGACGAGGTCCTGGTACCACCGACGTCGATGCAGCTATCCGATGTCTCGGCGCCGATGCAGAGGCCCGATGCCTCGATGCACTCGATGCAGGGGCGGCCGAGGAAGATGGTCTGGACGCTGACGACGTCGATGCACTCGAAGATCCCGGTGCCGATGCCGACGAAGAGCCCGAGAACAACACGTTCCACTGGGCTAGTCTCGCTACCTGAGTCCGCCTTTGAAGCAGGGAACACAGACTGCAGTTCTGAGGGCGGTGCTCGGCCCCCAGACACTGAAGACACGACGAGTGTCGATCAGTGAGCGAGATAACCCGGGCGCACTGGGTGCACTTCTTGAAGCCGCTGGAAGGCTTCGATGTCATGGGCGGAAAAATCACGCCGGCGAAATCAAAAGCCGAAATGGCGAAATTCGAAGCACCAAATTTAGAGGGAGAAAAAATCTCGACCGAGGCCGAAAAAAGGCCTACCCCGACGACGAAAGAAAACTTACCGGGGCAAAAAAGCTGGAAGTACGGGGAGGATTTACACGAAACCCGGCGGGGGGTTTCCGGAGCACTTCCCGACTAGGACAAAGCTTTCCCGAAGGAAAAAAACACGTTCAAACTAATTGGACGCGCGAGGTCGACTTTCCGGGGCTCGACACGGCGAAAACACGACCGTACCGAGTGCGGACAAAAGAAGACTGGCCGGCTCGAGCCGGTTTCGGGCGGGAAGACGGCCGCGCATGCGCGGTGCGCGCGGGCGCGCGAGGGCTAGCAAAGGACTTTGCTAGTGAAGTTTCCGATTGGAGGGGCTGCCGTGGACGTCACCCATCAGTGAGAACAAGCAGCCTGCTTGTCCTCGGAGAATGCTTTTGTACAGAGAATATAAAAACAGGAGAATAGAACCATCAAACAGGAAGCAGGGATTATAAGAAAAAGGGGCCAGCAAAGTGGCAGTACTGTAAAGAAGATCTCTGGTTCAATCGTCCAATCGGGTCTTCTGTATCACAGACTATTCTGCTGACTAACAAGCACAGCTACTTCAGCAGACATGTTTACAACTAAGCTGGCTTAGTGGCAGGTAATTAATGGTTTCTTGGGAAAACTTTTACTACAGCCAGCGATGCTTCCTATTTCTACTACTACTATTTAACATTTCTAAAGCACTACTAGGGTTACGCAGCGCTGTACAGTTTAACATAGAAGGACAGTCCCTGCTCAAAGAGCTTACAATCTAAAGGACAAATGTACAATCAGACAAGTAGGGGTCGTCAAACTGGGGCAGTCTAGATTTCCTGAAAGGTATAAAGGTTAGGTGCCGAAAGCAACATTGAAGAGGTGGGGCTTTGAGTAAGGATTTGAAGATGGGTAGGGAGGGGGCTTAGCGTAAGGGCTCAGGAAGTTTATTCCAAGCATAGGGTGAGGCGAGGCAGAATGGGCGGAGCCTGGAGTTGGCGGTGGTGGAGAAGGGTACTGAGAGGAGGGATTTGTCCTGTGAGTGGAGGTTTCGGGCGGGAACGTAAGGGGAGATGAGGGTAGAGAGGTAATGAGGGGCTGCAGACAGTGCATTTGTAGGTAAGAAGGAGAAGCTTGAACTGAATGCGGTATCTGATCGGAAGCCAGTGAAGTGACCTGAGGAGAGGGGTGATATGAGTATATCGGTTCAGGCGGAATATAAGATGTGCAGCAGAGTTCTGAACGGATTGAAGGGGGGATAGATGGTTAAGTACCTCCAAACAAAAGTACATTTAACAAGGATCAACCCCATGAACTTAAGTCCTCTCTCAAACCACACTAGGATTCACTCCGCAACCGACCATCTGCTTTGCTACAGGTAAATGAATATTATATCAAAATACTTAATTTCTAAAAAAAAAAAAAAAAAAAAAAAAGCTATAAAAATATCAATGAAATGAACACAAGGGAGATGAAACAAAAAGCACAGTGACCAGTTCTCTGCTCTTTCGCTCCACACAATTCCAGCAGAGTCCAAAAAGCACTCTCTCCCCTCGACCATGATTACACCAAAACTAGGCACTGATGGCACTCACTGAACTCCCCTCTCCACTGCCATGTCATCCGGCGCTGGCAGTTGGCTCCGGGTTTGTTAAAGTCACAAGCGGCACAAGTGGCCTCATCCACCATGGCAGAAGGCTGGAAAAAGAAACGGAGATTTCAACACCTTGAAAAACAGCAGGGACAGAACAGATAAAACTGTGCTTTAGTACCTCCAGACAGTGAGAGGGAGGAAAGGGAGAACCAGGACAACAGAGACTGGTCGTTACCTGCAGCCGGTTAGTGAGGATGATATTGGGGTACATGGCCCCCACATCCAAATGATAAATCAGGGGACACTCGATTCGGTTTGGCACCTCCTTCAAGGAAGTCAGCTTCTTCGTAATATCATCACATACCTGTGGGACAGGGGCAAAAGAAGATTTATATGGCTGAGATGTGAAACTTTGAGAGAACTAAGTCCAGGTTTGGAGGGAGAGAGAAAGAGAGGGAAGGGAGAGAGAGGGAGGGGAGAGAGAGAGAGAGAGAGGGAGGGGAGAGAGAGAGAGGGAAAGGGGAGAGAAAAGAGAGGGAGGGGAGACAGAGAGAGAGAGAAAGAGAGAGAGGGAGGGGAGACAGAGAGAGAGAAAGAGAGAGAGAGAGGGAGGGGAGAAAGAGAGAGGGGGGAGAGAGAGAGAGAGGGAAGGGAGAGAAAGCGAGGGAGGGGAGAGAGAGAAAGAGAGGGAGGGGAGACAGGAGAGAGAGAAAGATGAGGAGCGGGGAGCCAGAGAGAGAGAACGAGCGATGAGAGGGAGGGGGAGAAGACGAGAGGGGGGAGAGCGAGAGAGAGAAGAGAGAGAAAGAGGGGAGGGGCGGACAGAGAGAGCAGGAAAGTAGTAGAGAGCGAAGGAGGGGAGAGAGAGAAAGAGAGGGAGGGGAGAAAGAGAGGGGGGAGAGAGAGAGGGAGAGAAAAAGAGAGGGAGGGGAGAGAGAGAGGGAGAGAAAGAGAGGGAGGGGAGAGAGAGAGAGAAACAAGATGAGGGAGGGGGAGAGAGAGAGGAGTGGAGAGGAAGAGGCAGAGAAAAGAGAGGGAGAGGAAAAAGAGGGATGGAAAAAAGAGGGAGGGGGAGGAGAGAAGAGAGAGAGGAGCGATGTGGAGAGAGAGAGCGAGAGAGAGTCGATGACGCTGAGAGGAGAGCGCAAAAAGAGAGGGTAGGGGAGAAGACGAGAGAGGGAGCGACACAAGAGGCGAGGGAGAGAGAGAGCAGGCAGAGAGAGAAAGAGATGGCAGAGAAAAAGAGAGAAGAGAGAGAGGAAATAAGAGAGAGAGTGAGGGGAGAGAGAGAGAGAGAGAAAAGAGAGGAGGGAGAGAGAGAGAGAAAAAGAGAGGGAGGGGAGAGAGAGAAAAAGAGAGGGGAGAGAGAGAGACAGAAAGAGAGAGGGGAGAGAGAGACAAGGAGAGAGAGGGTTGTGGGGGGGGGGGGAAGAAAGAGAGACACAGGGTTGTGGGGGGAAGAAAGAGAGACACAGGGTTTGGGGGGGGGGGGGGGGGAAGAACATGGGAGATCTCGTACTTCCTGGAAATTGGTGACATGCTCCAAGGAAAGCTTCTCTTCCTCCTCAATGGCATGCCGCATGGTCTTCTCCACTCGCTGCAGAAGGAAGTCAAAGGCTGCTGGGTTCTAGGGAGACAAAACACACTGGCATCCCTGACCTCATAGAAATAGAATATGAATAGCAGACAAATAACTAAGTCCCATTCAAGTCTGCCCAACTTCTCCTGCCACAGTTCTCCGAAACACCAGCTTTACGTTCCCTTCCCTGATAATCCCGTGCATATCCTGAGCTATCTAGAATTCTAATATGTGACCATCTCTGGGAAAAGGTGATAAGCGTCGCAGATCCAAAATGTGCAGAACGGCTGGATTTTTCACGTCGTAAATCCATAAGCAGTCTGCAAAAGTAACATGTTTGAACTTCTGCAACTATTTTCCCCACATAAAAGGATGGTGCTTGAACTGTTGTATTACAAATGGTTTGCTGTAACAGAATTCATTAAAAGAACATTATCAGGTAAGAACTAATTTTTCCATTAACCAGATTAATATTACCCACTACTTCTGCTTTGGCCTAAAGTGAAAAAGTACTAGCTTAGCTAGGCCTTTTCAGTGCCCCAGCTTAATATAAACATAGTTCACATAACTTGTTTTCAGGATGGCTATGTGAGAAACATTCCTACACATCAAAGATGAACTCATGCCACCTGGTACAGCATGATACCGAAAAATAATTATGAACCAAATCTAGTATGTGGGGGGGGGGGGGGAGAGACAGTTTGAACTGTTACCGGCTGTCCTTGCAAAAATATAATCAAACTGAGGGTTGAATCTGAATGGAGCTCAGATGCAATACTGCCAGCAGTTACAACACTCCAACAGACACACTGTGCAGCTGGCAACTGGCCCCCCCTGGTGGTGGGTGGTGGTCATACACGTATTGGGTCTTGTGGATCATCTATATGGTGTAGTATTAAATTTATTTCTATTTGGTTGTGAACTGTGAATGCTTCTGTTTATCTGGTTACTGTGCTTTATTGTGATGTGTGTTCATAATAAAATTATACGTCTGCTCATTTTATCCCTGAAATCCTTATTTACTGAGTCATATCCACAGTAAAAACTTTCACTATCCCAACAGGTCCAGAAAATATAGACAATTGCAAATGCAATCAGGAAAAAAAAAAAAAAAAAGATGTGACCAACATACCATTTTAAAGCGGCAGGGAATGTCACTGCGGAATACTCCAGACTCCAGAGCCTCCACGTGACCGCCCACGTAAGTCTCAGAGTCCAACACATGCCCATCGCTTGTCAACTTATTAAAAACCTGCTCTTGTTTATTCGGGAAGATGATATTTGCATGATACGCCTGGACCATCAGCAATGCTTCACACAGTGTCCCTGAGCCCTTTCGTAATACCTGAGGAGACACAAACCCTCATAATTCACTCAAGACTCCCTCATACGTACCAGACAGCATAAGATGTGTGTGCTCTAAAACATGGCCCACCTCCTTTTAAAAAAAAGAAAAAAAAAAAAAGAGGAGCACATCCTGAGGTCCCACAATTCAATACATAATACTTCTGGCACAACCATCCAAACACATTACTCCTAATCTCATGGAAGCCCTCAGAGTACACAGGATAGAAACATGCTGGCAGCTCATCACGTACAGAGACCAAAGATGCACAGACCTCGGAGGTATTAAACTCTCAGATGTATTGATATCTTACAAGGTAAAAAGCCTGAAATAAATCCAAATTAAATGAGAAGGTACAAGGAAACTAAGGAAAAATTATGTCTTGCCTGATAAAGGAAAGAAAATTTATTCCCAACAGATCAGTCCAGAAATTGTGAAGTATGTCTGCCTGTTGGTCATAGCCCGCAATTTCTGGACTGATCTGTGGGACACTAAGGAAGCATGGATTCCAGCAGGAAAAGCAGCAGAGTCACCCAGTCCGATTTCACTGGCACTAGATCCACAGCCGTAAAGCCACAACACTCTGGAGCCAGCAAGCACAGGGGTTTAAATACACACATGCAAAAATGTATAAGGACTATGAAGCACTTAGATCTGGGCTCCCATACTCAGCATGTTGTGAGGGAAGGGTGAGGGAGGGAAGAGACACTTAGATACTGTGTGTGTTTCAATGGAGGCATGCACAATCAACTACAAAATGAGAGCTGGGCACACCTGAGCAGCATTCAGGTGCACACATACAGAACATGCAGACTGTAGAGGAGGAGTGGCCTAGTGCTTAGGGTGTGAACTTTGGTCCTGGGGAACTGAGTTCGACTCCCACTTCAGGCACAGGCAGCTCCTTGTGACTCTGGGCAAGTCACTTAACCCTCCATTGCCCCATGTAAGCCGCATTGAGCCTGCCATGAGTGGGAAAGCGCGGGGTACAAATGTAACAAAAATAAAATAGATACTATTGGAGATTCTACATGGAATGTTGCTACTATTGGAGACTCTACATGGAATGTTGCTATTCCACTAGCAGGCTGCGCAGGCTTCTGTTTCTTTGAGTCTGACGTCCTGCACAGTGGGACAATAGCAACATTCCATGTAGAATCTCAAATAGTAGCAACTGTGGAGGAGTGGCCTAGCGGTTAGGGTGGTGGACTCTGGTCCTGGGGAACTGAGTTCGATTCCCACTTCAGGCACAGGCAGCGCCTTGCGACTCTGGGCAAGTCACTTAACCCTCCATTGCCGCATTGAGCCTGCCATGAGTGGGAAAGCACGGGGTGCAAATGTAACAAATAAATAAATAAAAATAATACAACTTCAGCAAAGGTTCACAGCATCCAAGCCCCCTACAACACCTGTCCACTCTCCTGCCTTAGATGTATGAGTGGGTGACTGAACACCAGATGTGCTAGTCATATGATCAGTTACCTCATCGGGCTCCATGGGAATGATGGTGCACAGGGCAAAGATAAAAGGATGAACATACTTCATGTACATGTAATATGTAGCAACAGCATCAGAGACTGAGTACGTGGCCAAAGTCTGAAGATCAAAAGGAGAAAAGAACAAATCAGTCATATCTAAGGAAAAAAAAGCACTTTGTATATGGCTGGCAATTCCACGTAACAGTAACTGGCCGACACCTACTGACACCACTGGAAAGGGAATTAAAAGGAAACAAACAAAACAGTTTATCTTGCAGTGTGCATTTTGATGGCTTTTTAAAAATATATACGTTTCAACTGTTTTTATTGATGGAACAAGATCTGTAACAAATCCTTAATTTACAACCATTGATAAAGCCATTGATATAACATTTTGATCAAGCATGTCTGTAACTTGTGTCACCAACTTATGTTTTGTAATTTCCCCCCCCCCCCCCCCCTAGCCTCACACACTACTATCGCTGTACCCAAAAGAAATTGACATCCTTTGTTCATTTTATTATTCTTTATTATTCACTTTAACAGTTGTCGTCGCGAATTTCACTTGTTGTGCTATATTTGTCAAGGTACCTTGTTTAGATTCCTTATCCCTCCCCCCTCCCTCCCTTTCTTGGACTACCTCGCTCCTTTCCTTTCTTCATGGTGTCTACTGTTTCAATCCCACGCCAAACCTCTGTCCACTTTGATATGATTGGATAATACACAGACATCCCCTCATTAAGTCTCCCTCCGCGTCTTTCACCTGTTGACTCTTCCCTATTGCCTTCCTTCCCCCTCTTGGTATAATTCCTTCTAAAGCATATGAAACTTATTTAAAACAGCGCTTCTTGCTTTATGGGAAATAGATTGCAAATACTTGTTCCAGATGGAGACAAAAAGTTTTCCTTTTTTTGGACTGCTCGTGCCTCCCAAAGCATGAGTTCATGGAATCTATTTCTCCAATACCAAAAGGATACTTTTTAAAAATATATCTATCAGGCTTAATCAACATCACCTGATAACAAAGGGCTAAGCAGCTCTAATATTAATAAGTTCAATACATAAATTCTGGCTAGCAGAATTCTAGTTGCCATCTTTGTAGTAGGACACCAGAGTCTCTGCAGATTGCGTTCTCTTTTTTTGGACCAAAGACGTAGACAAGCGAGACCCCTTTTTGAGATGTGAAGGGATCAAGCGATCAAGCTCATGGCCTTTATTTAGTTGTTAGTGCTATTAAAAAAAAAAAAATCTCCCGAAACACATCTCCAGCATTTTGTGAATGAACAGTTAACTTCACAATTGCCGAATTGGTTCCACTACCAACTAATTCAGGTGATAAAAAGTAACAAACTCCACATGCAATCCTAAACTGAAGTATAAAGAACTCGCCCTAAACAAATCAAATGCAGGTTGCTGTGAATTCATACTATTGCTCGTATCAAGCACCTCATCCCTTCTCTCCATTAAACTAGAAGTTTAGGAATGGCTTACCTGTAACAGAAGATCTGTTAGAACAGAGAATAGGTGTAAACACACCGTCCGTACCCCAGAGCTCATCACGTTCAATATATGAAGCTTTGTAACCTGCTCTTAGAATTACTAGTCAAAATACAGGACCAGTTATTCTTTCCTCAGAGTCACTTGACCACATGAAAAAGAAATCTTATTACCTTTTCTTTAAATTTTCAAGGTGAATAGACAGTTTGGAAATGTTTGGTTGTACCAAATGGAGGAAATTAGATCTTACCTGCTAACTTTCTTTCCTTGAGTTGCTCCCTAGCAGGCCAGATGCATGGGTTTATGCTCTCCTGCAAGCAGGCAGAGATTGAAAACTACTGACTTGAAACATCACACCAAAAATAAACATCCTGTACAGCCCTCTGCCACCCAGTATTTATTTAAAACAGTAACATGAAAACCTCCCCTTAAATGACCAAGGTATAATTATTTGAATGGTTAACTTGGAACAACCTCAACAGGAAGAGAGAGAACCAAAATCTTCTATCTACCAAAGAACAGGTCAAAAATATCACCACAAGAAGTGTCCAGAATGGGCTCAAACAGTACCGGCACCAAAGCCGATAAGATCAGGTTCATATTCCACGGAGGCACCACCATAGGCCTTGGCAGTCTGAGCAATTTCACTCCCATAGCAAAATACACAATAGGATGAGCATCCCTGAACCAAGTCCTTGTAACCAGCCACCACCATTAACTACACCCTCAGGGATGCCATAGCCAGTCCCTTATAAAGGAAAGGAAAGGATTTGATATACTACCACCTTTCTGTGGTTACAATCAAAGCAGTTTCTCACATTACATACAGGTACTTATTTTGTACCTGGGGCAATGGAAGATTAAGTGACTTGCCCAGAGTCACAAGGAGCTGCAGTGAGAATCGATCCAGTCCATCCTGTAAGAACAAAGGCCCACAATGGCAACAACTGACATTCCTTCCAGACAAGCCTCAAATATCTTCCAGACCCTTACATACATTAAGGATGTGGAAGTCTTCCTGGTGTACACACAAAATAAATAAATAAAATGAGGCTATGATACAAGAGGAATATCCTTTTCCACAAAAACTAGCCCTCTCAATAGCAATCCCGAAAGACAAAATGAAAACGCTTCCTCCATCTGTGTCTGTCTGCGCTTCTCTTATTGAGGGGGCAGGTACAACTGTTTTCAACTGCATCAACCCTATCCATCGTCAGCCTGACCGCCACTACTCTGGCCAGACACGGACAAGGAGACTCCAAAAACATATCAAGAAGAGAGTGGGCATTCTAGGGCATATCTGCGAGAGGAACAGCACTGGCTCCCTATCAAGGACCGAATAACATTTAAAATTTGCGTTCTGGTGCATAAAATTTTCTATGGTGAAGCCCCTGCATATATGGACACCCTTGTCAGCTTACCGCCTCGAAACTCTCAGAGATCAGCTCGTTTGTACTTAAATCTGCATTACCCAATCTATAGTGGCCCTAAGTATAAAACCACCTACGCCTCCTCCTTTTCCTTTATTAGCACACAACTGTGGAATGGTCTACCTATATTTGTGAAAATTACCCCGATCATCCGACCTTCAAAAAATATCTTAAGACCTTCTTATTTGGAAAAGCTTACGCTCAAGACCCGCCCCGCATCTCTTCTTATTGAATTCAATTTCTCTTTCCGCATTTCCGCACCTCTGCTATTACTCTCTAGTCTCTTTCACTTCAATATCATTGACTGTTTGTTGTAGAATTGATGTATGATTTCTGTAGATTACTGTAAGCCACATTGAGCCTGCCTGTGGGTGGGAAAATGTGGGATATAAATGCTATAAATAAATAAATCTGTCACATACCATTTTAACAATCTTTTGACCTGAGATTATCTAGACCCATCTTTGGTAAAAGTGTTGAAGTCTCCCTCCCATTGGAGGAGCTGAAGCATGGATCCCGCAGAATCTCACTGTGCCCATCCAAGGGGTTCCTGCCACACCTGTCACACAGCCACCTCTGCGACTACTCTGATAGAACTAGCTCCTAACTGGTAAACGAAACCCCTGCATCTGGGGCTATATCTCCTTGATGCTCTGAAACAGCCCCAAGCATGCATCTCTTGACCTGCTACTCTAGGATGATCCTCAGGAAGTATGGACACCTTTGTGTCCCCCAAGCTTACAAAGCCAAGCCTTTAAAGTAATGTCCAAGGCCTAGTTTCTAAGCCAAAGATACCATCACACAGCCACAAATAAGGCTATACCATTGGTTGAGGTTCAGACCCACCAATCAGCTTGGGACACTTTCCCCACAGAGTCCACTCTGGACCCCTCCAGCAACTGTTGCACCAAAGGGAGACTTGCTCAGGTCACATAGCCTCCACGTACTGCCCCCTGCAACAAGCCTGCAATCTTATGGATCCTTCAAGACTGATCTATTTTCTATGGGAATCATCTTCTTGACGATTGCAGACTAAATGCATCCGTCTTTTGAAGGTGCAAGACCTTCTTTACTTCCTGCAGAATAGGACAGAGTGCCCACTTACCCCAAACATAGGGTTTATCCCATTCCACAGCAATCATCTACTTGACCACCTTATGCATAGGGAAGTCCACAGGATCCCCTGCAGCAGGGGTCCTGCACATTTGAGCTGTCCTCTGGGTACTCCTCTGAAAATCTTGAAAACCAAAAAAAAAAACCCAGGAAAATCACAGAGAACAATTCACCTGGTGAAAGAAATGCACCACTGACATATCCTCCCCTGAAGGAACCACATCCTCCACAAAGACGTTTTCCTGAAGTTACTTCTGGTTCCCAGACTTATCCCCAGTTGGATCCAAGGACCCCCTCAGAGGTCAAAAAGGTGAACTCTTCCTTTACAGTAGACCCTGGCCTCCTTGCTGGTCCCTGCACCACTTTAGAGGGCATCCCCTAGTCCTCTCCATTATGCAAAATATGAAATGCATTAATAGGACAAACTCTGGAGAGAACCCTTTTGCACTGCCTCTGCACAGCACTCTCCCAGAGTCCCCAAACATCAACTCTTGGCCCTGGGTGAGGGCCTTCCTGTACTGCAACGGTAGCTGTTGTTGTAGAGAACAAAATGATGGTAGTTCCAACCAAAATTGGATCCCCTGACACTACAGAGTACATCTCTTCTCCCAGGCTATCCTCTGCCAATCCTCCACACTGTTTGGAATGCGACTGGCAGTGCCCTCATGGAAGCCAAGCTGGTGGGTCCATCCTGACCCCTGCAATACCGTCTGAATGCTGGATACCACGCTGATTGTGACACCAGCTGCATTCTACAGACACTGCCCTGATCCTAAGTGGCCTGCTTCTGCTGGTTGCCTCACATATGAAGCCTACTGGAGAACACAGCCCGCACCATCCAGACACTAACTATTCTGCCCCTCTAACTCGGAGCGCTCCCCAAGTACGACCTGGTACTTATACAAAGGGCTCCCTTTCTTGTTTACAAATGTACTTAGTGCTTTTTCCTTTTTAAAGCTTGCCTTCAAAAGAGTGAAGTTGTATTTTTTTACAGTTACATTGTAAAGCTACTTAGCCCATTTTTAGGAGTGCTAGATCTGTTTTATTATTTTCACATGTATCGGTTCTGCTTCTTCTTATTAAATGTGTTATATTGGATACAGGTCCTTGTAACACTCTTTGCTTGGTGATGTGTTTCAATTTAAAAAAAAAAAAAAAAGTTTGCCTGCCACTGCAATCCCTTGGGCAGGTTCTCAAGGGCTCTCTCCCAGAGCTGGACAGAGGGTCCGAGGCACAAGCAGCCTCTTAACTGAGGGGGTGCGGCAGGGGAAAGGACTCAGGACATCCAAGTGTAGCATTCCCAGGCTACTGGAGCAGAATGCTGGTCCTACAGCCGAGGCTTAGAAAAAAAAAAACAACTTTTTTTTTTTTCTTTTAATTTTAAGGCCTAACCATCTTTACCTCACTCTGTCCCACCCAGAATCTCTCACCTACCACCTACTGAAGTCTCTGAAGAGCAGCAAAGGGTTGCACAGGATACTTATAGTGTGATGTCACAAGCCAGTTCTCAGTCGCCACCTGCTGGCAGGAAGAGTATAAACCCATGCATCTGGACTGGTCTGGAGGGATAACGAGGAATGGAAGTTCTAGTACTGCACATGCATGAAATCTGTGTGCTAACGAGAAAACTTTGAAGTTTATCCTTTTTATCTAACAGATCTCTTGAACTCCTTCTTACAGTGTACCATCACCAATTTTGCCAACATCCATACCTGAGGCTCCTCTGTAGCCATTCGACACATCTCTTCAGGATCCAGCTCTACCGGGTCATAACCCAGCTTGGCTTTAGCTGCTGCCTTAAGGTTGTGGCTTCCCACCGGAAGGTAACTGTCTCTCTTTACCCACCTGAAAATAAAAGCCATAATCCCATCCAGTTAGGATCTCTCCATATTCTCCCCATTCATTCCTCTCATTCACCCCCTTAAATCCTGCCCCCTCCCTCTTCTGCACATCTACTCATACTATACCCAAAGCAAACTTTACATCACAGACATGACTAAAGACAAAGTGTCACATATCCAGTGCCTGCTCCTGAGACAGTACAGATACATGCATAGAAGAAAGATTCATAATATACAAACAGTACATATGAATGCACAAGACAGAAGCGTTTTTGTTTTTTTTTAACCATACCTGAGACAGTCCATGTGGATACAGGAGGGAGATTTATACTCCCCCTGACTATCCTTTTGGAATCCAATCTCTTGGTACATGCTCATTCCATGAACAGAGGCTCGTGTTTCTACAAAAGGCCTGGAAACCAAAATAATCTGCAATGTGAATGTATATGACTCAAATCTATCAACCTAGACACAAGCTGCCGTCCGTAACTGGTTGCATGCAACCAGGACCAGCCACAGAGATCACAGAGGCCTGCAGCTTTCATGGAAGGATTCAGTAGTTTCTGTGCTTTACCAATAATCACCGTTCTAATTCTTTAAAACACAAGAGAACAAGGAAAGAATAAAGCTTTTCACTACGAATATAAATATTGGTACGAACAGTTCTCTATAAGTGCAGCTGCTCTCATGTCGAAGGTTCAGGTTCAATGCCGATTCCATATTGTGCCAAGTGCACAGATTTCTCAGCTGTATTCAACGTTTCCACAGTGCCAGCAATGCTCTATTTGCCCTGTTGTATGGGTTGTTGAGTCAGATTGTAAGAACTCTTCCCTTATCTCTCTGCAGCTCCCTACCTTGAAAGATGCCACAGTCAGACCAAGTTTAAACAAGGGTCCTTACCAGTCGAAGAAGTCCCCGTTGTACGTCACAATGATGTTAGGCTTAGTTTCCTGGACATGTTCAAACCATCTTTGGATCAAATGTGCCTAGATTAAAAAAAAAAAAAAAAAAAAAAGAATGCAAACTTCAAAGAGGCTGCATCCAACTTGTTCACATTCCACAGACCTCCAATAATTAGGAGACACGTTCTGTGATATTAGAATAAGTATGGATGTGAATCGTTTGTTTACTCTTTCCAAAAATACTAGGAGTAGGGGGCATGCGATGAAGCTACGAAGTAGCAAATTTAATACGAATCGGAGAAAAGTTTTCCTCACTCAACGTGTAATTAAACTCTGGAATTCGTTGCCAGAGAACGTGGTAAAGGCGGTTAGCTTAGTGGGGTTTAAAAAAGGTCTGGACAGCTTCCTAAAGGAAAAGTCCACAGACCATTATTAAATTGACTTGGGGAAAATCCACTGCTTATTTCTGGGATAAGCAGCATAAAATATACTGAACTTTTTCGGGATCTTGCCAAGTATTTGTGACCTGGATTGGCCACAGGACGCTGGGACTAATGGACCTTTGGTGTGGCAATACTTACGTACTTATAGCAACAAAACTACCACATATGTGATACAACCTTGAAAGACAAGTACGTGCCAGGGGCATAGCCAGACCTCACGGTGGGAGGGGGCCCGAGGTTAGGGGCACATTTTGAGTGCCGCCCCCCCCCCCCCCCCACATCTCGCCTCCTCGCCCCCGCCCCCACTGCCCCACAAACAAATACCTTTGCTGGCAGGGGTCCCCAACCCCTGCCAGCTGAAGCCTTCTTCAGCACCGGTCTCTGGCGCAGCCGCGTTCACTGCCTGCCCCCTGCTCTTCTTTCTTCTTGCTCCTCCTGTGCACACTGACGCTGAGCGTCAGCGAACGCAGCTGCGACGGAGACCGGCGCTGAAGGCGGCTTCAACTGGTGGGGGTTGGGGATCCCCGCCAGCCAAACCAGGGGCCCAGATGAAATTTGCAGGGGCCTAGGCCCCTGTGGCCCCCCCATAGCTACGCCCCTGGTTCCAAAGACAGGTGCAGACCACAAACCTAGTACCTCGAGAACAGCATTTACTCACCTCATCTGGCTCGTTGAAAATGCAGAAGGGCCCCTCATATTCAGGCTTGGGAGTGAATTCAAAATCTTCAATATCCTCAGAGACAATCTCTCTGTTTGTGATCAGGTATCCCTGGAAATCCAGCAGCAGGTATTTAAAAACGAGAATCAACGCAACCAGAAGGCAAAGGATTCCTCACACTGCTCTTATCGTTCCTCCTACAGAGCACATCCTGACTAGAAGCAGCACAATAAGTAGCCCATCCAATCTGCCTAGTTATTTTAGCCTCTAGTGTTAAGGATATTCCCCAGTTGGTAGTTTAAGGAGCTTTAATATCTGCATTATATTACTCCTTAAGCAAGTTAGAAAAATAGTGAGAAAGAAATCTTACTCCTACCCTAGCTGGGGTAATATTTAACCATCTCTCTGACCTCATGTGCAACTTTCTTTAGTCACCTTATATTCTAATTCTTCTTACTCTCTTACCTATCTATATGTTCCATCTTTGCTTTACCCTTCACTATCAATTAAAATGTTCTATTATGTATCGTGTTGACATTATTAGTATACTATACCATACTTTGTATTGTTATTTGAATATTTTTACTGCTGTAGTTTCCTATTGCTCATGTTTGATCTATTCTTACTGTACACCGCCTTGAGTGAATTCCTTCAAAAAGGCAGTAAATAAATCCTATTAAATAAACAAACATACATCACAGACAGGTAAGCATAGAAGATCTCATACATAGCCCAACATCTAGCTCCTCCATATCTTACCACCAAATTTTCTAATAACCTGAACAGCAATAAAAACTAGCAAGACCCTTGCCCAAACATCTAACGTCTCTGGCTTTACTGAAAAGCACCTTCCAGTATGGAACTGGTTGGTGTCTGGGAGTTACGTACTGGTTGGTACCAGCAGGCTATAAATAGCCCTAGTTTTCTTCTCATCACTTTGCTGTTGAATCACCACCTGTACCTTGTAAAACTCAAAGCTGGATAATGGGCTGGTCACCTGGTCACAGTCAGCACCAGAGTGATGAAGGGGGTGCAGTTAATTAGGGCCTAAATACACAGTACCTGTCCATCGATCATATACGAGATCATCATGATCTGGTCTGACTCTGCATCTGGAAACTTCAGGGGCAGTTTAGTAGTTTCGATGTCAAAAGCCAAAACAACCGGATCCTGAAAAGGGACAAGTTTCCGATTACAAATGAGCGAATCTCACCATCTGATTTAGATGACAGCAGCTCAATATATGCAAAGTTCAGGTAAGCATCGTGGCCCTAAAACAAAAATGGATATTGTGCAGGAGCTGAGCCAGCAACAAAAATAATTTAATGACAAAAAAATCACCGATTAAAGCCCCAGATACTGTCTTTTCTTTTGTAGGCAATTTATTTTCTTAGACTCCTCAAACATAATAAAGCAGAAGAGCTGCCTGCTCGTTATAAGTCTGGGGAAGCAAAGCCTTCTTCTTTTAATTCGTTTAAAGTAGAATTGGCCGCCTATTAAAGGTGGCTGCCTCTCCCAAAGACGGAACACCTTTCCAGAGAAAGGGTCGGCCCTTCCCAACTAAACAAGGGAGATGGGGAGGAAGGGGGGTGGACTCGGGACACCCGAGTTTAACACCCCAGAGGCTGTCAAAGAAAGAAAAGAAAGGAAAATCTATCAAGCCTCTAAATGAGATTTCCGGCACAGAAGAAACAGTATAAATATATGTAATATCTTAAAGAGAAAGAGAGAGACTAAAAAGGGCTCGCTTCCTACCTGCTGGGAGACTGAGAAAATACTGAGGCTAAGGTCACATGGCCAGAGCTCCTATTGGCTCTCTAGCTTCAGAGTTTTTCTCAGTCTCCACCTGCTGGTAGGCGAACACAACCCATCAGTCCAATCCCGGTCTGGTCCGGAGGGACGCTAAGGAAATGGATATTGTGAAGGTTCTGACGTCAAGTTACTGGATGAAAAGAGTCACAACTGCTGAAGGAGTGTATGGTTTCAAAATCTTGCTATTGCAAGAGCAATAGCCAAACAGGATGCACACGTGTCACACATGTGTCAAAGTAAAGATCTCTAACCCTACAACTTCTCTGCTATGAAATATTAAAGGGTTTGGGAGAATAAAATAGAGATAGAGAGAGAGATCCGTTCTAATCACAGAAAAATAAGTTATAATTCTTTGAAAGTCCAGCCTATCTTCTGACTCTCTGGGCCACTTGCAGGTCTTACCAACCAGCTCATTTTCAAAGGGAAACCACTCCATGAAAATCCACCAACATACATAACTCAAGTACAAAAGGTACCTGAGCACTCTACAGACTTGTAGAGGCAAAGCAAATGCCTGGAGGTACACTCGGTGAATTAAAAATGAAATCACCGTATATATATTAGGGCAATTTTCAAAAGCCTTTTGAAAAATTTGCCCAGTTTAC
The DNA here is from genome assembly GCF_901765095.1 of Microcaecilia unicolor. NCBI lineage: Eukaryota > Metazoa > Chordata > Amphibia > Gymnophiona > Siphonopidae > Microcaecilia > Microcaecilia unicolor. The sequence goes on along the minus strand of NC_044041.1, from coordinate 15,940,602 downwards.
ACTAATCTGCTCCAATTTCCTGACCAGAAAACGTATAGAAGATATATGCTGTATTTGAGAAGTACATGAATGAATTCATAGATTTTCCACGTATATATATCAGTTATTAGCAAGTGGATATAAATTTCAGAAGTTTAAAAATAAAACTCACTGGCCGCTCTACCAGATCATCCCTTCGAACGATTTCAGGAGGGTAGGCGTTTCCTCGATAGCGAATGTTATACCAATGAGCCTGCAAAACAAAGAAGTCGTCCTGTAAGATGTTTCTGTGTTCACATTAACAAGATGGAGGCAGTATGTAATCCATCACAATACAGATATGGTATTTATTTATTTATTGCATTTGTATCTCACATTTTCCCACCTTTTTGCAGGCTCAATGTTGCTTACAGTACATCATGATTTGTGGAAATCTGTCTGACAAAATACATTTAGTATAGCAAAAGGATCTAAGGGTAAGGTGATAATAATAAAACATGATAATATCTTAGAAAGTAATAGAGTAGGACAGTTCTGGTTCCATGCGGAAGAGTTTCACATGTGTTAATCATTGCGGTATGTTCTGTCAAAGAGGTGGGTCTTCAGTAGTTTGCAGAAGTCAGTCAGTTCATAGATCATTTTTAAGTTGCGTGGTAAAGCGTTCCAGAATTGTGTGCTCAAGTAGGAAAAGGTTGACGCATGTATTAGTTTGTATTTCAGACCTTTGCAATTGGGGAAGTGAAGATTAAGGAAATGTGCGGGATGATTTTTTTTAGCATTCCTGGGTGGTAGGTCTATCAGATCTGTCATGTATGCTGGAGCGTCACCGTGGATGATTTTTGTGAACTAGAGTGCATATTTTGAACGTGATGCGTTCTTTGAGTGGGAGCCAATGTAACTTTTCTCGTAGGGGTTTGGTGCTTTCATATTTTGTTTTACTGAATGAGTCTAGCTGCAGTGTTCTGGGCTGTCTGAAGTTTCTTGATTATATACTCTTTGCAGCCAGCGTACAGTGCGTTGCAGTAGAGCTTGTGCAAGGGATTTGATGCTCTACAATAAACCAAGAACCTCTGGGTATACCTCAAGTCTTCAAGAATTTCCCTGTGAAGAACCCCCTAGCTCAACTGCCAACCCGTAAGGAACTGGTGCAGGAGCAAACCTCAGTAAACCAGCCCAGCAGCTGTACAGAAATCCATTCTCAATCTGCTGGAGATGGAAAAACACTGAGAGCTGGAGCTGCACACTGTCCAATAAGAGCTGGCTGATGGGCATACCACCCACAAATCCTGGACTGGTGATCTAGTGAGAACACTATACTTGAATTGGTTGACTTGCCACTCAGAAATAGATCCAGTTTATCAAGATCCTACTTAAATTTAGATTACCCAGATTGTGGTGGCCTTAAGTACAAATCTACCTATGCCTCCAACTTCACATTCATAGGTACACAACTGTGGAATGCTTTACCCAAATCAGTACAATCTACCCAGAACTACTTAAATTTCAGAAAATTATTGAAGTCCGTCTTGTTCAAGAAGGCTTATTCTACAGGTTCAACATAATTCTGATCATCTCCTTGTTTAATCAAGACTCTTGGACACTAATTATCTTTATTATCTCCATTATCTTTTACACATTGTTGTTTAAATGACGTTTACTATCTTACTTTTACACTGTTTAATTGTACTTTCTGTACTGTAGCCTTCTTACACATTCATGTAAGCCACATTGAGCCTGCATCTAGTGGGAAAATGTGGGGTATAAATGTATTAAATAAATAAAAATAAAATAAATAAGAAAATATTTATGGATTTTTATATACCATTCATCATTACATTCTAAAGTTAAGAATTTAAAAAAAAAATCTTTAAGGCAAACATCAGTTTAAAACTACCCTCTCCAACTATCCACATTATCAAATCCAAATGACTTTACACGTTGCCTTCATAATGATAAAACACCATAAGCCTATACCTTCGCCTCTGGGTCAGAATATAAAAGCGTCTATTGCTTTAATAAAGAAGTATCCATTAAAAAAAACGATACAGGAACTCCCAAACCACCCTGTAAAAAGCATTTTCAGCATTAAAGCTGATGAGAAGTGAAGGGGTTTCTCCAAAGTGTGATATTGCCAAAGCAGCCAAAATCTGACTCATATTTTTGAGATGGCATCACCAGAAACAAAGCCCACTCGTGGTCCTGCTATTAAGGAAATACCCTAGACAGCCTATTGGCTAAAAGGTTTGCTAGCAATTTAGCCTCATCCTATATAATAATTCTCACCTCCAACGTTCTGTGCTTGGGACCGTGGCTCCCTGGAGGTGGTTGTCTGCTAGGCAGACACGCACTGACGTCATGACAGCTGATTCCAAGGCAAGGGGAGGAGTAGGGAAACGCACAGCGTGTTTCCCTACTCCTCCCCCTGCCTCGGAATCATCTGTCACCCCCCGCGCTACGACCCCCTCCTTCCGCGAACCTGTTGACCCCCGGCCCGCCGAAAACTGCCCCTCGCCGCTGTTGTGGACTACCTGTGCTGACGGGGGACCCAAACCCCCGATAGCCAAAGTGCTGTTGTGCCCTTCGCGTTGCTTCCTCAATCATCTTCTGTGCAAGTTTCTCTGCGTGCATCTGACGTCAGACGCACGCAGAGGAACTTGAACGGCGGTGCCGCTGCGGGGGGGGGGGGGGGAGAAATTGCCTGCCTAGGGCCCGTTTCCTTGCCTTCAGAAACGGGCCTTTTTTACTAGTAATTTAATAAAGAGATGGGATTGTAAGACTCCGGATATTCTGGATCCTTCCCTGGCTTACACAGAACCATAATCTGTGTGGTATTAAGAAAAGAGAGGGTAATGTACCCCAGTCTATAATTCTGTTAAATACTAAAGTCAATGCGGGGTCATCCCCTGCGCTGCCGGTTGTTGGCTGCTGGGCATCTGCAGCTGCTTTGCGTTGAGGAGTCTGCTTGGGGAGTGCTGCACATTGTAGGGGTCCCGTTTCCTCCTGGACCGCCGATTCCAGCCGTTGGCCATCGCCTGCATTCCTTGTCTTGTTGGCGGGATCCGCTTGCCGGTCAGCTGTTTCTGACGAAGATTGCGAGTGAGGGATCGGTCGAAACTCTGCCTGTCTTGGGAGTCGGAGTGGACGGATGTAGACAGCTGATTAATTACCTTAATCTGTCACAGCGAGTCAAGCCCTAACTTAAATCCAAAGCTCTTTAACAGCATTTGAATGGACCATTTTGGACTCCTTTATTTCTATTCTTTTTTTTTCTCTTTCTTCTCTCTGACTACATATCTATTTAATATTGTATTACCACTGGATTGGCGAAAGCCTTTTCAGTCTATTGTAAGCCACTTTGGGCCTGCATCCTGTGGGAAAAGGTGGGGTAAAAATGCAATAAATAAACTATATCTGCTTTCAAGAATTTATATAATTTGCTCCTAAACCCATCTGGCCCTGGGGTCTTGCCCAGAGGGCTTTGTTGTATTGCCTATTCCACCTCCTCTGGTTGAATACACATATAGAGGCATATTTTCAAAGCACTTAGCCTTCCAAAGTTCCATAAGTTTCTATGGCACTTTGGAAGGCTAAGTGCTTTGAAAATATGCCTCATAACCACATCTGAATCCGAAACAGAGATCTGGGGCAGCTCCATCCTTGAAAGATAAATGTCACTGTCCATAGTAAACTCTGCAGGAGCAGAGTATAATGTGGCAAAAAAGGTTTTCAATACTATCATCTTTATGTGCCAGCATCCCCTGTGAGTCCCTCAATGTGGTTATCCTACTGAGGCCATTACTATGTAGCACCATTTTGGCTAGTAACCTGCTCTGCTTGTTAGCAAATTTATATAACCAGTATTTGTAACAGCCAATTGATTTTTGTGTGTTCTCGTTTAGAGCTTATTGAGCTTCCAGCAAGCATGCTTTAATATGCAAAGTATGACGTCTCCCATATTGCTGTCACAAGTGACCAGCCGATCCAGGCGCAGAATTTTCGAATGTCACACTTTCTTCTGGAAAATAGTGTAAGCAACAATTTTACCCCGTAAAACTGCTTTAGCAGTTTCCCAGAAAAAAAAAAGGGTTATTCTGGGTTCCCGTTTATTTTGCTCTGTATAAATCAAATATGGAATTTATATTGAGAACCAAGTGTTTTAAGTTTATGTTTAAGTGCATTTCCACCCACGCATCATCTGATATCTGTATTGGGCCAATCGTAGATGAACTCGCTTCTGAAGGGACCTCCCTAGATGTAGATAATTAATCTATCCTGAACAGGGTGGAGTGTACTCTTGACAGATGTATATAATCATGATCTGTTTGATGTAAGGTTCTCCACACATCCACCAAATCCAGCGAACAGCATAGCATGGGAACCCCCCTCGTCGTTCTAGCCAGCTCCCTCCCTGTGGGATGGGATCTGTCCAACAATGTACATAAGTACATAAGTATTGCCATCCTGGGAAAGACCAAAGGTCCATCGAGCCCAGCATCCTGTTTCCAACAGTGGTCAATCCAGGTCACAAATACATGGCAAGATCCCCAAAAGGGTACAAAATCTTTTTATACTGCTTATCACAGAAATAAGCAGTGGATTTTCCCCAAGTCCATTTAATAACGGTCTATGGACTTTCCCTTTAGGAAGCCATCCAAACCTTTTTTAAACTTCGCTAAGCTAACCACCTTTACTACATTCTCTGGCAACAAATTCCAGAGTTTAATTACACGTTGAGTGAAGAAAAATTTTCTCCGATTAGTTTTAAATTTACTACATTGTAGCTTCATCGCATGCCCCCTAGTCCTAGTATTTTTGGAAAGCATAAACAGACGCTTCACATCTACCCATTCAACTCCACTCATTATTTTATAGACCTCTATCATATCTCCCCTCAGCTGCCTTTTCTCCAAGCTGAAGAGTCCTAGCCGCTTTAGCCTTTCCTCATAGGGAAGTCGTCCCATTTCCTCTATCATTTTTGTCGCCCTTCTCTGCACCTTTTCTAATTCCACTATATCTTTTTTGAGATGCAGCGACCAGAATTGAACACAATATCTGAGGTGCGGTTGCACCATGGAGCGATACAAAGGCATTATAACATCCTTATTTTTGTTTTCCATTCCTTTCCTAATAATACCCAACATTCTATTTGCTTTCTTAGCCGTAGCAGCACACTGAGCAGGTTTCAACGTATCATCAACAATGACACCTAGATCCCTTTCTTGGTCCATGACTCCTAACATGGAACCTTGCATGACGTAGCTATAATTCGGGTTCCTCTTTCCCACATTAAACGTCATCTGCCATTCAGGGGCGTAGCCAGACCTCGGTGGGAGGGGGGGGCCAGTGCCCGAGGTGGGGGGCACTGGTTAGCCCCCTCCCCCCGCCGCTGACACCCCCCGCAACCGCAACCCACCGCCACAACCGCAATCCCCCCCCCCCCCACATCAGGTACCTTGTTTGCTGGCGGGGGTCCCCAATCCCCAGCCAAAGCGTCTTCTTCAGCACCGGTCGACTCCAGCGCCTTCGTTGCGTGATCTTCTGTTTCTGACGCCTTACGTCCTGCACTGGGCTATATACACGGTGCAGGACATAAGGCATCAAAACAGATGACACACAACGAAGGCATCGGAGTCCACCGGTGCTGAAGAAGACTCTTCTGCTGGTGGGGTTTGGGGACCCCCACCAGCAAACAAGGTACCTGATGCGGCGGCCCATGCCCCCGTGGCCCTACATAGCTACGCCCCTGCTGCCACTTAGACATCCAGTCTCCCAGTCTCGTAAGGTCCTCTTGTAATTTTGCACAATCCTCCCGCGATTTAACGACTTTGAATAACTGTGTCATCAGCAAATTTAATTACCTCACTAGTTACTCCCATCTCCAGGTCATTTATAAATATGTTAAATAGCAGCAGTCCCAGCACAGACCCCTGGGGAACCCCACTAATTGCCCTTCTCCATTGAGAATACTGACCATTTAACCCTACTCTCTGTTTTCTATCTTTTAACCAGTTTTTAATCCACAATAGAACACAATAGAACACTACCTCCTATCCTATGACTCTCCAATTACCTCTGAGTCTTTCATGAGGTACTTTGTCAAACGCCTTCTGAAAATCCAGATACACAATATCGACTGGCTCATCTTTATCTACGTTTGTTCACCCGTTCAAAGAAATGTAGTAGATTGGTGAGGCAAGATTTCCCTTCACTAAATCCATGTTGACTTTGTCTCATTAATCCATGCTTTTGAATATGCTCTGTAATTTTGTTCTTAATAACAGTCTCTACCACTTTGCCCGGCACCGATGTCAGACTCACCGGATCTCCTCTGGAACCTTTTTTAAAAATCAGCGTTACATTGGCCACCCTCCAATCTTCCGGTACCATGCTTGATTTTAAGGATAAATTACATATTTCTAACAATAGCTCCGCAAGCTCATTTTTCAGTTCTATCAGTACTCTGGGATGAATACTATCCGGTCTAGGAGATTTACTACTCTTCAGTTTGTAAAACTGCCCCATTACATCCTCCAGGTTTACAGAGAATTCATTTTCTCCGACTCGTCAGCTTCGTATACCATTTCTGGCACCACTATCCCACCCAAATCCTCCTCAGTGAAGACCGAAGCAAAGAATTCATTTAATCTCTCTGCTAAGGCTTTGTCTTCTCTGATTGCCCCTTTTACTCCTCGGTCATCTAGCAGTCCAACCGATTCTTTTGCCGGCTTCCTGCTTTTAATATACCTAAAAAAAATGTTTACTATGTGTTTTTGCCTCCAAAACAATCTTTTTTTTCGAAGTCCCTCTTAGTCTTCCTTATCAGCGCTTTGCATTTGATTTGACATTCCTTATGCTATTTCTTATTATTTTCAGTCGGGTCAAGCATCTCATTAAAATCTCTCCCGGTCATGCTTATATTAATTAAAAAAGCAGCTATTCCTACCTTTAAGAGAGTCTACACCTAGAATGATGCAGCTTTTAAATTTCAAAGCAGAAGTTGCAGTGCTGAATGCAGAGACTGCCTACCCAAGTTCTTCTAAAGCAGCCAACTCTTTTGCAAAAAATCAAAAGCACATAAATATAGGAATTTATTTTTAATTTATTTATTTGTAGCATTTGTATCCCACATTTTCCCACCAATTTGCAGGCTCAATGTGGCTTACATTTGCCGTAGTGGCGATTGCCATTTCCGGTAACAGAATTACATTCGGTATTGCATTAAGGTGCGTACATACATGATAAGGAAGAATACATTATGGTGATAGATTGAAATGTAACATACTGTAAGGATTATGAGGCTGTCCTACCCTGGTTAGGCCCCTAGAGGGCGCTGACCCCCCTAAAATGTCCAGGGAGAAGGGCTAGGTGAGTCAAAGGGGAGGTATAGCTGGAGCTCGCTAGGACCGGGGAGAGTCCTGGGGGTGGAAACAGGTGCAGCCGGTTATGGGCTGGGTCCTGTTTGCCATTAAACCCTTAATACCCCACCTGAGAAAGGGAGAAGGGGGGAGAGCTGGCAGCTGAAAAAGAGAGCTGGTAGCTGGAGCTGGGAGCTGGTGGCTGGAGCTGGAGATCCCCAGGTGAAGTACTGGCTGAGCCCTTTTGACTTGTGGTGAACGGGGTGCAAGGCAGGGAAGCTGGCTGGGGTAAGAAGGCCCTAGAGTGCCAGGATAAGAACTATGTGTTCAGAGAGCTACTGTGTGTCCCAGATGCCAAGGCTGTGGTTAGAACAGTGAAGAGGTACTGTGTGTCCCAGAGTTAATATTGAGAAGAGACTGGGTGTCCTGGACTGAGCTAGTACTGAGCCAAAATGCCAGTGGGAAAGGGCTCAGGGGGAAGAAATAAAGGGACATGGGACTGTGCAAGAAGAAATGTTTAAACTGGAAGATTGCACTGAGAGGAAGAAAGGAAATGGTTAAGCTGGAAGAACTGTTGAGCTTGTGAAAGTGTTTTAAGCTAAGAGAGGTGTGCCCCATGGGCTGAAATAAAGATTTGTATGGAAGAAATCCTGTTGATAAGACCTGACTCTGTTTGCTTTTTTTGAGAACCAGGTCACCCCGAGTAAAAAGGGGTAGGATCGGAATTTGCATAAAATCTGCATACTAAGAACCAGCTCACCCTGAGTGAAAGAGGGACCTGGGAGCCTGAGGTGAGAGCTCCATCCTCACAATTCTTCACAATTAACCTCATCATGTTTACAATACGTTAGATCATCAATTATAGAGAAATTGTTTTCGATATAAGGATTAAAGTGGTATTGCATTAAGGTGCATACATACATGATAAAGAACAATACATTATGGTATTTCACATAGGTTCCAGAGTAATAGTTTAGCTTGTAGCCTTTGTTAGGTCGTCAATTATATAAAAATCATTTTTGGCATAAGTATTAAAGTGGTATTGCTTGTTCGTTGATAGTAATGAGGTTGGTCAGTCAAGTGATAAGAGTACGGTTCTGTCTGGTTCACGGTCATTCTTATTATTTTAATAGTTAGGATGGTTATTTATGGCATGCCTTCTTGAACAGGTCAGTTTTCCGTAGCCTTCGGAAGATAGTTAGGTCTTGCGTTCCATAGTTGCGTGCAAATGTAGGAGAAGCTGGTTGCGTATGTGGATTTGTATTTATAAGTGATCAGGTAGCTTCTGAGCACCCTGTAATTCTACTTATGACTTAAGTTACCATCACTCTCTAAAACGTCAGCCAGAAGAGCACTGTGGTTAAACAAACGCAACATTGATCAGCAATCAAAGTTATATTTAAATTAAAAAACAGAAGACCCATTCTGTTAGCATTAAATGGTACAGACTATACAAGAAGCAAAAATTAAGTGATAGGAAAATATCTGTATGGACTCGGAGAAAAGCAGACCCAAGGTTTTCAGCTTCAAAAGAATTAAGCCAGATCCAGAAATTTTTTTGCTGGTATTTTACAATGTAATTCGCAATATATATAATATATGTGTTTTTAATTTGTTGGTTTTTGACATATTTATATATTTCAAGCACATTTATATGCATTTTTATATTATATTTTCAAATAATAATTTGATGTCTATTGTTATTTTATATGTCCACTGCATATATATTTTATGCATATTTACATGCACTTCTATATTATCTTCGTAACCAATATTTAATGTTATTTTATATAATTTTTAAATGCTCATATTTTTGAATCAAAAAGGACTCTTTATAATTCATGTCTATGTTTTACACATACATTATAATTCATATTGATGTATTATATATTTTATAGATATACATATATTTTATGTAATCTCATGTTTTATAATTTTATGTTTCTAATTTTATATGTCATTCATTATAGCCCCTGACGCAGCCCTATTGTTGGGCAAAACACGGCCTGTGTCGGGCATTTGTTTTATGTACGATATCTTCAATAAAGTCCTTTTGGATATTATACTGATCTGCTGGTTTGTTTTCCATGTTGGATTTTGCAGATCATTTGCCTTGTTGTTTCCTGGACTCAGAGAAAAGCAGATCCAAGGTTTTCAGCTTCAAAAGAATTAAGCCAGATCCACATATTTACAGTAGGCAAGACCCCTCTGCCCAAAATTGGTTCTGTATCCATCTGCTAGAGCAGAAGACATTTGAAACTTCTCCCCACCACTTGCTAAGCGATACTAAACAATCACGTCACCTCCAGATGATCACGTTCAGTTTAAGCTCTTTTGGGCATGGATCATATGTTCCTATAATTTAGGTAGTAATTTAGATTGTGCCCCCTCTGGGTTACTTACTGTACCCAAACTGTAACACATCCCGAATACATGCTTGAAAAAGCAAGCAATGAAATCCAAAAATCTAAACCCACCATTGTGGCCTGTATATGAATATTTGAACTCATATTTGGAAAAACGAGATACGAAAGCGTCAAACCCCTACGTGAAAAACTGCATTGGCTCCCAATTAAAGAACAAATCGCATTCAAAATCTGCACTCTGGTTCACAAAGTTATTCACGGCGAGGCCCCGATCTACATGGCAGACCTAATAGATTTACCAACCAGAAACACAAAACGTTCAGCACGCACATACCTAAATCTCCACTACCCAAGCTGTAAAGGACTAAAATATAAATCAACATATGCATCCAGCTTCTCCTACATAAGCACGCAACTATGGAATGCACTACCAAATGTCTTGAAAACAATGCAAGAACTAACAATCTTTCGGAAATCATTAAAGACCAATTTATTCAAGAAGGCATACCATAATGATCCAACCTAAACACCCGGACCCTGCAACACAACGAAACTTGTTGTACCAGAAAAGGACACTTAATTCTTCCTCCTTAACCACCTAATTCACCTTGACTTAACGCAATTACCACTCTGTATCTATCATACCGGAACTGGCGTTCGCCATCACGGTACTATTTGCAGGCTCAATGTGGCTTACATAGTAAACGCCATCACGGTACTATGTAAGCCACATTGAGCCTGCAAATAGGTGGGAAAATGTGGGATACAAATGCAACAAATAAATAAATAAATATATACTGATGCATTCCTAAGGTATAGGAGATTGGGGGGGGGGGGGGGGGGGGAAGAAAGGTAATGCTTCTCTTGTTCTCTCACTCACCACATGGATCTTCAGATCAATGGACAATCGCACATGATATGGAACATCATATTCCCGCATGTCCAGGATGTTATCCATTTGATCTGCGATCTTCTTCGAAGTGCCCTCCTCCTCTCCTGCCATACTGCTGCCAGTGAGAGCACTGCAAAAAAAAAAAAAAAAAGACAGAGACAGTAAGAAGTCTACTTGCCTGTTGGTCAATCTAAGATGTCAAGAACAGAACAAGAAGTTAAAAGGCTTCATACAAAAGAGCAGAAGAGAAAATTCTCTCTCTATATACATTCTGCAGCTTCAGAAGCAAGTAAATGAGGTCACCAGGGCTACAGAGAAGCATTCCCTGGACAGCATGGCAGGTGGGTGTAATTGCAAGGCCACTGAGAAGCAGTACTACTACTACTACTACTACTTGACATTTCTAAAGCGCTACTAGGGTTACGCAGCGCTGTACAAGTTAACATAGAAGGACAGTCCCTGCTCAAAGGAGCTTACAATCTAAAGGACAAATGTACAGTCAGTCAAATAGGGGCAGTCTAGATTTCCTGAAAGGTATAAAGGTTAGGTGCCGAAAGCAACATTGAAGAGGTGGGCTTTGAGCAAGGATTTGAAGATGGGTAGGGAGGGGGCTTGGCGTAAGGGCTCAGGAAGTTTACCTGGACAGCATGGCTGTGTAGGTGTCATTGGCATGATCCCGCTCCTTGTTTTTCCTTACGGCAGGTGAAATTTCTTTCCTCACTTTCACTAGATCATCTACAGTGTGAAAGGCCAAACGAATATAATGCCTCTTGAGACCCACAAGATGGTTTGGCTGCAAAGAAGACCAGGAGACAAGTTACAGTTCATGGATGCTATAGCACTTTTCACCTTCCTTTAACACAACATTAAAAAAAATGCTTGGTGTCTCTTTTCAAACAGACACTGATCAGGTCCTGGTAAATTTCAGAATCAACACCTCCTCCCCCTCACCCTCTCTCTATCATCCACTCCCTCCCTTCTGTAGCCAGACTGATAGAAAAAAAAAGCTGAGTTGAATTTTTAAAACAAACCTACTGGTTTTACAACCTTTTTTCCCCCCATACACATATCAGCAAACATGCTGATTTTAACTCAGTATGAGCTTAAACGGGCTGACAAGTGGCCCTCCTCCCTATCCCCTCAAGCACTTCCCCTCCCTTTTATCAGCAGTCATGTTAAAAGAAAAAAAAACAGCTGTTTTTAGAGAGCAAAGCCTCACACAGTGGTCAGTGTGTTTTAAGGTAGAATCCCCCAGAGCCACACAATGAGTTTTCTTATCAATACAGCACAAGCCCTGCAAAACACAGGAGTTCGTTCAGCAAAGAAGACTACTCCCACACCCTGTCCCTCTCTATTCCAGCAGGCAAGGTCACGTGCATGAAATGTATAGCAGCTTCCTGGGTTTTATTGACTGGGAAAAGTTACAGATAAGAAATTTATTTATCTTTTTATAAAATAGTTAGAGAACAGTGCCTTATACAGGGATTGATGTGCTTTAGCAGTGATAACCTAAGAAACATTGTGTAAAAATACAAGCCCAAAATTATAAGTGCAATGCAAATAGGCACAAAATAAAACACTGGCAAAAATGTTTTTGAGTGTATTACACAAGATGTGTGGACATAATCAGTAGCTGTATGGCAGTGTGCTAAAATTTTGACTTCAAAACCCACCTCCCTGCTCCCCCCGTTTTCTATTTCTGTTGATGGCTCTCTCATTCTCCCTGTCTCCTCAGCTCGAAACCTTGGGGTCATCTTTGACTCTTCTCTCTCCTTCTCGGCTCATATTCAGCAGATTGCCAAGACCTGTCATTTCTTTCTTTACAACATCCGTAAAATCCGCCCCTTTCTTTCCGAGCACTCTACCAAAACCCTCATCCACACCCTTGTCACCTCTCGTTTAGACTACTGCAATCTGCTTCTTGCTGGCCTCCCACTTAGTCACCTCTCCCCTCTCCAGTCGGTTCAAAACTCTGCTGCCTGTCTCGTCTTCTGCCAGGGTCGCTTTACTCATACTACCCCTCTCCTCAAGACCCTTCACTGGCTCCCTATCCGTTTTCGCATCCTGTTCAAACTTCTTCTACTAACCTATAAATGTACTCACTCTGCTGCTCCCCAGTATCTCTCCACACTCATCCTTCCCTACACCCCTTCCCGTGCACTCCGCTCCATGGATAAATCCTTCTTATCTGTTCCCTTCTCCACTACTGCGAACTCCAGACTTCGTGCCTTCTGTCTCGCTGCACCCTACGCCTGGAATAAACTTCCTGAGCCCCTACGTCTTGCCCCATCCTTGGCCACCTTTAAATCTAGACTGAAAGCCCACCTCTTTAACATTGCTTTTGACTCGTAACCACTTGTAACCACTCGCCTCCACCTACCCTCCTCTCTTCCTTCCCGTTCACATTAATTGATTTTGATTTGCTTACTTTATTTATTTTTTGTCTATTAGATTGTAAGCTCTTTGAGCAGGGACTGTCTTTCTTCTATGTTTGTGCAGCGCTGCGTACGCCTTGTAGCGCTATAGAAATGCTAAATAGTAGTAGTAGTAGTAAATTTCAAGACAGTAAATTCTAGGACCACTGTTAGTTTTCCTTCGAAATCTGATCCTTATCAGTACACTATAAGCAAACTTAAATACAACTCCAGATGAATGAATTGAATTATTCTCACTGAAGATTACAGTACTTACCAGGTCCAGATCCTCCTTTGGAACAGTTTCCAGTTTTGCTATTTTACCCTGAAACTTCTTGGACAGAAAGGACGAGACCTCCCGTTCACATCCCTAAAGCAGGGAACGGACAAGAAAATCATCATGGCAAAACTTCTTTGCCAACTACATAACCAGCAGGAAAAGCCATCGAGCAAGGCCTATTAAAGCCCATATCACAAGGAGACAGTTCAAACAACATGCACAAGAGCCCTGCTTCAATCGTAGGCAATGGGAAAATGAATTACCAGCACTGCTGAAACAATGTCAATGGGCATGAATTACAAACAGAACTACTCACCTTTCTGGTTGCAATGTAGAAGTATGGCTTGTAGGGTAGAGCCACCTGAAGAAGAAAGTCAGAATCAATATTTCACATATATTCCATATATAACACTCAGGCGACAGTTAGGAGGAGCTGCCGTGTTGACTGTGGAGTAGCAGCTTAATGGTTAGTGCAGAGAACCTGCAGAACCAGATTTGATTCCCGCTGCAGCAACTTGTGACCCTAGGCAAGTTACTTAACCCTCCACCGCTTCCGGTACAAAACTCAGAAGCTGTGTCCACTAGGGACAGAGAAAGTACCTGCATATATGTAAATCACTTTGGTTGTATGACAAAAAGGTGGTATATAATCAAAGCCATGACCCTTTCACCCTTATGGCTTTTGTCCTGTACTCAAAAGCCCATCTCTAGTTGGGGGACCAAGCTGAGGTGACTGCCTGGGATCCATGCTGTAATCCTCTCTCATCCACTCCTGCATCCGCTTCCCCTTTCGCTGACTTTATTATGAAGTCTAAACATGAGGAGCAGAGATGACAAAGACAAGACATGATGCTGTCCCCACTGCCAGCAGGATATCTTCTAGCACCAGGAGGTGACGGTCTTGTAGAGGATCACTTTCAAGATGAAGCATAGATTGATTTACTGCTAGGACCACTCCTGCCTGTATCATTCATGATATTCAAGAGACGGGGGGGGGGGGGGGGGGGGGGGGGGGGAATGTTGTCCCACCCAGTCAGCCCTCTCTCTATATACACTGCATTAACCCCCCAGATTCTATACAGTGCAACCGGAGTTGCGCACGCAACTTATCTTAATAAGCCAATCGGCGCCGATAATTGCCATTTCACAGGCAGTTATTGACACTAATTAGCACTGATGAGAAATTACGCGCAGAACTTGCTAAGTGTATTCTGTAAAGGTCTGCGTGTAAATTCTAAAATGCAGAACCAAAAAGGGGGCATGGCCTTGGGCATTTCTAAAATCTGGGAGGAACTGCACAGCTAACTTATAGGCTCCACCAGAAGTCTGTACATAAGTATTGCCGTACTGGGACAAACCAAAGGTCCATCAAGCCCAGCATCCTGTTTCCAACAGTGGTGAATCCAGGTCACAAATACCTGTCAAGATCCCAGAAAAATGCAAGACATTTTATACTGCTTATCCCAGAAATTGTGGATTTTCCCCAAGTCCAATTTAATAATGGTCTATGGACTTTTCCTTTAGGAAGCAGTCCAAAACCTTTTTTTACACTCTGCCAAGCTAACCACCTTTACCACATTCTCTGGCAACAAATTACAGAGTTTAATTACACGTTGAATGAAGAAAAATGTTCTCCGATTTGTTTTAAATTTACCACTTTGTAGCTTCATCGCATGCCCCCTAGTCCTAGTATTTTTGGAAATCGTAAATAGACGCTTCTCGTCTACCCGTTCAACTCCACTCATTATTTTATAGACCTCTATCATATCCTTCCCTCAGCCGCCATTTCTCCAAACTGAAGAGGCCTAGCCGCTATAGCCTTTCCTCATAGGGAAGTCATCCCATTCTCTTTATCATTTTCGTTGCCCTTCTCTGCACCTTTTCTAATTCCACTATGAGGCATATTTTCAAAGCACTTAGCCTTCCAAAGTTCCATAGGTTTCTATGGAACTTTGGAAGGCTAAGTGCTTTGAAAATATGCCTCTATATCTTTTTTGAGATGCAGCGACCAGAAGTGTACCCACCTGCTGGTAAGAGTACATAACTCATCCGTCTAGGCAGGTCAAGAGGGATGCTAAGGAACTAGTCTTCACCAGAATATTTAAAACAAATTTTACCTTAAATCTACTCCCATCTTCTTGGATGAAGTAATAATCCACAGAGCTAATGAGACGCTTATCCTCATCCAAAACCTCTGTCTGAAAAGAGAGGGGAAATATATGGTGAACAACCCAGGGCACCTTAAAGCACCTGACATTAAGCAGGGTACAAAGAAAAGAGTAAGATGGACTGGAAATAAGACAGCAGCTGTGAGGATTAGAAGGACAATTTCAATAAATACAATCTTCTGCCCTTCTGCACATAGTGAGCACCAGATCAAAAAATCAAAAGCATTTTTTCCGATTTCTGGAACACACTAAAACTGAGTCTTTATGAAGGCACAAAACTTCAGTTGCTGTGACGTGAGGACAGTGCCGGGCAGACTTTGGCATTTCTGGGACACAGACTGTAAAAGAAAGACCATGATAAAGTATTTTACATCACGTTCATTGTTGATTTATCCATGAATTGATATGAGACACTGTTGGGCAAACTGGATGGACCATTCAGGTCTCTATCTGCCATCATTTACTATGCTACTAAAGAGTGAAAAGAAATACAGAGGGTAATTTTGTAACGGGACACTATGAGGGGGGGGGCATCTGTATAAGAACCTTTTTATAAAAACAAGCGCCAACTTGTGTTAATCAAATAATAGCACGTGTGTCAGAGAACATGCCTTGAATGTGTGATCACTTGCATCTACTTCAAAGCTTCTGTAAATGCACATACATACCCTAATCAATGTGCACGTGTGTAATGCAGTGCAGCAGTGACCTAGTGGTTAGAGCACCGCCTCTATACACTGTATTATTTGAATATTTCAGATTTTCAGGATATCCACAATGAATATGCATGATCTTGATTTGTATACACTGCCTTTATTATATGCAGATCTCTTTCATGCATACTCCATTTTGGATATCCTGAAACCCTGACTGGCAAGGGATACCAGCGACATAACGTAACCAAACATATCTTAATCCTTCCTCTCCCTCTCTAAGTTCCCCCCAATGGTCTTTACCATACATGTACCGCAGTATCACCTTGTTCATACCGGAATCGGCTAACGCCGTTTACAGTACTATGTAAGCCACACTGAGCCTGCAAAAAGGTGGGAAAATGTGGGATACAAATGTAATAAATAAATAAATATTTTTACTGTTATAATTATCTATTACTTATGTTTGACTTATTCTTGCTGTACTCCATCATGAGTGAATTCCTTCAAAAAAGGTGGTAAATAAATCCTAATAAAACAAAATAAAGATGCTGTTTCAGAGCAGATGTGTTCAGAATGTGTACTGTGTAAAATTGTCCAGTATTGGGACTGCTTTGTTACATCCCATTCATCTGGACAGGTCTGGTGGATGATAAAGAAAAATTTGGTCTTACTATTTTTCTCTCTTAGCATCATATCAAACCAGACCGGAATCTTGTTCTGTTTCAGAAGTGGAGTTTGGATAACCTCTCGGAGAATGCTGTTAACTAAACGCCTAGCCACCAGCCTGGGGTCACCCCACAGCCACGGGTCTATCCCCCCCCCCCCCACACACACACACACAGCTCAGGTCCGCCTGCACCTGCTGCTTGAGCTCTACACTAGCACCCTCTTCCCATTATACTTCCTAACCCCTCCCTGCCCCCTACCCCCTCTGCTCCCAACATTATTCCCAGAACTCTATGCGGTACAACCACACATCAAAAAACATGAACCATTCCTTTATAAACCAAACTTAGTGACAAGAGATATATAATCACAAGGTCGTGGCACCCTTTGTTCCTTATAGCCCCTTTTTCCCTCCTAACTATATATATGGTACCTCTACCCTATATATGAAGCATTACCTATCCATCAAAAACTTCTGATAAATTACATGACAGATCTGAGTTGCCACTATACCTCTTGTCCTAAACCCTCCCCAACCCCCTTTCCCCCTATCCCTTCTTGTTGGGTCCCTCTTTTTTTTTTTTTTTTTAACTAAAGGAAGTTTATTGTCATGAAATATTAGAACAGTGTAACAGAAAAGGTGCAATCTGCAAACAATAACAGGTAATTAAATATGGATCAATTATAAAACTAACATTTGTTCACTACCTAAATAGTTGTCGAATGACAATAGTGCCTGGCAAGTACAGCAAATATAGCTGCTCACAGTCTAGTAAAGAGATCTTCCTTTCTTCCCTCCCAACCTGAGACTGGAGAAAGATCCAGTATTTCCAGATTGAATCTGAGCTCCTGGGCCAATCAGAGCCCTGAACAACATTTTTTAAAATTAGCTAGCCACATCACTGCAGGTTACTTTCTCTTTCTCTGTTAATAAAGAAGGAACAGTCATTTCTCTATAACAGCATTAAAGACAAAACATGCACCATTGCTGGCCAAACTAGAAAAATACACTTCAAGAAATAATTAATACAGTTTACAGACTTAAGATTTATCTTTTTTATTGAAGACAAGCTATCCTGTATGACATAAATACTAAACGATAGTTATACACTCAGATTTGTAAGTCCATATCATAACAGGAGTAAAGAACATCAACCATGTCCACAACTTTATACAGATGTTAATAAATTCCCTTACCTCCCCAAACAGCCCCCTACCACCCTTCTCTTCCCCCCTCCCCCCCCCCAATTTACCAAAATTCCTCCCTCCCTTTACAAACCCTCCCCCTCCCGTTTCTTATGTATTGCCTGGGAACTATCATATGTTCAGCAACCTACTCCTGGCCGCTGGGGTCAGTGTGTCTAGCAATGGGTGCCAAGTATCTAGAAACCGCAGACCAGGTCCAGAGTTAAAGTCATGCACCCCCATCCTTTCGACTCTCAACAGCAGGATCATACGAGTCCGCCACTGGGAACAGGATGGATAAACGTAGGATACCCACTCCGACAGTATCACCTGCATGGCAACTACTATGGCTTTGTGCACAAAAGTTGTAAATCCTTTTGGTATTGGTCGGACGAGTACAGGGTGGCCCAGCAACAAACCTGGGTCATACTTCCATCTGGTCTGCCAAGTATGAGATACATATAGTGTATTATCTGCTTCCAATAGCTGACAATGCCTCTGCACCTCCAGAGCGGCTCCAGGCTCCTTACGTTTGGAGCACTCCCCCCACGGAGAGATCCCCATATGGAAAGCCCTCCTAGGAGGAATGTACAGTCTGAGTGCCACTTTGTACTGAGTTTCCTAGTGCGAGACCATAGAAGTGTGTCTCCTCATAGTCAAAACATGAGTTTTCAACTGTGATATTGTAAATTCCATCGGAATGTCCTGTTTCCACTGGGCTAACAATTTGGCATAATCAGGTTCTTGCACTGTGTCTCTAATGTGCCTGTGGTAAAACTTGAGCGGTACTTGCTGTTGTGCTGCTAAGGAAAATGCTGAGGCCAGTTCTTCCTGAACATCTTCCGCCAAATCCTCCCAAGGCAAGGACTGGACATAATGCTTTAACTGACTGTAGTGAAACTCGTCCGAAGGGGGCAGACCAAATTCCTCCTGAAGCTCCCGGAACGACTTTATCCGTCCTTCTGGAGAGACCACATGCTGTAAGTATATCATCCCTTTCCGCTTCCACCTTTGGAAAGCTGGATATAAAATGCCTGGTGGGAAGGCAGGGTTTTCACAAATCGATAGGAACGGGGTAGTTTTTGCAGAGAATTGATGCAATTTACAGACCCATTGCCATACAGCTTTCGCTGACCCCAGAATTCCAGTCGTTTGCAATATATATGGCAAGGGAGGCCCTGCCGTATGTAGATAGTTACTAAAATGTGTTTCAGGATATAGATGCATTTCTATGGAAGTGGCTGTATAGTCCTGGGATCCACGGAACCAGTCGTTGATATGTCGCATGCCACTTGCCACTGTCATATACTTGATATTTAGTAGTCCCAGGCCGCCGTACTCCACTGGAACACTTAATGCGTAATAAGACAGACGTGGCCTCTTCTTCTTCCATAAAAATTTTTGTACCATTTTTATCAGCTTCTGTTCATCAGATTTTTTTAGAAACAATGGGAGTGACTGAAATGTATAGAGCCATCTAGGGGCCATAACCATGTTAAACAGCGCGATCCTTCCCATCAAAGAAAGTGGCAACGGCCCCCAGGCCTCCAACTGTCTATTAGTGTCTCGTAATAATCTCTGTACATTTTGCACATATAGTTGTGATAAATCCCTAGTAATGGTAATTCCCAAGTATTTCAAGGAAGTCTGTGTCCATTGGATGGGGAAACTCCCCAGCCAGGTTATTGGTTCTTCTGACAACACTGGTAAGGCTATAGATTTATGTAAGTTTAAACAAAACCCTGAGTATCTCCCATACTGTTCAATTAACCGCAGCAAATTTGATAAAGTCTTAGCGGGCTCTCTCAAAATTACTAACAAATCATCTGCATAAGCTAGAATCCTAATATCCTTTCCTGCCAGATTAACTCCCTGGAGGTCTGGGGCTGAAGAGACCCTCCGCAGCAACGGCTCCAAAGACAATATAAATAACAAAGGGGACAAGGGACAACCCTGTCGCGTACCCCGGCTTATTTGGAACTCTGGCTCTCTGACTCCATTTACAAACACTCCTGCCTTGGGTTGACAATAAAGTGCCTGAACTGCATGTGTGAACCACCCCTCTATACCCATGGCAGCCAAGGTCTGGTGCATGAACTCCCACCCCACCTGGTCAAAAGCCTTTTCAGCATCTAGACTCAAGAGCAGGGTGGAGGCCCCAAGCTGCTGGCTGGCCGCCATAGCCATCAAAGTCTTCCTGATATTATGAACCGACTGACGGCCCCTAACAAACCCAACCTGTTCCTGACTTATCAGGGATGGGCGATATTCTGCCAAACGCTCAGCCATCAGCTTTGCCAATATTTTGGTGTCAACATTTAGCAAAGAAATTGGTCGGTGAAGGGAGGAAGTGACGTCATCCCCTGAAATGGCTGCCTGAGCCACGAGCTCCGATCAGCCCCTCGCTATCAGGACACCCACGGAGACGAGAGCGCATAAAAATAACTATTAATTGCATGAAAGCAACATCGGAAGCCAAGGGTAAGCGATCTATGCCGAACTCAAAAACTAACCCGATCGACTTACAAGCTTTTGCGTACACGGGCCCAGCCGCGAATATGAGCGCGCCGTCCCCCGAGCAAGGCTCGACCAGCCCTCGAGAAGGCAGTCCCCCGCTGCTATCCCCGCCACTTTTTATAACGGGAGAGGGACACAACCCAGAGGAAATTCGCATGCACGAGATCCGCGGGTGGCTGCAAGAAATAAAAACTGAAATTATCGCCGCAGTGCGAGCGGACCTCGTGGCATTGGGGGCGGAGCTCCGAGGAGAAATAGGCGCGCTGGGCATCAGAGTCGCAGAGACAGAAGATCGCATTGACGAACAAACTGAACTAATACAGGCTATAGACTCCCAGATGAGGGAGACCAAACAGGAAACATTGCAAATTTGGGACAAAGTAGAAGATCTCGAGAATCGGAGTCGACGTTGCAATGTGAGGTTTCGCGGCCTTCCAGACACGCCACTGTACTCTGATTGTGAAACAACAGTGCAGAGTATTGCAAGCGCCCTACTAAAAGAAGTGCAGATATCTAAAGATCCAGCAACAATCCAACTGGTATGGGCGCATAGAGCCCTAGGAAATACCATCACTAACCGTCCAAAAGATATTATTGCCTGCTTTAATGACTTTAAATTAAAGGAACAAATTATGAAGGCCTCACGATCAACACCTGGATTCCAATGGGACTCCTACCATATTGAATGCTACCAGGACCTGGCTGCAGCCACACTGAAAAGAAGAGCAGAACTCAAGCCCTTCACTAAATTTCTGACAGACAAGGGCATCAAATATCGATGGGGCCACCCATTTGTGCTACGATTTTACAAAGAAGGGAAGCAATATCAAGTGCGAAGCATAGCGGATGCGGCTGAAATATTCCCAGAAGAAGGGCCACAGGGAGAAACTACTGCATTAAAGAAACATCCGCCCACGATTGGCGAAAAACCACGTTGGCAAAGAGTCGTCGCGGGAAAAGGCAGACTACAACGCCAGCAATCGGACACGCAATTAACAAAAATGGACGCCAGGGTAAAGAAATAAACAGAGCCTGTATCCTTGACATCGGATTCCAGATATAGGCCGCAACTTGGTGACTATGTAATTGAATTGTACAGTTGATGTTGTTAAGAATGCGCTACTCAGTGCTGAAAGAAGATACAAATATGATGTGCAATTAGCAATGTATAGGTTAATGATGTGGGGACCAGTTACTTAAAGTTGATAAATAGGGGGATGGGCCACTATCCTTCTTGACACCCTTATGTATATGGCACGAGGATGTCCTCAAATGGGAAGGGAGGGTAAGGGGGTTACTAGTGGGAAAGGACTGACTATGCTTAAACACCACATGAAGGGGGGGAAAAAAACACAACAAGAGGGGATAACCTGGAAGACTAAGCAGAGATTAAAGCTAAGGGGTGCACTATCACAGATTAGATGAGTGTTGTTAAATGTATGACCCTAAATGTAAAGGGCCTTAACTCCCCAGGTAAACGCCAACTCATGTTCAAAGAAGTGCAACACCTAAAAGCAGACATAACATTCATTCAAGAGACCCATTTGCTACAGTCAGCTGAGTGGTTTTGTCAAAGTACAAGACTGCAACAGGTGTTCTGTGCATCTAACCTGCTAGAAAAGAAAAAGAATGGTGTCATGATCATGCTATCCCAAAAATATTCATGGCGGGTCCAGAGAGTGATCAGGGACAAAAAGGGTAGATATCTGTTAATGATAGTACAAATAGAGAGGGAAACACTTACACTCCTAAACATATATGCGCCTAATGACCAGCAAGGTGCATTCTATTTGGAACTGTCAGCGCTCCTCCCCCAGCACATAGTAGGCACTCTATTAATAGGTGGGGACTTTAATTTGACGCTACACCCAACTCTGGATAATACCACACAGGGGGTTCGCTACTCACAATCCGCTCGGTCTCAGCTGCACAAATTTATGAGGCAATGGCACTTAGTAGATATCTGGCGACACAGAAATCCCCAAACTAGAGGATACACATTCTATTCGGCAGTCCATAACTCATACTCTCGCATAGATTTCTGGATGGGCCCACCAACTTTAATAACCGATATCATAGATATTCAGATACATCCGAGAACATGGTCGGATCACACACCAATGATGCTAGAGGTGAAACTGAGGATATCGAGCCCTGAGGCGCCGCAATGGCGCTTCAATGATAAATTACTAGCAGATCCGGCTATCGCTACCAGTCTAGAAGTGGCCATTAAAGATTACATCACCCTTAATGATAATGGAGAGGTGACTTCAGGAATACTATGGGAGGGCTGCAAGGCAGTGATAAGAGGGAAAGTAATAGCTCTACAGGTACATCTTGCACGCCAGACACGAGCAAGGACCCAACAAATACACACAGAGCTGACAATCCTCAGTGCACAGGAAACTCGTCAGAAAGATAAGGAGAATATACAACACCACATACATACATTGAGGATGGAACTTAGGGAAATCCAAATGGCAGAGATAGCAGAACAACTTCAACGGGTGAGACAGGCGTATTATGAATATGGGAACAAGACCTCTCGGCTATTGGCATTTAAGCTGAAAAAATGGACTGCCAACACACATATCACAGCTATACATGACAAAGAGGGGAAAATGTGCACCACACGAGAGGATATTCGGGCAGCCTTCACAAATTTCTACACAATGCTCTATCAGGCCGAGGGAAACCCGGATCCCCAGGACTCCGGGAGGTACCTGGCTCAAGCCAAGCTCACAAAATTAACACTACTAGAGGAGGAGATGCTCTCAGCCCCTATTATATACAACGAAGTGGCATGGGCAATTAAAGATCTACCTAATGGGAAAGCACCGGGACCAGACGGGTTCACAAATAAATTTTACAAACGATATAGCAAATTGCTAATCCCTCTACTGGTCCGGGCAATCAATGAGTTGGAATTCCAGGGGGAATTATCCCACTCTTGGAGATTGGCAGATCTAGTGGTTCTTCGCAAACCAGGGAAAGATCCACAATATTGCGGTTCTTATCGCCCAATCTCCCTCCTTGGTTCTGACTATAAAATCTTTACCAAAATACTAGCCAAGAGATTACAAAAGCTAATGCCGAAACTAGTACAGGAGGATCAGGCGGGATTTATCACAGGCAGACAAGCAACTGATAACATTAGGAGGGCACTCCACTTGATCCACGAGGCAGGCAATATCCGACAACCCATGTTGCTTCTCTCCTTGGATGCCGAAAAGGCGTTCGATCGGGTTAGCTGGGATTTCATGTTCAAGGTCTTAGAACATATGGGATTCACAGGTCGTTTTATAACATGGCTTCAATTGATTTACACCAGACCAATGGCTGCCTTGAGGATCAACGGGAAAAGTTCAGACCCGATAACATTAGAACGTGGGACACGTCAGGGTTGTGCCTTATCACCACTATTGTTCGCTCTGACAATGGAGCCACTAGCTCAGCATATTCGGCAGGACCCACATATACATGGTATCACTGTAGGGGGTGTGACACATAAAATCATGCTATTCGCCGATGATATTCTACTAACCTTAGTCGACCCGAGCGACTCCATGCCTCAGATAATGCAGGAACTAAATCGATATGGTAAATTCTCTGGGTTTCGAGTGAATATGGACAAATCAGAAGCCTTAGGGCTGGGGTTAACATTGGGAGATGAAGCTTCAATACGACAACAATTCCCGGTCAAATGGGTCACGAGATCCCTTAAATATTTAGGCGTGCACTTAACACCCAAATTGACAGATTTATATCAAGCTAACTTTCCCGTGAAGCTCGGGGAACTATTTGAAGATCTGGATAGATGGGAGGGCTTAGAACTATCTTGGCTGGGACGAGTGGCAGCGATAAAAATGATGATCCTACCCAAATTGTTATACTTGTTTCTTGCACTGCCCCTACCAATGCCGAGGGGGTTCTTTAGACAACTCAAACGGAAGGTCTTCGCATACATATGGCAGCATAAACCACCCAGAGTGAAGGCAGCTATAATGTATCAGTCCAAGAAGATGGGAGGTATGGGGGTGCCAAATTTTACTTTATACCATCAGGCGGCACAGCTGCGTGTGCTGGCGGGATGGAGTGCTGGTAGTGCAAAGGCATGGTCCCAGATAGAGCAACACTGGATGGGACTAAACAATCTGGGCTCTCTACTATGGATACCAAGGGTCAATTACGGACATATATCAAGAGAGCCCCTCTAGCGGTGCAATACCCTTTACAGACATGGTTGGCCATTAGGGGGAAATATCTTCCTAATCGCCGTTGTTTCCACCAAATGGCAATAAAAACAGCCCCAGGGTGTCCGCTGGGGATGGATAATTTAATATACACACAATGGGAGAAAGGTTTGAACACATTAGGCCAGCTATGGGATGAGGGTCAGGTATTCTCATTCGTAGAATTACAGGAAGACTATGGGTTACCACTATCACATTTGTTTCACTACACTCGCATTAGAGACTATATAAATAAGAGAGCCAAAGCAGAACTACTTTTAGAAGAGACGACCCTAGAAAGAGCAATGAGAGTGGGAAGCCACAGGGGGTGTATTTCTCGCATATATGCTACACTGCTTAATGACAAGGGACCCATACTATATTATTTACAACGATGGGAACGAAACCTGCAGGTTACCATAGATTACACACAATGGGAAAAAGCATTGAGCCACTTGCTGCGGGTTTCCATATCTAGCTCAATGATTGAAAATAGTTATAAGATACTGTATCAGTGGTACTACACACCACAGAGACTGGTAAAAATGTATGGACAGGGGTCTGCACAGTGTTGGAGAAACTGTTCAATGGTGGGGGATATGCTACACATCTGGTGGTCTTGTCCTAAGATTCAAGCATACTGGACAGAACTGTTGGACATATTTGCTACAGTGACTGGGGTAAGATATCCAACTAAACCGGAGATTTGTCTGCTACATATCAGACCCCCAGGAGTTCGGATGTCTGTTCACAGGCTTACAGCAGTCTGGCTGGTAGCCGGGAAAATCACACTGGCATCAGCGTGGAAAAGCCAGCTGGCTCCACCAGTGATAAAGGTGATACACAAGATGGACTACCTCTACCAAATGTCCAAAATGACAGCTATACGATTGGAATAAACAAAAACAGCGAAGATGACACTAAATAACAATAAAGTGAAAAAATGGAAAGGAAGATGAAAACAGGAAAAAACATAAAAAATGTGACAAAGAAAAAAATCCAAAAATATACACTTAAAAATAAAAAAATAAAAAATGAAACACAAAATGTGTGTGTAAACAAAATTAAAAATCAGAAAAAGACGACACAAGAATGATGCAAAAAATAAAAAATTAATTAAAATAATATAATTTATTAAGGTGATATGACTCGACACAGCTGTGTTTCGGCCAAACCGGCCTGCATCAGGAGTCTAAATAAAACAAATTCAATTTAATTTGAAACATCTCAATTTTTGTCTCTTATACTATAGATTAATATACAATAGAAACAAAAAACAAACAACAAGGAAACAAATATATTACAGTAAATAGTCGCTATAACAAAGAAGATTCATGAATTAATTACATACTTATTAAGAACTGTAGAACAAATGAATATATATATTTCCAGAACTTAATTTTCATTTTATCTATCGATAAATCTCATGTTGTAGTATGAACTAATTATATCTATTGTAAAAGACAGAATTTCTGCAGGTGTTCAGACTTCAATTTATATATATATATAATATGATCCAAATTAATAATCATTATGAAATTAAATTATTGAAAGTGAACAATGTTATATATAATCTTAATATGCAATACATATTTAGAGAAAGAAAATTTTTTTATTTTTTACCTGTTACACCATGTGTATGTTCTCTGGCAATGTAAATTCTTGTAAGGAATTCAATAAAATGTCATTCAATAACACTCTACCTTTAAAAAGGCTGTGTGCGTAGTTTAATAACAATCTATATGGTAAAAGAGGAGAGAATATGTTAACTGTAAAAATAAATATTCTAATTCTTACTATAGTTCTATTTATTTCTTTTTGTAAATCATGTATTGTTTTAAACATATTTCTGTTTATTAGGAAATGCATATATTTGTAATAATGGCAGGGAAAAAAGATTTCTATGATATATATATCAAAAGTCTGGGAGACGGAGTGGTGTGTTTGCAGATAAAAGTCTTGTAAAGATCGTATGTATTGTCTTATAGCAGAGCAACAGTATGCTGTTTGTAATAATAACGGAACACGGTATTCCTGTAGCATATATAACGAGAGTCATAAAGATCAAATAATCTATCTACAGAAAAAAGTCTTATAAATATCATTTATATCATCTTGCAACTGGATATAGGTATTACGGGTCTATTAGCGGAACAATGAATTTGAATGATAAAGATTATTAAAGATTTTTCTTATGTTTGACTGCAATATGTTGTTCATTAACGTCTTTTCAAATTTTATTTACACAAATACAAGTTTACAATACCTCATATTTTATTAGTATTACTTGGTCATAATATTTAAACTATAATTTATTGAAGTTTTTAAAGGAACATAAAAGATTATTTTTAATATTGTTTATCAATAAATTTGATTAACACAAGTACAAGATTATAATACCCATATTTTATTAGTACTTTATGGCCATAATTTTTAACGATTACTATTGAAGTCTTTATAAGATCAACATAAAAGATTTTTAAATTTTATTTATTTCTACAATTGATTTTAAAATTATCAATATATGATTTCGTTAACATATTTAAGTCTTTTTAGTCAAACAATATATAACATTTTTTACATACATCCTAGTTCGATAGAACGTCCAAAAACCACATAAAGTCTTTATGTTAAACACAATGAGCAGTAATCTTTCATCTATATTCAAATTAACGTTTTTAGATTTAAAAACAACGATATATTTATATCATCCTAACAATACATCAGTTAAAATATATATCGTTAATTACACGGCTTAGACTACATTGAATCTTGACATAATATAATGTGCTGAATTGTAGTTAACAACAAATGTAGAATCGCTACAGATATTAAAGTATAAGGAATACAGCTTAATTTCACCCTACTGAGACAGTTTATTCTCTCTTTATCCAAAGCCACACATCACCATTTAAACATTTCAACGACGTTCAATTTTTAATAACCACTAGTTGATGGTTCAATTATGATTAGAATCAATTTGTTTAATTATTTAATTATTAATTTATTAATTTTACAACCAAAAGGTAGTGCACAACACAAGTACTTATTTAATAAATAATTTATAATACTTTACTGAGTCTGGTTTATTACTTTCGTTCTATCTTGATTATACGAAAGAATTTACATTTATGATTTGATTGAGGTATTAAAAATTTTTGTATTTAAGTAAGTCAAGATATAGGAAGTGACACGGATCGGCTACAGTTTACTTTTGGCGGGAATAGCCATTTTAAATAATGCGGATATGACGTAAACAGTGACGTTTGCAGTAGTGGATTCATCCCTATAAAAGAAAATACATACGTCATTTAATTTGATTGCCGGTGAACGCCAGTAGCTTTGAAACTCTGCTCCATAAGATATAGCTACACTTTTCACAACAGAATTCTTCATTACGGTAAGGCACCAAATTATATTCAGAGTATATATCGTAGCAGCTATTTGTATTTTTATTCTAGAGATCCTACTTTCTTTACAATTTTAAAAAAAACACACATTACGCAGTCAAACATAAGAAAAATCTTTAATAATCTTTATCATTCAAATTCATTGTTCCGCTAATAGACCCGTAATACCTATATCCAGTTGCAAGATGATATAAATGATATTTATAAGACTTTTTTCTGTAGATAGATTATTTGATCTTTATGACTCTCGTTATATATGCTACAGGAATACCGTGTTCCGTTATTATTACAAACAGCATACTGTTGCTCTGCTATAAGACAATACATACGATCTTTACAAGACTTTTATCTGCAAACACACCACTCCGTCTCCCAGACTTTTGATATATATATCATAGAAATCTTTTTTCCCTGCCATTATTACAAATATATGCATTTCCTAATAAACAGAAATATGTTTAAAACAATACATGATTTACAAAAAGAAATAAATAGAACTATAGTAAGAATTAGAATATTTATTTTTACAGTTAACATATTCTCTCCTCTTTTACCATATAGATTGTTATTAAACTACGCACACAGCCTTTTTAAAGGTAGAGTGTTATTGAATGACATTTTATTGAATTCCTTACAAGAATTTACATTGCCAGAGAACATACACATGGTGTAACAGGTAAAAAATAAAAAAATTTTCTTTCTCTAAATATGTATTGCATATTAAGATTATATATAACATTGTTCACTTTCAATAATTTAATTTCATAATGATTATTAATTTGGATCATATTATATATATATATAAATTGAAGTCTGAACACCTGCAGAAATTCTGTCTTTTACAATAGATATAATTAGTTCATACTACAACATGAGATTTATCGATAGATAAAATGAAAATTAAGTTCTGGAAATATATATATTCATTTGTTCTACAGTTCTTAATAAGTATGTAATTAATTCATGAATCTTCTTTGTTATAGCGACTATTTACTGTAATATATTTGTTTCCTTGTTGTTTGTTTTTTGTTTCTATTGTATATTAATCTATAGTATAAGAGACAAAAATTGAGATGTTTCAAATTAAATTGAATTTGTTTTATTTAGACTCCTGATGCAGGCCGGTTTGGCCGAAACACAGCTGTGTCGAGTCATATCACCTTAATAAATTATATTATTTTAATTAATTTTTTATTTTTTGCATCATTCTTGTGTCGTCTTTTTCTGATTTTTAATTTTGTTTACACACACATTTTGTGTTTCATTTTTTATTTTTTTATTTTTAAGTGTATATTTTTGGATTTTTTTCTTTGTCACATTTTTTATGTTTTTTCCTGTTTTCATCTTCCTTTCCATTTTTTCACTTTATTGTTATTTAGTGTCATCTTCGCTGTTTTTGTTTATTGTTGTTTTTGCGAAGACAGGTTTCTTCTGTATTTGGTACAGCTATACGATTGGGACATGTAACAAAATTTAATGTGCAGTGGGAACAATATCGAGTCTGGTGATCACAAAATGGGATAGACTTAGATGCACCTAAACTGATTATACCAAGACTATGACTGCTATAACACAGTCCTCACATTATGATATTCCACTGGTAACAAGGGGGGAGGGGGGTTTGTGGGAAGGGACAGGGGGGAGGGGAGGATTGGGGATACACCGCTATCTGTTTTTGAAGTTTAAACATTCTGTATGTGATACAAGACTGTTATGAAGATGTTGCCAATATGTAATTGTTCAAAAACCTTAATAAATAAATATAATAAAATAAAAAAATAAAAAAGAAATTGGTCGGTAAGATTCAACATTATCCAAAGGCTTCCCTGGCTTGGGTATTAAGGTTATGAGCGCTGAGTTAGCATGCCTCGGAAATTCTTTTTTCCCCACCACCTCCTGATAATATTCCAGCAGGGATGCTAGGGCCTCCCCTGACAGAATTTTATAGTACTCCCCTGAAAATCCATCTGGGCCCGGGGCAGACCAAAGCTTTAACTTTTTAATCACACCCTGCAATTCTAACATTGTTATCGGTTTGTTCAGGTTCTCCAATTGCTCCCCTGTTAGTCTTGGGAGCCCAATCTGGGTCAAGTATTCCTGCATTTTTTGTGCTGATGGAGACACTCTGGATTTATATAATGTTTTAAAATACTCTGTGAAGGCCTGCCCGATCTTTCGACTATCTGTTATTATGTTCCCTTTTGCATCCCTCAATGCAGTCACTGTCCTTGGGGCTCCCGAATTTCTAATCAGCCTACCTAACATTCTTCCTGCCCGGTTACCAAACCTCTGCAACTTATATTTGTAAAACAGGGCGGACTTCATCTCCTTTTCATGTAATAAGCTATTTAACGCTGCCTGGGTAGCCTTTAGATTCTCTAAGTTAACCGGTGTGGGATGGTGAAGATGTAATCTTTTGGCTTTTTGCAACTGGCGCTCCAAATTCAGGATGCCTGCCGCTTTCTTCCTATTTTTCATACTACAGTAGGCTATAATGGCACCCCGCAGGACCGCCTTCGAGGCCATCCAGAACAACTCAGGTTGATGAACTGCATGCCAGTGATTGTCATCTATATAGTGTTCCCAACTTTGCTGTACGTGTGCCCGTAATTGTAAATCTTGATGGAGGCCCACTGGGTATCTCCACCCCCTACCTCCCCCAGCTGCCACAGAGTTAACAAGGTCTAACCACACCATAGCATGATCTGCTACTTCCTCTGGGCCTATAGATACCGCAGCTATTAGGTGGAATAAGGAGCGAGCACACAGAATATAGTCAATCCTGGCAAATGTGCCATGGGCCCTCGACCTGTGCGTGTAATCTTTCTCTCCAGGATGGAGTATCCTCCACGTGTCTACCAGGTCGAGGGTCCTATTAAATGTCTGAAATTCTTTGGCCCGCACACCTCTGTACTGAGAATCTTTTGTACTAGAGCAATCCTGCCTCGGGTCCAAGACTGCATTAAAATCTCCCACTACAATCAAATCCCCACTATTCCTCTGTAGGCATTTCCCAGCTAAGTTGGTAAGGAAGGCCGGATTATGATTGTTAGGTCCATAAAGGACCAATAGCAAAATGACTCTACCAGATAACCATATTTTTAGCAATATGTGGTCCCCCTGGGCCCCTTTATCTATTACAGTTGCTTTGTATGGGAGCCCCTTTCGAAACAGCACCGCCACCCCTCCTTTACGACTCTGGGATGACGCCGCAAATACCTCCCCCACCCAATATTTTTGCAGCTTAGAGTGTTCTAAATCTGTGAGGCGTGTTTCCTGCAAACATGCAATATCAGCTCTGTGTCTCTTAAGTGCTGAAAGGATCTTGGATCTTTTGATTGGGGAGCTGATACCACCTACATTCCAAGACACAATTCTAGTGGTCATCCCTGGAACCTTCCGCTCCCATTGACCCTACACTCCTGGGATGCTGCAGGGCCCTCCAGCCCCAAATCCACCCTCTGCAGATACAACTCCAGCAGATTACTTTTTAATCCTGCGTGATACTGCCCCCTGCACTGTCGATACATCCCCCTAGTCCCATAGCAAACAGATATTCCCTTAGAAACCTTAAGCCCTTTACCCCAATCCCCCTCATTCCCCCCCCCCCTCAAAACTAACCCATTTGCCATATTCCCAACCAAAACCGGGAATCAGCAATGGAGCACCTAACGTGTCAAGAGCCCTCCACTCCTGCCTGCTGAAAACATTATTATAGCTATTACTGCTACAGAAAGAAAATGAAAACATTTTGAAACCTACTCTCTCATAGAGTTTATCATTGTTCTCAGTCTCCTTCCAGGATACCTTGATCCTGGAGCTTGATTTTTGCATCTTCCAGTGATTTAAATACTTTCCATTGTCCATGCACCAGCACTTTCAGTGCCGCTGGGTATTGTAGAACAAAACGAATTTGTTTCTGGACCAATGCAGTACATAATGGATGAAATTTACGTCGCCGCTCCTGAACACCTGATGAGTAGTCTTGAAATATCAGAATTTGGCGGCCTTCATGTTTCAAATCTCCTCTGCGGATCTTAAACCCCTGCAGCACTTCCAATTTATGCCTGTAGTTGAGGAGCCGCGCCACCACCACTCTAGGTCTTTCTTGATTTTCCCTGTTACGGCCCACGCGGTGCGCTCGCTCGATTACCAGGGGCCCAAAGCCATCCGACAAGGCCAGCTCCTTTGATAACCACTCCGTGAGCCAGTCAACCAAATTTTTTTCAGGTACTTTTTCTGAAAGGCCCACGATGCGCACGTTATTCCTGCGGGAGCGATTTTCAAGGTCTTCTAATTTGTCCATGTGCTCCTGGAGCTGTTTTTTAATCTCCCGCAGGTCCGTGCTATAGCCCTGGGAATCATCTTCCCCGGGCAGATACCCTGGTCTCCAAATCCTCCGTTCGGGTCCCCAAACCTTCCAGCTTCGTTTGATAAGAGTCCAGCTTTTGATCCAGAGCGTCCCACTTGGGTTGCCAAGCGTTTGCCACCGCAAGCGTTAACTGCTCGAGCTGCGCCGCTGTGAATATTTGGTTCGCCGAGAGCGGATCGTCCGCCATCTTGGATTCTGTTGTTGGCGTTTTACTCTTTTCCTTTTCTTTCTTCCCAGTACAAAAAACGCCATTCCAGCAGGGGATTGTTTAAAGTATTTGTCCATATGCTATATAGAGCTCAGGTTTCCTTTTTCTGCTTGCGATTTGCAGTATTTTGACGATTTATAGAGTGAGGGCTCAGGAGCTGAGGCAAAGCACGTCTGCTCAGCTCATCACGTCACGTGCTCTCTCGGGTCCCTCTTTAATACAATTTATTTTGGTGAACTCTTCTTCATTCCTTGGATCACCTCTGCTGTTTGTGTCTCTCCCTGTGTCCCGTCCAAGTTCCACGGCCCCCTTTCCTCCCCTCCGATTTCAATGGCTTCCTCCCTCCCTCTGTCACTGTCCTTCACTCTGTCCTCCCTCCGAGTTCCAGTCCCCCCTCCCTCCCCCCATCCCCCAACGTGCACGTCGCCCCCCCTCCAAAATCGTCAACCCCCCCTCTCCCCCTCTCTTACCGGGGTCCTGGTGGCAGCATTGAAGAGCGAGCAGGTTCAGCGAGTCTGCTGCCTTCCCTTCTGTTCGCTCTGAGCTGTGACTCTGGTCCCGCCCTCATTTCCTGTTCCCGCAAGGGCGGGACCAGAGTCACAGCTCAGAGCGAAGAGAAGGGAAGGCAGCAGACTCGCTGAGCCTGCTCGCTCTTCAGTGCTTCCAGGCCAGTGACGTCAGTGTTATCTACTGAATGAAGCAGACCACCTCCGGCGGAAGCCATGGTCCCAGGCAGTTTCAGAATGTTGGAGGTGAGAATTATTATATAGGAAGCTTAAAATAGGTGCCATAACCAACGCCCAGAGTGAATGCGCCATTATAGGATTATCCTCCACATGCTCAACTACCCCACTGCTAATGATTTAACATCAGTATTCTGGACAGACCCTCCGCTGCAACCACTATAGAGGGTAATTTTATAGGAACTGAATGCAAACATAATCCACTGCACAGCATTCAGATAACGTAAATACCAGAACCAGGGAACTTGATTACAAAAATATGGAGAAAAGACCACAGTACAGCCCTGGATATAAAACTTCGCCAACAAGGGTCATATCTAGTTTCCACAGGGGTACACATCACAGGCCATAAAAACTCCATACTGGGTGCTAAATTTATCATTTCCATACCAATAATTGGAGTTCAAAATTTAAGGACTTTTCTATAAATATACAAAGACTAGTAAAAAAGGCCCGTTTCTGACACAAATGAAACGTGCGCTAGCAAGGTTTTCCTTGGAGAGTGTATGTGAGAGTGACTGTGTGTGAGAGAGATAGAGTGAGTCTGGGTGCGAGTGTGTCGGTGAGAGAGAGAGTGTGTGTGTGAGAATGAGTGTGTTCAAGTGCGTATGTGAGACACAGTGTGAGACAGAGAGAGTGTGTTTCACACAGATACAGTGTGTGCGAGAGAGAATGTATGAGACACAGACTCTCTGTGAGACTGAGTGTATGAGACCAAGAGTGTGTGTGAGTGACTGTGTGACACGGAGAGTGAATGTGATACACAGTGCGAGACAGTGTGTGAGAGTGAGAGAAAGAGTGTGTGTGACAGAGATGCCCCCCTCCCTTCCTCTGTCTGGTGTCAGCCCCCCCCCCCCCCTCTCTCTCTGGTGTCTGAGCGTTACTGTGCAGGACGCTGAGCTTCAAGGAACTGACCAATCCTATTTAATAGAATGCACCTCCAACATTCTGAAGCCGAGAAACCTCGTGTGGTTGGTCACTTCTGCTTGTGACGAACCCGGAAGTACGTGATGTCAATTCAGGAGATGGCTACAGAGAGCAGGAATGCCTCAGCCATGCAGTCAGCTTCAGAATGTTGGAGGTGCGTTTTATTATATAGAATAAAGAAAGTACTTAGCTTTTTCCCTTTGGGAAAGACTGACATGTTTGGTCAGGCCAATGCTATCTGAGATACGAGGTCTCATTTATTTAGATTTTGAGATTTGTTATAGCCCCCCCCCCCCCCCCTTTAGTCTGGATTAGCCATCTTGTTAGCAAACTGCATTTTTTCATGCTTTTTTCAGGACTATGCAGTCCCATTAATGGGCAGGATTGTGCAATACACATTGCAAACAACCCATTCTGAAAGCAGCATCTTCCCTGGGGAGGACATTAAACCTCTAAGGCAACTATCTTACAGATCTCTACGGGAGACATCTTCTGAACTTCTCTCCTTGAAACTGGCTGTTCCCTGGTCAAGTGAGCATTTCGCTGTTTGGGCACACCATGCCTCTCAAGTATATAGGCCTAAAAGGCCAAATCCCTTGAGCCAATGAATTATTGGGCGTCCGATTTCCAAACCCATCAACTAATTCCAAATATCACAATAAATCCCTCTGTGTATCCAAGTGGTGATGAATGAGAAAGTTCTATACAGACTCTCTTCCTAAAGTCAGATGTTCCCACACTAAGGGAGGCATCGCTGCTCACCGGGTGCATATTGATCAGCCAGCCAGTCTTCTCTCCGGGTTCCTTCATCCGCTCAAAACCAAACACCGCATCCATTTTGTCTGTCCACTGACTGCGCTCCAAGCGCTTGGCAGCAGAAGTTGAGGATCCATCGTCCCTAGAAAGCACAGAGGGTTTGAAACATTATTATTATTTATTAGGATTTATTTACCACCTTCACCCTATGCAGTGTATGTACGCCAAGAATAAGTTGAACATAATTACAGCAATAAAAATAGTCAAATAATAATACACAGTATGGCATAGTATGATACTTAAATTGTCAACATAATATGCAATGAAACTTTCAAACAGACATCATAAGATGCAAACAAAGGTGAAACACAGACAGATAAAATAACAGCAACAGGAGCTAGAAAATAAGGGAAATAATTTAAGAAAGTTGCATGCGAGTCAGAAAGGAGCATTCCCTTCAACAAAGGTTGAACTTTAATGTGCCACTGGCAAAACCATAGCTCTGAGATCAGCTTTGACATATTTGTCAATGTTAATTCCATTTTCCATTTATTACTTGGCATGCCCACTCCTCTCCATGGTATAAGTGAAAGACAGGCAAACTCCTATCCAATTTCAACCATATGTGGTTTTCACATATTGTGTTATTGTTTTAATGTTGCTTGTTTTTATTGATTTTCATTATGTATGTAAATTGTTCTCCGCTTAGATTATCTACATAATGCTGACTACAAATAAATGCTGTTTCTATTTAAATAAATGTTAGCAATTAAGAAAAGTGTCAAAAAACCAAAGTAGCACAGTCCTTCCCTTTCCTTATGAAACTCCACCTAGGGCTCGGCCAACATTTCAAACTAATTGAGGTGCCAAATACAATAAAGGAACTTAATATTTGGAGTGCTCAGATCCCCACTGGCACCTACAGAGCTGGCTCCTATGCATCTTCTATTTATTTGGTACACTTGTATCCCACGTTTTCCCAGCTTGTGCGGGCTCAATGTGGCTAACAAAGTTACAAGAGAATTACATAATACAGCAGGATATAAGTTATTTAAAAATTAACAAATACAGTAATTATACAATGTAATTTTACAGTCTGAAAAGACAATTATGCACAAAACTAAAGAATGTACTTATTGACAGTAATGGATCTATAACCTAAAAACGATCTACAAACTAATGAACTTCCGCAAACTGCTGAAGACCCATCTCTTTAACAAGGCATACCACAAAGATCAACCAATGCGAACACACACAATTCTTCCACATATATTCAAAACTGTCTTATAATGTCTGCTTGTTATGCTATTATCTTGCTTTTTCATGATCATATTGCCCAAGATTCCTCTGTAATACTAAATGTCTATTTTCTAATGTCTTCTATTTTTCAAGATGTATTGTAAGCCACATTGAGCCTGCAAAAAGGTGGGAAAATGTGGGATAGAAATGCAATACATAAATAAATATGATTTAATTCATCACTACTTTCATGCTGAATATATGTGGAAGAATTGTGTGTGTTCACATTGGTTGATCTTTGTGGTATGCCTTGTTAAAGAGATGGGTCTTCAGCAGTTTGCAGAAGTTCATTAGTTCGTAGATCGTTTTTAGGTTATAGATCCATTACTGTCAATAAGTACATTCTTTAGTTTTGTGCATAATTGTCTTTTCAGACTGTAAAATTACATTGTATAATTACTGTATTTATTAATTTTTAAATAACTGTTATATCCTGGTCTGGAAGACCATGAGAAGAAAGGGGCTCATAGGACCCGGCTCTGTGGGTGCTTGAGCACCCCCAATATTGAGAACATTCCTTGTCTGTGTCCAGGGAGGGGTTATTTCCACTGGGTTTGAAAAGTTGGCTCCTATGATAAGGGTAAGCCACAGTTTCCCCCATTCTGGGTTGCTGTCACCAGACCAGCTCAGCAGGCACCGAAGTCTTCCGAGGCCTGCGGACACTTCCTCACAGCCAAGGGTACTACTCACTGCTGATTCGCGCCCTCCCCGCGGGTGTCTGGCCGCAGCCGCCCGCTGTTCTGCAGCACCATTCCCCACGTCTTTCCGTATCCGGCTCCGGTGCCCTCGCGCCCTCTCGTGCACTTCACCCCTGGAGTCCTGGACTCTCTCGGCACTAAAAAGAAATTTCGCGCGCGCAGGGAGTCAGTTCCCGCGACAACAACCTCTACGCGGCCTCCCAAACAAAACTTTACCCCGCCCAGTCAGCGACGCGCCAGCATTTACCACGCCCACAACTACGAGCTCTCGAGGAAATAATTAAGAGTGATGTGGTGTTAGTCCACTTTTAATTTAAAAGCACCAAACACAATACAAATAATATTTAAAAATAATAAACAGGAAAAAAACCCGAAACCTTTTCTATTGGACTAAACACATTTTTGATTAGCTTTCCAAGGTAACCCTTATTCCTCAAATCAGAAATAAGCAAGTGTTGATAAATAATAGAAGTGAAACATCATTTCACTTATATATACTGTTATTTATCAACGCTTATTTCTGACCTGAAGAAGGGTTCCCGTCGAAAAGCTAATCAAAACATTATTTAGTCCAATAAAAAAAAAAAAAGGATCATCTTATTTTCTTTTTGAGGAAATAATAGAACGGATCCTTGTGCCAAGCACCCGCCCCGCCCCCACTACACGCCTCCAGGCTGTCCAATGAAATGATGGGGATAATAAGCGGCTCTGTACGCCAGAGGTGTCACAATTTGCTCCTCCCCCATCTGAAAGGGGACCGCCCACGTTGCTGATAGGGATCGGAAATAAGACCTTGAGGAGCTTTTCGGCGTGAAAAGCTATTAATGTCTGTAGAGAAATAGATGCTAACGATTGCAAATTTTAAAAAAATAGTATACACTGTCTCTTTGTATCAGGTGTTCAGCGCTGTGTGCGTCTGGTAGCGCTATACAAATGCTAATAATAATAATAATAATATAAGGTGCAGTGGTTCCCAAACCTGTTCTTGGAGACGCTCCAGCCAGTCAGGTTTTCAGGATATCCACAACAACAATGACTGTCATGAGAGAGATTTGCATGCACTGCCTTCATCGCATGCAAATCTATCGCAATATTCATTTCCTAAAAACCTGACTGGGGTGGCTCCAGGATCAGGTTTGGGAACCATTCATATAACAATTCTTGATTAGCTTTTGGGAGTTAACTTCTAGCTCTGCTTTTC
Organism: Microcaecilia unicolor; assembly: GCF_901765095.1. Taxonomy (NCBI): domain Eukaryota; kingdom Metazoa; phylum Chordata; class Amphibia; order Gymnophiona; family Siphonopidae; genus Microcaecilia; species Microcaecilia unicolor. The sequence goes on along the minus strand of NC_044041.1, from coordinate 15,902,278 downwards.
CTTGTCGGTCCCTCTGAGGATGAGAAGTTTGGCGTGAATCCCTTAGCAGGTGTCGCCATGGTAACAGGCTTTGAGTTCTGCACCCAGGAAGGAGGCGGAGCAACCTGGGAGGGGGAGGGGTGTCGGAGGTCCCTCCTTCCAGCTGTTCTTCCTCCGTCCAGGTCGCGATCTCCATCCGCTTGACTTGTCCACCACCACGGGCCCCTCGGTTCATCCCGGGGTGGAGATCAGAGCGCCTGTTACACAACTGGTCCTTCCCCCCCCCCTTCCAGCGCTGGTAGCCGAGCAAGTGGACCATGCAGGTGGTGTCCAAACCGGTGCAGAAGAGGCCTGCCAGCCTCCCCGCACAGCTCCTCCGCCAGTACCTACTGCTGCTCAAAGTCTACCCGATCTTGACCAAATCTGTTACCAGGTAAGGGATGGACCGCATGAACCCTACTTCCGCAATCTCAATGCCCCAGAGAAGCCAGGCGTGGGGGCAGGGGGGTGCCCAGGGAAGGGATATTTGCATTGGGTTTGGCACCCTCATTGTTGAAATGTTGGCACCTCCAATAATGAACAAGCTCCTTCAGGTGTGTCCATGGAGGGAGGCGATTTGTATTGTGTTTGGTGCTTCCACTCATTCGGAAATGTTGGACCTTATGTGCTATTTACCACGTCTTTTGCTAACCTGTTTTCCCTATTTTATATGTTATAATTATTGTAGGCACCTTCAGCTTAGGAACAGACTCTGGGGGTGCTTGAGCACCCCCAATATTGAGAAAATTCCTTGTATGTGTCCAGGGAGGGGTTATTTCCACTGGGCTTAGCACCTCCAATAATTTTAAAAAGTTGGCTCCTATGACCTTCAGTACATCTGGTTTACAGTAAGGAATGGCTTCCTGACCAGGTTCAGATTGTTCTCTCATTAACATAATGTAGTAGATGACTGCAGATAAAGATCTGCATGGTCCATCCAGTCTGCCCAACAATATAAACTCTTAGCTTAGTTGTCACACCTTCTGCAGCCTCAATATTTTCTCTGTACTTTGTATCCCCTCCCCCATGCACTCCATCTTCCTGTATAATTTACCTGCCCTGTCAACTCGCTTGATGAAGTAGGCTGTTGCCTTGAAAAGTACATGCCTCAATAAATTGATTAGTCTATAAGATGTCAGCAAAGCCTTTTCATATTTGTTTTCTGCATTATGCATCCTTTTTTTCTGTCTTTACAATAAGTTTTTTATTTTAAGCAGATATTTTTCAGCTGCCTTGCTGACATTTTACAAAAAGTCTTTCTCAAGACTATCAGTGTCATCACTCAACTCCCTTCTGGAGTGCTACTTATTCACGCATATAACAATGCCTGTGGCCGAAACAGATCTGTGTCCAGTCCACAATAAACCTTTGTGAACAATAGTCTTGTTGGCCTGGTCTCTTGAGTCATCAGGCCACTTCCCACTTTCCTTCCACTTATGCATCCTGAAATCATAGTCTGTACCTCTACTGAACTTCTGTACAGATACTTTTAAGTCACTGCAAATCGCTGCCCCTTCCCCTTGGAAACCCACAGCCATTTCTCCCACTGAAATGACACATTCATCACCACCTCAGAATGCCCTGTCTCTATAAAGGGGAATATGAAATTTTTATCAACTCGCATTGGCCCCTCCAAATCTTTAATTATGTGTTTTATCTAGTATAATGTAATGGTAACACTGCATTTAATGGACTTCTATCAAACATTTCTGTTGATAGTATCAGTTATTTTCTCTTGTCTTAACCTTCTGAAAGGTTCCCAAACCATAAAACAGCAGTGCTAGTAAATACTACTACTACTTAACGTTTCTAGAGCGCTACTAGGGTTACGCAGCGCTGTACAATTTAACAAAGAGAGACAGTCCCTGCTCAAAGAGCTTACAATCTAATAGACAAGTGAACGGTCGGTCAAAGATATAGTTGAAAACTATTAAAATCAGAATCATTAACTATTAGGGCCCTTGTTTGTGCTTCATTCCTGAGAAGATATTTGTGGGGGGGGAAGGGGTTTAAAAAGCTTCCCTTAGTTTTCCACTCATAAGAATTTAAGTAAACTGTGGGGCCTGCCATACTGATTCTTGCAATAGATTGGCAAGAAAACTTTTCTCACTAAGCAGAACTCCTGTGTATCATTTACCATATGATACACAGGACTGCTGAGGCTGCAGTCCAAAGAGCAAAGTCTAAAATCAGGTGATATACAGCCAGCTTCTGCCTGATGATGTTTAATCTGAAGCACAGGAATGGTTGGGGAGGACAGACAAGCTCACAGGGGGGCAGTTTAAAAACTGCTTTCTGATCTAGATAAGAACCTCTACATGGCGACAGTTCCAGGATGATGTCACCTGCTGTGGGACTCCTTTTGCCTGCTGCAGTGGAGAAAGATGGGAATCATCGTCCTAGTACCTTCTGCATTTCAGTCCATGCCAGTAGACCCCATTTTATTTGTGCTTTATGAAAAGTCAGAGTGTGTTTTTGGTACAGATATGCCATTGCAAATAGGATTTGTGCAGAAACCTGAACCTCTCACTTCCCACTCAGATCAAGTAGATGAAAACCTGGCACTGGCACAGGTAAGGCTAAATGACTGTAAGTCTGAAGATGAGAGAGAAATAATTGCGGCAGAAGAAAGTGGACAACAGCCAAGATATTCACAGGCAACACAGAAAAACGTGATAAAACAGACAAATGCAGTTGCTGCAGGACAGATTGGAAATGGTTACACATCCTGTTGCTGGCTGTGACATGCGGATGTCTACTACTACTACTACTATTTAGCATTTCTATAGCGCTACAAGGCATACGCAGCGCTGCACAAACATAGAAGAAAGACAGTCCCTGCTCAAAGAGCTTACAATCTAATAGACAAAAAATAAATAAAGTAAGCAAATCAAATCAATTAATGTGTACAGGAAAGAGGAGAGGAGGGTAGGTGGAGGCGAGTGGTTACAAGTGGTTACGAGTCAAAAGCAATGTTAAAGAGGTGGGCTTTCAGTCTAGATATAAAGGTGGCCAAGGATGGGGCAAGACGTAGGGGCTCAGGAAGTTTATTCCAGGCGTAGTCTGGAGTTGGCAGTAGTGGAGAAGGGAACAGATAAGAAGGATTTATCCATGGAGTGGAGTGCACGGGAAGGGGTGTAGGGAAGGACGAGTGTGGAGAGATACTGGGGAGCAGCAGAGTGAGTACATTTATAGGTTAGTAGAAGAAGTTTGAACAGGATGCGAAAACGGATAGGGAGCCAGTGAAGCGACTTGAGGAGAGGGGTAGTAGGAGTAAAGTGACCCTGGCAGATGTCAGAAGTTCTATATCCAGAAAGGCATATTAAGGTTCCATGTCTCATTTTTATTTAGCATTTACTTATATTCCACTGTACCTGAAAAAAATGGGGGATCATGACCAGACAGAATTGTAAAGAATGAAGAATGTGATTACCTAGGACATTCCCATTAGCTCCAATAAAATGTTTGACGCAAGGACACTATAAAAACACAAGAATAGCATTGATAATAGAAGTGTCAGTACCAAGCGATTATTCTGTTTAGCGTACAGAGAAGATCTTCAAGAAATACAATTGGAGACCAAGACAGTGTGACAGAACCGTATTGAGTACCACAGCGTGATTAAAAATAACGTCCAAATATACTTTGGTATGTTGCCTCTACATATTATACACTGAGGCATATTTTCAAAGCACTTAGCCTTCCAAAGTTCCACAGAAACCTATGGAACTTTGGAAGGCTAAGTGCTTTGAAAATATGCCTCACTATGAACTCTGGAAGGAAGCTGGTTTTGGCAGAGTGCAAATATTAAGTTGAGCAGTAACAATAACCTTGATAGATTAAGATCATAGCCAATATATATTACAAGTGAGGTTCAGTCCTGTTATATGGCATATGCAAAACTAACAACCACAAATATGAATCCTCCACTGCTCACAGTTATGTTAAATGTACCTATAAGTACAAACCATTAATTAAGGAAAAAATATAGGAGGAAAGACCTCAGTGGTCGCATATACCCAAACATCCTAATAATTCTTGAGGGAATATGGTAAGTCTTAGAATAGCCCCACCATCATTGGTCAAGAAAACCTCCTACCTCCAAATTTATTGTCTGTAATAGCCAAACTTATAACTCTATAAAGTCAAGGTAATAAGTAGCAAAACTTTCACAGCTTGAGGCTTAATGAAATGGCCACTTATAGGCTCTATGGAGCCACCCGTTTCGCCTTTTTAGGCTTCCTCAGGAGCTTAGCCATCAATATACACTAATGCCTCACTGCTGCCGCGCTAAAATATAAAAGATAGTAAACAAAGTGAATTAATAATCATGGTGTCTACATAATGGGTTACTTTACTTATGGTGCTCCATAAGTAACCCATATGTAGACACTACACTGTAATAGGATGGCCTTCCAGGTACTGTTTTAAGACACATGCACTCTTTACAAACTATGGCAGTGCATAGAGTTACAAGGATCTGTGATGTGTCATATTTAGTAGGTCACCCTGGCTCCCCACTATCTGAGTGCAGGTACAGCTCTGGGTTATGCTGGTCTTTATCTGCTGTCATTTACTATGTTAAGCTTTTGACTGAAATCATAGAGGCCTTCATTTTTTACAGATACTTTGTGATGGTCTGTTTTCAGCAAGAGAATTGTGCTCAAGCCAGGCTGTCTATTAGAAGTAGCCATGGCTTTTTCAGTAGTAGTTCCACCATTATGGAATATCCTTCTTCTGGGTATGTTAGGAGGTGCATTTATTAGCCTTCAGGGAAACGTTCTAGGCCTTTCTGTGCCCACGGCTGGTATGACTGACTACAAGGTTGATGTTATCATCAAGGTTGTCCTTGTTTGTTATTTTAATGTTTTGATAATGTTTTCAGTGTTGTTTGACTTGACTTAACATAATCAACAAATCAGTAAATGATTATGTGGTGAAATGGGGTTTTCAAACCTGTGAATTGTAATATTTTCATGCAGTGTATTGCACTTGTTTGGCCAGCAGGTGGTGTTTGTTCTGTGTTTGAAAGCTGTTGTCTTTTTAGTATAACCCTGTAGAAAGGCAACCTGCTGTGCCATTGGACAGATACTTTCAAAGTTGGTGCTCTGGGCTCTGATTGGCCCTGGAGTTCAAAATCCAGGCAGGAGGTACTGGATTTTCCCTAGTTACAGATATGGAGTGCAGAAGGTGCACATCTCTGCTCTGAGGCCCTGTTCAAGAACTGTGAGCAGTTATTTTTCTGAAACTACCCAGGTAGTGACAAAGCGTTTAGATAGTTTTAATATTGATCCTTATTCAGTTACCTGTTATTGCTTGTTGTTTTTCCATCTGCTTTATATTGTTCACGGTTCTATTTCTGTGATAATAAACCCATTAGTTTATTAGCTCTGATGTCTTGGACTAAGAATCCTGGAGGTTTATATTTTGGGTCTGAGTGCTTTCTAGGAACTGTGGGACCCCTGAGAGTGTGACCCCAGTGTCCTAGAACTCACCGGGGAATAACTTGAGAGTGAGAGACTCGCCCAGAGGCAAGCAGGACCCAGTCGGTGGGAGGAGGGTGCTAGTGTAGAGCACAGGTGCAGGCAGGCCTGAGCAGTACTGAGGACAGACTCTCCAGGTGACTGCAGGGTTAACCCCAGGTGGGTGCTAGGCGTTTCGTGACACATTAAAACAATATTGTTGCTTTGTACTTTATCTGTTGTAATTCTTCACTACTTTGATCACTTGTGTTGGAGATGTGGTGTATAAGCTTTGTAAACAAACAAAAGATTAAAAATAAGTTAGTCTCCCCCTCTTGTAAAAAAAAAAAATAATAATTAGAGTAGCCTTAAGAATTTAATGGCAGTGCAAATTTCTGGGGGAATGGGAAGGGAAACAACAAAGGGTACTACTAATCATTTCTATTACGCTACTAGATGTACACATATGCAGGTACTTTCTCTGTCCGTAGAGGGCTCATAGTCTAAGTCTTTGTACATGGGGCAATGGAGGGTTAAGTGACTTGCCTGAGGTCACAAGGAGCTGCAGTGGGAATCAAACCCAGGTTGCCAGGATCAAAGTCCGCTGCACTAACCATTAGGCCACTCCTCCAAGGTATTGGTGAATGGAGTCCAAGGAGCACAGGGGTTGTTGGTCCTTGGTCTAATTTGTTTCAACATTTCTGTAAGTAATATTGCAGAAGCGCTGTTGGAAAAACTTTTCCTTTTTGCAGATGATACCAAAATCAGCAATGGGGTAGTATCTCAGAAGGTATGGATAATACAAGAGAGGGAGATCTAGCAAAGGTTGAAAAATGATCTAGAATTTGGTTTTAATTCTAAAAACATGCTGGGCCATGTATTTGGGCTGCAAAAACTTAAGCAAGCAGTACAATATCGGGGTAAAGTACTTCTGTGCACAAAAGAAGAGCAGGACCTGGCACAGTCGTATCTGTCTTACAGCCTGACTCTTGAGAGGGTGAGATTCGAGAAGAGAGGATCTGGTTGGGTAACACAACTGTTAGCATATATCGGAGTGTGGAGGATATTTGAGGTGTGGTACCGTGACTATCGCGTTAGTCCACTGCAGTTTTCACTGTTAGATATTTTAGATTTCTCTAGGATGGGCTGAACAAGGATTTGGCCCTGAGCTCTCTACAAGCGCAGAGAGCTGGTGTAGGGTTATCCCTTCGTAGCTCACCCAGACAATGGATGAATGTGAAGGGTATGAAGCATCTGAGAACCCCCTCTCCTTGACAACCAGTGGTGTCTCTATGGGATCTAAACCTTGGCGTTGGTGAAGTTGACCTTTGAGCATCTGCAGGAGGCATCCCTAAGGATGTCACTCAATGTTCCTCATAGTGATCTGTTCAGCAATCTAAGTTACAGGCCCTCTCTTGTCAAAAGCCATTCCTAGTAATGTCAGAGGATAGAGTGATGATTCATCCAGTCCCCTCCTTTTGGCTGGTGGAATATTTCATTGCATCTCACACTATTGTACCCATCTGTAGGGAGAGCCACTCCATCTTCTGTACTAATGTCATGTCCCATACCTCAATGCAAGCGGCGTCCTCGGGCTGCGCAGGGCTTCGTCGACACACACACTTAACCGGCAGGCTCCTTGATTGCTTTGCTTCCATGCACCTGGCTCTGCTCTCTCTCTCTCTTCCTGGCTTCCAGGCTCCTTGATTGCTTTGCTTCCACCCACCTGGGTCTGCTCTTCCTCTGCCTGGCTTCCCTTGCTTCTCTCCTATTGGTCTTCCGGTTCCTCCTTCCCCTGCTCTTGTCCTATGGCTGTGCCCCTTCTCCCTGCTGATGTCAGATGCCAGCACTTTATCAGCTGAGCTCTCCCTAGACTCCTGGCTTCTACTTTGGTAGGTGTTACTTGCTCAGTAGTGTGCTTCTCCTCTACTTTGTTCTTCGTTACTGACTCTGCCTGTACCTGGATTACTCTTGTGTCTGCTGCCTGCCTACCAACTCTGCCTGTACCTGGATTACTCTCGTGTCTGCTGCCTGCCTATCAACTCTGCCTGTACCTGGATTACTCGTGTCTGCTGCCTGCCTACTGACCTTGCCTGTACCTGGATTACTCTCGTGTCTGCTGCCTGCCTACTGACTCTGCCTGTACCTGGATTACTCTCTTGACCTGCTGCCTGCTTACTGACTCTGCCTGTACCTGGATCACTCTCTTGCCTGCTGCCTGTCTGGCCATCACATTCATCACCCCGCTTCCTGCTCCATCTCGTAAGCCCTGCAGGCTGCCCGCACCTAGGGGCTCAAGCTCTGGGGAACGGCGGTCAGCTCAGGTGAAACCCGGTGTTGTCTGGCCGCCAAGCAGAACCTGGTCCGAGTACTGGGCTCGGCAGTGCTCTACTTGTTACAAGAACTCACAGGTCTGACAACTAATGACCTTTTGGGTACAGATTAGACAACCATCCAGTCCTGTCATCGATAGGGTTAATCTCTGCAGAGCTTTCTATGTTGGTAAGCTGGCCCTTGTGTAATGATTTCCCCTGAAACTGGATGTATTGGAATGTGCTCTCATTCTACTCTCCTTGTTTTATAAGTTGTGTTGTGAACCCCATATTTAGTGGTTTTGCTGTCACATGTTTGTTTCTAATTTCCTTTCTTGTTCCTAGTGGAATCCTTTCAGCGTTTGGAAACCTGCTGGCCCAGGCCGTTGAGAGAAGACGCAAAAATAAAGATTCGTCCAAGGGCATTGATGTGAATGCACCATTGCGATATGCCATCTATGGGTAAGTGCAAGGCATGAAGTTATCAAAGAAAGCAAAGTTGCTACTTGTGATAGGTGTGTTCTCCAAGGACAGCAGGATATAAGTCCTCGCTATTGGGTGGATGTCATCTGATAGAACCCAGTGCTGGTGCTGTGTGTAATAAGCTCTAGACTTTGCAGAGCTTTCCTGCTGCCCTCAGAGATCTGGGTTTAACCAAGAGTAGCCTACGGGAGATGCAGTCCCTTAATAGTAGGGCCGGCTCTAGGATTTAACTGCACAACTCCTGAATCACTTATATAACAAAAAACATTCCAGAGAAACTATGTCACAAGTGGAGTTAAGTACTTGAAAGACGTCTGAAGCCTGCACTTCAGACCTGTATCCCCAGTAAATGATACAATCATATTGTAATGGTTTTCTTATCGCACACACTGGTGTTTAATTACATTAAAAATGACTTTCCTTAACAGTTCTTATGAAGTATAACAATGTGTATTAAGGAAAAGAGCTAATATACCAAGATATAATGGCAGTAGAAGTCAATGTAGGGTAGATACAAACTTACAGTGGAACCTCGGGAATAAGGTGCATTGATGTGTTACGTCTTTCAAAGCAAACCTAAACTATTAGTCCTAATCCAGTTACAGAGGATATGCTTGGTATGGCTGTTTAAAGGCATGGCCACCAGCTGACACTGGAGACTACAAAATGTCATATGTTGGGTAGAGGTGCTTCTTCGTGAGAGGTAGCAATCGTGCAATAAAGAGATACTATCTAGAAAACCTAGTTGTTACAGTGAAACACGTAAAAGTTCACATGGGGTGGGGGAGAAGCATTTTAATAACCATTAATTTGGAAATAAATTCCTGTTGGGAGAGAGCTGCCCCAGAAGTTTGGTTACCTTTCCGTGCAGCTCATCAAGGCATGTAGGGCCCTAGTGAGCTATGTGCGGGCAGTGTGGCTGCGGCTCCACAGGGTGAAAGGGAGACGGGGACTCCCAAAATCTGTCCATTGTTTTCCCTATTTGGCTGTGAAGCAGTGGGCGGGATAGGAGCCCTGGGGGCATGTCGTATGGGGCGCATTTCCAGCTCCGGACGATCCTGAAGGCATGAGCGTACAGCAGCTTCAGGAAGTAGTACATCCAACGGCTAGGGCTTAACCCTTGCACTTGAGCTGAGAAGTGACAAACCCAAGGCATGGGGAGGATTATTTCCACCCAAAGTAGAACTGTGGACTCAGCTGACCCACAGGTGCTGGGCCCTAACAGTAGGTTGAATATGACACTTGTGGGGGCTTACTTTACTTTTCAAACCTGAAGAGAGACCCTGTCTCCTTTAATTCTTTGGGTCAGGTTGATAAACGAGTTCTGACTCAAGTAACGACTGGTTATGGTTTCATGGGAGGTTGAAGATGGACCTGGGTAATTGAGGGGTGTAGTCCTGCCTCTGTCTATTTGACTATTTTTTTTATTGTTAGGAAGGGGACTGGATGCTAAGGAGTAAAGCTGGGACCTTCCTGGTTTGTTTCTTAGGTTGTTTTCACAGGGCCACTAGCCATTTCTTTACCTCTATATGGAACACCTGGTCCCTCCACCGCCTCCTTTGCTGTATTGCAGAAGCTTCTGTTGGACCGTCTGGTCTTTGCTCCGGCCTTCCTCCTCCTCTTCTTTTGCGTCATGAACTTTCTTGAGGTAGGCCACAGGTCTTGATGTCCTCATCTTGCATATCAAACATGTGCTGTTCCACTGTATCTTTCTCAGGCTGTTACACCTCTCTCATAACCCAGGGACTTTTTTGGAGCCCAGTTTGGCCCTTCCGGTCATTTCTGTAACTCCCGCACCATAGAATCTCCCAGCCGTAGAGCAATAAAAATGTTCAGCTTTTCAAATAACCACATTCAATTTTCATTTGACTTCTTAAAACCTGATTCAGTGCTAATGTGATTTTATATAGAAAATACAGGTGCCTGTATTTCTTAGGTCTTATATATATATATATATATTTTACAAATGTATATAAACCGCTCAGGTGTATGTGGTAATGAGCAGTGTATTAAATGCTCAATGAACTTGGGAAACTTGGCCACAACGAGAGCAATGCTAGAACAGTTGCCCACATTACAACAGTACACAGAATACTTTCATAGGTAAAATGCACTTCCACACCTTAAACGACAGGGCATATGTAAGCAGCATACCACAGATTCTGTAGAGGGTCGCTCCAAATTTGGGTGTAGATCACAGCTGCACTCGTAATCCTAGTCAATTAGGCGCTATCAATTATTGGAGCTAATTGGCAGTAATTAGGAGTTTTGCATACGTATGCCCTATTGTATAATATACGCGCCTAAATTTCATAGTGCACAATTGAAAAGGGGGCATGGCCATAGAGGGGCATGGGTGATTTAGAGGTGTTCCCAGCAGGGGCAGACTGGCAGTGCTCTGGGCCCCGGGCAGTAAAGGTCATTGGGTCCTCCCCCCCCCCCCCCCCCCCCCCCATCTGCAGTGCCTTCCCGCACACTAGCGCACCCTCCCCGGTTCTACTTTTGAAGGTCCCTGGTGGCCTTGCCTGCTGCCGCTGCTCGGCCTGGCGTTGCTGTGTTTTCAAAATGGCTGCCGAGTGGAGGAGTAGCCTAGTGGTTAGTGCAGTGGACTTTGATCCTGGGGAACTGAGTTTGATTCCCACTGGAGCTCCTTGGGACTGTGGGCAAGTCACTTAACCCTCCATTGCCCCTGGTACAAAATAAGTACCTGAATATATGTAAACCGCTTTGAATGTAGTTGCAAAAACCTCAGAAAGGCGGTATATCAAGTCCCATTTCTCTTCCCTTCTTGCGGTAGTCTTTCGGGTCTCGTCAGTCTTGCGAGACTGCCACAGGAAAGTCTCAGCAGCCATTTTGAAAATGCGGCAGCACCAGGCAGAGTAGCAGCAGTGAGCAGGAAAGAGTGGGGTTCTTTCCTGCCCCTGAAGAGACCAGGGCCCTTCAAGGTAGGACCGGGGAGGGCCCACTGAGGCTCAGGGGGGCTGTAGCTTGTAGGGGACAGAGCACTGCCCAGTTACCCATATGGTCAGTCCTGCCCCTGGTTCTCAGAAATTAGGCATGATGCTATAGAATACTTAGATTTGTGCACCTACCATTAGTTGGGTACCAGCCTTTACACCAGCTTTTGGCAGGCATAAATGCTCATGGCCAGAGTAAGGCGCGGAAAGTGCGCCAAGCTGCTATTCTGTAAAGGCACACTGCATTGAGTGCCCTTTACAGAATTCTATCTTAGACTGGATCATCCCGGCACCTAACTTTGGGCGTCATTCACTGAATCTGGCCCATACCGCCGGATTCTATATAAGGTGTCTTAAACATAGGTACGTCAGAATAATGGCATAGCCCTACTCTATAGACCATATGTACAGTAAGGCGGGGTTTATAGAATAGCGCATAGTCTGCAGGAATACGTGTACATTTAAGCCACTGACAGCCTGGTGTAAATGCCTGCGCTGTTGCAATATGCTTAACTTTTATCTGGCTAAAGCACTGGTATCTACCCAGTAAGGATATGACGTCAAAATGGTACCATTTACTCTAATTTTACTGATGCTAATGAGGCCTGGTACCCAGTGGCGTAGCTACATGGGGCCACGGGGGCCTGGGCCCCTGTAGATTTGGCCCTGGACCCCTCTGCTGACGAACCTCTCGGCCCCCCCCCCCCTCGTCCCGCCGCCGTGGGCTACCTTTGCTGGCAGGGGACCCCAACCCCCGCCAGCCGAGGTCCTTTTCTTCCGGCGCAAGGCTTTGTTCTGTTTCTGTGAGTCTGACGTCCTGCACATACGTGCAGGACGTCACACTCACAGAAACAGAACGAAGCCTTGCAGATCAGCCAGTGGCCGCAGAACGAAGCCTTGTGCCGGAAGAAAAAGACCTCAGCCGGTGGGGATTGGGGTCCTCCGCCAACAAAGATAGGCGGCGGCAGCAGGGGAGGGTTTGGCGGGGGGGGGGGTGTCAAAGTTGGTGGCGGGTCAGCAATGGCGGGGGGAGGTCGGCGGTGCCGGGGGGGAGGGGGCTAAAATGTGCCCCCTCACCTCGGGCTCTCGACCCCCCCCCCTCCCGCCGCCACCCCTCCCCCCCCCCCCCGCCACCCGCCGTGGGCTACCTTTGCTGGCAGGGGACCCCAACCCCCGCCAGCCGAGGTCCTTTTCTTCCGGCGCAAGGCTTTGTTCTGTTTCTGTGAGTCGTCACACTCACAGAAACAGAACGAAGCCTTGCAGATCAGCCAGTGGCCGCAGAATGAAGCCTTGTGCTGGAAGACCTCAGCTGGTGGGGATTGGGGTCCCCTGCCAGCAAAGATAGGCGGCAGCGGCAGGGGAGGGTTGGTGGGGGGGGGGGTCAAAGTTGGTGGCGGGTCAGCAATGGCGGGGGGGGGGGGAGGTCGGCGGTGCCAGGGGGTGGGGGGGGGGGCTAAATGTGCCCCTCACCTCGGGTTCTGGAACCCCCCTCCCACCGAAGTCTGGCTACGCCCTGCTGGTACCATGCCTTAATTCACATTTTGTAAACCTGTGGGTGCTTATTTGCCACAAGAAATCGGCCTGTATGAAATATATACACTTTCTTTACAGATGTTTTGGGTTTGCTTGCTTTCTTTTTACTCTGTAAAGCCAATAAATGTGTTACTTATTCTGATAACCTGTGGAGGGTCACTAACTGGATTGTAAGAAGGAGAACCAGGTTTACAAAAAAGTAACATTCATTTGAAAGAAAGTAGTGGAATAGAAGGGATCCCTTTTTTCTGGTTCATGCCCATTTACAGATTCAGCATTCATTGGGTCCCTTCCTCAGGTGACGTCATATCAGAAAAAGTTTCAGCTCTGCAGAATTGTGTTAATCATATTTAACATATTTTAAACTAGAACATAGGAATTCCAGCTATTAAAGGGCAACATCTGTGCTCCATGGCGTTCACCATTACGGTATTTTGTAAGCCACATTGAGCCTGCTAATATGTGGGAAAATGTTACAAATCTAATATAATAATTTGCTCCTCCAACATTCCAATGTGTCTCACTGGGATCGTAACCACCTGCTGACATCACTCCTCCAACGTTCTACTCCAACGTTCCAATGTGTGTCACTGGGATTGTAACCACCTGCTGACATCACTCCTCCAACATTCTACTCCAACGTTCCAATGTGTGTCACTGGGATTGTAACCACCTGCTGACGTCACTCCTCCAACGTTCTCCGTCCCCCCCTCCCTCCCAGTTCCATGGGACCCTGGAACTGGGAGGGAGGGACAGAGGGACAGGGGGACCCTGGAAATGGGAGGGAGGGAGGGAGGCCTGGAACTCAGAGGGAGATGGAGGGGGCAGGGGAGAGATGCTGCACATGGATGGATGGAGGGAGCAGGGCACAGAGGATGTTGCCTGCATATGGATGAATGCAGGGGAGAGAGCATAATGCAGGGGAGGGAGGGGACCCTGAAACTCGGAGGGAGGCAGGGAGGAGACGACCCTGGAACTCGGAGGCAGAGAGGGAGGGGGACGACCCTGAACTCAGAGGGAGGGGGGGATGACCCTGGAACTCAGAGGGCAGGACCCTGGAACTGGGAGGGAGGGGGGGCCCTGGCACACACTCTCATGCTCACACACACACTCTCTCTCACAGACACACACTCGCACATTCACTCTCTCTCTCTCTTTCTCACACAGTCACTCTCACACACACTCTCTGAAACATACACACTCCGAGGAAAACCTTGCTAGCACCCGTTTCATTTGTGTCAGAAACGGGCCTTTTTTACTAGTAAATAAATAATAAGGTCATGGGCACCTTTGCGTGAGTTCAGTGCAGAATATTGAACTTGCCTGAGACCAGTTTTGGCGACCTAAGATGAATTTTACATTTGCTGCTGTTATGTGACTCACGGAAGGGAAACCAAAGAGTTCTGACAGCAGTAAACCATCATTTTACCCCTTGCTGCTAACTTTTCCAGGGGAAGGACTTAACTGCCTTGTCTGAAAGGATGAAGACTGGTTACTGGAGAGCTCTGAAAATGAACTGGAACTGTGGACCCCCATCCAGTTATTAATGTCACTTATGTACCTGTACAGGTAAGGAACTGACCTCAGATATCAAGAAATGCTATACTGGGTCAGACGGAAGTCCATCAAGCTCAGCATCCTAATCCCTAAAGGTGGCCAGTTCAGGATCCCCAAAAAGAGATTCAGTCCTGTTTGCTCATACCCAGAAATAAGCAGTGGCTTTGCCGGGTCTTCCTGGCTAATAATCGTTTATGGACTTTCCTCTAGGTCAGGAATTTGTCTAAATACTCTTTTTAAATCCAGCTGTGCTAACCAGTTCCTGGCAGGACGTTCTCTTAATTAGATAATTAGGGGATAATTATGAAATACCAGAGTCTTGTATATTAAATGTTGCTAAAAGGAGTCCAGAAAAATGTGTAAATTACAATGCACCTTTTATTTTATCAAGAATTCCTTACAATTCACATAAAAAGATCTTCATTCAGACCACACTCACACAACAAACACCACATTGAATCAGCGATAATCAAACAATGCCTAAGTAACTATTGTGATTCACAACTATACCATTGTTTCAAAGTAGCATAAAACATACGCGGAAAGATTGATCACAATTCATGATCCACACATAATGAGCACTGAAAAAGTCTCTAACATTATGCTTCATTCCTGAATTATAAATGCGGACCAGCTGATTCATAGATCAAATGTTCAAGGGTGCCACACTTAACTCGTGTCCTTTAGGGAGTCCGCTCGCAGACGGATCTAAATCCTCTAAAGTTCAAATGAAGTCATTCAGACGAAGCGATTTTTAATATTGCTGTAAATTGCAAGTCCAATGCCGAGTTGCGGCCGTCGCATTCAACAGTGGGGTCATCGGTGAGGGGTTACTGAATCCACCTCCAAATTGTTCAACCTGCTGCTGCTCTTTCAGTTCCTCGCAATTTACAGCAATATGAAAAATCGCTTCGTCTGAATGACTTCATTTGAACTTTAGAGGATTAGATCCGTCTGCGAGCGGACTCCCTAAAGGACACGAGTTAGTGTGGCACCCTTGAACATTTGATCTATGAATCAGCTGGTCCGCATTTATAATTCAGGAATGAAGCATAATGTTTAGAGACTTTTTTCTGTGCTCATTATGTGTGGATCATGAATTGTGATCAATCTTTCTGCGTATGTTTTATGCTACTTTGAAACAATGGTGTAGTTGTGAATCACAATAGTTACTTAGGCATTGTTTGATTATCGCTGTTTCAACGTGGTGTTTGTTGTGTGAGTGTGGTCTGAATGTAGATCTTTTATGTGAATTGTAAAGGAAGTTTTTGATAAAAGGAGTGTTGTAATTTACACATTTTTCTAGAGTCCTTTTAGCAAACAACCAACAGGACATTCTCTTACCCAGAACTTTATGATTATAAAGATCCAGAATCAGAACTGACTTGTCTGAGGCAGGGTTATGAGTCTCCCACTATAACTCACTTTGAACCTATCCAGATTTTACTGGAAGGTTAAGGGTCTTTTAACTAAGCTGCATTAGGCAGCTAATGCGGGGGTTTTCAGTGTGGCAGACTAGCGCAGGTCTGTGCTACCATCTACTGCGCTAAAATCATTTATCGTTGTTTAACGTTTACTTATTTACTATACTGTTGCTTATTGCATGGCAAATCAGAACGGTTTCACATCTTTGTGTCAACATTTTTATTGATGATTCCACCTGGTAACACATCCATTAGAGTACATACATACAAGTTGTAAAACTATCGTTCTTATGTACATTAATCTTAAGTTGCTATCATCAGTTTTTGTTTTTATAACAGTACCCTCTCTTATACCCCCTCCCCCCTTACTATCTTCACTTTTTGCCATGCACAGTGAAAGACACAATAATCAGCATGTTACATTAAACCCAAACCGTAATTTCCAGTAGTAACACCTTACGTTATTCCATGATTGAACCCTTGTTACTATTATTTCCCCCTCCCCTCCCACTCATTCCCCCCTGTCTTTGCTCATTCGTAATCCTTTCATGGTCTAGTCATAACCATCCTCTTCATTTCCCTATATTTAATGTGTTGGTAAAGGTCACTGCCTTACTGGTGCTTCTTAAAGCTCTATGTACCATTATCCTCTCTGTCTATTGTATTCCTTGTCCAGACTCCCCCCCTCCCCCCCCCCCCCCCAAGATACCCTGAGACTCCCTCTCCCTCATGACTCTCCTTCTCCTTCTTAATGTGTAGAAATGTATTTCCATATCATCAAGCTGAATCAATCCATAGACTGGTGGGTTGTGTCCATCTACCAGCAGGTGGAGATAGAGAGCAAACTTTTGCCTCCCTATATGTGGTCATGTGCTTGCCGGGAAACTCCTCAGTATGTTCTCTATCTCAGCAGGTGGTGGTCACACACAGCAGCAGCTCTGGCTAGGCCTCCAAGCCTAATTTTTAGGTTTTGTTGAGTGCCTGGGGTTGAGGGCTCTTTGAGCAAGTGCAAACCTGGTGGTGCCAGGTACCTCCCTCTTCTCCCCCCTCCCGCTGGCTCCGTTAAAAAAAAAAAAAAAATTTTGAACGTCTTAAAGGCGTTTATTTCGACGTTTATTTAAACGTTTATTGCAGCTACTCACTGGGACACCAGGTCATTACAGCTCGGAGCGGACAGCAGGTAATTTTTACCTTTTATAGCGGGCAGGGGGTTCCCCGATTTATCTCCACGTGGCATATGGCGTCGGAGGGCGAGGGCGTAAAGAGTCGCTCCCCGGATCGCTTGGGCGCTTCTAGAGGGGATGCGGGGGTCTTAAAGCCTGATTCGCCCTTGTTGGGTGACAGTTTCGTGGCCGATGAATGTCCCGGTCCTTCCTCCGGCGTGGCGGTTTTTCCCGCCATAAACGGCCCATCCCCCGCTCCTCGCCTCCGCCATCTTGGCCGGCCACGCGGCTCGGACGGCTTCTTCTTGGGCCGCCCTTGAGGTTGGAGACATTAATGCCATGAACGCCCTTAATTTGGGCGACGGCACAAAGCGGCTAAAGTTAAGCGCCGTTCTTCCCGCGCGGCTCCTTCGCGGAGTGTCGCGCCGGACGCCATTTTGGATGCGCAGCATGTCTCTCCCCGCTCTTGCGAGCGCCGGTTGAGGGTGCGTCTAGGGCTGTTGCCCCAGGCTGCGGAAGTACACAGTCTGGGGGGTTTCTCCCCCGAGTTTGTTTTGCTGCTGCATCAGGCCTTCCTTATGCAAAACGCTGCCCCTGCTCCCTCGTCTGGTAAAGAGGTTGAGGTTCCCAGAGGGTAACGCCCTCGGGTTGATTCCCAGGCCTTGGAGGACTTTGTCTCCTCCGATGTAGATGAGGGCAGCGTATCTGAGGTCTCCCAACGGTCCTTTGCGGATTCCTTGGAGGAGACGGATCCCCGCTCGGATGGAGCGGATGACCCCTCTGCAGTGCGGCTTTTTAGCTCAGAGGATTTGCCCAACTGTTGGTACAGGCCATGGACACTTTGAAGATTTCCTCTCTGGAGGACGTCTCTCCCTCAGCCCCTGTTGGCTCTGCCATTATGCTGGGGACGAAGCGCCCGCCTAGAACCTTCCACGTGCATGATGCCATGCACACCTTAATTGCGGCTCAATGGGATGTCCCGGAAGCGAGCCTTAAAGTGGCTAGGGCTATGTCCGCCTCTATCCTTTGACTGAAAGTGAACGTGAGGCCTATCTGTGGCCTACCATGGATTCTTTAATCACTGCGGTGACTAAGAAAACGGCGTTGCCGGTGGAAGGTGGCACGGCCCTAAAGGCCGCCCAGACAGAAGATTGGAGGCGGCCTTAAGGTCGTCCTTTGAGGCAGCTGCTTTAAGTTTGCAGGCCTCAATTTGCGGCTCCTATGTGGCCAGGGCGTGCCTGACTATGGTGCAGCGGGCTTTCCCCTCGGATCATTCCTTGAGGGCTGATTGGCCGGCCCTGGAATCGGGCTTAGCCTATTTGGCAGACTTGCTGTATGATGTCTTGAGGGCCTCAGCGAAAGGCATGGCTCAGACAATCTCTGCGCGGCGGTGGCTTTGGCTGAAAACATTGGTCTGCTGACCACGCCTCTAAATCCCGCCTGGCTAGATTGCCTTGTAAAGTCAAGCTGCTCTTTGGGGTCGAGCTGGACAAAATCGTGACCGATCTCGGCACGTCCTAAGGCAAGAAGTTACCAGAGGTCAGGGCTCGGGCTAGTACTCGCCCTGCTACCTCCAGAGGACGGTTTCAGGAAGCCCGTCTGTTACCGCCCGGGCAGGTCGGGTCCTCTGCCCCTCTTCCTTCAAGAGGAACTTCTCCCCCAAGCAGCATTCCTTTCGCAGAGAAACGCCGTCCCGGAGGTGCTCCCTCCGGTCCTCCCCCAGGGTCTCGTACCCAATGACGGGGCCTTGGTCCACGCCCCAGTGCAGATGGAGGACGGCTGTCCTCGTTTATGGGCGAGTGGCCACAATAACTTCAGACGCTTGGGTGCTGGAAGTCATCAGACACGGCTACAAGCTAGAGTCTGCCGACCCTTAAAAACGGGTTTGTACTCTCTCCCTGCAAGTCTCCGGTCAAAGCTGTGGTAGTGCAGCAGACCTTGAACAATCTGATCCGCCTGGGGGCGGTCGTTCCGGTGCCAGAAATCAGCTTGGCAAGGGACGTTACTCCCATTTACTTTGTGGTACCAAAGAAAGGAGGTTCTGTACGGCCTATCCTCGACCTCAAAGGGGTCAATCGGGCCTTGAAAGTTCGGCACTTTCGCATGGAGACCCTCCGCTCTGTTATAGCGGCAGTGAAGGCAGGAGAGTTCCTGGCATCCTTGGACATCAAGGAAGCGTACTTGCATATTCCCATCTGGCCTCCTCATCAACGCTTTCTGCGTTTTGCAGTACTGGGCCGACACTTCCAGTTCAGAGCCCTCCCGTTCGGGTTGGCTACTGCTCCGCGGACCTTCCCCAAAGTAATGGTGGTCATCGCGGCCTTCCTGAGGAAGGAAGGAGTACAAGTCCATTCTTATCTGGACGATTGGTTGATCCGAGCCCCTCTTATGCAGAGTGCGGCTGTCGCGTGCCCGCCCATGCGGGACGCGCTCTCGAGGTCCTTTGCATACCTTCAGGCTTCTTCCCCGGGAGCGCGGGGTTTGTGAGTCCTTTAAGGCAAAATCACCCTCCAGGTAGAGAGGAGACAAAACTGGACCGGAACTCCGGACTGGAGTTCTACACCGGAACACTCGGAACTGGAACGCACCGGACAGGTGCGCACTGGAGTGGGGCCCGCTGGACTGGACACACTGGAGTGGCCCCACTGGACAGGAACATACAGGCGTGAAACCCGCTGGACTGGAACACACTGGAACGGAACTGGAACATCCTGGACCTAGGCTTCACCTACACTTGACTGCCTCCCCCTCGGGTTGAGCCCTCAGGTTCTGGCAGCCGGTAGGACTTACAGGAACAACAGGAAGGAAGGTCCAGGGGTGCCCCCTGGCACCTAGGCGAAGGCAAGGCAGAGAAAGTCCGTGTTCCGGCAGCAGGCAGATTCCAAGCAATGGTCAGGACAAGGAACAAGACTACGGCTGGAGCCTCAGTATCAAGGAGAACTGGCAACAGGTAGAACAAGGGCAGAAGCTCCAGAAAGCAAAAGAAACACACACGGAAACCCAGCAGGCTAAACACAAGAAGACATAGTCAACTGTACAAGCTAGTAGGAAAGCTATACCCAGGCAACCAGACATACACAGGAACATACACAGAGCAAAAACTCAGGAGACTTAGAAAGCTATCACCAGCTAACAATAAAGCTGTGCCCAAGCTAACAAGGTCAAACACTGGAAACAGACACAGAGCAAACTCAGAAGACTCGTAAAGCTACACACCAGCTAACAACAAAGCTGTGCCCAAGCTAACAAGTCATGCCCTGGGAAAACATACACAGAACAAAACTCAGGAGACTTAGTAAAGCTATACACCAGCTAACAACAAAGCTGTGCCCAAGCTAACAAGTCATACACTGGAGACATACACAGAGCAAACTCAGAAGACTTAGTAAAGCTATACACCAGCTAACAACAAAGCTGTGCCCAAGCTAACAGTCATACACTGGAGACATACACAGAGCAAACTCAGAAGACTTAGTAAAGCTATACACCAGCTAACAACAAAGCTGTGCCCAAGCTAACAAGTCATACACAGGAAACAACACAGAGAACTAGCAGAGCTAGACACAGAAGGGTAGGAAACCCAAAGAGCAATAAACACAGAAGGGCAGAAACCCTGCAGAGCTATAAACACAGAAGGGCTGGAAACCCACAAGCGATAAACACAGAAGGGCTGAAAACCCACAGAAGGTAGGAGACCCACAGAGCAAATAACACAGAAGGGCTGGAAGCCCACAGAACAATAGACAAGGAAAGCAAACGGTGCTAACAGCACACTAACCTCGGGACCTAAGGCACTGCAGAGGAAATGGCAATGCAAAGGCCAGGACTGTAGTCTTCAGTGACTAATAAAGCCCATCAACACCAGAGCCACAGGTGCAGCAATCACCTTGCAACCAAACAGAGGCTTGACACTCAGAGCAGGCATCCCATAGAAAGTACAGCGGGAGCCATCTTGGATACTGGCAGAGACGAAGAGGCGGCAGCCATCTTGGAAGAGGCATAGCCCACACAGGTGAGGTTCAGTAGGGCAATCAGCACACAGAGCCAGAGAGAAACTAAGACAGAGACAGAGACAAGCAGAAGCCAGCACAGCCACTGACTCCCTGAAACAGGGTAAGTATGAGGGTAGTCACGGCCATAGTCGTGACAGTACCTCCCCCTCAAGACCCCCCTCCCGGTCCCCACAGGGGATTCAGGTGTCCAAGGGTAAGTGTGGTGAAACCTCCTGATGGGCTTCAACACACCAACATGAATCACTGGACTGGCAGTAGCAAGCACAACTGGACTTGAAAAGAGGAGTGGCCCTTGAAACCAGGAAGTCTTTTTGGGCAACCACTATGCCGGCTTAGAGTCTGAGATGCAGCATCTTGGCTGGAACTGGAACTCGGAGCAGGCTCAGCATCTTGGCTGGAACTGGAACTTGGAGCAGGTGTAGCATCTTGGCTGGAACTGGAACTCGGAGCAGGCTCAGCATCTGGCTGGAAACTGGAACTCGGAGCAGGCTCAGCATCTTGGCTGGAACGGAACTTGGAGCAGGCTCAGCATCTTGGCTGGAACTGGAACCGGAGCAGGTGCAGCATCTTGGCTGGAACTGGAACTCGGACAGGCCCAGCATCTTGGCTGGAACTGGAACTCGGAGCAGGCTCAGCATCTTGGCTGGAACTGGAACCTGGAGCAGGTGCAGCATCTGGCTGGAACTGGAACTCGGAGCAGGCTCAGCATCTTGGCTGGAACTGGAACTCGGAGGAGATTCAGCTGCAAGGCTGGGCGCCCCCCTCTGGCCGGACTGGGACGTCTCTCTAACATTAGCTTCAGGCAGCGTCTGCCGAGCAGGGTTCAAGAGGAGACGGCCCTGGGATCCCAGAGCATGCTAGCAGGCTGAAATGCAGAAAATGGGTTTCTCCGGGCCCCAAGCCGTTGAACACATCTTCTCTCAGCTACTTGCTTCGGATCTGAACAGGAGCTGAACCGGGACTGGGACCCGGACTACAATCAGAGTCTTGACCTGGAGCGGGAACTCTGGACAGGAGCTGAACCGGGACCGGGACCCGGACTGGTATCAGAAGCTTGACTGGCAGGGCCCCTCAAACTGGACTCAGGAGCTTGGCTGGGAGCGCCCCGCGAACTGGACTTTAACTGAGGCTTGACAGAACACACCCTTTGGACAGGGATCGGAGGCTCGAGCGGAAGCGCCACCGAACTGGCCTTCGGAGCTTGATTGGAGGTACCCTCCAGACTGGAAAACGGAGGTGCCACCTGAACCACTCTGTGGACTGGCATCGGAGGCTTGGTTAGAAGCCCCCCTCGAACTGGACTTAGTGGCTTGACTGGACGGGTCACTTGACAAGAACCGGAGACTTGACCGGAGTGCCACTTGCATAGGCCTGGAGACTCCATCGAAGGCTTCCCTCGGACTGGACTCGGAGACTTTCAAAGGGCGTGCCACTTGAACGAGGACTGGAGGCTCGACCTGGAGCGCCACTTGCATAGGAATCTGAGGCTCCGTCCAGAAGCATCCCTCGGACTGGACTCAGGGGTTTCAAAGGGCTTGCCACTTGAAGGAGGACAGGAGGCCGGTCAGCTGTGCCACTCGAACAGGAATCGGAGGTTCAATTTGCAGCGTCCCTCGGACTGGACTCAGAGGCTTGACTGGGAGCGCTACCCTGAACTGGAATCGGAGGCTCAGTATGAAGCACCCCCTGGACTGGATTCAGGGACCTAGGTGTCGCCCTTCTTGGACAGGAATCAGAGGCTTGGTACGCCGTCTCACTTGGCCGGACCCTCATGGACCTGCATAGAACCGTCCCTCGGGCTGAACTCAGAAGCTTAGCTGGCGGCTTCACTTCGAACAGGATTCGAAGGCTCTGCTTGAAACCCTCCTCGGACTGGACTCGAGCGCTGGTGGACTGTAATCCTGAATAGGAAACTAACCCGCTATGGTACCGCAGGCTGCTCTGCTGAGGGGGCATCTGAGCGGAGGAATTCCCCGGCGTCTTCTTTCGGCCTCAGCCTCCGGAGTATCCCGCAGAGCTGGCTCCTCCAGAGTCTGAGGCGGTAATCCCAGAGCGAGATAGCAGGATTCATGTCAGAAACTGGGCTATGGCGGACCAGACGCCACCAGAGACGCTTTCTTTTCAGCTGCTGCTTCAGGAGTATCCTTCAGGGCAGGATCAGACAAAAGTATTTCCCGGTAATCATGGAGCGTTCAAAACAGGGTTCAGAGAAAAAATTGGGTTGTAGAAATCCACACCATAATCAGGAACTGCACTGGTGCTGGACCCTGGATTGTCCACAGGGAACGAAGCTGTGGACAGGTAGCCAACCCTGGACGGCTGATCTTGCCGGACTCATGCCTTTGCATTCTGTCGCGTGCCCGCCCATGCGGGACGCGCTCTCGAGGTCCTTTGCATACCTTCAGGCTTCTTCCCCGGGAGCGAGCGGGGTTTTGTGAGTCCTTTAAGGCAAAATCACCCTCCCGGTAGAGAGGAGACAAAACTGGACCGGAACTCCGGACTGGAGTTCTACACCGAACACTCGGAACTGGAACGAACCGGACAGGGCGCACTGGAGTGGGGCCCGCTGGACTGGACACACTGGAGTGGCCCCACTGGACAGGAACATACAGGCGTGAAACCCGCTGGACTGGAACACACTGGAACGGAACTGGAACATCCTGGACCTAGGCTTCACCTACACTGACTGCCTCCCCCCTCGGGTTGAGCCCTCAGGTTCTGGCAGCCGGTAGGACTTACAGGAACAACAGGAAGGAAGTCCAGGGGTGCCCCCTGGCACCTAGGCGAAGGGCAAGGCAGAGAAAGTCCGTGTTCCGGCAGCAGGCCGATTCCAAGCAATGGTCAGGACAAGGAACAAGACTACGGCTGGAGCCTCAGTATCAAGGAGAACTGGCAACAGGTAGAACAAGGGCAGAAGCTCCAGAAGCAAAAGAAACACACACGGAAACCCAGCAGGCTAAACACAAGAAGAATAGTCAATGTACAAGCTAGTAGGAAAGCTATACCCAGGCAACCAGACATACACAGGAACATACACAGAGCAAAAACTCAGGAGACTTAGAAAAGCTATAACCAGCTAACAATAAAGCTGTGCCCAAGCTAACAAGTCAAACACTGGAAACAGACACAGAGCAAACTCAGAAGACTTCGTAAAGCTACACACCAGCTAACAACAAAGCTGTGCCCAAGCTAACAAGTCATGCCTGGAAACATACACAGAACAAACTCAGGAGGACTTAGTAAGCTATACACCAGCTAACAACAAAGCTGTGCCCAGCTAACAAGTCATACACTGGAGACATACACAGAGCAAACTCAGAAGACTTAGTAAAGCTATACACCAGCTAACAAACAAAGCTGTGCCCAAGCTAACAAGTCATACACAGGAAACAACACAGAGAACTAGCAGAGCTAGACACAGAAGGGTAGGAAACCCAAAGAGCAATAAACACAGAAGGGCAGAAACCCTGCAGAGCTATAAACACAGAAGGGCTGGAAACCCACAAGCGATAAACACAGAAGGGCTGAAAACCCACAGAAGGGTAGGAGACCCACAGAGCACATAACACAGAAGGGCTGGGAAGCCCACAGAACAATAGACAAGGAAAGCAAACGGTGCTAACAGCACACTAACCTCGGGACATAAGGCACTGCAGAGGAAATGGCAATGCAAAGGGCCAGACTGTAGTCTTCAGGTGACTAATAAAGCCCTCAACACCAGAGCCACAGGTGCAGACACCTTGCAACCAAACAGAGGCTTGACACTCAGAGCAGGCATCCCATAGAAAGTAACAGCGGGAGCCATCTTGGATACTGGCAGAGACGAAGAGGCGGCAGCCATCTTGGAAGAGGCATAGCCCCACACAGGTGAGGTTCAGTAGGGCAATCAGCACACAGAGCCAGAGAGAAACTAAGACAGAGACAGAGACAAGCAGAAGAAGCCAGCACAGCCACTGACTCCCTGAAACAGGGTAAGTATGAGGGTAGTCACGGCCATAGTCGTGACAGCGGCCAAGCTGTGAACCGGGTGGTTGCTCTTTTGAGCTCCCTGGGTGGATCATCAACTGGGAGAAAAGCAGCTGCGCCCGACTCAGTCCCTGGAGTATCTGGGAGTTCGATTCGACACCCAAGTGGGCAGAGTGCTCCTGCCAGACAATCGGATTGTCAAGCTTCAGGCTCGGTGGACAAGTCCTAGTAGCCTCCTCCTCTTCGGGCTTGGGACTATGGCAGCTGTTGGGCTCTATGACGGCCACGATGGAAGTAGTGCCCTGGGCCAGGGCTCATATGAGACCACTACAGCAATTTCTGCTGCAGCGCTGGACTCCGATGTCGAGGAGTATGCTGTGCGCCTTCCCTTGGTCCCAGCATGTGCGCAAGGCGCTGAGCTGGTGGACGCAGACAGTCAAGTTGTCTGCAGGAATGCCTCTGGTGACCCCGGAGTGGATTGTCGTCACGACAGACGCCTCTTTGACGGGCTGGGGAGCCCACTGCTTGGGAAGGACAGCGCAGGGGCTCCAGTCTCCTGCAGAGGCAAGTGGTCTATCAACCTCCTGGAACTCGGAGCCATTCGGTTGGCGCTGCTGGAGTTCATCCCGGTACTGGCGTTGAAGCCAGTACGGGTCCTGTCGACTATGCCACGGCTGTGGCCTATGTCATCCGCCAGGGAGGTACCAAGAGCGCCCCTCTAGCCAAGGAGGCTATGAATCTCTGCCAGTGGCGGAAGTGAACCTGGAGCAGCTGTCAGCGGCCCACATTGCCGGAGTCATGAATGTCAAGGCGGACTTTCTCAGTCGCCATACCTTGGAGCCCGGAGAGTGGCAGCTATCTGCTCAGGCGTTCTTGACATCACGAAGCGCTGGGGCCAGCCGAGCCTAGATCTCATGGCGTCATCGGCCAATTGCCAAGTGCCGCGCTTTTTCAGCAGAGGACGGGACCCTCGATCCCTGGGAGTAGATGCTCTTCTCCAACAGTGGCCGACACAAGAGCTTCTCTATGTGTTCCCGCCCTGGCCATGTTGGGCAGGGTGCTAGACCGGGTGGCAAGCATCCCCGGCAGGGTAATCCTGGTGGGTCCGGATTGGCCCAGACGTCCCTGGTATGCGGACTTGTTCAGGCTCTCAGTCGCCGATCTCTGCGGCTGCCAGTGGAGCAGGACCTGTTTACATCAGGGTCCCGTGGTGATGGAGGATCCCTCCCCCTTTGGTCTTACGGCCTGGCTATTGAGCGGCAGCGTCTGAGAAAGAAGGGTTTCTCAGACAAGGTCATCGCCACTATGCTGAGAGCGAGGAAGCGCTCTACTTCTACTGCTTACGCCAGGGTTTGGCGTATCTTTGCAGCGTGGTGTGAAGCAGGCTCACTTTCTCCCTTCACTGCTCCAATTTCTTCAGTGTTGGCGTTCCTGCAAGAAGGTCTGGAGAAAGACCTGTCGCTCAGTTCCCTTAAGTCCAGGTAGCGGCTCTGGATTGCTTCAGGGGCCGCCTGAAGGGTGCTTCCCTGGCTTCGCAGCCAGATGTGGTGTGCTTTCTCAAGGGGGGTTAATCACCTGCGCCCTCCTCTGCACTCAGTGGTGCCTGCGTGGAATCTCAACCTGGTGCTAAGAGCATTGCAGAAGCCGCCTTTTGAACCCTTGTCGAGGGCATCTCTGAAAGACCTGACGTGTGAAAGCAGTCTGTTTTGGGGCTATCACTTCAGCCAGAAGAGTTTCCGAGCTCCAGGCACTCTCAGGTCGAGAGCCCTTTTCTGCAGTTCACTGAGGCAGGAGTGTCTATTCGCACAGTGCCTTCCTTCCTGCCCAAGATTTGTTTTTCGCTTCCATGTGAATCAGCAGCTCTGTCTCCCTTCCTTTCGTAGGGAGGTCTACCCAGAGGAATACTCTGCTCTCAATTTCTGGATGTGAGACGAGTCATCATCAGATGCTTGGAAGTGACCAATGATTTCCGGAAATCGGATCTTCTGTTTGTCCTGTTTACAGGTCCTCGTAAGGGTCTGCAGGCTTCTAAGCCTACAGTGGCAAGATGGGTCAAGGAAGCCATTGCGGCGGCTTAGGTGGCCGCGGGGAAGGCCCATACCTTTGCCAGGCATTACCGCTTGACTGTGGCTGCGCGGGCGGAGGCCCGGTTTGGAGCTTCAGTGTTGCGGGTCAGGGATTTCTATGTCCCGCCCTGGGTGAGTACTGCTTCGGTACATCCCACCAGTCTATGGATTGATCAGCTTGATGATATGGAAGGTAAAATTATGTATCATACCTGATAATTTTCTTTCCATTAATCATAGCTGATCAATCCATAGCCCCTCCCAGATATCTGTACTGTTTATATTCTGGTTGAATTTTAGGTTCAAGTTTAGCCTTCAGTTACTTCAGGAGGACTTCGTGTTCAAGTTCTTCTTTCACCTGGATTCTTCAAGAGTTGAGACGAGTTTGTGTTACAGTGAGCTGCTGCATTCCTCTCCCCTCCGTTTTACAGGGCTGGATTGAGATTTAAATTCTGCCGGCACTCCCTCCCGCTTCGTGCGGCTGTAGGGCAGCTTTGTACCCCTCCCGCTTCGGCGGTGTTAGGGTCAGTCAGCTCCTCCCGCGGTTGCGGTTGCAGGATAAGCCAGATCCCCCCGCATCGGCGGGTGTGGTGTCCCTCCCCCGCTCCGCGGGGATGAGCTGGACGGATTCCCCTCCCCCACTTGTGTGGGATGAGCTGGGTTAATTCCCCTCCCCCGTTTCGGCGGTGGTGAGCTGGGCAGAGTGTCCCTTCGTGGGTGTAATTCTCTAAGTGCTGAGTCCTGCGGATGGAGCTTTGATATCGACATACTGAGGAGTTTCCGGCAGCACATGACCACATATAGGGAGGCAAAAGTTTGCTCTCTATCTCCACCTGCTGGTAGATGGACACAACCCACCAGTCTATGGATTGATCAGCTATGATTAATGGAAAGAAAATTATCAGGTATGATACATAATTTTACCTTAACACTGCACTTCTCGCTTTATGGGAAATACTTTGCAAATATTTATTCCAAATAGAAACAAACCGCTTTCTTTTCTTTGGAGAATCCTGAGCTTCCCTGGCCTCCCATAACATCAGCTCATGAAATTTATTCCTCCAATACCAAAAGGAGCAGAATGGTTCACATCTTTAAAATATAAAATTAAGAAATCCATTTTATCATAGGACAGCACTAACAAACTTCCATACCAAAGAGGTCAAAAACAATGAATTATATCAATCGTACACATCACATCAGTCATACTATTTCCTTTGGTAATATATATCCTCTATTTAATAGAGATATTTTCTTTCCTGAGTGGTTCTCTAGATAGATAACATTATATTTCAAAAGTTTATGGGAGCTCAAAGGCCGCAGATTATGAAAACATTCTGGCATTGCTGGACTCCTTTCTGGCTGACTTTGACACCCCAAGCCAGAGGACAGATAATGAACATGTGATAGGGAAGTGGAAGCCAAGTAATCACAGCGTGGGGATGCGGACTATAACTGTGATAGGAGAGAAGGGAGGGGAGGGGGGGCAAGGGGAGGGAGGGAGGGAAGGAGGGGGGAGAAAATTGTAAAAAGTTGTTGGAGAGCGAGCAGTAATGCAGATCAGGGTGAACAATGACCTAGATGCTAGAGTGTATGTGTTAGATATGTAAACTGTTCAAACCCTATTGGAAATGTTGTGCTGAGGTTTTTCAACAATAAAAATCATTGAACCATATTTCAAAAGTTAAAAAAAAAAAAAGGTT
Source organism: Microcaecilia unicolor (assembly GCF_901765095.1). NCBI lineage: Eukaryota > Metazoa > Chordata > Amphibia > Gymnophiona > Siphonopidae > Microcaecilia > Microcaecilia unicolor. Next base: position 15,873,621 of record NC_044041.1, on the reverse strand, counting down.
TTCAAGGCCTTACGAAAGAGCGTAAATGATTCTTCCACCCTGATAAATTTTGGGAGGGAATTCCACAGTGATGGGAGCCTATGTGTTGAAAATCTGGCATTAGCTGCCTAAACAGAGGGGACCAGATTTGGACAGGACAGGGGCAGGTAGAGGTATGGTCAGTTGCGACCACTAGGGGTTATGGTGGCCATTTTGGATCCAACACAGCCCCAGGTGGCATAAACATAGTAGATGACGGCAGATAAACACCTGTATGGTCCATCCAGTCTGCCCAATAAGATAAACTCATTACATATGGTATGAAGTGATGCATCATATGTATACCTGATCTTGATTTATCCTTGCCATTTTTAAGGCACAGACAGTAGAAGTCTGCCCGGCCATGGTTATCTATTCAGGATCAGTTCAGTGTGTGACTAGTCCCAAGGTTAAGCCCAGTTGTACAGTTCTTTCATTGTTTTTTCACAATTTATTAAGTTATATTTATTTACTTAGGCCCCTGTTTACTAAGGTGTGTTAGCGTTTTTAGCATGTACTAACCGTGTAGACATCCAAAGAATATTATGGGCATCTACACAGTTAGTGTGCACTAATGCTTATCATGCACTAAAAACGCTAGCACACCTCTAGAGCGGCTTAGTAAACAGGGTCCTTAGTTATTAGGATTTATTTATCGTCTTTTGAAGCAATTCACCCAAGGTGGTGTACAACAAGAATAAACTAAACGTAATCAATAAACAATTACAGCAATAAAAATATTCAAACAATACATTATGGCATAATATGCTACTTGAGAAACTCTATAATCACACAGGGAAATCCAAACTTAATTAATAAATATTCAACCATTCACAGAAGTTTGAAAATTTAGTTTGTGGGTGTCTCCCCCGTGGTTTACTAAAGATTCCAATAAAGAAATCTACGATGAGCGATTACATAAATGGGAACCTCACAGCTCCAGATAGGGAAAATACAATCGTATTGATAAAACCACTAACAGCTTAGGAGTCCATTATGGGAACCAATGATAATAATGGACCTCCTAAACTGATAGTGGTTTTATCAATACGATTGTATTTTCCTATCTGGAGCTTTGAGGTTCCCATTTATGTAATCGATCATCGTAGATTTCTTTATTGGAATCTTTAGTAAACCACGGGGGAGACACCCACAAACTTCAACTTCAAATTTCAAACTTCTGTGAATGGTTGAATAATATGCTACGTACAATGTCAATGCAATACACAATAAAACGTCTTATTAGATAGCATAGGGTGGAGGTGAAGCATATAGACAGTAAGAAAGAGAGAGTAATAGGAGTTAGATAGAGAATAAGAGTGACTAACTTATGGAAAATTGTGCATGAATATGATCTCAGCTACAGTAGGATTGGATAAGCAGGTCCCGCTACTCTGTGTGCAGCTGCTGTTGTCCGTTTGTGTGTTAGAGTAGCAAATTTTATTTTTCTCCGTTCTTCTGGGGAGATTAAGCAATTCATGACCGTCTTCCTCATCTCCCTAAGTCTCTTCCTCTTTCTTCTGGTTATTTGAGCATGCTTTGACCCATAAGAGGTTGGAAAAAAAAAGTTATCACTCTGTCGCTACTGGCTGTTTAACCCTTGAAGTTTTTTGGAATCAATGTTTTAAATGACTTTTTGGGGGGTTGTCGATTGGTGCCTATTTTCTCTGTCCTATAAGTTTTTGTAGTTCCTTTCCTGTTTAATTTTTGATTGTACACCGCCCTGTTCTGCATGTCGGCATGGGCGGTATAGAAAGTCTGAATAAACTGTAAAACTGTCACCTTTTCTCTCTCCTAGTTTCGAGTACTGTTTGGAAATCTAGTTGCTTTGTTCTGGTACGCCTATCTCTCCTCGATCAAGAAGTGATACTGCAACCATAGTCTTCTCAGATTTACCTTCTTCAGGACATGGCATCATCTGTGGCGGTAGAAGTTTACAATCTCTGGTCTACGTGATGTTTCTTCTGAAGCATTAATACTGCAAGAGAACCTAAAAACTAATTGCCTGGGATACAGAACTGCATCTAGCTCCATCTAACGATCTTAGCGTTGAATATCACTGTGGCTGAAAATTGCAATAACCTGCTTGCAAGCACGGTGCTGTAAAATCACAAAACAAACTAGCACAAGTTTTGAAAATACATGTTGCCTATATTTGAATAATAAAAACTGCATCCTAAAGAAATGAACATTTACTTCACACACAGTCTTAAAATTACAGATTTAGAGGGGGTTGAAGAAGAGGGATATCATACCATGTGTTAGTCGAGTAAGAGAACTGTTTCCTTGTATCATTGATAAGTCATTTAATGCAAGAAGTTATTTGTAATTTGATAAAAATGTTAATAAACAAGATTTGACAACAAAAAAAAATTACAGATTTAAAAGGAACAGTTTGGAGTGGAGGAGTAGCTTAGTGGTTAGTGCAGCGGACTTTGATCCTAGGGAACTGGGTTCAGTTCCCACTGCAACTCCCTTTCACTCTGGGCAAGTCACTTAACCCTCTATTGCCCCAGGTACAAATAAGTACCTGTCTATATGTAAACTGCTTTGAATGTAGTTGCAAAAACCACAGAAAGGCAGTATTTCAAGTCCCATTCCCTTTTCCTTTCATACACCTTTTTGTTTCTTACAGACAGCATTCAGGAGGACTAACTGATCCAAACCTGTATTACAATAAATGTTTCTATGGTGGAAGGATGGTCATCCAACATATTTTCATACGAACATAAGAATAGCCATACTGAGTCAGACAAATGGTCCATCTGGCCCAGTATCCTGTTTCCAACTGTGGCCAATCCAGGTCACAAGTACCTGGCAGAATCCCAAAGAATAGCAACATTCCATGCTACCAGTCCCGGGGCAAGCAGTGGTTTCCCATGTCTGTCTCAATAACAGACTCTGGACTTTTCCTCCAGGAACTTGTCCAAACCATTTTTTAAACTGTAAACTTAACTGCTGATACCACATCCTCTGGCAACAAGTTCCAGAGCTTAACTGTTCGTTGAGTGAAAAAAAATATTTCCTCCTCTTCGTTTTAAAAGTAGTACCGTGTAACTTCCTTGAGTGTCCCTAGTCTTTGTACTTTTTGAAAGGGTAAAAAAAAAACAATTTACGTTTACCTGTTCTTCACCACTCAGTATTTTGTAGACCTCTATTATATCCCTCAGCCCTCTCTTTTCCAAGCTGAAGTGTCCTAACCTCTAATGCCTTTCCTCATACGAGTGGAGTTTCATCCCCTTAATCATTTTTTTTTGTTACATTTGTACCCCGCGCTTTCCCACTCATGGCAGGCTCAATGCGGCTTACATGGGGCAATGGAGGGTTAAGTGACTTGCCCAAAGTCACAAGGAACTGCCTGTGCCAGGAATTGAACTCAGTTCCTCAGTTCCCCAGGACCAAAGTCCACCACCCTAACCACTAGGCCACTCCTCCACTCAATATTTTTTGTCTTATTTTTCTATCCCTTGCCTAATAATTCCTAGCATTCCATTTGCTTTTTTGGCCCCCGCCACACATTGGGCAGAAGATTTCAGTGTACTGTCCAGGATGATATCTAGATCTTTTTCTTGAGTGCTGACTCCTAGGGTGGAACCTAGCATCAAATAACTATGATTTGGATTAGTCTTCTCAGTGTGCATCACTTTGCATTTGTCCACTTTAATCTCATCTGCCATTTGAATGCCCAGTCTTTCAACTTCCTATGGTCTTCCTGCAATTTTCCATAGTTTAAATTTATATGCTGGGACTTTGGCATGCTGCCGAGAGCCAGAAACAAGCAGCAGGGAGCAGTGGCAGTCCATTATTTGGATGGCAGGGTTCAGGATCCCTGCCAGCAAAGGTATGCTTAGAATGCCTGCAAGGGGGGGAGGCAGGGAGAGAGAGGGGAATGTGTTGCCCCCCTCCCCTCCACCCCTGCGACCCCCGTAAATTGTAGGGCTGGCTATGCCCGGAGAGAGAGCCCATTGTTAAAATTTACCAGCATACCACTGCTGAATCCATGTTTACTCTGTCCTATTAAACCATGTTTGTCTATGTGTTCAATGATTTTATTCTTTATATTTCCACTAGTTTATCCAGCCCTGAAGTCAGGCTTTCCAGTCTGTAATTTCCCTTTTTAAAAGTAGGCTTTAATTTGGCCACCCTCCAATCTTCATGTACTATGGACATTTTTAACGACAGGTTACAGATCACTGACAGCAGATCTACAATTTCATATTTGAGTTCTTTCAGTACCTTGGGGTGTATACCAGCTGATCTAGGTGCTTTACTACTCTTGAATTTGTTGATTTGGTTAAATACATCTTCCAGGTTCACCAACATTTCTTTCTGTTCCTCTGCATCATCACCTTTGAAAACCATTTTCAGTACAAGTTCTTAGTAGTTACACTGATTGTTTTATTATAATTAGTTATATTTCATTTTGAAAAATTCCTGGAATGCTTTAAAGGCAGATGTTGGAAAACCTGCCATTGTTTTCTGGTCCTTATGACCCAGCTCAGCACTTGCCCCTTGATTTGATATATATTGCGCCCATATTTGGGCGCAGATCCAAGATCTGAACATAAACTGATTAGTTAATGAGGCATGACAATTGTTGGTTTTAATTTGCACTGTGGACTTAACACAGGAGGGACGATACATGAGGAAGTTCTGGAGCAGGCTGCAGGCAGCCTATGAGTGCTGCTGCTGCTGCTGCCTAGGCGAAGACTAAGCCAAGAGGATTTTAAGGTGAAGGTGGGTGTGGGGTGGCAGCATGGGGGGGCGGGGGAGTTGCACCCCCACTGTAAAAAGTTCCTGGCCACATATTGGGAGTGACATAGGCAGGTCAGGGGCATGCCAACGAATTATAGGCTGTTATAGAATTTAGGGGCTGCGTGCCCGAGTTGCTGAAACCTGGTGTAAATCCTGATGCTCTACTGTAAGTCCTCATGCTCAAAGTTGGGTGTAGGAATCTGCACTAAGCACTATTCTACAAAGGGCACTTGACTGGAGTGGATTTTTCCCAGCACCATTTATTTATTTTATTTGTTGCATTTGTATCCCACATTTTCCCACCTTTTTGCAGGCTCAATGTGGCTTACATGGTACCGTAATCGGCGTTAACCGATTTCAGTATGTAACATAGTAACATAGTAGATGATGGCAGAAAAAGACCTGCACGGTCCATCCAGTCTGCCCAACAACATAAACTCATATGTGCTACTTTTTGTGTATACCTTACCTTGATTTGTATCTGCCATTTTCAGGACACAGACCGTAGAAATCTTGCCCAGAACTATCCCTGCCCCCCAACCACCAGCCCCGCCTCCCACCACCAGCTCTGGCACAGACCGTAGATGTCTGCCCAGCACTATCCCCGCTTCCCAACCACCAGTCCCGCCTCCCACCACCGGCTGTGGCACAGACCGTATAAGTCTGCCCAGCACTATCCCCGCCTCCCAACCACCAGTCCCGCCTCCCACCACCAGTTCTGGCACAGACCGTATAAGTCTGCCCAGCACTATCCCCGCCTCCCACCACCAGCTCTGCCACCCAATCTCGACTAAGCTCCTGAGGATCCATTCCTTCTGCACAGGATTCCTTTATGTTTATCCCACGCATGTTTGAATTCCGTTACCGTTTTCATTTCCACCACCTCCCGCGGGAGGGCATTCCAAGCATCCACCACTCTCTCCGTGAAAAAATACAAGTTGCGATTAATATCAAGGTGATATTATGGTAGAGTGACATACATGTATGGTAAAGACAATTGGGGAAAGGAAGAGTTAGGATAAGTCCGTTACGATTTTTGGTTAAGTTGTGTCGCAGATGTCCAGGTTTCTTATGTTGGGTCGGTGGGTTATGCCCTTCTGAACAGTTCTGTTTTTAGTGCTTTCCGGAAATTCATGTGGTCGAGTGTGGTTTTTTACTACTTTTGGTAGTGCGTTCCACAATTGTGCGCTCAGGTAGGAAAAACTGGAAGCATATTTGAGTCCTTTGCTGCTTTACTGAATCTGGTCCTTGGTGTGGGGTATGCCATACCCACTCATTAGTAGAAATCTGAATTGTGTCACCATGGAGAGTTCAGTACTTACCAGCTGCTCACTGTCTGTCTAAAACAGGGGTTCTCAGCCCTTTTTTCAGGACACACTCAAACCATTGGGTTTTCAGGATATCCACTATGAATATGCATGAGAGATTTCCATGCATTGCTTTTTTGATATGCAAATCTATCTCGTATATATTCGTTGTGCTCTGAGGACTAGGCTGAGAAGCACTGGTCTAAACCCGATGTTCTCACCCCAGTCCTCCGGACACACCTAGATAGGTTACCCACAATGAATATGCTTGAGATAGATTTGCATGTGCTACCTCCATGCTATGTAAACCATCTCATGCATATCCATTGTGGGTATCCTGAAACCTGACTGGCTAGGTGTGTCCCAAGGACTAGGCTGAGAACTATGGTCTTAAACCAATATCTTTATATAAAAAAAATATTTTTTTTGCTATGTAAAAACACATGTAGGGCTCATTTTACAAAGCCACGGTAGTGATTCCAGGCACTGCAAATGCGACAAACGTCCATTCAATTCCTACGGGCTTTGTCACATTTGTCACACGGGAATCACTATCGCGGCTTAGTAAAAGGAGCCCATAGTATTTTTTATTTTTCTGACCAATTCCTGGCTTTTAGCAAGACAGGCTTCTCCAAAGCACATGGTAGGTAATCCAGTTGTAATAATGCATAATTTAGAGCACATATATTAAATCCCTTATGTCTTAGTTCTATTAATATAACAATCTGCCCCTTATACTACTGTAGCTAAAAATCACCCTCATCTGGCCATTGTACAAGCTTAACCACTTACACAGCTGTAACTGTGCTGTTTTTTTCCTCAGCATATTATCAGGTCTACATCATAAAAATAACAAGAGAAGGAAAAAGCAAGTAAGGGAATGAGGGACAAGGGAGCTTTAAAAAATTAGAAATAAAATTAATCGAGTAGAATATGAATTACAGCTCCTTTCAGATCTACTGCCTCTGAAAATATTTTTAAATCATAGCAGACTCAAAAATACTACTACTACTACTTATCATTTAGAAATAACTCATTTTACAACTAGAAATCAATTGTCATTAAACTGATTTTATTTGTTACTGCTATCTGTAGAAAGTGGGAAATGGACCAATGACTCCAGGGAGATGGGACTATGATGATAAAAACTGACAACTTTATTCACAGACTCGACACAGTACTGTGTTTCGGCCACAGGCCTGCCTCAGGAGTCTAAATTATTAAAATAAAAACATCAAAATTAGTATAAACACCATAATTAAAAAAAACCAAAACATAATGCTAGCACAGTATTTTTAAAATGTTAGCATTGTCAACAAAATATTTATAAAAAAACGTATGTCAACATATATAAATGAATAAAATAATAATACAATATTTTTGAAACATGGTGGTTGGGAGGTGGGGATGGTGCTGGGCAGACTTATATGGTCTGTGCCAGAACCGGTGTTGGGAGGCAGGGCTGGTGGTTGGGAGGCGGGGATAGTGCTGGGCAGACTTATACGGTCTGTGCCCTGAAAAGGACAGGTACAAATCAAGGTAAGGTATACACAAAAAGTAGCACATGTGAGTTTATCTTGTTGGGCAGACTGGATGAACTGTGCAGGTCTTTTTCTGCCGTCATCTACTATGTTACTGTCCTGCTTATAATCGAACGAGAAAAACGCCCAAGTTCCGACCTAAATCGGGAGATGGACGTTTATCTCACAAAAACAAAGCGGTATAATCGAAAGGCGATTTTTGGACGTTTTCAACTGCACTCCGTCGCGGATGCGGACAAAGTTGATGGGGGCGTGTCAGAGGTGTGGCGAAGGCGGAACTGGGGCGTGGTTATCTGCCGAACAAAGATGGGCGCATTTCACCGATAATGGGAAAAAAGTATGCATTTGTAGCTAGAATTTAAGGCACTTTTCCTGGACCCTGTTTTTTCACGAATAAGGCCCCAAAAAGTGCCCTAAATGACCAGATTACCACCAGAGGGAATCGGGGATGACCTCCCCTGACTCCCCCAGTGGTCACTAACCCCCTCCCACCACAAAAAATGATGTTTCACAACTTTTTATTTTCACCCTCAAATGTCATACCCACCTCCCTGGCAGCAGTATGCAGGTCCCTGGAGCAGTAGTTAGGGGGTGCAGTGGACTTCAGGCAGGTGGACCCAGGCCCATCCCCTCTACCTGTTACAATTGTGCTGCTTAATGCTTAGTCGTCCAACCCCCCCAAACCCACTGTACCCACATGTAGGTGCCCCCCTTCACCCCTTAGGGCTATAGTAATGGTGTAGACTTGTGGGCAGTGGGTTGTGAGGGGGATTTGGGGGGCTCAACACACAAGGGAAGGGTGCTATGCACCTGGGAGCTCTTTTACCTTTTTTTTTGGTTTTGTAAAAGTGCCCCCTAGGGTGCCCGGTTGATGTCCTGGCATGTGAGGGGGACCAGTGCACTACGAATCCTGGCCCCTCCCACGAACAAATGCCTTGGATTTATTCGTTTTTGAGCTGGGCGCTTTCATTTTCCATTATCGCTGAAAAGCAAAAACGCCCAGCTCACAAATTGTCGAATAAAACATGGACGTCTATTTTTTTCGAAAATACAGTTCGGTCCGCCCCTTCACGGACCCGTTCTCGGAGATAAACGCCCATGGAGATAGACGTTTTCGTTCGATTATGCCCCTCCATATATGACATCATATGTGAAAAACATTTACAAAATGATTTACAAAATAAATAAAAACATACACACATTTGTTTAATTGTGCTAGCACTACTGCTAGCCCCACTTAAGCTGAATTGTATCTGGGAAAATAGGTTAAAAAAATAAATCCTCAGGATTCTGCGCTTTCCACCTTAAAAACGTCTGGCCTGCTTTGTTTTGTCCACAGCAAACAAGAAGTATGGATATGGGGAGAAAAAAATGTACCTGTGCTTAAAGAAAACAGTGATGGCATTAGAGTTTTCTCGTACTTTACTCGGTACCCTTTCGGTGGACCCTAGAAGCCAATCCATTTTTTGGATTCTCAATATTAGATTTGTTTCTTGTATCTACAATCTTATACAAGCAAACATCAGCCCACTATGTTGCAAGACTCCTGAAGCAGGTGTTCTGGGGCTGAAACACAGCAGCTGTGTCGAGTCGTTTGGTTTATTCAATAAAGATTTGGAACTTTGTGTCGCTCATTCTTGGACAGAGCCAGCTCACCCTACTCTTCCTTTTTGCCTGATCTAGGGGTTCAGTGCACCTCCACCTTTTTGGCGGGTACCTCTTTGCCAATAGAGTGTCTACTGCACTATGCCCTGTTGCCATCAGGTCCACCCTCCATCACCCAGATCTGGAGATTTTTCTTCTAGATCCAAGTTTACCCCTTCAATGCTGAAAAAAAAAGAACAGAAAAACCACCTTTGCTGCAGAATTCTAGTACAGTATTGCTTACTGTGTTTGGTTTTGTTGGACATTATGGAGGGATCATCATGCAGCTCTTGCGTGTGCCATCAGCCCAGTGGTGTGCTGGAGCCAGCTCGCAAGAGCCGTTTGTTAAATTTTCTGGCATCTTGCGAGCCGGTTGTTGGCCCATGCGAGCCAGCTCGCCTCCGCTCCCCCGCCCCGCAAATCCATCTTCCGTCTGCCCTTTGCTCCCCATAGTAGCCCTGCTGGTTTCCTTTCTGCGCTGCCGCCGCTGTCCTGCCTTTAAAAAATTAATTTTCCCTCGAGGCGCGCCAGTGTTGAAGCGAAGGCAGCAGGCTCAGCTCGGTTCCTGCCTTTGTTCCGTTTCTTCACATCATGGCTCCGCCCTTGCGCAAACAGGAAATACGTCAGGCAAGGGCGGAGCCATGATGCGAAGAAACGGAACGAAGGCAGGAACTGAGCTGAGCCTGCTGCCCTCGCTTCAACGCTGGCGCGCCTCGAGCAAAAATTAATTTTTTAAAGGCAGGACGGCGGCAGCGCAGAAAGGAAACCAGCAGGGCAACTATCGGGGAGCAGAGGGCAGATGGACGACCAGGGGAGAGGAGGGCAGGGGGGAGATGAGGATTGCTGGACATGGGTGGGTGGATGGAGGGCAGGGGAGAGGAGGGTTGCTGGACATGGGTGGGTGGGTGGATAGAGAGGAGGGCAGGGGGGAGAGGAGGGTTGCTGGACATTGGTGAATGGAGGGGAGAGGAGGGTTGCTGGACATGGGTGGGTGGATGGAGGGCAGGGAAGAGGAGGGTTGCTGGACATGGTTGCATGGAGGGGAGAGGAGGGTTGCTGGACATGGGTGGGTGGATGGAGGGCAGGGGAGAGCAGGGCTGCTGGACATGGGTGGGTGGATGGAGGGCAGGGGAGAGGAGGGTTGCTGGACATGGGTGGAGGAGAGGGAAGGGAGAGAGAAGAAATGCTGGACATGGGTGGATGGAGGGCAGGGGAGAGGAGGGTTGCTGGGCATGGGTGGATGGAGGGCAGGGGGGAGAGGAGGGTCGCTGGACATTGGTGGATGGAGGGGAGAGGAGGGTTGCTGGACATGGGTGGAGGAGCGGGAAGGGAGAGAGAAGAAATGCTGGATATGGGTGGAGGGAAGAGTGAGGAATGAGATGAGAAGAGGGAAAAGGAAGAGAGGAGAATAACTGCAAATGGATGGAGAAAATAGGCAGAAGCTGAGGACCAGAAATGAAGAAGAAAGGAGGAAAGAAATAAATGGAAAGGAAGCCCTGGAAACGGAGTTAAGAGGACAGATAGCAGCAGAATCGGATACTGGGCCAGCATGAGCAGAAAAACAGTCACCAGACAACAAAGGTAGAAAAAAACTCATTTTATTTTCATTATAGTGTTTGGAATATGTTCACCTTGAGAATCAGGTGCTCAACATTAAAAGTTTATATTTATTTATTTATGGCATTTTATCCCACATTAAACATGAATTAGATTGGAACCTGGGATCATTTAATAGTTTTTTTCCTGGACAGAGTAATCCCCCCCCCCTCCCCGGCTATAGCCAGCTCTGCAATTTGGGGGGGGGGGGGGGGCGCCGAAGTGGACCTGGGAGAGAGCCTGTTAAAAATTTAGCAGCACACCACTGCATCAGCCTGTTTTTTTAATCAAGCCTGGCAAGCTCACTCGCTTTCCTACTACTCCTACTATAAATCATTTCTATAGCGCTACCCGTCGTACGCAGTGCTTCACAATTGAACATGAAGAAAAGACAGTCCTCTCTGCTCAAAAGCTTACAATCTAAATCAAGACAGACAGCTAGGACACAATTGGTCACCAGTTCACCACTAATTTATAGGTACTCCAAACTCCCACCCCTCTCTCTTTCTGTGGGCAATAGGTAAAAGCCGGATCCAATTTCAGAATAATGCCACTTCCAAAATAAGCTTGTTCTCCGGCAGAACTTCCGCCCCTCACAGACAGTAGTATCCCGGCTGCTGCCGAGTCCGTTCTGCGCAGGCACTTGACCAGACAGCCTTAGCGCGGTGGGGTCCTCAAAGCTGCAGGCCAAGCCCACCACGGGGGAAGTCGGGCTGAGGCGGCCTGGTGTAGCCTAGTTTCCCAGGAGTAGTTCCTGCTCTCCGACCGGGAAAACCTGTAGACAGGGCTGATTGTGCCGCAGGGAGTCGCGCGTCTTTTCGGTGGCCTACAGAAGAAGGGCTGCTGCTGAGTCCGTTCTGCGCAGGCACTTGCCAAGACAGCCTTGGCGCGGCGGGGTCCTCAGCGCTGCAGGCGACGTAGGAACAGGGAAACTCGGGCTGGGGGGTCTGGGTCTCTGGCTGTGGCCTGGTCTCTCAGGAGCCTGTGAGTTGAGCCGGTAGCGGTTCCTGCTCTCCGATCGGGAAAACCTACACACAAGGCTGATTGTGCTACAGAGAGTCGCACTTCGCTTCAGCCCACGAAATGGGCGGCCTAGAGAAGAAAAAGGTAAGCGGCCATTCCGCGCAGGCACTTGACCAGACAGCCTTAGCGTGGTGGGGTCCTCAGAGCTGCAGGACACGTGGGAACAGGGAGACTCGGGCTGCCTTGGGGTCTAGCCTGGTATCTCAGGAGCCTTTGGTAGCGGTTCCTGCTCGCTGACCGGGAAAACCCACACACACAGGGCTGATTGTTCCGCACAGAGTTGCACGTCGAAATGGGCGGCCTGGAGAAGAAGAAGGTAAGTGAGAGGGAGGCCTATCTTGTTTGCCTGACCCCGGAGAAAGCGAAGATAGGTAGTCAAAGGGAGGTGTTAACTGCCCTGCCGAAATCCTGGGGGTAATGACTCGTCCTCTAGAAGCCCGGTAGCCTTTTTTGGGGCGGTACAAGTGGGGTAATGTGTATCACTACATAGTAAGCACAGATTATCTCATCTGTCACACGTGCAAGACATAAACAGATCCTGCCGAAATGCAGATAAGTGACCACAGACTAGATAATCCGCAAACCAAGTAACTGCAGACAGAGCAACATAATAGTAAAAGACAACAGATTTTGGGTGGGCCTAGGCAAGAAGTGGGTGGGCATCAAGTGTTCTCCCCTTCACCCACCACCAAAATAAAATCTCAGTTGGTGGGAAAACACTTCTTTCCACCTTAGTAGTCTGCAGCAGGCATGCGCTGAAACCTGAGCATGCACAGGTGCCAGTATCGTGGAGAATAGCGTTTTCATTACCATCAGGGGGAAGTCTTCAGCTGGCGGAGCTTGGGATCCCCACCAGCTACCGCTAAACGTGTGCTACTGTTGGGTGGGCCTGAGCCTTAATTGGCCACTGCTGCAGATAAAGACCTGAACAGTCTGTCCAGTGTGCCCAGCACTCGCGCTCATTATGAATTCATGATTGATTAAAAATCAACAGTGAACGTGGTATACTTGACCGTAGGTCTGAATGGTGGAGTAACTTGGTGGTTGGTGCAGCAGACTTTGGTCTTGGGGAGCTGGGTTCAGTTCCCTCTGCAGCTGCTTCTGACTCAGGGCAAGTCACTTAACGCTCCGTTGATCCAGGTACACGTACAAATAAGTACCTGTAATAGTTTGTAAACTGCTTTGAAAGTAGTTGTATATCAAGTCCCATTTCCCTTTCCTTTTCTTTGGACTTTCTAATATTTTGCAGTGTGCAAAATATTAAAATATATCAGAGAAGCTTAGTTCTGAAAGACTGAGAAAGTAAATGAACTTTCCACAAAAGTGGTATAGGCCTGGTTAGGGAAAGAAGACGACTGCTATAGAAACAAAATATATTGTATCTTGTCACTAGGCAGTGAGTGAGTAGGAACAACATGGAACATCACCAGAACCTAAGAAATGACCTAGTTTTTCTTTTCTGTGTATCTTACAGGTTATTTCTAATTTTTTTTTTACTTGAACAACTTAGGAGGCAATTTTAGAAACATAGAATCATGACGGCAGATAAGGTCCAAATGGCCCATCGTCTGTCTTTCTCAATAATTGCTAGCTCCTCCTTTTCCAAAGGGATCCCACATGCCTGTCCCACCTTTTCTTAGAAGACCTACCTTCACACATTTAAACGGGCATACAAGCATAAGGAGCCATTTTAGAACATGTTTAACCTTACACTAGACCACAGCACACACAGATTTAAATGGGTCATGTTTTGGCATTGTTTAGATAGACCTTAAATATTATATGCTCCGCAGGTATTTTGCAGTGGCAGACTGAGTATACTTCAAAAATGTCTTGTTGGCATTCCTACCTGCTTCAAGCAATATGGGAAGGATGGGCTAACTTCTGGGCTTGGGAGGAGAGTTCAGGGGAAAATTGTGTTTGCCACTTAGCATCTAAAAATGCTTAAAACTTTGATTTTGAGAGATGGGCTCCTTAATTGACTTGTGTTATATGTGTGGCTTTAGAAGTTCAACACTTACATGTGTAGTTTGAAAAACTGCAGCTTACGCTTACATAGCCCTGAGTGATGTTACTCTTTTTTTTTTTTTTTTGATGTTCAAACTTTGAACATCCCAACTTGAATGTCAGTGTGCAGATCTAGACAGCTGATTAAAAATTGGGATTCTGCCAGGTACTTGTGACCTGGATTGGCTACTGTTGGAAGCAGAATCCTGGGCTAGATGGACCATTGGTCTGACCCAGTATGGCTATTCAAATTGGCTTCACATGTTAGTAGAGCCTGAGGTGACCTGAATAATCTCCTGAGGTTTTTTCTAGTTTTGTGGTCCTCTGATTTTGAGGGTGGGAGTGTGTGCAGGTTGACAGCGCTGCACAGTTTAGGAGAGGGTCGGTAATGTGTTTTGGTCAGGGAAAGCAGCTGTAGTAGTAGTAGATACTTTGCATTCTCGCTGTGAGTTATCCAAAGAGCTGCCATGAATTTTCAGAAAGTATTATGGGGTTTGTGCTTTTGCTGACAGCATAATTGCATAATTGTAACATGTTACAGAAGATGCTTAATAAAAAAATATTTTTAATTGCAGTTAATCGCTTGATTAGAAGTTGCAGTTTGTTAATTACAAAAGCTATCCTAACTTTAACCACATAGCGGGCTGACTGTAATTGGGGGGGGGGGGCTATGTTTTGCTGATTCCACTGCCCCCCCCCCCTTCCTGAAGCCCCCTGTAGGTCCTTGCAGGCCTAACTTTGAAGTCTAGGGTAGCATGGGCAAGAGTGATCCCATTGCTCTGATCCATGCTGCCTCCAGGTTCAAAATGGCAGCTGCGCCCTTTAGCAGTACTCTTAGGTTGGGAGTGGGGATCTTTGGAATGTGGGGTTCTTGAGGAGGAACTTTAGGACGGGGATGGATGCTCAAGTCAGATCACAGCGTGGATAGAAATAGTTACGTGTATATCTATAGCCATTTTCTTTCACCACACACACAATATATATATTTAGCATAATATTTGATTGTCTTTTTAAAGGATTGCTTTGGGAGGAGTGGTATTGAGGTGATCATGGTTCTTGAGTTTAATTATCCAAATCTTTGCGGGAAGGGCAAGGGGACTGAAATTGAGAAGTGCAAGGCTTGAGGGCTCATGTAGGGGGTGCCTCATGCTCTTGTTCCAGCCCTGCTTTGCCCGAGGCCTAATATTACAATCTGACTCAGGAATTGAACTTGAATCTTTTTCGTGTTGGTATTTAGTACTGTCACTGAGTCGCCACACTGGCCTTTCATTGTTGTATTAAGGATCACATAAACCTTCCCTAGAATGTTACTCCATTTGGCCCGAGTAGCAGCTCTAAACTAGGTTTTACGTGATTTGGAGTCTCGTATGCGAAGTAGAGGAGCAGCCTAGTGGTTAGAGCACTGGGCTGGTGACCAGAGAAGCCCCATTCAATTCCCACTGCTTCTTGTGATGTTGGGCAAGTCACTTAATCTGCCAATGCCTCAAGTACAAAGTTAGATTATAAACCCTTTGAGGACAGGAAAATACCTACAGTACCTGAATGTAAATCACATTGAGCTACTGTTAATATGTGTTGTAGCTTGAGGCCTATCCACTGGCAAGGTGGTGGGCCAAGTTACAGGACTTTGGCCAGCTGAGAAGCCCTGACTAGGCCTGATAACCCACTAATGGCCTTATAGTTGAGAACCTGCAAAAGCAGGACTGCATGATGAGTCTTGACAAAACCTGGTACAACCTTCTAAATGAAAGTAGCACCTATGATGAAGGAATAATGGAAAAGAATGGATAAAATTTGGTCTTTAAAATGGAGTTTATGTAAGATGGCACTCAGATCATAAGATGATATGAAAGATGATATGAAACTTGTATTAAGAGAGAGAGAAAAACAAGTTGTTGACAAAAACGGAAATGTCACAATCATTTGCAATAGCTAAAACAGATATTTTTGTAACAAGAAAAACAAGTTGTTGACAATAACGGAAATTGCAAAATCACTTGCAATAGCTAAAACGGAAAGGAGAGGTGGGTACAAATGGGCACCTGCCGGAAAGGAAAGTATGATTCAGAGGTTGGGCAATAATAAGAAAAAAAAAAGGGTCTTGCCATTGACTTGCATGGAGACCTGCGCCTATAAAAGGGATGAGATTTTGGCAGATCATTGGAACATTCCCCAACTATTCTCGGAGGGCATAGCTCTGTGCAGTTGAACCTAGAATCTGTCTGATGAATGTACCAAATTGAAGACTTTATTTTGGTAAGAATAAACAAAATCTTATTTCTGGAAGGTATCTTTGTCTTTATTTCTATTTATTCTATTTACTCTTTACCTATCATTTGTTCTACCAAATAATCCACACACAAGTGTCACACTACCTGAACTAATTAGGGTTGGTTTTTAATAGAATATATGTGGGAAAATAAAAGGGTAAAGATTCACTTAGATCCTAATAGACAGAAAGCTGTGGTAATGGGGATTAGATTTGAACTGCGCCTTCTGATGCCTCCCCAGCGCCAATACCCATGGGAAGGGATGGTACCGGAATTCAGGGAGGCGTTCAAACAGATTGTGGAGGCACAAACCCTCTCTACATCTCCGTGGGAAAAGGTCTCCCCGGGACGTAGGAGAGGGGAGCATTAAAAACACTACTAATAAGAAAAGCGGGAGCTCAGTTACTTGTTGGAATTTTTATTTTTTTATTGGCCACACACTTAAGCTCATCAAACACTCTCTGGTTTTTGTTTTGTGTTTTTCTGTTTTGTTTAGGACCGAATTTGGGGAAGGGGAGTAGTTTTCATATGTTAGGTTTGAACGAAGCACTACTAATTCTATTTAATGTTTGTGGCATTGTTTTCGATTTGGTACGGGTGTATGTTATCTATGTTGATTAAAACAAGAAAAATGATTTAAACTATAAAAGGTGTGAGCTAAATTGCAAAGTACATACTGTACATACCCTCTTTGCACCTAGGAATCAGTCTCAGATCTCTTGATTTACATCTTGTACAATTTTCTCACTGTCCTGGCCCTGAGACTGAGGGTCTCCTACCCAGAACATTGACTGTCTCTGTGGTTGAAGGTAGAAGGGGTCTCTGGTTATTGATTTATCTTCTGTGATCTGTGTGAGGTAGGGTTCTGTGCTGATAGATTTCTAATGAGGGCTTTTACTTTTTGCTTGCTTTCCTGGTTCTGTTTCATTCTGCTCAAGTACGAGAGAGGTTCTGCCACCAATTACATCACAAGAAACAAGGCACGGAAGAAGTTGCAGCTAAGCCTTGCGGACTTCAGGTAAGGGTTGAATACTCTGTGCCTTTTCATAAGTCTGATATGAGCACCAAGGACTGATGTGGCTAAATATTTATTTTATGTGATTTCTGTCCCACCAAACAACATTTTTAGCAGGTTACAATATTCCGTAAGTATATATCACCATAAAACATAAGACACACTTCATAAATAACTACTTTTTGTCATTTATTTATCAAGTCTGACAAGTTGACTAAAAAATTGAAAAAATAATCGTGAAAGGCTGCTTCAAAAGGAAAATTCTTCTTAACCCCCTGTGAAAGCCATCAAACCTCAAATCTGAGTCAGGAGGTAAGAGGTTACTTATGGAGCAGTAAATGAACAGTGTCAGGAGTCATCAGAGTTAGTACATTTTTACTGACCCTGACTGCACCCAAAATTGCTTCCAGTTCCAACTCCAGCTTCAAAATATAAAATTTCATTACTTAGCTTCCCACTATTCCAGAACCTGTATGTCCATCAACCAGCAGGTGGAGATAGAGAACTGAAAACTGAACTGAGACATATATCTCTGTTGGCATCCTGTCCAGCTCCTCTATCTCCAGCAGATGGAATGGACACATCTTTCAGCTTATGGTTCTGAGTTCTTTGCTCCTGGCCCAGTTGGTCAACTTGTCCCCACTTGAGCTTTGCGGCTGACTTGAGTCTGCAGAGTCATATCTGGAGATCTTCCGATCCTTGTCTTAGGCGCCCTGTGAATTTACTTCTTCCCTCTCTTCATCTCTCACCTGTTTCCTGTGGAGCTGTCCTTTTCCAGCACAATGACCTTAAAAGCGTGGGACAGAGTATCAATCCTGATTCTTTCTCATCTGTGGTAAGATTTGTGGAGATTGTGAGTGTGGAGGCAGCAGCTGACAGTGCTAAACTTTGACTCTGAACTGCTTGGAATGCTGCTGGTTCTACTTGGTGTAGGGGAGGGATCCTGACTCACCGCTTGGGGCACGTTGTGCTACGATTGTGACAGTCAAGGTGAATGGTGACTCCTGCAGAGGCAGTTAAGTGGTGTTCCTGCTGTGGGACCTGCCTGCCGGCTTCAAGGCATTGCAGTGCGTCAAGACAGGAATCCCGCAGGATGCGGAGGAAAAGGTTTGCGGCAGCACATCTTCAGATTCGGCACACCGTCTGAATATGCAAGGGTCTGCAGTTTGAAGCAGGAGAGTGAGAACGGGCGCAGTTTTGTTGGGGCCGAGTGGCAGCCTCTGGCTGATCATATGCGGATCACGGCCGCCATTTTTACAACCTCTGCATCGGGATCTTTGTTTTCTCTGTTTGTATTTCTCTTACACCAGGTCTATTTACTGAAGCAGGGACAGTCGGCGTTGCTGCAAGGGTGCTTCAATTTCTCACCCCGCTTCCCCTCCAGCTCCTAAGAGATCTTTGTTAGACTTCCAGAAGTAGGGCAGATAAGACTTCATCTCTGCTTCTCCCTCTTTGTCTGATGTGGCCTTGGTCCATTCAGAGCAGCCATCATTGAAGGAGCCGTTACAGGCCTCATTGGATACCTAGAAATCACAAATGAGTTTCACAAATCAGACGGACTGTTTGTGCTGTTTGGTAAGCAGAGGCTCGGCCTCGTGACTTCCAAGCCCACAATTGCTAGATGGCTGAAGGAGACTATCATGTCAGCTTATTTGCTTGCAGGGAAGCAGGCTCCTTAGGCCTTGAAGGCTCTTTCTGTAAGGTGTCTTCTGTCTCGCTGCACCCTACGCCTGGAATAAACTTCCTGAGCCCCTACGTCTTGCCCCATCCTTGACCATCTTTAAATCTAGATTGCAAGCCCACCTCTTCAACATTGCTTTTGACTTGTAACCACTTATACCTCTCGCTTCTACCTACCCTCCTCTCCTCTTTCCTCTACACATTAATTGATTTGCTTGCTTTATTATTATTGTCTATTAGATTGTAAGCTCTTTGAGCAGGGACTGTCTTTCTTCTATGTTTGTGCAGCCCTGCGTATGCTTTGTAGCGCTATATAAATGCTAAATAGTAGTAGTAGTAGGTGTGCAGCAGCATCCTGGGCAGAGACTACCTTACTGTGTCTGGATATTTTCAAGGCAGCAATGTGGTAGATGCTGCAAACCTTTGCCAAGCAATACAAGGTGGATGTTGTGGCATGCTTGGAAGCCAATTTTGGGGCTTTGGTTTTCAAAGTGACAGCGCCAGGATCCCATCCACTCCAGGGATTACTCTTGAACATCCTATAGATGTTCTGGAATAGTGGGAAGCTACATAATGGAAGGAGAAATTAGGTCTTAGCTGAAAAATATTTATTTCGATTAGTCCTTCTCACTATTCCAGAGGTGTGCCCGAGGTTTCTGAGATGTTTAGTTGGCGTGAAGTAATGGGTCAAATGACGACACTCACCTTGCATGGTTCTTCCTGCGTATCTCTTATTCTCTACACATTTTCCAGAGATGAGAGAGGTCTGCATATGTTTGCTTGTCTGGTTATTGCTAGGTTAGCAAGTTGTTTAAGGTGGTTGCATTTGTTCTGAGTTTCTACTTACTACTACGTAAATATTGAGGAGCTGGACTGGATGCCAAGAGAGATATGTCCCAACTCAGTTTTCAGTCCTTTGTGTACACCTAGTGGTTGATGGACACAATTATCCACAGGGTCTGGAATAGTGGGAAGGACTGATGGAAAGAAAATTATCAGGTAAGACCTAATTTCTCCTTAACAGTATATTGCATATTTTCAATTGACAGCATTTTTTTGTTTTGTTCAGACTTAAATATATTTTGTGGTCTTAGTCCTAATTTTGTACATAAATATTCTCTTTCTGTAATTAAATTTCTTTTAGATTTACTGTACATAGTAGAAGTCGGACAGAGAGAACTTGAAGAAAGTTTAGTGTACCAACTCCATAGCCCTGCTTCTAGTAGAGCTTAAAGGGGGACCGTAGTTTTAATGTTTTGTGCAATGCTTATTTTCCTTTGGTGTGGACTCAGCAGTCCAGAGCTTGTTCTTGGCAGCCATGATTTTCCTTTTGATCACTCTAAGCAGTGTTTGTCCCAGCCAGGTGAAGGACCATTGCGCCATCCAGAGCTCCTTGTGGCCTTGATACGTAAAAAAACAAAAAAGCACACAACTGCTTACAAAACAGTATATAAAAGAAACAACAAAGCAGTGGAATCAAATGCATTTATTGGAACAATACCCGACGTGGCCACGTTTTGCCCTCAGGCTGCGTCAGGGGTACAAACTATCAAAAGTGTATATAAATATATCATATACACTAATAGTTCCATTTATCTGCTACTTCCAAATGAACTGATAAGTATGAACGTTAATACTTATCAGTTCAGTTGGAAGTAGCAGATAAGTGGAACTAGATTTTTGGAATAACGGTTCTCATCTCACTATTAGTGTATATGATATATTTATGTACACTTTTGATAGTTTGTACCCCTGATGCAGCTTGATACATAAAAGGCCTTCCAAAGGGTGCCTCTTCCTCTAAAAGTGCCTGATCCCTGTGAGTGGTATATGGTACCTTGATCCCAGTCTGTCTTGCTGGTGGAATTAGGGTGGCTGCCGGTGTTTCTAGCGGTTGCGCTTGGTTGAACAGGCTGCTGTGGGCTGTTCCCTTTTTCTTTTAATGTTAAGCTTAAGAATTTAAATGTGAGCTTTGCACAGAGTCCCGTCATCCTTGGGCTGTCGAGGTTGTACAAGTTCCACTCTGACTACAGTTTGCTTTTTTTTTTTTCTCTCCAGGCGCCTGTGCATTTTAAAGGGGATTTATCCCCATGAACCAAAACACAAGAAGAAGGTGAACAAAGGTTCCACCGCACCCCGCACTTTTTACCTGCTCAAGGACATCAGGTTTTTGCTCCATGAACCCATCATCAACAAATTTCGCGAGTACAAGGTAGGAATACAAAGGTCTGCTCCTCCCTTCCGCCCACTCGCTGCTCTTCCTCCGTTTTATCCGCTTGCTTCACTTTCTCCTTTCACCTGTCTTTTTCATCGCATCCCCTGCAGCTCGATGCTCCTTGCCCAAAAGCTGACCTTTGGGTTTGTTCTTCTTAGAACTCCTCAGAACATGAACATTTCTGCTGAATTTCTTCTTTGTATCTTAGTCTTACACTGTAATTCCTGTTCCCCGCACTGACCTGGCATGCAGTGCTAGCGAGTCCTGAGTACTGTATTGTGTAGAGTATTATTCTGTTAGTTGCATTTTTGAAATGCTGTGTGAGGCTGCCATCTTTTGGCACAGACTGCTTTTTACCAAGGAGGTGAAGTAGCTTGTAAACAATGCTTGGTTACTTTAGCCCCTGACACAGCCCTTGAGTGGACGAGACACAGCCAGTGTCGCGCTTTTGTATAGACCTCATATGAATGAAGTATTTCTCAAAGGACCTTTTCCTGTGTGATCTACTCCTTTCATTCACTGTGCTGATCCAAAGGCTAGAAGGGGGTAGTAGACGAGGCTTAGAGACTAAGGCTCATAGGAACATAAGAGTAGCCATACTAGGTCAGACCAATGGTCCATCTAGCCCAGTATCCTGTTGTCACAAGTACCTGGCAGAAACCCAAATCGTGGCAACATTCCATGTAGAACCCCAAAGAATAGCAAGATTCTGGAATCCTAAAGAGTGACAAGATTCCATTTAGAATCTCAAAGAGTAGCAACATTCCATGTAGAACCCCAAAGAATAGCAAGATTCTGGAATCCTAAAGAGTGACAAGATTCCATGCAGCATCTCAGAGTAGCAACATTCCATGTAGTACCCCAAAGATTAGCAAGATTCTGGAATCCTAAAGAGTGACAAGATTCCATGCAGCATCTCTGAGTAGCAACATTCCATACTACAAATCCCACACTGACCAGGTGATCTCAGATTTTTAGCAACACATAACCAAATAGTGACATGGAAAATCCAGAGAGAGAGCTGCAGCACTATCCAGGTCAGAGTTGGGACGGAGCTGGAAATTTCCTGGGCAACAGCAAAAAGGCTGTCCTTAGTTAAACGGGTAGCTGTCTAAATACCACTGTTGAATATTGGTGATACCCGGGTAACTCCTGTAGGCCACCAAGCACCGGATATTTGGGCACAATTCAGCTGATGGCGGCCAGCGTCTAAAATTAAAAAAACTGCTTGTCATAGGCTGAATATTACCTCCTAAAACGTAGATTGTGAGCTCTCTAGGGACAGAGAAAGTACCTGCATATAATGAGTACAGTGCTGCGTACATCTAGTAGCACTATAGAAATGATTAGTAGTAGTAAAACTTCATAACTACCTGAAGGACCCATTGGCTCGTAGCACAGGATGGGGTTTATAGTAAATTCTGGTCGAGCTGGAACTTTGGTGCTAAGAATGTGAAGAAAAGAATCTGTGTAGGTTTTTTTTCTGTTGGGTCGATTTGGACCTTACTGAGGCTGTGACTTTATCTTTTCCTCCAGGTGTTTGTCCGAAAGCTGCGGAAAGCTTTTGGAAAAGGCGAATGGAATGCCGTGGAGAGGATCAAAGAGAACAAACCTGGCTACAAACTTGACCATATCGTCAAAGAGAGGTGCGGGGAAGGGAAAGGGGCATCCTGAGGGTATCCAGTGAGGAGAGGTCTAGGATGTCCTTTGTACAAAGACTTCTTGTCAGCGAATGTGAGAGATGTCCAAGTGACATCGCCTCTTACCCGCGTTACCTCTTTAATGAGTTGTTTTCGTCTTGTGGGTTCTGAGCTCAAAACAGGTTCTCCATCACTATAATCAGAGTGCCCGGGAGATGGTGAATTAACGGCCTTCTCTGAGCTGTGTGGTGAATGCAGGGTTAACATACAGCTGTCAATCTGTACCAGCCCCCGTGAATCCTCCATTACCTGTGAGCACAGGAGAATTAAGAGTGCGATGGAAGGTTTCCATTAACATTATTTTCCTTAGCATCCCTCCGGACCGGTCCAGGATTGGACTGATGGGTTGTGCTTGCCTACCAGCAGGTGGAGACTGGGCTGGTCCGGCGGGATTAAAGGAAAGCAAATTAGCAGGTAAGGTCTAATTTCTCCTTCTAGCTTAGTGTGCTATTGCTAATTTATTTATTTATTTGCTGCATTTGTATCCCACATTTTCCCACCTCTTTGCAGGCTCAATGTGGCTTACATTATGCCGCAATGGTGATCGCCATTATCGGAATGAGAAATACAGAATATTATTGCGTTTAAGGTACAGAAAATGTAGTAGAAATTAGAAATGAATAGATGTACAATCCATTTCAGATATTTGAGAACAAGGATAAAGTATAACAATCAATAATATCGATGAGATTAAAGTAAACAAAAAGAGTTCAATGT
The DNA here is from genome assembly GCF_901765095.1 of Microcaecilia unicolor. Classification (NCBI taxonomy): domain Eukaryota; kingdom Metazoa; phylum Chordata; class Amphibia; order Gymnophiona; family Siphonopidae; genus Microcaecilia; species Microcaecilia unicolor. The sequence continues at coordinate 15,850,133 of NC_044041.1, read as the reverse complement.
TATCTTGCTTTAGTAAAGTTGTGACGATAGTTCATTGAGACGGGTCCAAATGATAAGTCTCTTTGAACAGGTTAGTCTTTAATAGTTTCCGGAAGGCTACCAAATCGTGCGTTGCTTTTATGGAACTTGGGTAATGCATTCCAAAGTTGCGTGCAGATATAGGAGAAGCTAGATGCATAATGAAGTAGGCCATCCAGGTGCCAGATGTGTGCATTCATTCTGAACGTGAAAGCAATCCTAAGTGGAGCAGGTTCTCTGCATACTCACTTGTGCTCTGTGGCCCTGCTTGGTGAAGAGGCCGTGGATTTTCTGGTAAACGGCAGAAAGCAGACCCATGGTCACAGTAGTGGTGACTCATTTAATCTTTCCTTCAAGTGATGGGCATTTGAAGTATCTAACCCTTGGATACCCATGCCTCCCTCTCCTATGTCTGCAGGTACCCCACGTTTATCGATGCCTTGCGAGATCTGGACGATGCGCTTTCTATGTGCATCCTCTTCGCCACGTTTCCACGCACTGGCAAGTGCCATGTCCAGACCATCCAGCTGTGCCGTCGGCTCACTATAGAGTTCATGAATTATGTCATTGCCTCTCGCTCCCTGCGTAAGGTGAGTCTATGCCACGGACCCTTCCTGCAATGACGGGGAGGGGGGAATTTGGAAAGCATTATCTAGTCCATGAATGGAGAAAAGAAAATTACTCTAAAATGAGGTGGGTTGGATTAATACTGTCCAGGTCAGTCAGGGATATAAACAACTAGTGAATTATTTTTCCTATACTGACATTCAGCACCTGGGGCGGGCTGGGAAGAGTCATTAAGTTGGGGGAGGCGTGATTAGAGTAGCGGACTAAGAACCAGGATAGTGGGATAAAACTACTTTCCCAAATGAGTCCATGTGACCTTGAGTAAGTTGCCTCCAACATCCGCTTAGATTGTAAGCTCTATAGGGAAGGGACTTGTATCTGAAAGAAGTTTTATAAATTGCCTTGAGCTAAAAATTGGGAAGATGGTCTAAAAATACAAATATATGTGTACAATAATAAAACTGCAAAAACTTTGTGGGTTTTTTTTTTTTTTAATTTATAGAAGTCTTTATTAAACTTATTTTGATACACAACAGGGTATAAACATCGTGAAACACATCTGGAATAAAACAGAAGTCTGAGTACATAAATGAACAATGATCTTAATTCGTATCAAATCCACCGTAAACCCCCTGGTAACTTCAACCTTTTCAAGTTTATACACAAACTACCCCCACCCGAACTAGACCCCCTCCCCGCCCTACATCCCCCCTCGACACCTCCCTCCCCCCTTACCCTGTTCTAGTACTCCCTCTTGTGATTCCGTCCAGTGACACTCTCCCTTACCCAGCATTCAAGAATGGCAACCATATCCTCTCCCACCTAGGCAAGGTCCTACATTTAACTGCTGTCAGTCTCTCCATCTCACACATGTATCATAGCTTAGTAAGCCAGCGTACTAGTGGTGGCACTAAGGGCGACTTCCAACTCTGCGCCAGATTCACTCTTGCCACCTGCAGGGCCCCCCTTATCAGAAGCCATTCATGTCCTTTAAGGCCTTCTGGTCGCTGCCCCAGTAGGAATATTAAAGGATGCCACCGCACAGGTCTGCCAACCCATCTCTGAAGGCGCGCCTGCACCGCCTTCCAATACTCTTTAGCCTTTGGACATGTCCACCATATGTGTCCCATAGTACCCACAGCACCACATTTCCTCCAACAACTGTCTGGAACCTGCACAAACATATGATGCAAATGCGCCGGAGTGAGGTACCACCGGAAAAACACTTTAATTGCATTCTCTTTCATTGACACCGACCTCGCGGAATGCATAATCCCCTTTTCCAGCTGTAGCCATTTTTCATCCGCTAAAGTGAAATCTAATTCCTGTTCCCACCGTCTCCTATGTAACAGTGAAGGCCTTTGGTGCGCTACCAAAGCCGCATATAAAAAAGTGATCATACCCCTTGTACTATGATGCCGCACACACACCTCTTCCATTGGGTGTGTTTCCCTCTTAAGACCGGTCACATACTCAGGCCCTTTCAAGAAATGTCTCAGTTGCAAGTAAACATAGTAGTCACTTTGCCGCAGCCGGAAATCCTCCCTCAAGGCGTCAAAGGAAACCAAATCTTCTCCTACGTACAACTGACCCATCATATCCAATCCGGACGCCGCCCAGCGTTCAAATACAGGGTTCCCCACGCTAGGTCCAAACAAAGGGTTGTCGGCAATGGGTGCCAAACCGGAAATAGGTGGCTGCCGCTCAGCAAACAAAAAACTTTGTTTCTTAGGTGCCCAGCCCTAGTTTCTCTACTGGTTCTGATAAGTGGACTTTACTTTTTAACTTTTTGATGAGCTAACATATACGTATGTTATACTACTACTACTTAACATTTCTAGAGCGCTACTAGGGTTACGCAGTGCTGTTCAGTTTAACAAAGAAGGACAGTCCCTGCTCGAAGGAACTTACAATCTAAAGGACGAAATGTCAAGTTGGGGCAGTCTAGATTTCCTGAATAGAGGTGTAGTGGTTAGGTGCCGAAAGGCGACATTGAAGAGGTGGGCTTTAAGCAAGGATTTGAAGATGGGCAGGGGAGGGGGCCTGGCGTATGGGCTCAGGGAGCTTATTCCAAGCATGGGGTGAGGCGAGGCAGAAAGGGCGGAGCCTGGAGTTGGTGGTGGAGGAGAAGGGTACTGAAAGGAGGGATTTGTCTTGAGAGCGGAGGTTACGGGTAGGAACGTAAGGGGAGATGAGGGTAGAGAGGTAAGGAGGGGCTGCAGATCGAGTGCTGAAATGCTGTTGCGTACAGGCCTTAAAGACCACATGGCTCCTGTCTTCAGTGATGGCAGATGTTTCACCTGAATAGTTTGAAATGTTTTAAAACAGCCTTCTTGCTAATCTTGGGTAAAATGGTACTGTTATAAAGAACAAAATTACAGAGCATATCTATAAACATGGATTAATGAGATAGAGCCAACAACATGGATTTAGTGAAGGGAAATCTTGCCTCACCAATCTATTACATTTCGGGTGAATAAACATGTGGATTAAGGTGAGCTGGTCGATATTGTGTATCTGGATTTTCAGAAGGCATTTGAGAAAGTACCTCATGAAAGGAAACTGGAGAGTCATAGGATTTTATTTTATTTTATTTTTGTTACATTTGTACCCTGCACTTTCCCACTCATGGCAGGCTCAATGCGGCTTACATGGGGCAATGGAGGGTTAAGTGACTTGCCCAGAGTCACAAGGAGCTGCCTGTGCCTGAAGTGGGAATCGAACTCAGTTCCTCAGTTCTCCAGGACCAAAGTCCACCACCCTAACCACTAGGCCACTCCTAGGTAGTGTCCTATTGTGGATTTAAAAACTGGTTAAAAGATAAAAAACAACAGTTAGGGTTAAACGATTAGTATTCTTAATGGAGAAGGGTAGGTAGTGGGGTTCTGCAAGGGTCTGTGTTGGGACCACTGCTTTTTAACATATTTATAAATGATCTAGAGGTGGGACTAACTAGTGAAGTAATTAATTTGCTGATGACACAGTTATTCAAAGTTGTTAAATCAAAAGAGGATTGTGAAAAATTGCAAGAGGACCTTAACAACAGTTATTACCCTTTTTGATTTGTAATTTTGTAAGCCGCATTGTGCCCGCTTTTTGTGGGAAAATGCGGGATATAAACGTACTTAAATAAGACTGAGAGACTGGGCATCCAAATGGCAGATGACTTTTAATGTGAGCAAGTGCAAAGTGATGCTTGTGAGAGAGAGGAACCCAACCTTTAGTTACGTGATGCAAAGTTCCACATCGGGAGTCTACCCAGGAAAAGGATCTAGGTGTCATTGATGGTACATCGAAACCCTCTGCTCAGTGTGTGGTGGTTAAGAAAGCAAGTAGAATGTTAGGAATTAATTAGGAAATGAATGGAAAACAAAAATGAGAATGTTATGATGTCTTTGTATCGCCCCATGGTGCGACCACACCTCAAATACTGTGTGCAATTCTGGTCACTGCATCTTATGTTCTTTTGTTGGTGGCTATGGGGACCCAGTAGAAGACTTGGTAATAGGCCCCTTCTGTGTCTTGAGTGTTTGGCTTAAATATTGATCATGTAAGATTGGCAAGGTTTGAAATGGCCTCCTAGAAAATGCAGCTGGAAGCCAGCTCTGTCATAGATTTTTGGGCCTGCTTGGGACTTGCTGTAGAACATGGTGGTGGGAAGGAGGGTGGGACTTCGAATAAAAGCGTCGGTAAGGGGGTTAATTCAATTTTGTTCATTTGATTAACCACCTGAAAGCGGTTTACACGGTCTTACTGGAATAGGAAATCAGTCCAGAGAGAGTGTAGCCAGAAATAGAAAGTGTGTGTGTGTGGGGGGGGGGGGGGGGGGGTTTACTTACAATATGAAGAGGAGGGGGGTGAAGCACAGGCCCAAGAGCAGTCGGGACAGGAATTCGCTCATCTTCCAGGGATTTGGCAGGTGGTCATACACTTGTTCAGCCAGGCTTTAAGATCTGAAGGAGAAATTAAATTTGAGTTGACTAAGAATAGGAAGACAAGGCATTCCAAAGATATAGCGTGATCAAAAACTAGCAGAAAGAAAGGTTGGGAAGATTTCCGATTTGAAGCTGAAATATGACCACTGTTTTGTGCAGTGTCTTTATATAATCCCTCTGTTGATAGCTGGAAACCACCTTCTGTCTTCTGCAGAAGCCCATTTTGAATCCTGTTTGCCCAGTGTAGCGGGAGTAAGGCATCTGAAATCGCCATATGAATGTATGTTCCAGAATACATCAGGGGGCTAAGAGGATCCTTACAGGTTTAATGGGGAGAGGAGGAGATCCACTTATAAGTATTGCCATACTGGGACAGACCAAAGGTCCATCAAGCCCAGCATCCTGTTTCCAACAGTGGCCAATCCAGGTCACAAATACCTGGCAAGATCCCCAAAAAGTACAAAACATTTTATGCTGCTTGTCCCAGAAATAAGCAGTGGATTTTCCCCAAGTCCATTTTAATAATGGAGGGAAAGGCTTCTTCTCCTATCCCCAAAGGGAAAGAGAAAGGAAGAGACAAAACAAAAAAAGAGAGAGAGGAGACCGGGCGCCCTCTACTGTCCCACAAAAGGACAGAAGAATTTAAACAAGAAGTTTCATGAAGTAATGGTAAATCTTTTGCAGAATGTGCACACATCCTTGGAATTCCTTGCCAGAAAATGTGGTAAAGGCAGTTAGCTTAGCGGGGTTTAAAAAGTCCATAGACCATTATTTATTTATAACATTTATATCCCACAATATTCCCGCCCATGGGCAGGCTCAGTGTGGCGTACAGTAGTTAATAAGCAAACCATAACACAATAGCACAAAGTACAGTACCTCACTCTCCATTACCCTGCTTCCCGTGGCGTCAAATATAAGGCTATCTATGGCTCCTCTTTTCCTTATCTCAGCACTCAACTGTGGAACGGGCTGCCTCGTGAGATCAAAATCACTTCGGATCACCTGACCTTTAAGAAGCGTCTCAAGACCTTCCTTTTTGGCAGAGCGTTTGCCACGAGTCCTGCAGGAGCCGCAGCCTTTTAGCCCACAGCTCACTCTGTGATACCCAATCACCCACCCTCTCTTCCTCTCCCCTCATCAGTCATCTCTTTCTCCCTCCTGTGACCCTGTCCACTGTACTTTGTGCTATTGTGTTATGGTTTGTTTATTAAGTACTGTACGCCACACTGAGCCTGCCCATGGGCGGGAATATTGTGGGATATAAATGTTATAAATAAATAATGATCTATGGACTTTTCCTTTAGGAAGCCGTCCAGACCTTTTTTAAACCCCGCTAAGCTAACTGCCTTTACAACATTTTTCTGGCAAGGGATTCAAAGGATGTGTGCACATTCTGCAAAAAATGTATCATTACTTCATGAAACTTCTTGTTTAAATTCTTCTGTTTTTTGTGGGACAGTAGAGGGCGCCTGGTCTCCTCTTTTTTTTTTTTTTTTTTTTGTCTCTTCCTTTCTCTTTCCCTTTGGGGATAGGAGAAGAAGCCTTTCCTTCCATAGCCGGAGACATTTCTGGATTAGCAAGATGTCCCTTTCCCAGCCAGACCATTTCCATTTGGAATCAGTAGCCCGAGAGCCGGTTGTTTTCCTTCAGTATGTGTCATGCACTCTGTCTGCCACCTTCAGGATGCAGTTCAGATGGTCTGCCTTTTCTAGTCAATACCTTTTAAATATTTAAACTGTAAATAATAGGTAACTGCAGGAAATTAGATTGGCCAGAAATAATTGTAGTGGGTAGTTTGAGGAGCAGAGGACCAAGTAATACTGGCAAAGTGCCTGCTGGCTGTCGTGGGAGTTCTTGGTCTGGAACCGGATCTCCTTCAGCCCTGAATTAGGGAAGTGCAGCTTACAACCATCAAATCAACTAGATGTGGTCAGTATCGAACCAAGCTAATACATATCTGAACCAAAAATGGTTATATATTCTTTCAAAATTGTAAAAGAGCAAAAGAGACCTCGGAAGCTGTAGCTGGGAACAATTTTTGAAACATGTCTGCACATCCAGTTACTTTTATCTTTCATTGTATAAAAAATAACTCCTCAAGGAAAGAGGGGACATTGGTTGGGGGGGGGGGGGGGTCGAGAGGGGCTTTTTTATGTTAAAAAAAAAAAGTGATGTGGTCCCAGTCCAATTTATGCAATTCCCGTCTGAATATTAGCTGGACCCGCCAAAAATGATCCCGCGATATTCAGTGCTGGTACCCGGACATGGCCTGGCATTGAATATTGGGGGATACTTCAAAGATCAGCGTTTAAAAAAAAGTAGACTGCCGCCAGCTGAATAACAAGGGGTGTAAATTTGGCACCCAAGTGTGTGAGGTGCTCATGTTTATGTGTTAAAGCACCAATTTCTAGAATAACGCCTAAGTACAATTAGGAGCCTAACATCTCCATCTAAATGCCTAAAGTTACAAACCCACTAATTCTATATGGGGTGCCTGTCTGATTCCCTCCAGCTCACTGACGGTGATCTGGGCCACTGAAACTCGTGTTGAAAGTGTGCTGGACTGTATTGCACAGCTCAGTAACTCTAGCCCCTGATCTTAATCCCCATATGTTCTTCTCTGCAGGTTTTCCTGTCCATCAAAGGAATCTATTACCAGGCAGAAGTGCTAGGTCAGCCCATCACTTGGATCACGCCCTACGCCTTCGCACATAATGTAAGTAAAGTCACTTCAGTTACTGTCTGTGCCGCAGCATCTCAGGGGGAGCGCTGTCTTTGCAGCTCCGCGGGTAGGCGCTTTGTTGGCAGGAAGGGAAATAGGGTGATTTTTTTAAATGTAAACTGATATCAGATTATGCAGGGAAGGTACAAGCGTCTGTGTCAGGCTGATCCTAGCACTTGTATTGACCAAAAAAAAAAATCAATAAAACAAATTCATGAAGGAGGAGTGTAAAGGCCAAAGGTAATAAAGGAAAGAGAGAACATCAAACACAACAGGGACTGGATATTCTTTGGGGGAGATTAATGTTTAATTGGTATTTGATATACCTGCCTTTTCTAAGAAGGTCAAAGCGGTTCACGGTTACAACATTAAAAACATAGCAAGGACAAGAACTCCATTTTATGAGAGGAAAGACACATTCAACAAGAGTTTGTCATACTATAAAATAATACTTTCTTTATGTTTAATGTGAGCAAGTGCAAGGTGATGCATGTGGGGAAAAAAGAACCCGAATTATAGCTACGTCATGCAAGGTTCCACGTTAGGAGTTACGGACCAAGAAAGGGATAATACACTGAAACCTTCTGCTCAGTGTGCTGCTGCGGCTCGGAAAGCGAATAGAATGTTGGGTATTATTAGGAAAGGTATGGAAAACAGGTGTGAGGATGTTATAATGCCGTTGTATCGCTCCATGCCTTGAGTATTGTGTTCAATTCTGGTCGCCGCATCTCAAGAAAGATATAGTGGAATTGGAAATAGGTGCAGCGAAGGGCGACTCAAATGATAGCGGGGATGGGACGACTTCCCTATGAAGAAAGACTTAAGGAGGCTAGGGCTTTTCAGCTTGGAGAAGAGACGGCTGAGGGGAGACATGATAGAGGTATATAAAATAATGAGTGGAGTGGAACAGGTGGATGTGAAGCGTCTGTTCACGCTTTCCAAAAATACTAGGACTAGGGGACATGCGATGAAACTACAGTGTAGTAAATTTAAAACAAATCGGAGAGAACTTTTCTTCACCCAACGCGTAATTAAACTCTGGAATTCGTTGCCGGAGAACGTGGTGAAGGCGGTTAGCTTGGCAGAGTTTAAAAAGGGGTTAGACAGTTTCCTAAAGGACAAGTCCATAAACCGCTACTAAATGGACTTGGGAAAAATCCACAATTCCAGGAATAACATGTATAGAATGTTTGTACGTTTGGGAAGCTCGCCAGGTGCCCTTGGCCTGGATTGGCCGCTGTCGTGGATAGGATGCTGGGCTCGATGGACCCTTGGTCTTTTCCCAGTGTGGCATTACTTATGTACTTATGTCCTCTACTTGGCTCACTTTTATTACATAGAGCAGTGATTTAACCTATTGTGATGTCATAGTGGCTCATTCCACCAATAAGAGCCAACCTCATTAGTGATGTCACAATGGCTTGATTGTATAGAATGTTTGTACGTTTGGGAAGCTCGCCAGGTGCCCTTTGCCTGGATTGGCCGCTGTCGTGGACAGGATGCTGGGCTCGATGGACCCTTGGTCTTTTCCCAGTGTGGCATTACTTATGTACTTATGTCCTCTACTTGGCTCACCTTTATTACATAGAGCAGTGATTTAACCTATTGTGATGTCATAGTGGCTCATTCCACCAATAAGAGCCAACCTCATTAGTGATGTCACAATGGCTTGATTGTATAGAATGTTTGTACGTTTGGGAAGCTTGCCAGGTGCCATTGGCCTGGATTGGCCGCTGTCGTGGACAGGATGCTGGGCTCGATGGACCCTTGGTCTTTTCCCAGTGTGGCATTACTTATGTACTTATGTCCTCTACTTGGCTCACCTTTATTACATAGAGCAGTGATTTAACCTATTGTGATGTCATAGTGGCTCATTCCACCAATAAGAGCCAACCTCATTAGTGATGTCACAATGGCTTGATTGTATAGAATGTTTGTACGTTTGGGAAGCTTGCCAGGTGCCCTTGGCCTGGATTGGCCGCTGTCGTGGACAGGATGCTGGGCTCGATGGACCCTTGGTCTTTTCCCAGTGTGGCACTACTTGTGCTTCTTTTTTTAACAAAACTGCACTCATATTGTATCACAGGGGAAAACACTATTAAAGTGCTCTATTTGAAGGGCCATTAAAAGCTAGGTAAAAGAAATGGGTTTTCAACAGAGTTTTGAAACGCAATAATAAGAGTTCAGCTATTTCATAAGCAAGGTGCCAAAAAACAAAAGGCTGCTGCTGCTCTACTGGATTCACGGCATGCAGCCCTAGGGGAAGGCAGAACCAAACGATTGTAGTCTAATGATCGGAGCGCCCGAGCCGGAGTGTAGGGGATAATTGCAAAGGATAAGCAGGGGGTATGCAAAACCTTATGGGTAAGGAGGAGAATTTTGATTTTATATTCAGTATTTTACTGGAATCTAGCAGTGATATTGTGCAAAGTCTGTAATCAACGTATTTGAAAATGTGGAAGGCCATTATAGATCGTATTGCAGTAGTTTTAGCCGTTGAATCAAAGTTCGAAGAGAAGTAGAATCGGTGTAGTACGAGATGGAATGAAGACAGTGTAACCAAAAAAAAAAAATCTTGTCCTGATGACATGTGAGATTTTTTCACACTTGCATCCCACAATTATCCAAAAACGAGTTTTGGTTCAATGTGGCTTACATTTAACAGTTAGAGATTTAATTACATTTACAAGGTTTGTATGATGCTGTGTTTTACAGTGGTTGCTAAGATAACTGTTAGTGTGTATGGAATAGTCACTGGGTTTTTTTGAGAAGATCTGCTTATTGAAAGAGAGACTAGTATCTATAATAATACCAAGGTACCTAAAAGTGTCTACTGCTGGGATTGGAAGACCAAATGGGGAAGGAGCTAAACGTGCCACATTGCGCCTGCAAATAGGTGGGGAAAGTGTGGGATACAAATGCAACAAATAAATAAACTATGGAGGACTTAGGCTGAGTACCAACAAGTAGTAGTTCCTTAGCATCCCTCTGGAGCGGCCCAGATTGAGACTGATGGGTTGTGCACGCCTTCCAGCAGGTGGAGACTGAGAACCAGAGTTCTCATCAGGGAGAGCCAATAAGAGCCCTTGCCTGACAGAGAAAGATCCAGTAATCTCAGTCTCCAGCAGGTGGAAAGTGGTGAGCCCTTCACAATCTTTCTTTCTTTCTTGCAAATTTATGGTGTTCTTTTTCTGATATTTCTTCCCGTCTGTGCATCTGGTTGGTTTTAACCTGCTTGAAGGATGCTGAGGTCCGTGGGGATCTATCTCCCACCTTACCCTCCTCTCTCTATCACCTGTCTCTACCTACCTACCCATCCATTTACTACCCATCCATCCTTCTATTATGTTATACTTAATTTCCTACTTTACAAAATTCTGTGTTACCTGTTACTATGTAAGCCGCATTGAGCCTGCTTTTAGTGGGAAAGTGCGGGATACAAATAAATCTATTTGTAGCCTCGGGGTGCTACACCCAGGTGGCCAGGTCCCTCCCTCCTCCCCCCCCCCCCCAAAAAAAAAAAAAATCCTCCTGGTTCCAGCGTTCTTGCTAAGTTGATATGCCTAGGACTCTTCGAGGGAAGAGCAGCTAGGCTGGGAGAGGCAGCCATTTAGTTAAAAAAAAAAAAAAAAGCCCAGTTTACACAGCTTTCAGCAGTGGGTTTTTTGAGTGGTTCTGTGGTGGCTTGGCTGGCAGCTGTCCTCTCTTTTCCCTCCAAACAGGACAGGAGGCTCTGAGTAAGCAGCAGCTTTACACACACACAGAAAAAAAGCCACGGTGCCACTATGGAGGGCTTACGCTGAGTACCAGTAATCTATCAAGTAGTAGTTTTTGTAAAGCTTGTGTGACAAAAGCCATTCTGAAACTGAAAGAAGTGCTGATTGCATTGGGGTTAAATCTGGGGCTAGTCCTGATGTGGGGGAAAACAAATGTCCTCAGAATAAATGTAGAAATGAAGATTAAGGTCCTGCAATAGCGTAGCTGAGGGACTGATAAAAAAATATTAAATAGTAACAGTGATAGAATGGAGCCTTGTGGAACTCCACAGTGTAAAGAAATATCAGGAGACACAGATGTGGAAATGTGAACAGAAAATAAGCAGGAACGATGTGAACCAAGCGAGTGGTCTCCCTTCAATCCCTATATCACAAAGGTATGCAAGAAGTAGAATGCGGTCCACAAGACGAAAGGCTTCAGAAAGGTCCAGAGATAACAATGTTACCCCTATCCAAAATAGAATGAAGATCGCTGACAAGTGCTGTGACCTAACCGATCGATTCTTTGAGAGAACTGATCGAAAACTACCTTTTCAGTAATTTTGGAAACAATGCTTAAATTGGAGACTGGCCTATAGTTAGACAGGACAGACTGATCTAAAGAGGGACCCTTGGTTAAAGGCTTGACAATGGCCTTTTTCCAAACTGAGGGAACAAAGCCTGAAATTAAGCTGGAAGAGAGTAGGTGAAGGAATGGGGTAAGGCAATGCCGATTTATGTTTTAGCCAACTAGAGGGAAGAGGGTCTGAGAAGACAGGTGGTTAGTCGCATGTGTTTAATAGTATTTTCCTTAGCGTCAGCAGCAGATAAATCCAGAGACTTGTGGGTTGTGTCCATCTACCAACAAGTGGAGATAGAGAGCGCTGACCTACTGCCTTATAGGGTGGAATGCTCCCTGGTTAGTCTGTATTCTTTATCTCCAGCAGGTGGATGGACGGTCTCTCACAAGCACCTGGTTTCATCTGTATGCAGCTCCTGTTCCTGGGTTTCTGAGTTCAGTTAAGCTAGGAGTGTGCGGCTGAGCAGTGCTGCCTTTAGGTCACCCCAGGTCCCTCCCCTGCCTTCTCCAGCCCTTTCCTTTCTCCTTCCTCACAACAGCTGAGGCTATTTATAAAAACAGCAACAACAAAAAGAGAGTCTACAAATGGTTCCTGGAGAGATGCTGGAGCCCCCAGTATCTCAGCTGCAAGAGGAGGCTCTTAAATAAACTAGATGGGCTGAAGATAGGTCCCGAAGTGGTAAACTGGATTAAGAACTGGTTGACGGACAGACGACAGAGGGTGGTGGTAAATGGAGTTCGCTCGGAGGAGGGAAAGGTGAGTAGTGGAGTGCCTCAGGGATCGGTGCTGGGGCCGATTCTGTTCAATATATTTGTGAGTGACATTGCCGAAGGGTTAGAAGGTAAAGTTTGCCTATTTGCGGATGATACTAAGATTTGCAACAGAGTGGACACCCGGGAGGGAGTGGAAAGCATGAAAAGGGATCTGAGGAAGCTAGAAGAATGGTCTAAGGTTTGGCAATTAAAATTCAATGCGAAGAAATGTAAAATGATGCATTTAGGGAGTAGAAACCCATGAGAGACTTATGTGTTAGGCAGGGAGAGTCTGATAGGTACTGAGGGGGAGAGGGATCTTGGGGTGATAGTATCCGAGGATCTGAAGGCGACGAAACAGTGTGACAAGGCGGTGGCCGTAGCGAGAAGGTTGCTAGGCTGTATAGAGAGAGGTGTGATCAGCAGAAGAAAGGAAGTGTTGATGCCCCTGTACAAGTCGTTGGTGAGGCCCCACCTGGAGTATTGGGTTCAGTTTTGGAGGCTGTACCTTGCGAAGGATGTTTAAAAAAATGGAAGCGGTGCAAAGAAAAGCTACGAGAATGGTATGGGATTTGCGTTCCAAGATATATGAGCAGAGACTTGCTGACCTGAACATGTATACCCTGGAGGAAAGGAGTAACAGGGGTGATATGATACAGACGTTCAAATACTTGAAAGGTATTAATCCGCAAAAAAATATTTTCCGGAGATGGGAAGGCGGTAGAACGAGAGGACATGAAATGAGATTGAAGAGGGGCAGACTCAAAAAAGATGTCAGGAAGTATTTTTTCACGGAGAGGGTGGTGGATGCTTGGAATGCCCTCCCGCGGGAGGTGGTGGAGATGAAAACGGTAACGGAATTCAAACATGTGTGGGATATGCATAAAGGAATCCTGTGCAGTAGAAATGGATATTCAGAAGCTTAGCTGAAATTGGGTGGCGGAGCAGGTGGGGGAAGAGGGGTTGGTGGTTGGGAGGCGAGGATAGTGGAGGGCAGACTTATACGGTCTGTGCCAGAGCTGGTGATGGGAGGCGGGGACTGGTGGTTGGGAGGCAGGAAATACTGCTGGGCAGACTTGTACAGTCTATGCCCTGAAAAAGGCAGGTACAAATCAAGGTAAGGTATACACATATGAGTTTATCTTGTTGGGCAGACTGGATGGACCATGCAGGTCTTTTTCTGCCGTCATCTATGTTACTATGTATGTTAGTGGTGTGTCTCCAGTGATATTGAAACCGAGACATCCCCCGGCAGCGCCACGGGGTGAGTGTTAAATTTATTGCTGGTAATGCAGTTTACCACAGGAGCGGTTTTCTTTTTAACCACAAAATACTGGCAAAGTAATTCCTCGTGGTTCCTGCCTTACACTGCTCTGTCAATGTGGGGTTTTTTTGTTTTGTTTTTTTTAGGCAGGCTCTGCGCAGAATACAGTTTTTGCAGACAGGGATCACTAACTTCCCCCCCCCGCCCAAGTGAATCGCGGGCTGATGTCTTTTGGCTCGCAGAGCCCGAGCAGCCATCTTGTGTGTGCGCTAGCTGGGAGTGGCATATGGTGACTTGATTTTCCACCGAGTTCGTTTTCTGCGACATGTTTTCTCTTGCAAAAGAGAAAAGAAAATGGATGTTCCTGTCAGTTGCTGTTCCCCACAAAAGGGAGTACATCTGTGGCTTTTGCCTCGCCACCTTTTCCTGCTGGCTCCATCTCAAGCGGACTCAAGTTCAGCAGCGACCCAGGTGGACAGCTTTTGGTCCCTTGGTTCACCGCTGCTTTCAGAGGGGTTTTGGTTGAGGCGACTTTCTTACCCCGCTATAGCAGAGCTTGAGAAACGGTGGTGTCTTCCAGAGGACCGAGGTATTGTATAACTGCACCACAGGGGACTCGTGAGGCAGTTACCTGAGTTTTCCTCCGCACCCGGTCTCAGGTTTATTTCCTTGTCAACCACTTCTTGTCCTTCACTGAAGCCTCAGATGGTGGGGCCTAGGCGGCTGCCTATTTCAGGACTTGAGGCAGTGCTGGCCAAAAAAAAGAAAACGAAACCTTTTTTATTCAGAAGTTGTTAATCATTCACCCTTCCATGGTAGAAGTTATTGTTCCCTTCTTGACTCCATCAAGCTGCTAGTGTTTGGGTTCTGTACCTCATTTCCTGCTTCCTGTTGTGCCTACAGCTGTCGTCCCTTGCTGATTTACCATCTCCTGTGCTTTGCTAGCCGTCTCATGTCCCATGTCTCCTGCATCCTCTTGTTCTCATTGTACGTTCAGGCGCTGTCTTTTGCTTACTTGGTCTCTGAATAAAGACCACATTTTGAGTACATTGTGATGCTGTTTTGTGCCCTTCCCCCAGCAGTAGTTAATAAACACAAAAGGGCTTGAGCCTGGTGCTGAGGAGATAAGAAGGTGGTGTTCTGTTACGTGTTCTGAGAGAAGTCACCATCTGATAGCTTTTGACATTTCCATGGGTCAGGAATATTTATACAGGGAAGGTGCCTGACACTGTTGTTTGTCTGAGAATACAGAATGGGCCAGGGCCACTTCATTGAGTCTTTACTGCATCCTGAGGGAGTCTGTATGATCATGCATACGAAAGTGGTGTATAAATTCAAATTTAAAAAATGCTTCCTTTGTGGGCCTTCTTCCTCCGATGCCTTGTGAATAGGAAGCTTGTGTGTGGGGGAGGGTGTGAACCCAGCACATCTGTCTGAGAGAAAGACAAGCCTTCTAATTGTTCCCTAGCAGCTCCAACCCCTCCTTGTGGCTCAAATTACGGTGTTCGCCGTGCCCCCTTGACTTGGATCTGTAGAGACGTTCCCTGCCTGTTGTATAAACCGAGCAGAATTGCATCCTGAGGACCCAGCTGCATGGCACTGAGCAACACCCTTAGAGCACAGCAAGCAGCACAGGCTGGCAGAGTAACACAAGTTACTGCTTTGAGAGGAAGGCACATTTCCCCTTAGGTCAGGTGTGGACAGCTGCGGCCCTCGAGGGCCACAACCAGTTGGGTTTTCAGGATTTCCACAGTGAACGTGCATGAGATTAATTTGCATGCACTGTTTCCATTGTATGCGTAAGAACATAAGAATAGCCATACTGGGTTAGACCAGTGGTCCATCTAGCCCAGTATACTGCTTTCGACAGTGGGCAATCCAGGTCAAAAGTACCTGGCAGAAACCCAATTAGTAGCAACATTCCATACTACCAATCCCAGGGCAAGCAGTAGTTTTCCCCCATGACCATCTCAATAACAGACTATGGACTTTTCCTTCAGCAACTTGTTGAAACCTTTTTTTTTTTTTTAAACCCAGATATGCTAACCGCCGTTACCACATCCTCTGGAAATGAGTTTCACCTCCGTTCACAGGACAAATCCCTCCTCTCTGTACTCTTCTCCAACACCGCCAACTCCAGGCTCCGCTCATTCTGCCTCGCCTCATCCTATGCTTGGAACAACCTTCCTGAGCCCTTACGCCAAGCCCCCTCCCTGCCCGTCTTCAAGTCTTTGCTTAAAACCCACCTCTTCAATGCTGCATTCGGCACCTAACTCTTACCGTTCAGGAAATCCAGACTGCCCCAATTTGACCGCCCCTATCGGACTGTCCGTTCACTTGTCTCTTAGATTGTAAGCTCCTTGAGCAGGGACCGTCCCTCTATGTTAAATTGTACAGCGCTGCGTAACCCTAGCAGCACTTTAGAAATGTTAAGTAGTAGTAGTAGAGCTTAACTGTTTGCTGAGTGGAAAAAAAATATTTCCTCTTATTTGTTTTAAAAGTATTTCCATGTAATTTCATTGCATGTCCCCTAGTCTTTGTACTTTTTTGAAAGAGTGAAAAATTGATTCACTTCTACCCGTTCTACGCCACTCAGGATTTTATACTCCTAGAGGTACTTCTACACCTAGTAAAGGTTACATGCTTGACCTACTAGCTTTTAAACGTATAAATCCCACTAATATCTAAATATCTGAGATAGAATGGGAGGCAATTTTATGGTCCGACCATAGTAGACTAAAGTTTAAAATAAACTGGAAAGAAGTTAACCACAACAAGACGTTTCATTACAAACCTACTTTATATAATACAGGAGACAAAATCAATATAGAACAATTTTGGTCTAAAGTAGACGAAAATCAACCAATTTGTATGCTAGGGTCTAACAACTTCTTGGTAACTTGGGATGAACTTGGTAAAAATATATTTGATATAGCTCCTATTAAAACCAAATCTATCTAGACCAAATAAAAAGCTATCTAATTGGTTCAATCGAGATAGCCTAAACATAGAGAGAAGATGGATGAAAACAAAAACATTTCAATTAGCTGCATTAAATTATCGGGCAGTAATTTCTTCTTTTGTTGCTAGGACTTCTTTATTGTGGATTCAGCAATCGTCCACTTTGGACTAGCCTCCAGACTTTCTCCCTACCCTAGGGGTGGGGTTGTCCTATTTTTCAGACGAGCTAAGGGTATGGCCTTGGCCATTTCGGCGCAACCCTGACTATGGTTGAGGCATTGGGCTGCTGATGTGGCATCCAAATCTCGTCTTAAGTTGCCTTTTCAGGGGAGACTACTCTTTGGTGGGGATTTGGAGAAGATTGTTAGACCTGGGAAACTCCAAGGTCCAGCTCAGGGGCGTAGCCAGACACCCAATTTTGAGTGGGCCTGTACCTAAGATGGGTGGGCAGAAGAACCCCGTCCCAACCCACAGGTGATTTGGTCTCTCCTTCTCTTGCCTGCATGCCATATGGTCTCTCAAATTTCCTCCCTCTCCCGCATACCTTTTAAATAGCAGATTTTCACCGGCAGCGAGCAGCAACTAATACACACTGCTCATGTTGGCCTCACAGCCTTCCCACTGATCCAACCTCCTGTTTCCGCATAGGTGGGAATACATCAGAGGGAAGGCTTTGGGGCCGGTGCGAGCAGTATGTATCATTTGCTGCTTGCTGCAGGCAAAGATCTGCTATTCACAAGGTATACAGGAGGGACAGTTGTTGAGAGTTTTCAGCTGGTGGGGCTTGGGAATCCCTGCCAGCCACATCATAGGTGTGCTGCTACTAGATGGGCCTGAGCCCAAACCCTTGGCTACGGCACTAGTCCAGCTACTACCTGAGAACAAGCCTAAGCCTCATCTCTGGGTGGCTAAGTCTCGTTTTCGAGAAGCACAGAGGTAAAGACCAGGGAAGGCTAGTGCTTCCGCTCAAAAACCTCGCTTTCCTCAGACTCTGTCTTCCTTTCGAGGAGGCAAGATGCCCTTTTCTGCTTCTTCAAGAACCTCTTCCTCTTCACAGTCCTCGCAATGATGGGGTCAAGGTTCAATCCTTGTATGTAGACACAAGTGGGTGTATTTCCCACTTTCACAAGGAGTGGACCACCATTACTGCAGACCCATCTTCCTACTATCTTGGCAACTACATATGCTCACCTGGATTCAACCAGCTGTTCTTTGTTTCTAGCTCCTACACTGGGGAATTCCTTACTTGCTTTCTTACAGCCAGAGACAGCCTACAAGAACTTTTAAATCGGGGCTTAAGCAAAATTTTTTTTTTTTAAATTAGACTAGGTTGACTCCGGGCTACCAGTGGGTTATGTCATGGCAGAACCTGGTTCCTTACTGTTGTCCATGTCAAGATCTACCTTCCCTACTGTGACTAAGAGTAGCTTATGAATTGAACCTGTCCAATATTGACTTCTTGTTGTGTCTGCCCTTTTTATTATACTGTAAACTGCCTTGTTTGTTTACTGTTACTTTATGTATCGCATCTTGTCAGAATGATTTATTTCCATGCAGAACTGATCTGGAACTACTGCCTTATGTTCTGTTGTATCTTATTTCAGCACCCAACAGATGTGGATTACAGAGTAATGGCGACATTCACGGAGTTTTACACCACATTACTGGGCTTTGTCAACTTTCGACTCTATCAAACCCTCAACCTTCAGTACCCTCCGAAGGTAAGTTGAACTATGCAGCTTCTACACTCGTTATTCATGGGGAAATTCTGTGCATTACATTTTAACTTCTGCTTGCATACTTGTAATTTTTTATGCAAAATTCTTCCATGAAGTCTTGCTCCTTGGTTCCCTGAGTCTGACGTATGCCCCGTGATATCTTTGCAGATTTCACTCTCTGTAGTACTCTCCCTTCAGTTTAGCTTGAACCCACTCGCTCGGCTTACTATCCTCCCCAAGTTTAGTCACCAGCTTTCTCCTTCCTCAGGCTTGACCCTCCCAGTAATATCTCTGCAGATTTCCCCCCCCCCCCATTCAGCCCCCAGTTTTCTCTGCTCCCTTTCTGGGGTGGACAGTCCCCAGCCTTCTCTTCCTGCTCCCTCACACTTTTCTTACACAACCGCCCAGCAAGACCCTCGACTCTCTCTGCTTTTCCCAATTCTTTCTCCTAAATCCCACCACCACCACCACAGAGACACTGAGTTATCTCCCTCTATCTTCCAACAAGACCCCCTCAGTTCCATGCTGAATTCTCTTGGCCTTCCCCCACCCCGGTACATATTGGGCTGTGGCCTCCTTTTTGTGCCTGGAGTCTGCTGGTTTTGAACCATGCAGCTGTACGGTGTCCCACGTGATTCAAATCAGCCATCAGGCCCAGGGCAGCAGAGGAGGAGGACACAGCCTGATCTGCAGCTGCCCTCCTCCTCGTGCCATCAGTGGTGTTGGAGCAGGGGTGGACTGTCTTGCAAGATGCCATTGTTGTTGCCCCGGTCCCTGTGCAGAATTCTGTATAGGTGGGGGAATCATGTACAAAGTCTGTATTGTTCAAAATTCCCTCAGGAGTAAACCACAAAGCACTAGTGTGGGTGCCGGGCCTGAGATGTGCCAGTTTGAAAGGGGGGGGGGAGCACTGTATTGTGAACTGCTTTGATGTTGTTTCGAAAAGCAGTATATTAAAACTAATAAACCAATGGTAATGTGTCAGCATGGAAGGCTGCAGTGCTGTGACTGTCAGGTCTGTGGTCAGCCTCTTTTGTTGGAATCATGGAAAAGCATTTGTTAGTCTAAAAGTGCTGCAAGGCTTGCATATCCTTTATCTGCCTTTGTCATGGTGGAATTTATTTATTACGTTTGTACCACAGGCTTTCCCACACACAGCAGGTTCAATGCGGCTTACATAGTAAATAGAATTACAAAGTATTATAAGGAGAATATTACAAACTGTAATAAACATGGTAATAGTAAGGTTTTAAGAATGTGAATTGAGCATGGAAAGGTAAACAAGGTATGATAGGCAAAAGGAAAGAGATTGGGAGGGGTATGGTGTAGGGAGATGGAGAAGAGAAGACTGGGGTATGAGTATAAAGACTTTGGGAGACATGGATTAAGGTATAATCATCTTCAGAGCAGGAGTTGTGTGGGTGGGCTTAAAAGGTTAGGTTGGGTCATTAGGGTAAGCTTACTTGAAGAGATGTCTTCAACATTTTTCTGAAGGGTAAATAGTCGTTAATTGTTCGGATGGATCTTGGTAGAGCGTTCCAAAGCTGGCTGCCCAAAAATGAGAAACTGACCTGTTCTCATCTTTAAGCCCAGAAGACTGTGGAATTCAAGAAGCATCGTTAATAGGATATAACAGGCCACCCAATTAGTGTGGCAGGTATGCTGATAAGATGCACTGGTTTTCTAAGGGAAAGAGCACACACACATTTACAGCTGCTGTTTGGAATACCTAAATTTCTGGGCTTATTTTACAGTTTATAAAATGTGTTACCTGCATACTAATCCCTCCCTTACATCACCTCTTTTACAAGGTCACAACATTTATCAAAACAGTCTGTATGTTCAGTGCACCCAGCAGAGTATTTAGCTAGCAGCTATTAAATAATCCAGCCTCAAAGCTCCAGGGTTATTTGCATAAATTGCATTCAGTCTCTACATGGAGTCTCACATACTATCATAGGCCAATCATACCCAGAAAAAAAGAGTGGGGGTGAAGAAAATTCTCATTAAAAAAAAAAAAAACCAGGTTTCAGAATTATAATTATATTCAAATCCAAAATCACAAAAATGTATATGTGCATATCTCTTTGAAAAAAAAACCCCCACTCAAGCGTTTATCTGAATCCTAAGCAATCCATGGCATCATATAAACAAATCATCCATCCATAGACATTTGTAATCCACAGTATACAGGCCTGAGTATTTAGACCAGCCATTGAGCTAGCATAAGTGCTCACACTTAAAAGTTAGGTGCAGAACTGCGCACTTACTAGTATTCTATAATGGCAATTTTGTGCTCCGCGCAAATTCTATATGAGCAACTGCATGTGAATCATCTTAATGCCCAACTTTAGTTGAGCTGTGTGCGCGGAAGTGGCTTTTACATTCTCCACCGCATTTTTCATGCTGCTCCGTCCTCTCCTCTCCTCTGAATATCACAGACTTTGTACTTGGTTGATTGAGATGCTTAAGGGAAAGGGAGGACCTTTTAGAAATGCTCCAGAATGGAGATCCCTTATCAGGATTCACTATATCATCAGACTCCATCATACACCATGTAATAGTTTTGCTTTTTTTCTCTTAGCTGGAAGATACAGCAGAGTCCAAACTACAGTCAGAAGAGGAAGCCAGATACGCCATGGACTCCGAGACCTACATGGAAGTAAATGTGCATTTTGCCTCTATCCGTGATAAGTTGTATTAACTCTGGCCATGTCATATATCTTGAGGCGGCAGGAGAGTCTGCATTTGTCCTGGCTAGTAAGAGACCCTCACTCAAACATCTGATCTTCATCTCTATAGAAACTGTCGGCCATGAGCGCCAGTCTGACTCGTGTGGTTGCACCAGTTCTGGAGGATGACGCAGAGGTGGACGTGTTTCCTGTGGACGGGGTGAGGAAAGAAGAGGAGGGACATGTTTGATTTACTGGAGGTCGGGGGCTCTAAAAACCAATCCTCAGGACACATCTAGCTAGTTAGGTTTTCAAGATATCCACAATGAATATGAATGAGATACATTTGCATGCAGTATCCCCATTCTGTGCAAATCTCATGCATATTCATTGGGGGTATCCTGAAAACCTAACTGCCTTAGGTGTATCCTGAAGACTGGGTTGAGAACCCCTGCTGTAAGTAGTACATTGTTTTTTGCATATGTAAATCATGACCTTTTTTATCAGCATATAAATGAGCGTGATTTAGAATGTTGAAGAGTTTTTCTTATCTTACGACTTTCTGTACTGCACATAGGAATGTAAGGGGAGTATCACTGAATCTACAGGATACGGAGTGTCACAGTCTAATTCACAGGGTAAGGATTATGGTGGTTCTGAAGATGTACTCACTCTGTCCTGTGCTTGATTTAGAGTAACACGGAGCAGGAAGAGGAAAGGCAGAAGGAGCAGCAGGAGCTAGAAAAACAGAAGAAGCTTTTTGAAGGTCTAAAGTTCTTCTTAAACCGCGAAGTGCCTCGAGAGCCGCTGGCTTTTGTTATCAGGTGAGAGTAGTGTGTGATGCTATGTGCTGTCTCTCCAACCTAGCCCCATCTAAAGACGCAGCCCTTTGCTGGTGGTTAAGGAGTGGGATCAGTTCCACATCTCTTCTGCTTGCGCTGGAGGTGAAACAGAACATTAGCAAACTAACAATATTGAGGTCGATATTCAAAGTAGAGAGTTGCATGGGGACAAAAATCTTACCCATCCCCACCCGTCCCTTCAAGAATTTAATGGTACATTAAAAAAAGAATTCCGGTCGGCTTTCTCAGTCTCTGGGTTCAAGCCACAGTTCTGCAGGCAAGGAAGGAACAGAAGTTGGAACTTGGAATACTCTGGTGCGCACATGTAAGACTTGTCTCTGGTTCACTGGCATCGTGTGCTGAGAGGTCACCACATGCATGCTCCAGTAGGTCAGGTGACATCTGATGCTTGAGCCTGTGTCAGAGCTGAGGTCTGTTCATCATTCCTGGATCAGAGAGGATTAATAGTAACCTAGTAAGTGACAACAGATAAAAACCTGAACGGTCCAGTCTGCCCAGTAGTCACGCTCATTATCAATTCATAATTAAATCAAAAATAAACATATACTTGATTATGGTCTTTCTTTGGTGTTTCTGGGACATAGACCATAGGAGCCCACCTGGCCCTATCCTTATGTTCCAACTGCTGGATTTGTCGTCAAAGCCCACTCCAGCCTAATTGTCTTCTCATTTGCGGAAAACGGACCGTAAAAATCACATTGTCCTGATGTTCCAGCCATTAAAGTTGCTAAGCTCTTTCCAGCCCATCCTAAAACAGATTGCCATATATGAGAGACAGACCATATAAGTCTGCCCGGTAACGACCGTAGTTAATCGCAGCCAGAGTCACCATCTAACTGTCAATCGACACATCTACACACATGCAGTCATTTAAGCTTAGGTTTTTATAACTTCCATTTTCTAATTAGAGATCCTCTGTTCATCCCATGCCTTTTTGAATTCCATCACCATTTGTGTTTTTACCACCTCCTTAATGGAGACTTTCCGCATCTGTGCTGTTAAAGCGAGGAGGAGGATACGGCACTCAAAGAACTTGGTACTCGGTAAGTGAGAGGCTGGTGCAAGTGCAGCATACACTTCCACGGGAATCCCGCAGGAGCGGCTTCTGTCCCCGCGGGAACCCTGCAGGAGCAGCTTCTGTCCCCGTGGGAACCCCGTTCCCATGCAAGTCTCTAATTCAAAGCGATGCAGCTGGCCAGAAACGGCTCCTGATCGGTTAAGTCGCCTGTTCGTGGCTAACCACTAATTTTCAGCAGCCCTTAAGTGGTTAGTACCGAACTGAAAACTGACTATTTTGGGGGCATTCCGGGTGCAGAGTGGGATATTCGGAATTTAACCAGCCAGGTTAACCGCATAAATAGGACCGTATAAAAGTCAGTCTTACCTTTGTGGTAACCTATATCTGGTTAAATGCTGAATATCGCACTTAACCGGCTGTGCGGCAAATGCAGACATTCTGTTCCAAAACCCAGATACGACCTGTCATTGAATTTCTGAGCATACCAGTGGTGGTCAGTGAAATGGTGATCTGTGCTAGCTGAATATCAGGCCCATCTAGTTTTGTATTTATTACTGTTTATTTCCTGCCTGTGTGAAGGAGTTTCACCCAAGCTGGTGCCCATTATAAACTTCCATTACGTTACTTCCCACCGTTCCAGGACGTGTGGGTTGTCATGGTCATCGACCAGCAGGTGGAGATAGAAATATGACTGCAGATAAGGGCCAAGTGGCCCATCCAGTCTGCCCCATCCTCAGTAACCACTAACTCTTTCTTTCCTAAAGGATCCCACATGCCTGTCCGTGCTTTTTTTTTTTTTTTAATTCTGACACAGTCCTCGTCTCTACAACCCCCTGTCGGGAGGCCATTCCACACATCCACCATCCTTTCCATGAAAGAATATTTTCTTAGACTCCTTCTAAGCCTGTTTCCTCTTAACTTCATCATATGCCCCCTCATTCCTGAGTTTTCCTTCATTTGAAAAAAGCTTATCGCCTGTACATTAACACCACTGAGGTATTTAAACGTCACTGTCATATCCCCTTTCTCCCGCCTCTCTTCCATCGTATACGTGTTGAGATTCCTAAGTCTGTCGCTGTATTTATGACCGAGACTGCTCACCAATTTTGTAGCCGCCCTCTGGACCAACTCCATCCTGTTTATATCCTTCTGTAGGTGGGGTCTCCAGAATGGCACACAGTACTCTTAAGTGGGGCCTTACCAGAGACTTGGCCTTCGGTGTGTTCTGGTGGCTTGCTAGGTTGGTTGCTAACCATGCATCTGATTGGGTGTTCATTCTTCATTGCTTGAGGACCAATACTGAGGAACTGGGCTGCTAGCTTGGGGCTATGTAGTGGTGCTCAGTTCTCTATTTTGTCTCCACCTGCTGGTCAATGGCCTCATGTCCTGGAATAGTGTGAAGAACTAATGGAAAGAAAATTATCAGGTAAGACCTAATTTCTCCATAAACAGCCAATAATACAACCACATAGAATAAAAAACAAACATAACATCAGTGCATTTTTTCTAGCGAAAAAGGTGCCAGTACTCAAATGCCAGGCAACCCTTCAGGGGTGGGTTGATCACTGAGGGACCCCTCTGCAACTAGTCACAGAATCTATATGACGAGGCAGAATTGGTGTGTAGAGCCTGAGCTCTTTCATTATAACTTGGGAACCATGGTAGAGATGATGAGAGGGGAGGGAGGGTAGGTCTCGAGGTACAGAGGGAGGGGGAGTGTTTGAGAGGGGGGTTGGGGAGATTAGAGGGAGGGATGGAGTGTTTAAGGTAAAGAGGGGAACTAGAAGTTATTTTAATTGGTAGAATTAGGCTTTGAAGAACGTTATCAGACAAGGTCTGATAAAATATGTAAACTGGACAATAAGTTGTTAAAAGGAAGTGTGATTTACTTGCTGATTATAATGTTGGGGGGGGGGGGTAAAAGTTAAAAGATTGATGATGGTATATCTTGGAGTATATTTGATGCAAGTAGTGGACTCTGTTTGGAGGTTAATGTACTTACGTTGTATATGTGCAGTTCCCTTTCTTTATGCTCTCAATAAAATTGTTGAAACATATAACTTGGGGACCATGAATCAATTTTAGCAGAGAATGGAAAAGGTGCCGGTACTCAGTACCCCCTCAAATAAAGCCCTGCATAACATAGAATACCCAACAATACATACAGCAACAGCCTATATGTCTTTACCTATTAAGATGTTTCATTATATCATACTGACATCATGCACTAAAGCTTAGCGCATGAGAAATTCTAAGAAGCACATTTAGCCACATTAATTCTGTCAGCATGAGCTAAACTTTAGTAAAAGGGCCCCTGTGAGCTTTGTATCTGTTGTTTCTTCTAATGTATGCCTATTTTAGTGTGTCTTTGTACTGTGAATGTGTTATATGAATATGCTTTCTGTGCTGCCTGTTATGATTTATCATTTGTACCCTATCATTATCATGTTTTTATAACATTATTGTTCTGTGCTGTTGTTTATTTATAATGCTATATTATGTTACTCCTGTTTCTAGTTTAGGTTCCAGGATGGGCTCAAGATGCAGTTTTTAACTTGTGTTTTATTCTGACCGGCTCTTTCCTGTCTGTACCAGGGGTTTTGGGGGCGAGGTGTCCTGGGACCGCTCTGTGTGTATTGGTTCAACCTATGATGTTGATGATACCACCATCACTCACCACATTGTGGACCGGCCCACACTGGACAAACAGGTCATCAACAGGTGAGGGCTAAGTGTGTGCATTGCCTGGCAGCATGAGCTCCTGTAGTGGCGAGACCCCCGTCTGTCCAGCACATTGCAGTCAAATTCTGAATATCAACTGTGAGTTTGTTCATATTCACACACCCCCAAGATCCTCCTGTCAAGTTCCATTTAATCTTCCCAGCACCCCACAAACCTTACTGAGCAGCCTCCCATTAGACTCCTGTCATCTTGCTCCATCCTGTTCTGCCGATGGTTCTGGTCTTTCTTCCCCTACCCTGGCAGGAGTGGCCTAGTGGTTAGGGTGGTGGACTTTGGTCCTGGGGAACTGAGGAACTGAGTTCGATTCCCACTTCAGGCATAGGCAGCTCCTTGTGACTCTGGGCAAGTCACTTAACCCTCCATTGCCCCATGTAAGCCGCATTGAGCCTGCTATGAGTGGGAAAGCGCAGGGTACAAATGTAACACAAATAAAATAGATACTATTGGAGATTCTACATGGAATGTTGCTACTATTGGAGATTCTACATGGAATGTTGCTACTATTAGAGATTCTACATGGAATGTTGCTATTCCACTAGCAACATTCCATGTAGAAGGCTGCGCAGGCTTCTGTTTCTGTGAGTCTGGTGCAGGACATCAGACTCACAGAAGCAGAAGCCTGAGCGGCCACATTGGTGATGTGCAAGGGCAGGCTTCTCCAGGGAATGTTGCTAGTAGAGGAGTAGCCTAGTGGTTAGTGCAGTGTACTTTGATACTGGGGAACTGAGTTTGATTCCCACTGCAGCTCCTTGTGATTCTGGGCAAGTCACTTAACCCTCTATTGCCCCGTGTAAGCCGCATTGAGCCTGCCATGAGTGGGAAAGCGCAGGGTACAAATGTAACAAAAATAAAATAGATACTATTGGAGATTCTACATGGAATGTTGCTACTATTGGAGATTCTACATGGAATGTTGCTATTCCACTAGCAACATTCCATGTAGAAGCCTGCGCGGCCACATTGGTGATCTGCAAGGGCCAACTTCTGCATGGAATGTTGCTAGTGGAATAGCAACATTCCATGTAGAATCTCAAATAGTAGCAACAGTGGAGGAGTGGCCTAGTGGTTAGGGTGGTGGACTTTGGTCCTGAGGAACTGAGTTCGATTCCCACTTCAGGCACAGGCAGCTCCTTGTGACTCTGGGCAAGTCACTTAACCCTCCGTTGTCCCATGTAAGCCACATTGAGCCTGCCATGATTGGGAAAGCGCGGGGTACAAATGTAACAAAAAAAAAAATCCAAGCCACATCCAAAAATAGTAAAGTACTGGTCCACAGTTAGCTTAAAGAAAGTGGGCAGGCTCAAATCCAAGGAGCTGCACTTTATAAAATAAGGTATGTTTAATGATGGAAGCAAACACAGAGGCACGCTTGTGCAGAAGGTGTGAAAAAAGCTTTAATGAGTTTTCTCAGCACTGTGTGCTTGGTCACTGTTCCTGAATGCTGAGTAGTGTAGGTCACCAGCAGGAGCTCTGACTTTGAGCCGCTCATCCATGAAGGGCCTTCAGGGTTAACTGTTTCCTGCTCCTTTTCTCATATCTGACAAATTATACATAGGAAAGAAAGGAGAAACCCTCAGTTTTAAAAGAAATAATGTGCATACACAATCCATAAGGAAATATGTATGTTCTCGCTTTGAAAGGGCAATTAAAAAATCAAAATAGAAAAGAGAAGACAAAAAGAAAAGCTGGGAAATGAGTACCAACAAAGAGTAACCCAAACCACCCTTTTGTTAGAACTTTATAGATTACTTGGAGCTGTCGCGTTCACCTGCAAGAAGGTATTCGACTGACTCAGATCAAAAAAAACGATTTTCCCCTGCCACTAGATAATGCATTTCCCAGGGAAAAGTGCAATAAATGTTCTTCTAATAGCTTGCATATTAGCTGATAAATCCGGGAAATACTTTATCTCCATGAAATACTATATGCTTGTATCCAGTGGTGTGCTGGAGCCGGCTGGCTCCGGCTCGCAAAATCCGGTTGTTAAATTTTGGCCGGACTTGCGAGACGGTTGTTGGTAAGGGCGAGCCGGCTCTCCCTCCCTCCGCCCTCCCGATCCGGTCCCTCACCGGCCCTACCTTGGCCATCAAATTCTTCGGGGCAGGCAGTGTTGCCTGCCCACTGCTATCGCTGACTCTCCCCCGCTGCCTGTTTGCGCTTTAAAAATGGCCGCCGAGACTTCCAGAGGCTGCCTCGCGAGACTTCTGTAAGTCTCGGCGGCCATTTTGAAGCGCGATCGGGCAGCGGAGGAAAGTCAGCGATGGCAGCGGGCAGGCAACACTGCCTGCCCCGAAGAATTTGATGGCAAAGGTAGGGTCGGTGAGGGACCGGATCGGGAGGGAGGGAGGAAGCAGGAGAATTTGCGGAACAAGTCTGGAGGGGGTGGCAGGGGAGAGAAGGGAGCTGCTGGCCATGGGTGGATGGAGGGCAGGGGAGAGAAGGGTCGCTGGCCATGGGTGGATGGAGGGCAGGGGAGAGAAGGGTCGCTGGGTATGGGTGCATGCTGGGCAGGGGAGAGAAGGGTCACTGCTGGCCATGGGTGGATGGAGGGCAGGGGGAGAGGAGGGGAGAGAGAATAAATGCTGGACATGGATGGAGGGGAGGGAAGAGTGAGGAAGGAGATAAGATAAGGGAAAAGGAAAAGAGGAGAAAAACTGCACATGGATGAAGAAAATAGGCAGAAGCTGAGGACCAGAAATGAAGAAGAAAGGAAAGAAATAAATGGAAAGGAAGCCCTGGAAACGGAGTTAAAGAGGACAGGTAGCAGCAGAATCGGATACTGGGCCAGCCAGCATGATCAGAAAAACAGTCACCAGACAACAAAGGTAGAAAAAATCATTTTATTTTCATATTAGTGTTTGGAATATGTTCCCTTTGAGAATCAGGTGCTCAACATTAAAAGTTTATATTTATTTACTTACTTATGGCATTTTATCCCACATTAAATATGAATTAGATTGGAACCTGGGATCATTTAATTTTTTTTCCTGGAGAGAGTAATGCATTGCCCCCCCCCCCCCCCCCCCCCCCCCCCCCCCACTGGTTATAGCCAGCTCTGCAATTTTGGGGGGCGCAGAGGTGGATGGGGGGGGCGCAGTGGTGGACGGGGGGGGGGGGGGGGGCGCGAGGTGGACCGGGGAGAGAGCCTGCTGTTAAAAATTTACCAGCACACCACTGCTTGTATCCAACATATAGTCTCCACATCGTGCATGCCAGACCAGTGCAGATGAGTGAGTTAAGCCCCCTGCCAGCAGATGGCGACAGAGAACATAAGTAATGCCACATTGGGAAAAGACCAAAGGTCCATCGAGCCCAGCATCCTGTCCACGACTGCGGCCAATCCAGGCCAAGGGCACCTGGCGAGCTTCCCAAACGTACAAACATTCTATACATGTTATTCCTGGAATTGTGGATTTTTCCCAAGTCCATTTAGTAGTGGTTTATGGACTTGTCCTTTAGGAAACCGTCCAACCCCTTTTTAAACTCTGCTAAGCTCAGAGTTGGCTTCATTTCCTTCAGCTCCTCCATATTTGTCTCCAGTATCCTTTGCCATTGCCAAAGAGAGAGAAGCATAGAGATAGCTTTATTCATTGTCCCCTCCATGTAGGCTGCCATCATTTCAGTCAAATTAAGGCTGGAAAGTGCATCAACACACCTCTTTCCCTCTGCTTCCCTGGGCCTCCTTTTCATAGTAGGAATGTCATGGTAATTGTCTATTGCTCACAGTGCACTTTTTCTAGTGAAAAAGGTGCCGGTACTCAAATGCTAGGCCACCCTTCAGGGGTGGGGGTAATCATTGAGGGACCCTCCCCACAATAGCCAGGCCCCCTGCAACCAGTCACAGAACCTATAACAAGGCAGAATTGGTGTGTAGAGCCTGAGCTCTTTCATTAAAACTTGGGGACCATGGGTCAATTTTAGCAGCCAATGGAAAAGGTGGTGGTACTCAGTACCCCCTCAAAAAAAGCCCTGATTGCTCATGTTTGGTTTATTATTATTGGCCGCCTTGAGTGAATTCCTTCAAAAAGATGGTAAATAAATCCTAATAAATATAATTAAATATAACTTAGATGATTTGAATAATTCTTCCACTGGCAATTTCAGAACATCTAGAAAATAACTTTTTGTATTGCTTGCTGTGGCATGTTCTATTTACCTGTCTATTAAAGCTTTCTTTATAGTCAAACAACCTGAGGCTTTTTCACCGGGGAGGGGGAGTCATGGGGAGAGGTATTGTCCTTGGCGTTTTTATTTCCAAAGGGGATGGGGAAGGTAGGAGTATCACTCTAGAGCCTTTCTAACTTTGTAAAATGTAGTTTTTTTTATAAACTGCTTTATTGATACATAAGTCATCCATAGAGGTTTACAAACTAGCAAAAGAAAGGCACTAGAAAATTAAAAATAGAAAATAAAATCTGTTAGCTGTTTTGCAAAATTTTAGACTCAAAATACATTTTAATAGATGTGATTGGTTTTAATGTTTTTTTGTACAATTACTGATAGTTTAAATTTTAGGCGCGCTTATGCGTGTTCTTCAGGTTTTGTGCTCAGCCGTGTGAGCTGTCTCAACCCTGCTTGTGTGTGGCTATTACGTACAGCCACATGTGTGCACATGCTCTCTCTCCTCTCCCTCCCTCCCCTTCTGCATGTTGTATTGCACAGAGGTATACACTGACAGGGTTTTTTTCCCCCTCTTTTCACTTATTACGGTCTGCCATGCAAGCTTTTCTCTGTCTTCTGCAGGTACTATGTACAGCCTCAGTGGGTTTTTGATTCTGTAAACGTCAAGCTGCTCCTTCCAGTGGCAGATTACTTCCCTGGGGTGGTGCTTCCACCGCATCTTTCACCATTTGTTGTGGAGAAGGAGGGAGACTACATCCCACCTGAGAAGCAGAAGCTGCTGGCCATGCAGAGGGGCGAGCATACAGGTAACTTGAGATCAGATCTGGAAAATCCAGGTATGAATAGGAGAGCAGAGAGCTGGCTGCTTTTACAATGGCGCTTTCAAATGTAAAGTGTTAAGTTTGATACACAAAGCCTTGAATAAAGCAAAGATACTTACGTGTAGCAGTATTCTCCGAGGACAGCAGGCTTTATATTCTCACAATTGGGTAAAACGATCCCGCGTTAACTGGTCTGGAGCTTGTAACAAGCTAAAAAACAGAGCTTTGTAGAGCGCAAGAGTTGCTCCACCGCATGTGCCTGAGTGTCTTCCTGCCCGCCGTGAGATTGTGGTTACTTCAGATAGTACAGCATAAAAAACAAAAGTAAATATAGGAGACCACTCCTAGGGGAGGCGGGAGGGTTTGTGAGAAAATAAGGCCTGCTGTCCTCAGAGAATACCTGCTTACAGGTAGGTATCTTCACTTTCTCTGAGGACAAGCAGGCTATTAGTTCTCACAATTGGGGTATCCCTAGCATCCAGGCTCACAGAAAACAAACAACTTTGGTCAGTTGGGCCTTACAACGGCAAGGACGTAACTCAGATTAACCTGAAATTATATACAAACTGGGTTGAGTACAGCATGAAATAGAATAAAACAGGCCTGGGAGGGGGGGGGGGGTGGAGTTGGGTTCTAGACCCCAAACAGATTCTGCAACACTGCCTGAACCAGCTATCGCATCGGGTATCCTGCTCAAGGCAGTAATGAGATGTGAATGTGTGAACTGAAGACCACAACACACCCTTACAAATTTCTTCAATGCAGGCTTGACCGCAAGTGGGCTACTGACACAGCCATGGCTCTGACATTGTAACCCATGACCTCCAGGGTCAGCCAAGCCTGGGCATAATTGAAGGAAATGCAATTGCCAGCCAATGGTGCATTTCCTGATGTCGATCCCCATCCTGTTGGGATCAAAAACAAAAAGTTGTCGGACTGTCTTTGGGGCCTAGTCTGCTCCATGTAGCGGGGGGGGGGGGGGGGGGGGGTTGATGCTGGGAAAATCTGCTCTCTGCTGGGAGGTTGGGCCAGGAGGGGGTGGGGAAGCTTCAGTTTCAATGAAACTGAGAAACCCCCATTTCGGTCACCCTCTAATCCAGCAGCAGGGTGCCAGGAGCGTGGAATTAGACGCTGAGACTACTGTTCTCATATTATGGGAAATCGTGGCCCCTCCTAGTCTTGAGTATAGAAACCGTAAAAAACAACTTCAGGTTGGCGTAGATAGGGCACATTCTTCTAACAAAACCATATAGAAGAGCTTCTGCCTTGGTGTCCCCCCCCCCCCCCCCCCCAGTCCCCACCCCTCTTCCCAGGACTAGTTCCTGTAAGCTATCTTTGATAGATGTGCTGTAAGTGGATGGTGACACTTTGCCTTTGGGTCATACAGCAGTCGAGAATGAATCTGAAGAGGAGGAGGAGGAAGGCTCAGAGGAGGAGGAAGGCTCAGAAGAGGAGGAAGAGGAGGATGACTCTGATGGGCAAAATGAGATGCTGAAGAAGAGAGAGGGCCGTCAGATCCCAGAAAAGGTAATCTTAATTACAGATACTCCCACCTTGTCTTTTTTTTTTTTGTACCCCGCGCTTTCCCACTCATGGCAGGCTCAATGCAGCTTACATGGGGCAATGGAGGGTTAAGTGACTTGCCCAGAGTCACAGGGAGCTGCACTGGGAATCGAACCCAGTTCCCCAGAATCAGAGTCCACTGCGCTAACCACTAGGCTACTCCTCCACTAGCAACATTCCATGTAGAAGCCTGCCCTTGCAGATCAGCAATGCGGCCGCGCAGGCTTCTGTTTCTGTGAGTCTGATGTCCTGCAGGTACGTGCAGGACGTCAGACTCACAGAAACAAGCCTGCGCAGCCGCGTTGCTAATCTGCAAGGGCAAGCTTCTACATGGAATGTTGCTAGTGGAATAGCAACATTCCATGTAGAATCTCAAATAGTAGCAACAGAATCTCAATAGTAGTAACATTCCATCTAGAATCTCCAATAGGGAAAGAGAACTGGGACTTGATATACTGCCTTTCTGAGGTTTTTGCAACTACATTCAAAGGGATTTACATATATTCAGGTACTTATTTTGTACCAGGGGCAGTGGAGGGTTAAGTGACTTGCCCAGAGTCACAAGGAGCTGCCTTTGCCTGCAGTGGGAATCAAACCCAGGACCAAAGTCCACCACTCTAACCACTGGGCCACTCCTCCACTCTTGCTTCCTGCAGTTTTTGGTTTATTTTTTTTGGTTCTGCTTTGTGCACTTTTTCCTGTTCTCCCTCCCTCACACCCAAGTTTGCTGCTGTTTTTTGGGAGCCTCATTGCTTTCTCCTCCGCTTCTCACCACAATCACAGAAGCTGAACGTGAAGATCACAGCTGGGGTAGTGAAGATGGAAAACCGTGCTAAAGCCGCACAGGACGAGAAAGGCGAGGAGAAGCGCCTGGCTATTATGATGATGAAGAAGAGGGAGAAATATCTCTACAACAAGATCATGTTTGGAAAGAAGCGTAAAGTTCGAGAGGTGGGTACACTTTTAAACTGATACCCCTCCATGCCCTCTAGCTATGCCTGTGTGCAGGGCTGGCATAGAGTAAGGCCTGGTGGAATTCCCCTTCTGGCAATACAGGGCTGTGGAGTCGGTAAAAATGTACCAACTCTTAACTCCAGTTTCAAAATAAAAACTTACAACAGTATAATATATGGTAAATTTATCATTTTATGCTTTCATTTACCTAACATAGTAAATGACGGCAGAAAAAGACCTGCATGGTCCATCCAGTCTGCCCTACAAAATAAACTCATATGTGCTACTTTTTGTGTATAACTTACCTTGATTTGTACCTGTCCTTTTCAGGGCACAGACCGTGTAAGTCTGCCCAGCACTATCCCCGCCTCCCAACCACCAGCCCTGCCTCCGGCTCTGGCACAGACCGTATAAGTCTGCCCAGCACTATCCCCACCTCCCAACCACCAGCCCCGCCTTCCGCCACCGGCTTTGGCACAGACCATATAAGTCTGCCCAGCACTATCCCCGCCTCCCGCCACCGGCTCTGCCACCCAATCTCGGCTAAGCTCCTTAGGATCCATTCCTTCTGAACAGGATTCCTTTATGTTTATCCCACGCGTGTTTGAATTCTGTTACCGTTTTCATTTCCACCACCTCCCGCGGGAGGGCATTCCAAGCATCCACTACTCTCTCCGTGAAAAAATATTTCCTGACATTTTTCTTGAGTCTGCCCCCCTTCAATCTCATTTCACGTCCTCTCGTTCTACCGCCTTCGCACCTCCGGAAAAGGTTTGTTTGCGGATTAATACTTTTCAAATATTTGAACGTCTGTATCATATCACCCCTGTCTACCTGTACTATAGATCCAGAAGAAAAAAAATTGAAAGCCTAATATCAGTAGGAGTTAAGAGTCAGATAGTAGAAAAATAGAAGAGTCGGAGTCGAAGAGCTGGTGTACCGACTCCACAGCCCCTACTGCAGTGTCAATCGTGTCCCATGGTGGAGAGACAGGAAGGCTGAAACAATCCAGGCACAGAGCCCCAGCAATATAAAAAAGTTATTTATTAGTCTAACCAGACAATGTTTCAATATGCAATGTTGAATAAGCCAAGTTATACATTTAAGAAGGTCAAGATGAGCATTTTACGAGTGAATGTCACTTCAGTGGTGGGGAAGGGGAGCGGTCAGTGGTGCCTTGCCTGACTGGTATCATCACCTCACCCTGCGCAGCATCAGAAGAAACTTGTCTTCACGGGAACCTTTGCACAGCTGAGCAGTCAGTATGGTATGCAGATGCTTACTATAGGCCTCTCCACACCTTTCCATCTCATTTTCCTACAGCTAATAATTAAACCCAGACTGCTCTCTCTCTCTCTCTCTCAAGAGTTAATAATGCATCAAGAATCTGACACTCAATTACTGGTTTGAGTCAGGGAATTATTTATGCAGATGTGCTGAAAAATGGCAGTATATAATTGCAGACACAGACCCACATTCACCTGTAGGCAGGGTTTGCTGTCTGTAGTTAATTACTTTATAGACTTGTGGCCACAAGATTTCTGGTTGGCCTTAAGACTTGCAGAGCATTGGGGAGGAATGGGGAGCCCTGTCCAGCAAGGATTTGCATGCTTATGGCCTCCCCCATTCAAAACCAGTTTCCCTGGTGGCCCAGTGCCTCCCCCACTCCCTCCCCCACTCCCTCCCCCCCCCCCCCCCTCCGGTACATTTTGATGCAGGAGGAGGGACTAGCACTCCCTCCTCCTGTGAGCGCCTCCTTCAAAATAGTGGTGCCCTGCCTGGTTCATCCTGGGATGTGCTGAGTGGGGCTTCAGTACTATATAAGGGAAAACTCCCTTATATGGTACTGAAGGATGCACCAGGCAGGGCAAAGAGGAGAGAGTGCTACTCCCTCCTCCTGCATCAAAATGTACGGGGGGGGGGGGGTGCACTGGGCCACCAGGGAAACTGTTTAGAATGGGGGAGGCCACAAGCATGCTAATACTCCCTCATAGTGCTTCAAAAGGTACATGGGGGGGGGGGGGTTGGAGGGGCATTTGACCACTAGGGCTTGAGGGGAGGGCACTAGAGAACCAGGGTGGGTGGTGCCCATTGGGCCACCAGGGAAGCTTTTGTACTTGGGGGGACTGGAGGTCCACCAGACATTCAGCCCCTTGTGTGCGGGCCTGGGTAGGGGGTCCTGCCCCTTGTTTTACTCTCTTTGACAGGTCCAGGCTTTTTTTTTTTTTTAACAGCCTAGACCTGTCGGCCAACTACCCCAATGATCAGAGTTAATAGCGTACCTAAATTTGCGTGCTATTAGCTCTGATCATCGGGGCTTTATTTCCCCATGCTGTTCTGGTGCTAATTTTACAGCACTGTTCAGAACAGCACAGGGTTTTTGATCGTCTGCCTGCAAGAAATTACTGTATGAATTGGTGGCTGTGCCGATCTCTGCATGTGTACACATACATGTTTATATGTGATTGATAATATTATTTTAAATCAGATGCATATGTATATGACAATATATATGTCTCTTTTATTTACATTATTTTATTATCTCTTTTGTAGCCCCTGAAGCAGCCCTGTTGGGCGAAACACGGCCTGTGTCGGGCTGTTTATGTGTATATATATATATTTTTAAATTGGTTCTTAACAATAAATTACGTTTGTCTAACGATCTGCTCTGTTCATTTTCCAATTTATCTTGTTGGGCAGACTGGGTGGACCGTGCAGGTCTTTTTCTGCCGTCATTTACTATGTTACAAAGAACCCCAATTTCTGTGTACAGAATAGTCATAAACTGCAGTAATTTTACTGTAGATCTCTCTGTCTCTCCCAGGTGAATAAACTGGCCGCTAAGAGGAAGGCTCATGATGCGGCTGTGAAATCAGAGAGGAAGAGAAGGAAGAAATAGAAGTGAGCAGAGTGTGACTTAGCGAGCAGGCGATGACTGGAGGAGAGCATCTGGCCTAGATTTTCAGACTTCCTCCTCTGCATGTCTCTTATCAGAAAGGAGAGGTTCTTTCCACTTCTGCTATCTTTATAACCTGGACAAAGGAGAAAGAAGAAGCAGTTTTTATTAGTGACCTCTGCACTTGACCAGGGGCTTACTGCATGGTAATGTGCAGATTTAAAGAGGAATCCTTTACATTCAAAATGGATATTACAGAAGCAAAAATTTTACATATTCACCCTGTTGCCTGGTACTCACCTGTATGGGACACTTTATTGATCGATAAATTGTCCAGCCCCTTCCCCATTTTATAACAATTGGAAACTGATAAAATGGGGTACATGAAAACAGCCTCCCCTCCCATACTATCAGCACATCTGCCAGGCAAAGCCATTGTATGAAATTTGTTAATACTTTTTTCTCTTTTGTATAAAAAATAAAATAAATAAATTAAACCTTCTATTGTGTGTAACCTATTGGACGTAATACACATGACAGCTTTTATGATAAGATACAGAAAACAGCCAAGTGGTGGGAACTGGTGAAAATTGCTAACAGTCTAACCCTAGTTCCATTTCTATTTGTCACCAGGTGTGCTCTGCAAAAGTGCCAAAGGTCATGTCTCCCCCCCCCCCCAACCCCCCCTGTGCTTGCATTCTTCCCAGCTAATGCTCACTATTGGGCTTGTCCAATGCTGGGATGTTAATAACCTTTTGTCTAGCAAGACAACAGGCCTGTTAATTTAGTTGACGGCATTCATCCAGAATGCAAATATCGTGCTCCTTTCATGCAGCTGATGCTTGGAATTCTCTTCATTCCAGAGCCGACCCACAAGCAGGAGGCGGGAGCTCCCTGCCATAGAACAGCTGTAGTATTGGAAATGCAGTATGGGGTTGTTCCTACCATACTTTGCTGAAGTGAAATATTGCCAGAGGCCTGTCATTGTTTTAAGTAAATTCCCCAGCTGGAAACATCACAGTTGGAATACAAAAGCAAAATCTAGGAGTAGTAATTATTTCAAATGACCTGAAGGTAGTAAAGCAATTGCGAAAGGTAAAGTGTGCCACTTCCATAAGTAGAGATTAACACGGAAAAGAGGTAATATTGACCTGTATATGTCATCAGTGAGATCCCATTTTGAATGATATGTTCTGTTCTGGATACCAGACCTTGCTAAGGATAGGGAGAGAATAGAAGTGGTTCAGAACTGTAACGCACCTTCCACAGAAAGGCTTAAAACAATCAGAGACTCTGCCTCTGAAATAGTTGCTTTATAACCCAGCCAGTCTGGTCTTCAGGGTATCCACAGTAACTGTAGAGTTGATAGATTTGCAGGAAGTATATTTATTGCATGCCGATAATCTCATGGGTATTCATGGATCTCCAGAAAAATCTGACTGGCTGGGTGTGTCTTAAGGACTGGGTTGAGAACCCCTGCTGTTACAGAAAAGAAGGGAAGATATGACCTAGTGTAGCACAAGAAGACATTTTCCAAAGAAACAACATTTCAAGGACAAGGGGTCATGTTTTTATTTTCTAGCATAGTAATTTTATGTATGCTTATTGCAGTGCTGATGTATTACGTCATTTTGAAAAAGATTCTCTCAAAATAGTGGGAAGCAACCAGCTAAATTGACATAAAGCTCAGCCCATCAAGTGTGAAAAACACAGTTTAAGTGTAAAATGAGAAGAATGGTGGAAAAAAAAAAAAACCAAAGGAGCAGCTACAAAGGTCAAACATTTACATCGGGTGTGGATGCTGTTCAAAAGTACCATCCTGGAAGTCCAGGCCAGTTATATTCCATGTATTAAAAAAAAGGAAGAAAGGTTAAGCGCCAGCCGGCAAAGTTAAAAAGTGAGGTGAAGGAAACTATTAGAGCTAAAAGAAAATCCTTCAGAAAGTGGAAGAAGGATCTGACTGAAAATAATAATAAATGGCATATGGAAGGCAAAGAGGGACTTTGACAAAAAAAAAAAAAAAGATTGCGTTGGAGGCAAAAATACACAGTAAAAACTTTTAGGTATATTAAAAGCAAAAAGCTGGCAAAAGAAGCAGTTGGATCGCTAGATGACCGAGGGGAGAGATTAAATTAATGCTTTGCTTCAGTCTTCACAGAGGAAGATGTGGGAGAGATACCAGTGCCAGAAATGGTATTCAAAGCTGACAAATTAGAGAAACTGAATGAAATCTCTATAAACCTGAAAGATGTAATGGCGCAATTTGACAAATTGAAGAGTAGCAAATTGCCTGGACCGGATGGTATTCATCCCTGAGTACAGACAGAATAAACTTGCAGAGCTATTAGTAATATGTAATCTAGCTTTAAAATCAACCACGGTACCAGAAGATTTGAGAGTAGCCAATGTAATGAAGGTTTTTTTTTTTTAAGGTTCCAGAGGTGATCCAGGAAATTATAGATCGGTGAGCCTGATGTTGGTGCCAGGCAAATTGGTAGAGACTATAATAAAAAAACAAAATTTCAGAGCATATTCAAAAGTATGGATTAATGAGACAAAGACAACATGGATTTAGTGAAGGGAAATCTTGCCTCACCAATCCACAATTTCGGGACTAACTTGTATAAAATGTTTCTACGTTTGGGTAGCTTGCCAGGTGTCCTTGACCTGGATTGGCCGGACAGGATGCTAGACTCGATGGACCTTTGGTCTTTTCCCAGTATGGCATTACTTATGTACTACATTTCTTTGAAGGGGTGAACAAACGTGGATAAAGGTGAGCTAGTCGATATCTGGATTTTCAAAAGACATTTGGCAAAGTACCTCATGAAAGACTCCAGAGGAAAGTGGAGAGTCATGGGATAGGAGGTAGTGTTCTATTGTGGATTAAAAACTGGTTAAAAGACAGAAAACAGAGAGTAGGGTTAAATGGTCAGTATTCTCAATGGAGAAGGGTAGTCAGTGGGGTTCCCTAGGGGTCTGTGCTGGGACTGCTGCTTTTAAACATATTTATAAATGACCTAGAGATAGGAGTAACTAGTGAGGTAATTAAATTTGCTGATGACACAAAGTTGTTCAACGTTGTTAAATTGCAAGAGGGTTGTGACAAATTGCAAGAGAACCTTGCGAGGCTGGGAGACTGGCCATCCAAATGGCATATGACTTTTAATGTGAGCAAGTGCAAAGTGATGCATCTGGAAAAGAGAAACCCAAACTATAGCTATGTGATGTAAAGTTCCACATTAGGAGTCACTGACAAGGAAAGGGATCAAGGTGTCATCATTGATATGTTGAAACCCTCTGCTCAGTGTGTGGCGGTGGCAGCTAAGAAAGCAAATAGAGTATGCTATTAGGAAAGGAATGGAAAACAAAAATGAGGACGTTATAATGCCTTTGTATCGCTTCATGGTGCAACTGCAGCTCGAATACTGTGTTCAAGTCTGATCACCACATTTCAAAACAGGTAGAGTGGAATTAGAAAAGGTACAGAGAAGGGTGACAAAAATGATTAAAGAGAATGGGATGGCTTCCCTATGAGGAAAGGCTAAAGCAGCTAAGGCTCTTCAACTTGGAGAAAAGACAGCTGAGGGAAGATATGATAGAGGTCTATAAAATAATGAGTGGAGTGGAACAGGTAGACATGAATCACTTGTTTACTCTTTCCAAAAATACTAGGACTAGGGGACACGCAATTAAGCTACAACATAGTAAATTTAAAACAAATTGGAGAAAATATTTCTTCACTTAATGTGTGATCAAGCTCTGGAATTTGTTGCCAGAGAATGTGGTAAAAGCAGTTACCTTAGGAGGGTTTACAAAAGGTTTGGATAACATCCTAAAAGAAAAGTCCGTGAGCCAATATTAAGATGGACTTAAGGAAAATTCACTGCTTATTTCTAGGACAAGCAGCATAAAATGTACAGTTTTGGGATCTTGCCAGGTACTTGTAATCAGGATTGGCCACTGTTGGAAACAGGATACTGGGCTTGATAGACCTTTGGTCTGTCCCAGTGTGGCAACACTTATGTATACACACACAAACGCCACAATCTGGATAATAATAATGGTGCATTAGCCTGATTTTTTGAGTGCATACACGGAAACAAATTGTGTGTCTTTTGCACTTCATGTGGTGACATTTTTGATGCTGCTTTTAACTCCTAATCCTTACTCATTTGTTCAGTACCCTTATTTTATCATCCCCACCTTAGTAATTCCCTTATCTCTTATTTGTCCTGCTTGTCTGTCCTAATTAGATTGTAAGCTCTGTTGAGCAGGGACTGTCTCTTCTTGTTCAAGTGTACAGCGCTGCGTACGTCTAGTAGCGCTGTAGAAATGCTAAGTAGTTGTAGTAGTTTATATATTACCATTGTCGGTCACCATTCCCCGGAGCTTGGTGCACTGGAAATAGCAGGTATGACAATAACCCTCATTCTTTAGGCCAGGTTGAGACAGGGACTTGTACACAGTACTCTATGAGGTGTTACGTGATCCTCCCCATCTCATGTGAGCAAGTCCCTTTTCAAGAACAGAAACTGCTTACAAGGAAGCAGAGGTTAACTATATTTGATTTAGTTTTTTTTCAGCTTTGAAAGCTTCGGTTTTTGTTACATTACCATTGAGACAAAGCTCATTGTTCAAATCAGTTTACAGGCCCTGTTGGCCTCATGCTTTTGCACAGAAAAAAACCTATCTGTGGGATTTCACATCTCAAGCCCAGTTTTCATTATGAAGGGAGAAATGTGGATGGGAGCCTGACATTTCTTACTCGCAGTGAATTCTATATTGTCCGGCTATGCAGAATTCTCAACAGGGAACACCGATTTGAACCATGTGGGATACCAAATAAGTCCCGATTCAAATCGGTAGTATGGCCTAGTACAGCAAAAGCGGATGATGCAGCTCGACATACATCCACTTTCTGCTGTATGATTGGATAGGTGTAGCATGGGGGAGCAGAGAAGATGGTATAGAGAGCAAGGGTGGGCAACCTTGATTTTGAGGGTCACAAGCCAGTGGTGTTTTGAGAATTTCCCTAATGAATATTCATCTAATATATTACCACAACTATGAGTTATTCCAAAATATTTATTATATACTTCAAAATGTGTGTTAAAATACTGTGAACATATAAAATCACATACTGATAGTGTTGCTATACACATAAACATGTCACTACTACCCTATCCGTTATATGAACTACTGCCCGCAGCCCTACTGCACAACGGGATCAGTATACGTCTTTATAAGAGGAGATGTACTTATCGCAACAGTCCTCCAATAGTTTGTCCAAATCAGAAGTCCATTTTGCTCCGCACTGACACAGTACAACAATTATCTATCCAAAGCATGCGCCATAGTCTGTATGTTAGTTGAGTCAAAATTCAAGGATATAACAAGCCCTCAAAATGTTATGTGCAGAAGGGTGCCATGATGTTTTATTTCACCATGAAACAAGGGCTATAAAGTTAATCCAAAAGCTACCAGACCCAACAAGGTCTGTGTTTGTTTTGCTCCATAAGATGTCATCAGGGGTCGGATACCTAAATACAAAATAGCAGTCACTATAAACTATCCCCCATCCCACAACTATGTTAATACAATCAAAAAAATTGTTTCATATATATATATATATATATATATATATATATATATATATATATGCTGGGGGTGATTGGGTGTGCAGAGAAAGAACTAGGCACCAGAGAGAGAAAAATGGGAGGTGTCCACCTTAGAGAAGGAGGGGAGGCGAGAAAAGCTGTTGAATCTGCTGGGGGGAGGGGGGGTCATGCCTCATAATGGAAGAATTCTACACAAAAGCTACAAATAATATGCAGAATTTCCTCACAGTAAGTAAAGCACCAAACAGATACATAAAATAGAGATGCTCCTTCTACCGAAGGTGGACAGGTTTGCACTGCATAGGAGCCACACACGGATGCCTGTACATAATGCCACCACCTCAAAGGTCAACTTGAGGGACGTTTCTGGTCTACATAAGTATTGTCATACTGGGCCAGACCAAAGGTCCATCAAACCCAGCATCCTGTTTCCAACAGTGGCCGATCCAGGTCACAAATGCCTGGCAAGATCCCCCAAAAGTACAAAACATTTTATACTGCGTATCCCAGAAACAGTGGATTTTCCCCAAGTCCAATTTAATAATGGTCTATGGACTTTTCCATTAGGAGGCCGTCCAAACCTTTTTTTAAACTCTGCTAAGCTAACCGCTTTTATCACATTCTATGTCAACGACTTCCAGAGTTTAATTACACGTTGAGTGAAGAAACATTTTCTCAGATTTGTTTTAAATTTACTACTTCATAGCTTCCTCGCATGCCCCCTAGTCCTAATATTTTTGGAAAGCGTAAACAGATGCTTCACGTCTACCCGTTGAAGTCCACTCATTATTTTTGACAGGTTCTCAAGGATAAGTCTGGAATCGTGAGCCCTTGGACTGCTGATGGGGAGCGGCAGCAGCAGGTAAAAAACCACCAATTAGGACTGGATAGCATACAGGAACTAGCGTGACTGGACAATACTTCATCTGTGCTTGACCGCCGTTCCCTAGGGGTTGAGCTCCTAGGTGTAGGCAGCCGGCAGGACTTACTGGACGGAGTGGATCAAGACAAACTTGACAGGGTACAGGACATAGGGTCTCAAACAGGCAGGAAACAAACACAAGCTTGGCTAGAACGAGGTACAGGGTCTTAGGCAGGAAACAAACACAAGCTTGGCTAGAACGAGGTACAGGGTCTTAGGCAGGAAACAAACACAAGCTTGGCTAGAACAGGGTTCAAGGTACAGGGTCTCAAGCAGGCAGGAAACAAACACAAGCTTGGCTAGAACAGAGTGCAAGGTACAGGGTCTCAAACAGGCAGGAAACAAACAAGGTTCACAACCAGAAGGGAAAGGAAGCCAAAAGCAGACAGGGAAGGAGCAATCAGGACTGAATTCAAGACAGGATTCAGGAGACTCAAACAGCCAAGGAATACAGACTAGGGACACTAACTAAGAAACAAGGCTAAGCAAGACAAGGCAGAAGTGCACAAACACCAACCTGAACCTTTGGCGTTGCAAAGGCAAAGCAGAAAGTTTCCAGGTGGCTAATAAGCCCATCAGCAGCTGAGGCTCAGCTGCAGCAATCTCAAGGCAGCTAAGGGTGAAGCTAGCTGCCAAACTTCCTAGCAAGACTGGAGGGCTACAATATCTGGACTGGACTGAAAAAAAAGAGTCTGGAAAGTCTATGGCAGCCACCGGTTCTGGCCACCAGAGGGTGAGAGGAGCACAAACCAAGAAAATAGTCACAATCATGACAATTTTATAGACATCTATCATATCTGTCCTCAGCTGCCTTTTCTTCAACCTGAAGAGCCCTAGCCATTTTAGTCTTTCCTCATAAGGAAGACGTCCCATCCCCTTTATCATTTTCGTCGCCCTTCTCTGTGGGTCTTTCAAAGCCGTGCTGCCTTCCACAGGCAAGGTGGTCATTTTGGTGACTGCCGTGACCAAAGAGTCCAATGTGGGTAACTGCAAGGACTCCAGATCCCCAGATGGAAGTAGGTAAAGTCTCATCATTGCCCAAGCCACCTCCAGGCTGGTGTCCAGTGCATCCACTGTGTAGTAATGAGAACCTT
This sequence comes from Microcaecilia unicolor, assembly GCF_901765095.1. Classification (NCBI taxonomy): domain Eukaryota; kingdom Metazoa; phylum Chordata; class Amphibia; order Gymnophiona; family Siphonopidae; genus Microcaecilia; species Microcaecilia unicolor. The sequence continues at coordinate 15,806,569 of NC_044041.1, read as the reverse complement.
CATAGCCTCATGATTGTGAAAGGTCTTTGTGGGTGTCTTGATCCCCGACATAATCGACGTGACCACCAGAGGGGCTGAGGCATACTCTGGAGAGGAAATGGTTTAAGACTTTGAGCAACCGGAACAGCCTTGCCGCTGTGAGGTCGTCTCCCTCATGCGGTGGCAACTCCCCCTCTTCCAGCACCTCAGAGGCCGCTGTGAGGGAAGTCCCTGAAAGGCAGTCCTCCTCAACTTCTGAAATATCAGAGCCCTCCGGGAAGTCCCTGAGAGCTTCCATACATGGGCACTTAGCAACAGCACCTGCAAACTAGTCAGTAATTCTTGAGAGGATGTCCATGGAGCAGAGAACCGAGGGTCCCCTGCCCGTTTAAGTAGGAAAGCTTTGTGCATTAAAAGCACAGATTCAGGGGAAAATGCTGCCTCTGACCAAACCAGATGGCCTGCAGAATCTCTCAACTCCCCTGCTTCGCTGACTGCTGGAACTGCCCACTGTTCACTCGACTGACCCGCTGTCCCAGAGAAGCCAGCACTTGGCGCTAAAGAAAAGATGGCGCGCACCCTGAAAGAAGGCCTGAGCTTCCCACCAAAACAGCTGCCAAAGGCTAATGCTAACGCTGCCGGTTGCGGGCCTGGGCACTCAGGCAAGCTCTCCGGTTCCCAAACCAGGAGCAACGTTTTGCCATTTCTGACGGCGGCGTCATAGTGAGCCTGCTGAGGACTGAAAATCGCCCGACCCCCAAGTGCTGTTCCCAGCCGCAGCCCAGTGCTCCCTCGCCTGTCTGCCAGAAATAAAAGAGTAGAGTTAAATGTTCACCAGCTGCTGTGAGAGGCTTGCTTCTGCAAATTGCTGCTTTTTTTTTAATGAAAGAGGCAAGACGGAAGCCAAGCCAGGCGGTTCAATGCTGAAAAGGCACCGTGGGGGGAGGAGAGGGAGGGACCTGGTACCTCCCTTTATACCCTAAAATCCCACTCAAGGAACCTGACTCCCAAACTAGGCTCAACTGGACCTAGATGCTGGGACAGCAGCCCTTCACTGCAGAGCTCCACGGTTATGTCTGTCCACCTGCTAGAGAATACTGAGGTGATGGTAGCTGGATAGGGTCACATATACCAAACCTCTGAGTTCTCTCTATCTCCACTTGCTGGCAGAGGGACATAACCCACAAGTCTCTGCCTTGATTTTTATATTTATTTATTTGTTTGTAACATTTGTACCCCACATTTTCCCACCTATTTGCAGGCTCAGTGTGGCTCACAAAGTACTGTAGAGGCGATCACCAGTATCGGTATGAACAAATACAAAGTGAAGTTGTGGTAGAGTAAAGTTCGTGCATGACAGTCAGATTTAAGAATCATAAGGAGGAAGAGGTAATTTATGTCCAATCGAGCTTTGGTTTTGTTGTGTTGCAAAGTTGAGGCATTTAAGTTGGGTTGTTCAGGTATCCCTTTTTGAACAGGTAGGTTTTTAGAAGTTTCTGGAAGTTTATGTGGTCAAATGTTGTTTTCACGGCATTTGGTAGTGGGTTCCATAGTTGTGTGCTTATATAGGTGTTGATCTTGTTGCATTTCTGATTGGGAGGTCTATGAGGTCTGACATGTATCCTGGGGCTTCAGCGTTGATGATTTTGTGAATGAGGATGCAGATTTTGAACGCTATACAGTCTTTGATTGGAAGCCAGTGTAGTTTTTCTCGTAAGGGTTTTGCGCTTTTGAATCTTGTTTTTCCATATATGAGTCTGGCTGCTGTGTTTTGGGCAGTTTGGAGTTTCTTTATGATTTGTTCTTTGCGTCCCGCATAAATTCCATTGCGGTGGTCTAGGTGGCTTAGTGCCATTGATTGTACCAATTTGCAAAATGTTTTGGGAAGAATGGTTTCACTCTTCTGAGTTTATATATTTGGAACATTTGTATCCCACCTTTCCCCATTTATTAGTAGGCTCAAAGTGGCTTACATAGTTCCGGAGAGGTGGTTACAGACTCCGGTGTGAACAAATACAGTATAGGGGTACTATACAGATCTGTGGGATGCTATGGAATGCAGAAAAAAAAAACAGTGGGCATATCTGGGTATTCAATGCCAGAAGCTGCACACGCCTCAGGTACTGAATATTCAGGGTAAGGTCTGCCAGCAGCTGGAAGTGGCTTGTAAGCCACTTACTACTGTGGGCTGCATATCAACCCCAATATTGTTTGTCATTAAGAAAATGGAAACCAAGCATAGAGTTGCTTAACCAAAACAGTACTGAAACAAACTTTACACCTCTTAGAAGGCATGGGGTGAGAGCTGCATTTCTATCAAAAGCTTGACAATTTAGAAATATTGTTACAGAAACTAATTAGCATAAGCTTTTTAAGTCTACAACAAATTTAAACAAGCAATTGCAACTGGCAACAACATACTTCTCTTACAATTTGACATGTCCAGTGCTTTCGACATGGTTAACCATGGAATATTACTACACATCCTAGACTACTTTGGAATTGGAGGTAATGTTCTTCGCTGGTTCAAAGGCTTCCTGACCACAAGATCATACCAAGTAACAGTTAACTACATCAACCCCATGGACACCTGAATGTGGAGTCTCTCAAGGATCTCCCCTCTCGTCAACCCTCTTCAACCTAATGATGACACCATTAGCCAAGTTACTATCCAATCAGAAACTTAATCCATACGTATATGCAGATGATGTCACAATTTACATCCCGTTCAAACATGATATAAAGGAAATCACCAACGACATCAACCAAAGCTTCTTAATCATGCACTCTTGGGCAGATGCATGTCAGCTGAAACTTAATGCAGAAAAAAACACAATGTCTTATGCTTACTTCACAACATAATACAAATAAATTCACCACTGTAACCACCCCAAACTTTTCCCTTCCCATTGCAGACACTTTGAAAATTCTTGGAGTTACCATTGATCGCAATCTCACCTTGGAAAGTCAAGTGAAGAATACAACTAAGAAGATGTTCCATTCAATGTGGAAACTTAAAAGAGTAAAACCTTTCTTCCCAAGGGCTATTTTCCGCAACCTGGTGCAGTCACTGGTGCTGAGTCACCTAGACTACTGCAACGCACTCTATGCTGGCTGTAAAGAATATTATCAAAAAAATTCAAAGAGCCCAGAACACTGCAGCCAGACTCATATTTGGAAAAACAAAATACGAAAGGGCAAAACCCTAAGAGAAAAACTACATTGGCTCCCAATTAAAGAACGTATCGCGTTCAAGGTCTGCACTCTAGTTCATAAAATCATTCACGGAGATGCCCCGGCCTACATGCTAGACCTTGTTGACTTGCCACCCAGGAATGCTAAAAGATCGGCCTGCACATTCCTTAATCTACACTTCCCCAGCTGTAAAGGACTAAAATACAGACTAACACATGCGTCCAGCTTTTCCTACATGAGCACGCAGCTGTGGAATGCATTACCACTTAAAAACAAATTACGAGCTAATCAATTTCTGTAAATCTCTGAAGACCTATCTATTCAACAAGGCATACCACAAAGAGCAATAATTTAATTATAACACAATACCACTTCAACTATATTCTGAACATTTTCTTGCTATACCCATTTGCTTAATTCTATATTGTTATCCATGCAACACTAATGTATCTTTTACTCCAGAATGGCAAATGCCATAACGGAACATTGTAAGCTTAATTCGATATTGGCATCCATGTACTCCATGTAACACCAATTGTTTCTTTTATTCTGGAATGGTGAATGCCATAACGGAATATTGTAAGCCACATTGAGCCTGCAAATAGGTGGGAAAATGTGGGATACAAATACAACAAATAAAAAAAAATAAATAATAAAAAATATCTGCAACTGAGATGTTTAATAAATAGCATGTGACTGTCCTAACAACTTTATCAGAAACTTTTCTTCCCCTCCTCACAAGCTTTCTATGTACCTCCGTGGAAGAGGGAAACTCCCTTTCCAGAGTGGCTAAAGATAATACAAGGTGGTCTGGATTTTAGACATCAACAAGTGATATGGGTCTTTGCTTAAAGCCCACCTCTTCAATGCTGCGTTCGGCACCTAACCCTTACCGTTCAGTGAATCCAGACTGCCCCAATTTGACTGCCCCTATTGGACCGACTGTTCACTTGTCTATTAGATTGTAAGCTCTTTGAGCAGGGACTGTCTCTCTTTGTTAAATTGTACAGCGCTGCGTAACCCTAGTAGTGCTCTAGAAATGTTAAGTAGTAGTAGTAGCATAGCTGTAGCTGTGCCTTGTGTCCTTGAACTAAAGCAAGTCTGAGTTCTTTGCCTTTTATTTTGTAGGCATAGGGAAGAACTGTGTTCTTGAATGTTAAGATAAGGATGGTGCTAGAGCATCAAGAGAAGAATAATTCCAAGACTAAAGTCCTACAGAGGGGCATAACTACCACTAAGCAAGCTCAAGAAAATATCAGGAGCTATCCACTGTTGCTCCCCCCCCCCCCCTGCAGGTCTTATAATTTCTCTCCCTTTCCACCCCCTTCCCCCACCCCACTGGCAGGTCCGGTATCCCCCTGTGACCCTCAAAATCCATGGCAGTTGGCCAGCAGAGGCAGCAAAGTAGAGAGACTGCCTCTGGCTGTTGCTCCTAGATCATTTCCACTGCCATGTTAGGCCTCCTTCATATCACTTCCTGTAGGCAGGATGCAGCAGAGGAAAGACTCTGCAGGCACTGGCTGTAGGCAGTCTTGTCTACCTCGCTGCCTCTGTCTGCCGCCTGTCACGGGTTTCAAGGGCTGTGGAGGAGAAGAGGGGAGTGGAAGGGGCAATATCAGACAGGTGGCGGGAAGAGGAGAAGGATAGGAATGCTGGGTTCTGCCCAGGGGGAGTAGAAGAGGGGGGATTTGTTAGAGAGATGTCAGACCACAGGGGGATGGGGGCAGAGAAAGAAAGTTATACGAGGACCTGTGTGGTGGGGAGGGGATTGAGGCAGAGTAAAGCGAGCCACCCCTAGGAAAGAAAAGGTGAGAGATGATGCTGCACCAAGGGACTGAGTGGAGGGGAGAGATGCTGGACCCAAGGATGTGGAGGGAAAAGAAAGACAGACTGGATCTTGAAGGGAGATATACCAGGCCAATGGAGGTAGAGAGTGATGCTGGACTGTGGGGAGGGGGAAGGGAGAGTTGCTGGGCCAGGGGTGGGGTGGTGTGGAAGGAGGGAAAGAGAGAGGCGATAAGCGAAGAGAAAGGGACATGGAAGAAATGCTCAGTACGGAGGGATCATAGAGACAGGGACACGGAAGAGATGCTAGACATGGGAAGGAATGGGGACACTGAAAAGGCAAGTGTTGAACATGGGGTTGGGGATATGGACAGAGGATAGATGCTGGAATAAAGATGCAGAGGAAAGATGGATAGTGGGAATAAAGAGAAGAAATATCAGAAGAACAGAAGACCCTGAAAAGAGATGTAAGGGGAAAACAACAGGGAAAAGCAGAAAAGATAGACAACAAAAGGTAGAAAAAATGTTTTCTGAATTTATTAATTGTAATATGTCAGCTTTTGGAAATGTAAAGCAAAACAAACGAACAGTGGAGTTGACGAAAACGGCTGGAGATATTTATTTGCCAAGTCTTTTGGAAATGTGCATCTCTGATATCTTGCATTTCATTTTCTATTTCTATTACTATGATACGTTTTCTATGTAGGGCTTAGATACATTCCAGGACTTAATAAAATTCTATTTATTATTATCTTGTTTTAAAGATAGGAAAGTTGCATGATCTTTAATGACCCCCCCCCCCCAAGTTTGTTCCCACCATTCTTAAATTCTCAAGTGTTACAGAGGAGCTCATTTTCAAAGAGAAAAACGTTAAAGTGGCATAAATCTGCATTTGGATGTTTTTCTCACAAAATGTCCAAATTAGTATTTTTAAAACCAATTTTTAGATGTTTTTCTATGAAGTCCGTCAGAAGTGTGTTCAGGTCACAAGGAGGCATGTTAAGGGCTAGATCTGGGCATTCCTAACACTTGGGACATTCTTCAGCCATAATGGAACAAAACAAAACCGTCCAAGACTAAAACTAAGATGTTTTGAGCTAGACCTGTTTTTATAACGAAAAAGGCACAAAAAAGTGCCCTAAATGACCAGATGACCACTGGAGGGAATCAGGGGTGGCCTCCCCTTACTTCCCCAGTGGCCACTAATCCCCTCCTACCCCCCACAAAATGAGATTAAAAACATTACATGCCAGCCTCAGATATTATTTACTCAATTCCATTAGAACAGCATGAAGGTTCCTGGAGTCATCTAGTGGCGGGTGCAATTTACACTGCAGACATGTGGACCCAGGCCCATACCTCCCCTTACTTGTTACACTTGTGGAGGAAACTGTGAGCCCTCCAAAACTCACCAGAAACCAACTTACCCACATTTAGGTGCCCCATTCACCCATAAGGGCTATGGTAGTGGTGCACAATTGCGGATAGTGGGTTTTGGGGGGGCTCTGTAGGCAAAATAAGGGAGCAATGGTGACGTGTACCTGTGCGAGAAATATGTAAATATATTGCTTTTTCACTTAACAAAATTGCAAAAGTAAAATACATAGCTTATGCCCCTTTAAAAAGGAAAATCTTTGGGGATAAATGGTGTAATTATACTTGTATGAGTTAGTGTGTGTGTACTAATATTGCAGGCCCTTCCTAATAAGGACCACTACATTAATACATAAAAATGCTTTAAGAATTGGCAGTTTGAAAAGCAGGATGTTGCTAGCTAACAAGTAATGTGAAAAGCAAGATAAGCTATAATCAGTAGGTGGGGGGGATGAAGCCTACCACACCTGAAACTGCTGATACAGACATTTATGTAAGTCTTCAGAACACGAAGGTCTGAAGGCTGAGATATGAGAATGTAAGCCAAGCATAAGAGCTACCCATGGGTGGACACATGTAAGACAAAACCCCAAAATAGGCTCTGTAGCTATGGAAAATTTACAGTTTTTCAAAGAAAAGAAAAAGGGAACAGAATAAGGGGTGGGGGTTGACATATGATGCTTAGAACTAATGTAATAGGTTATAGATATGAAATTAATATCCAATGAAGAATTTAGGGGCAGAAACCTATGTTACAAGAGAAAGGAATATAAGCTGTAAGAATTAAGGTATGTGTGCCTGCTTGCTATAAGAGACACCCATTCTTGCAAGATTGTATTTTGAAATAATAAATTAAGACTTGCTTCACCAATTTGTTTTTGAAGTTCTTTCTTTGTTTAGGTTCTCAGGTTATCTAGAACCCATTTCATAGACCTGGGAGCATTTTATGAAGTCCACTGCAGTGTCCCTAGAGTGCCCTACTGCTTTCATAGGATGTCTGGGGGACCAGTCTACTAAAAATGCTGGCTCCTCCTACATCCCAATGGCTTGATTTTGTGTGTTTTGCACTATAAGGAAAGGCTAAAGAGGTTAGGGCTCTTCAGCTTGGAAAAGAGACGGATGAGGGGAGATTTGATTGAGGTCTACAAAGTCCTAAGTGGTGTATAACAAGTAGACGTAAATTTTTTTTTTTACTCGTTCCAAAAGTACAAAGACTAGGGGACACTTGAGGAAGTTACATGGAAATACTTTAAAAACAAATAGGAGGAAATATATTTTTCACTCAATGAATAGTTAAGCTGTGGAACCCTTTGCTGGAGGAGGTGGTAACAGTGGTTAGCATATCTGGTAAAAAAAAAAATGTTTGGACAAATTCCTGGAGGAAAGTCCATAGTCTGCTATTAAGACAGACATGGCAAGTAACTGCTTGCCCTGGGATTTGTAGTATGGAGTGTTGCCACGTTTTGGGTTTTCTGCCAGATACTTGTGAGCTGGAAAACAGGATACTGGCCTAGATGGACCACTGTTCAGACCCAGAATGGCTGCTCTTATGTACCTTTAACTCCCCTTCCTCTCCACGTCCATGTCCTTTTGGTGTCCCTATGCTCCCCCCCCCCCCCCATGTCCAATATTTTCCCTCCATCTCCCTATGTCCAACATCTACATCCTTTTCATCTCCATATACAGCACTCAAATCCAGTCTCTGCCCTCCATCTCCATATCCACCCCATCCCCCTCCCCTTTTCCAGCATCTCCCAACTTCTGCTAAATAGTGTCCATACATTTTCCATCCCACCGCGGGACAAACATCACTCCCTCCCCCCCCCTCCCCAATCCCCTTCTCTCGAGTTCGTTCCCCGCCTCCCCCCCCCCCATTAAAATGCGCCATTTCCTTCCAGAAGCACCGCCCCTCCCCTGCGGAATCAGGAAGTTACGTCACAGGAGGTGGGACGCGGCAGATGGCGGGTGGCGTCTGTGAAACGAGGCCGGCGGCTTCGCGAAAGAAAGACGCGTTTTAAGGTAGGACGGGGAGAGGGTAATGTGGGACCCAGGACCGGAAGTGAGAGGGGGATGCTGACACGTGGGTGGGGGGAGGGGGGAAGGGAGACGGTGCCGCCGGCTGGGCCCGGGACCAGAGACCAGGCCTCCTGCAGGGACCCCCATGAGCCAGGCCTCCTGTGCCAGCCCTTTCAACCGATCACCGTAACGTTCCAAACGTTAAGGGGGGAATGTTTTCTAGGGGTTTAAAAGCCAGACTAGAGCAACAGGACGTGTTTCATACCATTCGGACTTCAATCTTTTAGTGTCGGACTTTTGTAAGCTTTAAGCCATTGACTGATGCACCAGACTGAAGGTCAAAGGTGAGGCAAGGCAAAAAAAAAAAAAACCTCCAAATGCCGTTCATTTCTGTCATATTGTTATAGGAGAACAGGCTAGCAAAGTGGAAGAGTGGGTTTCAGCATCAGTCCAAGACTTTCCAAAGCTACATAAGTACATAAGTACATAAGTAGTGCCATACTGGGAAAGACCAAAGGTCCATCTAGCCCAGCATCCTGTCACCGACAGTGGCCAATCCAGGTCAAGGGCACCTGGCACGCTCCCCAAACGTAAAAACATTCCAGACAAGTTATACCTAAAAATGCGGAATTTTTCCAAGTCCATTTAATAGCGGTCTATGGACTTGTCCTTTAGGAATCTATCTAACCCCTTTTTAAACTCCGTCAAGCTAACCGCCCGTACCACGTTCTCCGGCAACGAATTCCAGAGTCTAATTACACGTTGGGTGAAGAAAAATTTTCTCCGATTCGTTTTAAATTTACCACACTGTAGCTTCAACTCATGCCCTCTAGTCCTAGTATTTTTGGATAGCGTGAACAGTCGCTTCACATCCACCCGATCCATTCCACTCATTATTTTATACACTTCTATCATATCTCCCCTCAGCCGTCTCTTCTCCAAGCTGAAAAGCCCTAGCCTTCTCAGCCTCTCTTCATAGGAAAGTCGTCCCATCCCCACTATCATTTTCGTCGCCCTTCGCTGTACCTTTTCCAATTCTACTATATCTTTTTTGAGATACGGAGACCAGTACTGAACACAATACTCCAGGTGCGGTCGCACCATGGAGCGATACAACGGCATTATAACATCCGCACACCTGGACTCCATACCCTTCCTAATAACACCCAACATTCTATTCGCTTTCCTAGCCGCAGCAGCACACTGAGCAGAAGGTTTCAGCGTATCATCGACGACGACACCCAGATCCCTTTCTTGATCCGTAACTCCTAGCGCGCAACCTTGCAAGACGTAGCTATAATTTAGGTTCCTCTTACCCACATGCATCACTTTGCACTTGTCAACATTGAACTTCATCTGCCACTTGCACGCCCATTCTCCCAGTCTCGCAAGGTCCTCCTGTAATCGTTCACATTCCTCCTGCGACTTGACGACCCTGAATAATTTTGTGTCATCGGCGAATTTAATTACCTCACTAGTTATTCCCATCTCTAGGTCATTTATAAATACATTAAAAAGCAACGGACCCAGCACAGACCCCTGCGGGACCCCACTAACTACCCTCCTCCACTGAGAATACTGGCCACGCAATCCTACTCTCTGCTTCCTATCTTTCAACCAGTTCTTAATCCATAATAATACCCTACCTCCGATTCCATGGCTCTGCAATTTCTTCAGGAGTCTTTCGTGCGGCACTTTGTCAAACGCCTTCTGAAAATCCAGATATACAATATCAACCGGCTCCCCATTGTCCACATGTTTGCTTACCCCCTCAAAAAAATGCATTAGATTGGTGAGGCAAGACTTCCCTTCACTAAATCCGTGCTGACTTTGTCTCATCAGTCCATGTTTTTGTATATGCTCTGCAATTTTATTCTTAATAATAGCCTCCACCATCTTGCCCGGCACCGACGTCAGACTCACCGGTCTATAATTTCCCGGATCTCCTCTGGAACCCTTCTTAAAAATCGGAGTAACATTGGCTACCCTCCAGTCTTCCGGTACTACACTCGATTTTAGGGACAGATTGCATATTTCTAACAGTAGCTCCGCAAGTTCATTTTTTAGTTCTATTAATACTCTGGGATGAATACCATCAGGTCCCGGTGATTTACTACTCTTCAGCTTGCTGAACTGACCCATTACATCCTCCAAGGTTACAGAGAATTTGTTTAGTTTCTCCGACTCCCCCGCTTCAAATATTCTTTCCGGCACCGGTGTCCCCCCCAAATCCTCCTCGGTGAAGACCGAAGCAAAGAATTCATTTAATTTCTCCGCTACGGCTTTGTCCTCCTTGATCGCCCCTTTAACACCATTTTCGTCCAGCGGCCCAATCGACTCTTTGGCCGGTTTCCTGCTTTTAATGTATCTAAAAAAATTTTTACTATGTATTTTTGCTTCCAACGCTAATTTCTTCTCAAAGTCCTTTTTTGCCCTCCTTATCTCCGCTTTGCATTTGGCTTGGCATTCCTTATGATCTATCCTGTTACTTTCAGTTGGTTCTCTTCTCCACTTTCTGAAGGATTGTTTTTTGGCTCTAATGATTTCCTTTATCTTACTGTTTAGCCACGCCGGCTGACGTTTAGTCTTTTTTCCCTTTTTTCTAATACCTTTTTTCTAATCCCTTGTGATGCAGGTAGTTCAGGGCAAGGGCATCTTCTCTGTAGTCATAGTGGTGGGTGGGGAGAGTGAGAGTGTTCCCAACCCCAGTGTACACTGTTGCTCAGGATCCTTTCCACATAAGGCCAGCTTATGTTCTTTGGTCCATGTTTTGGCCACTAGGCCTGCATCAGGAGCCTAAAACAAAACTTAAACTAATACAAAAATTATAAAAACATTAACAAAAATATAACATAAAATCATAATAGCAAAATAGTGAATATTTAGCAGTAAAAGGACATAAAAAAAATTAAAATGTCAAATAGTACTTACATGAAAAATGAATTACAATATAATAAAATATAAAAACTGTATGTATGTATATATATATATATATATATATATATATATATATATATATATATAATATATATGGAAGACCTCTTCAGCCAATGTACAATTGAAGGAGGCAGACCAGTTAATACCAGTCAGAGCAAGAATATGATGTAATATGCTAGATCCACCAAATTATGGGGTTCATTTTCGAAAGAGCAAAACATCCAGAAAGTGTCATAAAGCACCATTGGAACAGATTTCTTCTTAAAACATCCAAATCGGTATTTTCAAAACCTGTTTTACAGACATCTGTGCATTTCATCTGCAGTGTGTCAAAGTCTCAAGGGGACGTGTCAGGTGTGTTTCAAAGGCAGGCTTAGGGCGTGCTTAACACTTGAATGCTTTATAGCGTTAATGGAACAAAAGAAAAAGGTCTAGGGTAAAAACTTCAACATTTTGGTCTAGACCTGTTTTTATAATAAGGCACAAAAAGGTGTCCTGCCCCACCTTACTCCCCCATTGGTCACTGCCCCCCCCCCCCCCCCGCAAAAAAATGTGAATAAAAATAGTACCAGCCTCTATGAGAGCCTCAGATGTTATGGCCAGGTCCATTAGAGCAGCATGCAGGTCCTTGGAGTGGTATAGTGGTGGGTGCAGTGCACGGTAGACAGGTGGACACAGGCCCATACCTCCCCCTACTTGTTACACTTGTGGTGGAAACTATGAGCCCTCCAACATGCACCAGAAACCCTATAGGGGCCCCCTTCACCCATAAGGGCTATTGTAGTGGTGTATAGTTGGGGTAGTTGGATTTTAGGTGGATTTTGGAGGACTCAGCAGGCAAGATAAGGGAGCAACTGTGAGATGTGTGCCTGGGAGCGTTTATATGAAGTCCACAGCAGGGCCTCCTAGGGTGCCCTATTGCTCTTTTGAGATGTCTGAGGGGCCAGTCTGCTAAAAATGCTGGACCCTCCTACACCCCAGTGGCTTGATTTTCTACATTTTTCACTTGTACGTTTTTTTTTTGTAATGACCTGAAAAAATAAAACGCACAGCACAAAAGCTTGTTGGAAACGGTATTTTGGAAAGAAAAAAATAGACGTTTTGCGGTTTTGAAAATGGCTAACAAATCCAGGTGCGTTCTAAAACTACGCGCATAACTTAATTAGCTCAACAAGCAAATCAGTGTGTTTAACAGCACTTAAAACAATAATTAGCATGTAGTTCAAAAGGGGCGTGTTTATAGGCCTTTTGTGGACGTTCCAAAACTTACACGCATAGTTATAGAATATGGCACAGTCCACCTAAATCTATGCGCTGGGATTTACACCAGGTTTTAATTGGTGTAAAAGGGTGTGCACAGATTTAGGCACGAAGATATCAACTAAGTGTTTTCTATATACCTTGTGAAAATCTTATAAAATACATTTAGGCGAAACGGAGTTCTGCATGGATTTTTTAGGCACCATATATGGAATCTAGCCCTTAGTTCAAAACGTCCAAAGTCCGAATTAGACATCATATCAAAAGTGCCCTTCCACATGTCTTAATAAATGGAACCTGGTATAATATCTAAATTAGTGTTAATATAACAGAACTCTGAGTAAAATAGTCTGCTTACATAAATCGTGAGAATAATACAAACAGACTTCTAGGAAAAAAAGGGGGAGAACAGAATAAATAGCAGGTACTTATAGAACTACTTATGGCCAAAGAAACGTAGGTAAAAAAAATGGCTTGAAAATGAAATGTTGGAAGATAAATGTCAAGTATCAAGCAATCGGGAGAAAAATCAATTAGGCAGACTAACTGAACTGCTGCATTAGGGGCCCTGTTTACAAAGCTGCGTTGTAGGTACGCTAGCATTTTTATCATTGTGTTAGCTAGTATCCCTGCTGTTGAGGTACCCGCCAAGATTGAAGAATTAAACATTAAACTTCTTGATTTTGGGGATTCGGTCAAAAAGATGAAATTAGTCTACTAGAGACGAATGAGATTACCAACAAGATAGGGTTTACAACTGGCAGTGGCCCTGTCAGCTAGTATCTTGCCAAGATTGAAGAATTCAACAGTAAACTTTGAGATTTTCGGGATTCAGTCAAAAAGACAAAATTCAGTCAAGTTTACTAGAGACAAACGAGTACCAACAAGATAGGGCTGCTGCCAGTTGTAAATCCTATCATCTTCGTGGTAAATCGAAGAAGGTTATGTTTGACCAAAGCTCTAGTAGCTCTGGGGAAGAAAATAACATCTATCCCTCTGTACTTCCACAGAAATTCAGGCTTAGCCTCTCAATTTTTTAGAACATTATCCACATCAGAGGGGCAGGTCCAGAAGCTGAAGAACCTCTGACTTCAACCGAGCTCCAGGTTACAATCTGCCCGAGGATCTTTGTCTGTTCACTCAATCCCAAGACATGAATGCTCGGCAGTGATAAACATTTCTTTGGTGCCTTTGACAGAAGCCCAATCTCAATTTTTGAATAGAGGTTTATCATTTGTTTCTACTCCAAGGTTAGACAGGTTTTCCATCTATGAGTCTTTACAAAGTTTTTTTCATCCTTGAAGGCTGAAAGTGTTTTTTTCAAGATCATCTTTCTGAAGGTGACACTGAAACATCCTGAGTGAAATTACCCTCGAAGTAGTTGCCTCCTGGTCCAGTAGACCCTGTGGTTGATGTCTTTCAACAGTTGGTTCTCCAAGATTTGAACAGAGATGCTTTCCCTATTTTTAACCATCATAAAATCGTGATTCAAAAGCGCCAAACCCCTTCGAGAAAAACTACATTGGCTCCCAATCAAAGAACGTATTACTTTCAAAATCTGGCACCCTGGTCCACAAAATTATCTATAGCGATGTCCTGGGATATATGATTGATCTCATAGACCTGCCAACCAGAAACTCAACCAGATCATCACGAACATACCTAAATCTTCACCACCCTAGCTGCAAAGGACTCAAGTACAAATCAATTTATGGATCCAACTTCTCCTATATAAGCAAGCAACTTTGGAATGCACTACCAAAAACCGTAAAAACAATGTACGACCACCTCAACTTCCGGAAATCACTAAAGACCAACCTGTTCGAAAAGGCATACCCTACTGACCCAACTTAAAAGCCTGAACCCAGCATCACA